>NW_024543267.1:0-666131 GCF_018167655.1 Microtus oregoni
CTGGGTGCTCAGTACTCAGGGTGCTGGGTGCTCAGTGCTCAGTACTCAGCGTGCTGGGTGCTCAGTGCTCAGGGTGCTGGGTCCTCAGTGCTCAGGGTGCTGGGTGCTCAGTACTCAGGGTGCTGGGTGCTCAGTGCTCGGGGTGCTGGGTCCTCAGTGCTCAGGGTGCTCAGTGCTCAGTGGTCGGGGTGCTGGGTGCTCAGTGCTCGGGGTGCTGGGTGCTCAGTGCTCAGGGTGCTGGTTGCTCAGTACTCAGTGTGCTCAGTGCTCAGGGTGCTGGGTGCTCAGAACTCAGGGTGCTGGGTGCGCAGTACTCAGGGTGCTGGGTGTTCAGAACTCAGGGTGCTTGATGCTCAGTACTCAGGGTGCTGGGTGCTCATTCTCGGGGTACTGTGTGCTCAGTACTCAGGTTGCTCAGTACTCTGGGTGCTCGGGCCTCAGTGCTCAGGGTGCTGGGTGCTCAGTACTCAGGGTGCTGGGTGCTCAGTGCTCGGGGTGCTGGGTCCTCAGCGCTCAGGGTGCTCAGTGCTCAGTGCTTGGGGTGCTGGGTGCTCAGTACTCAGGGTGCTTGGTGCTCAGTGCTCAGGGTGCTGGCTTCTCAGTGCTCAGGGTGCTGGGTGCTCAGTACTCAGTGCTCAGGATGCTGGGTGCTCAGTGCTCAGGGTGCTGGGTGCTCAGTGCTCAGGGTGGTCAGTGCTCAGTGCTCAGTACTCAGGGTGCTTGGTGCTCAGTACTCAGGGTGCTGGGTGCTCAGTGCTCGGGTTACCCGGTGCTCAGTGCTCGGGTTGCTCGGTGCTCAGTACTCAGGGTGCTGAGTGCTCAGTGCTCAGGGTGCTGGGTGCTCAGTGCTCAGGGTGCTGGGTGCTCAGTGCTCGTGGTGCTGGGTGCTCAGTACTCAGGGTGCTGGGTGCTCAGTGCTCAGGGTGCTGGGTGCTCAGTGCTCGGGGTGCTGGGTGCTCAGTGCTCAGGGTGATCGGTGCTCAGTACTCAGGGTGCTGGGTGCTCAGTGCTCAGGGTGCTGGGTGCTCAGTCCTCAGGGTGCTCAGGGCTCAGGGTGCTGGGTGCTCAGTGCTCGGGGTGCTCGGTGCTCAGTACTCAGGGTGCTGAGTGCTCAGTACTGAGGGTGCTGGGTGCTCAGTACTCATGGTGCTGGGTGCTCAGTGCTCGGCGTGCTGGGTGCTCAGTACTCTGCGTGCTGCGTGCTCAGGACTCAGGGTGCTGGGTGCACAATACCCAGTGCTCGGGGTCCTGGGTGCTGAGTGCTCAGGGTGCTGGGTGCTCAGTGCTCTGGGTGCTGGGTGCTCAGTACTCAGGGTGCTGGGTGCTCAGTACTCAGGGTGCTGGGTGCTCAGTGCTCAGGGTGCTGGGTGCTCAGTACTCAGGGTGCTGTGTGCTCAGTACTCAGGGTGCTCGGATGCTCAGTACTCAGGGTGCTGGGTGCTCAGTGCTCAGGGTGCTGGGTACTCAGTACTCAGGGTGCTGGGTGCTCAGTACTCAGGGTGCTGGGGGCTCAGTGCTCAGGGTGCTGGGTGCTCAGTGCTCAGGGTGCTGGGTGCTCAGTACTCAGGGTGCTGGGTGCTCAGTGCTCAGGGTGATCGGTGCTCAGTACTCAGGGTGCTCAGTACTCAGGATGCTGGGTGCTCAGTGCTCAGGGTGCTGGGTGCTCAGTACTCAGGGTGCTGGGTGCTCAGTGCTCGGGGTGCTGGGTGCTCAGTGCTCAGGGTGATCGGTGCTCAGTACTCAGGGTGCTGGGTGCTCAGTGCTCAGGGTGCTGGGTGCTCAGGCCTCAGGGTGCTCAGTGCTCGGGGTGCTGGGTGCTCAGTGCTCGGGGTGCTGGGTGCTCAGTACTCAGGGTGCTGGGTGCTCAGTGCTCGGGGTGCTGGGTGCTCAGTACTCAGGGTGCTGGGTGCTCGGTGCTCAGTACGCTGGGTGCTCAGTACTCAGGGTGCTGGCTGCTCAGTACACAGGGTGCTCGGTGCTCAGTACTCAGGGTGCTGGGTGCTCAGTGCTCGGGGTGCTGGGTGCTCAGTACTCAGGGTGCTCATTGCTCAGGTTGATGGGTGCTCAGTACTCAGGGTGCTGGGTGCTCAGTACACACGGTGCTCAGTGCTCAGTACTCAGGGTGCTCAGTGCTCAGTACTCAGAGTGCTCAGTGCTCAGCGTGCTGGGTGCTCAGTGCTCGGGGTGCTGGGTGCTCAGTGCTCAGGGTGCTGGGTGCTCAGTACTCAGGGTGCTGGGTGCTCAGTGCTCGGGGTGCTGGGTGCTCAGTGCTCGGGGTGCTGGGTGCTCAGTGCTCAGGGTGATCGGTGCTCAGTACTCAGGGTGCTGGGTGCTCAGTGCTCAGGGTGCTGGGTGCTCAGTACTCATGGTGCTGGGTGCTCAGTGCTCGGGGTGCTGGGTGCTCAGTACTCAGCGTGCTGCGTGCTCAGTACTCAGGGTGCTGGGTGCACAATACTCAGTGCTCGGGGTCCTGGGTGCTGAGTGCTCAGGGTGCTGGGTGCTCAGTGCTCTGGGTGCTGGGTGCTCAGTACTCAGGGTGCTGGGTGCTCAGTACTCAGGGTGCTGGGTGCTCAGTGCTCAGGGTGCTGGGTGCTCAGTACTCAGGGTGCTGTGTGCTCAGTACTCAGGGTGCTCGGATGCTCAGTACTCAGGGTGCTGGGTGCTCAGTGCTCAGGGTGCTGGGTACTCAGTACTCAGGGTGCTGGGTGCTCAGTACTCAGGGTGCTGGGGGCTCAGTGCTCAGGGTGCTGGGTGCTCAGTGCTCAGGGAGCTGGGTGCTCAGTACTCAGGGTGCTGGGTGCTCAGTGCTCAGGGTGATCGGTGCTCAGTACTCAGGGTGCTCAGTACTCAGGATGCTGGGTGCTCAGTGCTCAGGGTGCTGGGTGCTCAGTACTCAGGGTGCTGGGTGCTCAGTGCTCGGGGTGCTGGGTGCTCAGTGCTCAGGGTGATCGGTGCTCAGTACTCAGGGTGCTGGGTGCTCAGTGCTCATGGTGCTGGGTGCTCAGGCCTCAGGGTGCTCAGTGCTCAGGGTGCTGGGTGCTCAGTGCTCGGGGTGCTCGGTGCTCAGTACTCAGGGTGCTGAGTGCTCGGTACTCAGGGTGCTGGGTGCTCAGTACTCATGGTGCTGGGTGCTCAGTACTCAGGGGACTGGGTGTTCAGTGCTCAGGGTGCTGGGTGCTCAGTGCTCAGGGCGCTGGGTGCTCAGTGCTCGGGGTGCTGGGTGCTCAGTGCTCGGGGTGCTGGGTGGTCAGTGCTCAGTGCTCAAGGTGCTGGGTGCTCAGTGCTCAGTGCTCAGGGTGCTGGGTGCTCAGTACTCAGGGTGCTGGGTGCTCAGTACTCAGGGTGCTGGGTGCTCAGTTCTCGGGGTGCTGGGTGCTTAGTGCTCAGGGTGCTGGGTGCTCATTGCTCAGGCTGCTGGGTGCTCAGTACTCAGGGTGCTGGGTGCTCAGTGCTCAGGGTGCTGGGTGCTCAGTCCTCGGGGTGCTCCGTGCTCAGTGATCACCGTGCTGGGTGCTCAGGACTCAGGGTGCTCGTTGTTCAGGACTCAGGGTTCTCAGTGCTCAGTACTCAGGGTGCTGGGTGCTCAGTGCTCAGGGTGCTGGGTGCTCAGTACTCAGGGTGCTCAGTGCTCAGTACTCGGGGTGCTTGTTGCTCAGCACTCAGGTTGCTCAGTGCTCAGTGCTCGGGTTGCTGGGTGCGCAGTACTCAGGGTGCTCGGTGCTCAGTACTAAGGGTGCTCAGTGCTCAGTACTCAGGTTGCTCAGTGCTCAGTGCTTGGGTTGCTGGGTGCTCAGTACTCAGGGTGCTGGGTGCTCAGTACTCAGGGTGCTGGGTGCTCAGTGCTCAGTACTCAGCGTGCTGGGTGCTCAGTGCTCGGGGTGCTGGGTCCTCAGTGCTCAGGGTGCTGGGTGCTCAGTACTCAGGGTGCTGGGTGCTCAGTGCTCGGGGTGCTGGGTCCTCAGTGCTCAGGGTGCTCAGTGCTCAGTGGTCGGGGTGCTGGGTGCTCAGTGCTCGGGGTGCTGGGTGCTCAGTGCTCAGGGTGCTGGTTGCTCAGTACTCAGTGTGCTCAGTGCTCAGGGTGCTGGGTGCTCAGAACTCAGGGTGCTGGGTGCGCAGTACTCAGGGTGCTGGGTGCTCAGAACTCAGGGTGCTTGATGCTCAGTACTCAGGGTGCTGGGTGCTCATTCTCGGGGTACTGGGTGCTCAGTACTCAGGTTGCTCAGTACTCTGGGTGCTCGGGGCTCAGTGCTCAGGGTGCTGGGTGCTCAGTACTCAGGGTGCTGGGTCCTCAGTGCTCGGGGTGCTGGGTCCTCAGCGCTCAGGGTGCTCAGTGCTCAGTGCTTGGGGTGCTGGGTGCTCAGTACTCAGGGTGCTTGGTGCTCAGTGCTCAGGGTGCTGGCTGCTCAGTGCTCAGGGTGCTGGGTGCTCAGTACTCAGTGCTCAGGATGCTGGGTGCTCAGTGCTCAGGGTGCTGGGTGCTCAGTGCTCAGGGTGGTCAGTGCTCAGTGCTCAGTACTCAGGGTGCTTGGTGCTCAGTACTCAGGGTGCTGGGTGCTCAGTGCTCGGGTTACCCGGTGCTCAGTGCTCGGGTTGCTCGGTGCTCAGTACTCAGGGTGCTGAGTGCTCAGTGCTCAGGGTGCTGGGTGCTCAGTGCTCAGGGTGCTTGATGCTCAGTGCTCAGTGTGCTGGGTGCTCAGTGCTCTGGGTGCTTGGTGCTCAGTGCTCAGGGTGCTGGGTGCTCAGTGCTCAGGGTGCTGGGTGCTCAGTGATCAGGGTGATGGGTGCTGAGTGCTCAGGGTGCTGGGTGCTCAGTGCTCGGGGTGCTCGGTGCTCAGTGCTCAGGGTCCTGGGTGCTCAGTACTCAGGGTGCTGGGTGCTTAGTACTCAGGGTGCTCAGTGCTCAGTACACAGGGTGCTGGGTGCTCAGTGCTCGGGGTGCTGGGTGCTCAGTGCTCAGTACTCAGGGTGCTGGGTGCTCAGTGCTCAGGGTGCTGAGTGCTCAGTACTCAGCGTCCTGGGTGCTCAGTACTCAGGGTGCTGGGTGCTCAGTGCTCAGGGTGCTGGGTGCTCCGTGCTCAGGGTGCTGGGTGCTCAGTGCTCGGGGAGCTCGGTGCTCAGTACTCAGGGTGCTGGGTGCTCAGTACTCAGTGCTCGGGGTCCTGGGTGCTCCGTGCTCGGGGTGCTGGGTGCTCAGTACTCAGGGTGCTGGGTGCTCATTCTCGGGTTGCTCGGTGCTCAGTGCTCGGGGTGCTGGGTGCTCAGTACTCAGGGTGCTGGGGGCTCAGTACTCAGGGTGCTGGGTGCTCAGTACTCAGGGTGCTCGGTTCTCAGTACTCAGGTTGCTGGGTGCTCATTCTCGGGGTGCTGGGTGCTCAGTGCTCGGCTTGCTGGGTGCTCAGTACTCAGGGTGCTGGAGACTAAGTTCTCAGGGTGCTGGGTGCTCAGTACTCTGGGTGATCTGTTCTCAGTACTTAGGCTGCTGGGTGCTCAGTGCTCGGGGTGCTGGGTGCTCAGTGCTCAGGGTGATCGGTGCTCAGTACTCAGGGTGCTGGGTGCTCAGTGCTCAGGGTGCTGGGTGCTCAGTCCTCAGGTTGCTCAGTGCTCAGGGTGCTGGGTGCTCAGTGCTCGGGGTGCTCGGTGCTCAGTACTCAGGGTGCTGAGTGCTCAGTACTCAGGGTGCTGGGTGCTCAGTACTCCGGGTGCTGGGTGCTCAGTGCTCAGCGTGCTGGGTGCTCAGTACTCAGGGTGCTCGGTGCTCAGTGCTTGGTGTGCTGGGTGCTCAGTACTCAGGGTGCTGGGTGCTCAGTGCTCAGGGTGCTGGGTGCTCAGTGCTCAGGGTGCTGGGTGCTCAGTACTCAGTGTTCAGGATGCTGGGTGCTCAGTGCTCGGGCTGCTGGGTGCTCAGTGCTCAGGGTGCTGGGTGCTCAGTGCTAGGGGTGCTGGGTCCTCAGTGCTCGGGGTCTGGGTGCTCAGTACTCAGTGTGCTCAGTGCTCAGGGTGCTGGGTGCTCAGAACTCAGGGTGCTGGGTGCGCAGTACTCAGGGTGCTGGGTGTTCAGAACTCAGGGTGCTTGATGCTCAGTACTCAGGGTGCTGGGTGCTCATTCTCGGGGTACTGTGTGCTCAGTACTCAGGTTGCTCAGTACTCTGGGTGCTCGGGCCTCAGTGCTCAGGGTGCTGGGTGCTCAGTACTCAGGGTGCTGGGTGCTCAGTGCTCGGGGTGCTGGGTCCTCAGCGCTCAGGGTGCTCAGTGCTCAGTGCTTGGGGTGCTGGGTGCTCAGTACTCAGGGTGCTTGGTGCTCAGTGCTCAGGGTGCTGGCTGCTCAGTGCTCAGGGTGCTGGGTGCTCAGTACTCAGTGCTCAGGATGCTGGGTGCTCAGTGCTCAGGGTGCTGGGTGCTCAGTGCTCAGGGTGGTCAGTGCTCAGTGCTCAGTACTCAGGGTGCTTGGTGCTCAGTACTCAGGGTGCTGGGTGCTCAGTGCTCGGGTTACCCGGTGCTCAGTGCTCGGGTTGCTCGGTGCTCAGTACTCAGGGTGCTGAGTGCTCAGTGCTCAGGGTGCTGGGTGCTCAGTGCTCAGGGTGCTGGGTGCTCAGTGCTCGTGGTGCTGGGTGCTCAGTACTCAGGGTGCTGGGTGCTCATTGCTCAGGGTGCTGGGTGCTCAGTGCTCGGGGTGCTGGGTGCTCAGTGCTCAGGGTGATCGGTGCTCAGTACTCAGGGTGCTGGGTGCTCAGTGCTCAGGGTGCTGGGTGCTCAGTCCTCAGGGTGCTCAGGGCTCAGGGTGCTGGGTGCTCAGTGCTCGGGGTGCTCGGTGCTCAGTACTCAGGGTGCTGAGTGCTCAGTACTGAGGGTGCTGGGTGCTCAGTACTCATGGTGCTGGGTGCTCAGTGCTCGGCGTGCTGGGTGCTCAGTACTCTGCGTGCTGCGTGCTCAGGACTCAGGGTGCTGGGTGCACAATACCCAGTGCTCGGGGTCCTGGTTGCTGAGTGCTCAGGGTGCTGGGTGCTCAGTGCTCTGGGTGCTGGGTGCTCAGTACTCAGGGTGCTGGGTGCTCAGTACTCACGGTGCTGGGTGCTCAGTGCTCAGGGTGCTGGGTGCTCAGTACTCAGGGTGCTGTGTGCTCAGTACTCAGGGTGCTCGGATGCTCAGTACTCAGGGTGCTGGGTGCTCAGTGCTCAGGGTGCTGGGTACTCAGTACTCAGGGTGCTGGGTGCTCAGTACTCAGGGTGCTGGGGGCTCAGTGCTCAGGGTGCTGGGTGCTCAGTGCTCAGGGTGCTGGGTGCTCAGTACTCAGGGTGCTGGGTGCTCAGTGCTCAGGGTGATCGGTGCTCAGTACTCAGGGTGCTCAGTACTCAGGATGCTGGGTGCTCAGTGCTCAGGGTGCTGGGTGCTCAGTACTCAGGGTGCTGGGTGCTCAGTGCTCGGGGTGCTGGGTGCTCAGTGCTCAGGGTGATCGGTGCTCAGTACTCAGGGTGCTGGGTGCTCAGTGCTCAGGGTGCTGGGTGCTCAGGCCTCAGGGTGCTCAGTGCTCAGGGTGCTGGGTGCTCAGTACTCAGGGTGCTGGGTGCTCAGTGCTCGGGGTGCTGGGTGCTCAGTGCTCGGGGTGCTGGGTGCTCAGTACTCAGGGTGCTGGGTGCTCAGTGCTCGGGGTGCTGTGTGCTCAGTACTCAGGGTGCTGGGTGCTCGGTGCTCAGTACGCTGGGTGCTCAGTACTCAGGGTGCTGGCTGCTCAGTACACAGGGTGCTCGGTGCTCAGTACTCAGGGTGCTGGGTGCTCAGTGCTCGGGGTGCTGGGTGCTCAGTACTCAGGGTGCTCATTGCTCAGGTTGATGGGTGCTCAGTACTCAGGGTGCTGGGTGCTCAGTACACACGGTGCTCAGTGCTCAGTACTCAGGGTGCTCAGTGCTCAGTACTCAGAGTGCTCAGTGCTCAGCGTGCTGGGTGCTCAGTGCTCGGGGTGCTGGGTGCTCAGTGCTCAGGGTGCTGGGTGCTCAGTACTCAGGGTGCTGGGTGCTCAGTGCTCGGGGTGCTGGGTGCTCAGTGCTCGGGGTGCTGGGTGCTCAGTGCTCAGGGTGATCGGTGCTCAGTACTCAGGGTGCTGGGTGCTCAGTGCTCAGGGTGCTGGGTGCTCAGTACTCATGGTGCTGGGTGCTCAGTGCTCGGGGTGCTGGGTGCTCAGTACTCAGCGTGCTGCGTGCTCAGTACTCAGGGTGCTGGGTGCACAATACTCAGTGCTCGGGGTCCTGGGTGCTGAGTGCTCAGGGTGCTGGGTGCTCAGTGCTCTGGGTGCTGGGTGCTCAGTACTCAGGGTGCTGGGTGCTCAGTACTCAGGGTGCTGGGTGCTCAGTGCTCAGGGTGCTGGGTGCTCAGTACTCAGGGTGCTGTGTGCTCAGTACTCAGGGTGCTCGGATGCTCAGTACTCAGGGTGCTGGGTGCTCAGTGCTCAGGGTGCTGGGTACTCAGTACTCAGGGTGCTGGGTGCTCAGTACTCAGGGTGCTGCGGGCTCAGTGCTCAGGGTGCTGGGTGCTCAGTGCTCAGGGAGCTGGGTGCTCAGTACTCAGGGTGCTGGGTGCTCAGTGCTCAGGGTGATCGGTGCTCAGTACTCAGGGTGCTCAGTACTCAGGATGCTGGGTGCTCAGTGCTCAGGGTGCTGGGTGCTCAGTACTCAGGGTGCTGGGTGCTCAGTGCTCGGGGTGCTGGGTGCTCAGTGCTCAGGGTGATCGGTGCTCAGTACTCAGGGTGCTGGGTGCTCAGTGCTCAGGGTGCTGGGTGCTCAGGCCTCAGGGTGCTCAGTGCTCAGGGTGCTGGGTGCTCAGTGCTCGGGGTGCTCGGTGCTCAGTACTCAGGGTGCTGAGTGCTCGGTACTCAGGGTGCTGGGTGCTCAGTACTCATGGTGCTGGGTGCTCAGTACTCAGGGGACTGGGTGTTCAGTGCTCAGGGTGCTGGGTGCTCAGTGCTCAGGGCGCTGGGTGCTCAGTGCTCGGGGTGCTGGGTGCTCAGTGCTCGGGGTGCTGGGTGGTCAGTGCTCAGTGCTCAAGGTGCTGGGTGCTCAGTGCTCAGTGCTCAGGGTGCTGGGTGCTCAGTACTCAGGGTGCTGGGTGCTCAGTACTCAGGGTGCTGGGTGCTCAGTTCTCGGGGTGCTGGGTGCTTAGTGCTCAGGGTGCTGGGTGCTCATTGCTCAGGCTGCTGGGTGCTCAGTACTCAGGTTGCTGGGTGCTCAGTGCTCAGGGTGCTGGGTGCTCAGTCCTCGGGGTGCTCCGTGCTCAGTGATCACCGTGCTGGGTGCTCAGGACTCAGGGTGCTCGTTGTTCAGGACTCAGGGTTCTCAGTGCTCAGTACTCAGGGTGCTGGGTGCTCAGTGCTCAGGGTGCTGGGTGCTCAGTACTCAGGGTGCTCAGTGCTCAGTACTCGGGGTGCTTGTTGCTCAGCACTCAGGTTGCTCAGTGCTCAGTGCTCGGGTTGCTGGGTGCTCAGTACTCAGGGTGCTCGGTGCTCAGTACTAAGGGTGCTCAGTGCTCAGTACTCAGGTTGCTCAGTGCTCAGTGCTTGGGTTGCTGGGTGCTCAGTACTCAGGGTGCTGGGTGCTCAGTACTCAGGGTGCTGGGTGCTCAGTGCTCAGTACTCAGCGTGCTGGGTGCTCAGTGCTCGGGGTGCTGGGTCCTCAGTGCTCAGGGTGCTGGGTGCTCAGTACTCAGGGTGCTGGGTGCTCAGTGCTCGGGGTGCTGGGTCCTCAGTGCTCAGGGTGCTCAGTGCTCAGTGGTCGGGGTGCTGGGTGCTCAGTGCTCGGGGTGCTGGGTGCTCAGTGCTCAGGGTGCTGGTTGCTCAGTACTCAGTGTGCTCAGTGCTCAGGGTGCTGGGTGCTCAGAACTCAGGGTGCTGGGTGCGCAGTACTCAGGGTGCTGGGTGCTCAGAACTCAGGGTGCTTGATGCTCAGTACTCAGGGTGCTGGGTGCTCATTCTCGGGGTACTGGGTGCTCAGTACTCAGGTTGCTCAGTACTCTGGGTGCTCGGGGCTCAGTGCTCAGGGTGCTGGGTGCTCAGTACTCAGGGTGCTGGGTCCTCAGTGCTCGGGGTGCTGGGTCCTCAGCGCTCAGGGTGCTCAGTGCTCAGTGCTTGGGGTGCTGGGTGCTCAGTACTCAGGGTGCTTGGTGCTCAGTGCTCAGGGTGCTGGCTGCTCAGTGCTCAGGGTGCTGGGTGCTCAGTACTCAGTGCTCAGGATGCTGGGTGCTCAGTGCTCAGGGTGCTGGGTGCTCAGTGCTCAGGGTGGTCAGTGCTCAGTGCTCAGTACTCAGGGTGCTTGGTGCTCAGTACTCAGGGTGCTGGGTGCTCAGTGCTCGGGTTACCCGGTGCTCAGTGCTCGGGTTGCTCGGTGCTCAGTACTCAGGGTGCTGAGTGCTCAGTGCTCAGGGTGCTGGGTGCTCAGTGCTCAGGGTGCTTGATGCTCAGTGCTCAGTGTGCTGGGTGCTCAGTGCTCTGGGTGCTTGGTGCTCAGTGCTCAGGGTGCTGGGTGCTCAGTGCTCAGGGTGCTGGGTGCTCAGTGATCAGGGTGATGGGTGCTGAGTGCTCAGGGTGCTGGGTGCTCAGTGCTCGGGGTGCTCGGTGCTCAGTGCTCAGGGTCCTGGGTGCTCAGTACTCAGGGTGCTGGGTGCTTAGTACTCAGGGTGCTCAGTGCTCAGTACACAGGGTGCTGGGTGCTCAGTGCTCGGGGTGCTGGGTGCTCAGTGCTCAGTACTCAGGGTGCTGGGTGCTCAGTGCTCAGGGTGCTGAGTGCTCAGTACTCAGCGTCCTGGGTGCTCAGTACTCAGGGTGCTGGGTGCTCAGTGCTCAGGGTGCTGGGTGCTCCGTGCTCAGGGTGCTGGGTGCTCAGTGCTCGGGGAGCTCGGTGCTCAGTACTCAGGGTGCTGGGTGCTCAGTACTCAGTGCTCGGGGTCCTGGGTGCTCCGTGCTCGGGGTGCTGGGTGCTCAGTACTCAGGGTGCTGGGTGCTCATTCTCGGGTTGCTCGGTGCTCAGTGCTCGGGGTGCTGGGTGCTCAGTACTCAGGGTGCTGGGGGCTCAGTACTCAGGGTGCTGGGTGCTCAGTACTCAGGGTGCTCGGTTCTCAGTACTCAGGTTGCTGGGTGCTCATTCTCGGGGTGCTGGGTGCTCAGTGCTCGGCTTGCTGGGTGCTCAGTACTCAGGGTGCTGGAGACTCAGTTCTCAGGGTGCTGGGTGCTCAGTACTCTGGGTGATCTGTTCTCAGTACTTAGGCTGCTGGGTGCTCAGTGCTCGGGGTGCTGGGTGCTCAGTGCTCAGGGTGATCGGTGCTCAGTACTCAGGGTGCTGGGTGCTCAGTGCTCAGGGTGCTGGGTGCTCAGTCCTCAGGTTGCTCAGTGCTCAGGGTGCTGGGTGCTCAGTGCTCGGGGTGCTCGGTGCTCAGTACTCAGGGTGCTGAGTGCTCAGTACTCAGGGTGCTGGGTGCTCAGTACTCCGGGTGCTGGGTGCTCAGTGCTCAGCGTGCTGGGTGCTCAGTACTCAGGGTGCTCGGTGCTCAGTGCTTGGTGTGCTGGGTGCTCAGTACTCAGGGTGCTGGGTGCTCAGTGCTCAGGGTGCTGGGTGCTCAGTGCTCAGGGTGCTGGGTGCTCAGTACTCAGTGTTCAGGATGCTGGGTGCTCAGTGCTCGGGCTGCTGGGTGCTCAGTGCTCAGGGTGCTGGGTGCTCAGTGCTAGGGGTGCTGGGTCCTCAGTGCTCGGGGTCTGGGTGCTCAGTACTCAGGGTGCTGGGTGCTCAGTACTCAGGGTGCTGGGTGCTCCGTGCTCAGGGTGCTGGGTGCTCAGTGCTCTGGGTGCTGGGTGCTCAGTGCTCAGGGTGCTGGGTGCTCAGTGCTCAGGGTGCTGGGTGCTCAGTGATCGGGGTGATGGGTGCTGAGTGCTCAGGGTGCTGGGTGCTCAGTGCTCGGGGTGCTCGGTGCTCAGTGCTCAGGTTGCTGGGTGCTCAGTACTCAGGGTGCTGGGTGCTTAGTACTCAGGGTGCTCAGTGCTCAGTACACAGGGTGCTGGATGCTCAGTGCTCGGGGTGCTGGGTGCTCAGTGCTCAGTACTCAGGGTGCTGGGTGCTCAGTGCTCAGGGTGCTGGGTGCTCAGTGCTCGGGGTGCTGGGTGCTCAGTGCTCAGGGTGATCGGTGCTCAGTACTCAGGGTGCTGGGTGCTCAGTGCACAGGGGTGCTGCGTGCTCAGTCCTCAGGGTTCTCAGTGCTCAGGGTGCTGGGTGCTCAGTGCTCGGGGTGCTCGGTGCTCAATACTCAGGGTGCTGAGTGCTCAGTACTCAGGGTGCTGGGTGCTCAGTACTCATGGTGCTGGGTGCTCAGTACTCAGGGGACTGGGTGCTCAGTGCTCAGGGTGCTGGGTGCTCAGTGCTCAGGGCGCTGGGTGCTCAGTGCTCGGGGTGCTGGGTGCTCAGTGCTCGGGGTGCTGGGTGGTCAGTGCTCAGTGCTCAAGGTGCTGGGTGCTCAGTGCTCAGTGCTCAGGGTGCTGGGTGCTAAGTACTCAGGGTGCTGGGTGCTCAGTACTCAGGGTGCTGGGGTGCTCAGTACTCTGGTTGTTGGGTGCTCAGTACTCAGGGTGCTGGGTGCTCAGTTCTCGGGGTGCTGGGTGCTCAGTTCTCGGGGTGCTGGGTGCTCAGTGCTCCGGGTGCTGGGTGCTCAGTACTCAGGGTGCTGGGTGCTCAGTGCTCGGGGTGCTCGGTGCTCAGTACTCAAGGTGCTGGGTGCTCAGTGCTCAGGGTGCTGGGTGCTCAGTCCTCGGGGTGCTCCGTGCTCAGTGATCAGGGTGCTGGGTGCTCAGTACTCAGGGTGCTCAGTGTTCAGTACTCAGGGTTCTCAGTGCTCAGTACTCAGGGTGCTGGGTGCTCAGTGCTCAGGGTGCTGGGTGCTCAGTACTCAGGGTGCTCAGTGCTCAGTACTCGGGGTGCTGGGTGCTCAGTGCTCAGTACTCAGCGTGCTGGGTGCTCAGTGCTCGGGGTGCTGGGTCCTCAGTGCTCAGGGTGCTGGGTGCTCAGTGCTCAGGGTGCTGGGTGCTCAGTCCTCGGGGTGCTCAGTGCTCAGTGCTCGGGGTGCTGGGTGCTCAGTACTAAGGGTGCTCGGTGCTCAGTACTAAGGGTGCTCAGTGCTCAGTACTCAGGTTGCTCAGTGCTCAGTGCTTGGGGTGCTGGGTGCTCAGTACTCAGGGTGCTGGGTGCTCAGTACTCAGGGTGCTGGGTGCTCAGTGCTCAGTACTCAGCGTGCTGGGTGCTCAGTGCTCGGGGTGCTGGGTCCTCAGTGCTGAGGGTGCTGGGTGCTCAGTACTCAGGGTGCTGGGTGCTCAGTGCTCGGGTTACCCGGTGCTCAGTGCTCGGGTTGCTTGATGCTCAGTGCTCAGGGTGCTGGGTGCTCAGTGCTCTGGGTGCTTGGTGCTCAGTGCTCAGGGTGCTGGGTGCTCAGTGCTCAAGGTGCTGGGTGCTCAGTGATCGGGGTGATGGGTGCTGAGTGCTCAGGGTGCTGGGTGCTCAGTGCTCGCGGTGCTCGGTGCTCAGTGCTCAGGGTCCTGGGTGCTCAGTACTCAGGGTGCTGGGTGCTTAGTACTCAGGGTGCTCAGTGCTCAGTACACAGGGTGCTGGGTGCTCAGTGCTCGGGGTGCTGGGTGCTCAGTGCTCAGTACTCAGGGTGCTGGGTGCTCAGTGCTCAGGGTGCTGAGTGCTCAGTACTCAGCGTGCTGGGTGCTCAGTACTCAGGGTGCTGGGTGCTCAGTGCTCAGGGTGCTGGGTGCTCCGTGCTCAGGGTGCTGGGTGCTCAGTGCTCGGGGAGCTCGGTGCTCAGTACTCAGTGTGGTGGGTGCTCAGTACTCAGTGCTCGGGGTCCTGGGTGCTCCGTGCTCGGGGTGCTGGGTGCTCAGTACTCAGGGTGCTGGGTGCTCATTCTCGGGGTGCTGGGTGCTCAGTGCTCGGGGTGCTGGGTGCTCAGTACTCAGGGTGCTGGGGGCTCAGTACTCAGGGTGCTGGGTGCTCAGTACTCAGGGTGCTCGGTTCTCAGTACTCAGGGTGCTGGGTGCTCATTCTCGGGGTGCTGGGTGCTCAGTGCTCGGCTTGCTGGGTGCTCAGTACTCAGGGTGCTGGGGGCTCAGTACTCAGGGTGCTGGGTGCTCAGTACTCTGGGTGATCTGTTCTCAGTACTTAGGCTGCTGGGTGCTCAGTGCTCGGGGTGCTGGGTGCTCAGTGCTCAGGGTGATCGGTGCTCAGTACTCAGGGTGCTGGGTGCTCAGTGCTCAGGGTGCTGGGTGCTCAGTCCTCAGGTTGCTCAGTGCTCAGGGTGCTGGGTGCTCAGTGCTCGGGGTGCTCGGTGCTCAGTACTCAGGGTGCTGAGTGCTCAGTACTCAGTGTGCTTTGTGCTCAGTACTCCGGGTGCTGGGTGCTCAGTGCTCAGCGTGCTGGGTGCTCAGTACTCAGGGTGCTCGGTGCTCAGTGCTTGGGGTGCTGGGTGCTCAGTACTCAGGGTGCTGGGTGCTCAGTGCTCAGGGTGCTGGGTGCTCAGTGCTCAGGGTGCTGGGTGCTCAGTACTCAGTGCTCAGGATGCTGGGTGCTCAGTGCTCGGGCTGCTGGGTGCTCAGTGCTCAGGGTGCTGGGTGCTCAGTGCTAGCTGTGCTGGGTCCTCAGTGCTCGGGTCTGGGTGCTCAGTACTCAGGGTGCTGGGTGCTCAGTACTCAGGGTGCTGGGTGCTCAGTGCTAGCTGTGCTGGGTCCTCAGTGCTCGGGGTCTGGGTGCTTAGTACTCAGGGTGCTCAGTGCTCAGTACACAGGGTGCTGGATGCTCAGTGCTCGGGGTGCTGGGTGCTCAGTGCTCAGTACTCAGGTTGCTGGGTGCTCAGTGCTCAGGGTGCTGGGTGCTCAGTGCTCGGGGTGCTGGGTGCTCAGTGCTCAGGGTGATCGGTGCTCAGTACTCAGGGTGCTGGGTGCTCAGTGCTCAGGGTGCTGGGTGCTCAGTCCTCAGGGTGCTCAGTGCTCAGGGTGCTGGGTGCTCAGTGCTCGGGGTGCTCGGTGCTCAATACTCAGGGTGCTGAGTGCTCAGTACTCAGGGTGCTGGGTGCTCAGTACTCATGGTGCTGGGTGCTCAGTACTCAGGGGACTGGGTGCTCAGTGCTCAGGGTGCTGGGTGCTCAGTGCTCAGGACGCTGGGTGCTCAGTGCTCGGGGTGCTGGGTGCTCAGTGCTCGGGGTGCTGGGTGGTCAGTGCTCAGTGCTCAAGGTGCTGGGTGCTCAGTGCTCAGTGCTCAGGGTGCTGGGTGCTAAGTACTCAGGGTGCTGGGTGCTCAGTACTCAGGGTGCTGGGTGCTCAGTACTCAGGGTGCTGGGTGCTCAGTACTCTGGGTGTTGGGTGCTCAGTACTCAGGGTGCTGGGTGCTCAGTTCTCGGGGGTGCTGGGTGCTCAGTGCTCAGGGTGCTGGGTGCTCAGTGCTCAGGGTGCTGGGTGCTCAGTGCTCGGGGTGCTCGGTGCTCAGTACTCAAGGTGCTGTGTGCTCAGTGCTCAGGGTGCTGGGTGCTCAGTCCTCGGGGTGCTCCGTGCTCAGTGCTCAGGGTGCTGGGTGCTCAGTACTCAGGGTGCTGGGTGCTCAGTGCTCGGGGTGCTCGGTTCTCAGTACTCAAGGTGCTGGGTGCTCAGTGCTCAGGGTGCTGGGTGCTCAGTCCTCGGGGTGCTCCGTGCTCAGTGATCAGGGTGCTGGGTGCTCAGTACTCAGGGTGCTCAGTGTTCAGTACTCAGGGTTCTCAGTGCTCAGTACTCAGGGTGCTGGGTGCTCAGTGCTCAGGGTGCTGGGTGCTCAGTACTCAGGGTGCTCAGTGCTCAGTACTCGGGGTGCTGGGTGCTCAGTGCTCAGTACTCAGCGTGCTGGGTGCTCAGTGCTCGGGGTGCTGGGTCCTCAGTGCTCAGGGTGCTGGGTGCTCAGTATTCAGGGTGCTGGGTGCTCAGTGCTCGGGGTGCTGGGTCCTTAGTGCTCAGGGTGCTGGGTGCTCAGTGCTCGGGGTGCTGGGTGCTCAGTACTCAGGGTGCTCAGTGCTCAGTACTCGGGTTGCTTGGTGCTCAGTACTCAGGGTGCTCAGTGCTCAGTACTCGGGGTGCTGGGTGCTCAGTGCTCAGGGTGCTCAGTGCTCAGTGCTCGGGGTGCTGTGTGCTCAGTGCTCGGGGCGCTGGGTGCTCAGTGCTCGGGGTGCTGGGTGCTCAGTACTCGGCGTGCTGGGTGCTCAGTGCTCAGGGTGCTCATTGCTCAGTACTCAGTGCTCAGGGTGCTCAGTGCTGAGGGTGCTGGGTGTTCAGTACTCAGGGTGCTTGGTGCTCAGTACTCAGGGTGCTGGGTGCTCAGTGCTCAGGGTGCTGGGTGCTCAGTACTCTGGGTGTTGGGTGCTCAGTACTCAGGGTGCTTTGTGCTCCGTGCTCGGGGTGCTGGGTGCTCAGTGCTCAGGGTGCTGGGTGCTCAGTGCTCAGGGTGCTGGGTGCTCAGTACTCAGGGTGCTGGGTGCTTAGTGCTCGAGGTGCTCGGTGCTCAGTACACAAGGTGCTGGGTGCTCAGTGCTCAGGGTGCTGGGTTCTCAGTCCTCGGGGTGCTCCGTGCTCAGGGTGCTGGGTGCTCAGTGCTCAGGGTGCTGGGTGCTCAGTGCTCGGGGTGCTGGGTGCTGAGTGCTCAGGGTGCTGGGTGCTCAGTGCTCGGGGTGCTCGGTGCTCAGTGCTCAGGGTCCTGGGTGCTCAGTACTCAGGGTGCTGGGTGCTCAGTGCTCAGGGTGCTGGGTGCTCAGTGCTCGGGGTGCTGGGTGCTCAGTGCTCAGGGTGATCGGTGCTCAGTCCTCAGGGTGCTGGGTGCTCAGTGCTCAGGGTGCTGGGTGCTCAGTCCTCAGGGTGCTCAGTGCTCAGGGTGATGGGTGCTCAGTGCTCGGGGTGCTCGGTGCTCAGTACTCAGGGTGCTGAGTGCTCAGTACTCAGGGTGCTGGGTGCTCAGTACTCATGGTGCTGGGTGCTCAGTTCTCGGGGTGCTGGGTGCTCAGTACTCACCGTGCTGCGTGCTCAGTACTCAGGGTGCTGGGTGCTCAATACTCAGTGCTCGGGGTCCTGGGTGCTGAGTGCTCAGGGTGCTGGGTGCTCAGTGCTCTGGGTGCTGGGTGCTCAGTACTCAGGGTGCTGGGTGCTCAGTACTCAGGGTGCTATGTGCTCAGTGCTCAGGGTGGTGGGTGCTCAGTACTCAGGGTGCTGGGTGCTCAGTACTCAGGGTGCTCGGTGCTCAGTACTCAGGGTGCTGGGTGCTCAGTGCTCAGGGTGCTGGGTACTCAGTACTCAGGGTGCTGGGTGCTCAGTACTCAGGGTGCTGGGTGCTCAGTGCTCAGGGTGCTCCGTGCTCATTGCTCAGGGTGCTGGGTGCTCAGTACTCAGGGTGCTGGGTGCTCAGTGCTCAGGGTGATCGGTGCTCAGTACTCAGGGTGCTCAGTACTCAGGGTGCTGGGTGCTCAGTGCTCAGGGTGCTGGGTGCTCAGTACCCAGGGTGCTGGGTGCTCAGTGCTCAGGGTGATCGGTGCTCAGTACTCAGGGTGCTGGGTGCTCAGTGCTCAGGGTGCTGGGTGCTCAGTCCTCAGGGTGCTCAGTGCTCAGGGTGCTGGGTGCTCAGTGCTCGGGGTGCTCAGTGCTCAGTACTCAGGGTGCTGAGTGCTCATTACTCAGGGTGCTGGGTGCTCAGTACTCATGGTGCTGGGTGCTCAGTACTCAGGGGACTGGGTGCTCAGTACTTAGGGTGCTGGGTGCTCAGTGCTCAAGGCGCTGGGTGCTCAGTGCTCGGGGTGCTGGGTGCTCAGTGCTCGGGGTGCTGGGTGGTCAGTGCTCAGTGCTCAAGGTGCTGGGTGCTCACTGCTCAGTGCTCAGGGTGCTGGGTGCTCAGTACTCAGGGTGCTGGGTGCTCAGTACTCAGGGTGTTGGGTGCTCAGTACTCAGGGTGCTGGGTGCTCAGTACTCAGGGTGCTGGGTGCTCAGTTCTCAGGGTGCTGGGTGCTCAGTACTCTGGGTGTTGGGTGCTCAGTACTCAGGGTGCTGGGTGCTCAGTTCTCAGGGTGCTGGGTGCTCAGTGCTCAGGGTGCTGGGTGCTCAGTGCTCGGGGTGCTCGGTGCTCAGTACTCAAGGTGCTGGGTGCTCAGTGCTCAGGGTGCTGGGTGCTCAGTCCTCGGGGTGCTCCGTGCTCAGTGCTCAGAGTGCTGGGTGCTCAGTACTCAGGGTGCTGGGTGCTCAGTGCTCGGGGTGCTCGGTGCTCAGTACTCAAGGTGCTGGGTGCTCAGTGCTCAGGGTGCTGGGTGCTCAGTCCTCGGGGTGCTCCGTGCTCAGTGATCAGGGTGCTGGGTGCTCAGTACTCAGGGTGCTCGGTGTTCAGTACTCAGGGTTCTCAGTGCTCAGTACTCAGGGTGCTGGGTGCTCAGTGCTCAGGGTGCTGGGTGCTCAGTACTCAGGGTGCTCAGTGCTCAGTACTCGGGGTGCTTGTTGCTCAGCACTCAGGTTGCTCAGTGCTCAGTGCTCGGGGTGCTGGGTGCTCAGTACTCAGGGTGCTCGGTGCTCAGTACTAAGGGTGCTCAGTGCTCAGTACTCAGGTTGCTCAGTGCTCAGTGCTTGGGGTGCTGGGTGCTCAGTACTCAGGGTGCTGGGTGCTCAGTACTCAGGGTGCTGGGTGCTCAGTGCTCAGTACTCAGCGTGCTGGGTGCTCAGTGCTCGGGATGCTGGGTCCTCAGTGCTCAGGGTGCTGGGTGCTCAGTACTCAGGGTGCTGGGTGCTCAGTGCTCGGGGTGCTGGGTCCTCAGTGCTCAGGGTGCTCAGTGCTCAGTGGTCGGGGTGCTGGGTGCTCAGTGCTCGGGGTGCTGGGTGCTCAGTGCTCACGGTGCTGGTTGCTCAGTACTCTGTGTGGTCAGTGCTCAGGGTGCTGGGTGCTCAGAACTCAGGGTGCTCGGTGCTCAGTACTCATGGTGCTGGGTGCTCATTCTCGGGGTACTGGGTGCTCAGTACTCAGGTTGCTCAGTACTCTGGGTGCTCGGGGCTCAGTACTCATGGTGCTGGGTGCTCAGTACTCAGGGTGCTGGGTGCTCAGATCTCAGGGTACTTGGTGCTCAGTACTCAGGGTGCTGGGTGCTCAGTGCTCAGGGTGCTCGGTGCTCAGTACTCATGGTGCTGGGTGCTCATTCTCGGGGTACTGGGTGCTCAGTACTCAGGGTGCTCGGTGCTCAGTGTTTGTGGTGCTGTGTGCTCATTACTCAGGTTGCTTGTTGCTCAGTGCTCAGGGTGCTGGCTGCTCAGTGCTCAAGGTGCTGGGTGCTCAGTACTCAGTGCTCAGGATGCTGGGTGCTCAGTGCTCAGGGTGATCGGTGCTCAGTACTCAGGGTGCTGGGTGCTCAGTGCTCAGGGTGCTGGGTGCTCAGTCCTCAGGGTGCTCAGTGCTCAGGGTGATGGGTGCTCAGTGCTCGGGGTGCTCGGTTCTCAGTACTCAAGGTGCTGGGTGCTCAGTGCTCAGGGTGCTGGGTGCTCAGTCCTCGGGGTGCTCCGTGCTCAGTGATCAGGGTGCTGGGTGCTCAGTACTCAGGGTGCTCAGTGTTCAGTACTCAGGGTTCTCAGTGCTCAGTACTCAGGGTGCTGGGTGCTCAGTGCTCAGGGTGCTGGGTGCTCAGTACTCAGGGTGCTCAGTGCTCAGTACTCGGGGTGCTGGGTGCTCAGTGCTCAGTACTCAGCGTGCTGGGTGCTCAGTGCTCGGGGTGCTGGGTCCTCAGTGCTCAGGGTGCTGGGTGCTCAGTATTCAGGGTGCTGGGTGCTCAGTGCTCGGGGTGCTGGGTCCTTAGTGCTCAGGGTGCTGGGTGCTCAGTGCTCGGGGTGCTGGGTGCTCAGTACTCAGGGTGCTCAGTGCTCAGTACTCGGGTTGCTTGGTGCTCAGTACTCAGGGTGCTCAGTGCTCAGTACTCGGGGTGCTGGGTGCTCAGTGCTCAGGGTGCTCAGTGCTCAGTGCTCGGGGTGCTGTGTGCTCAGTGCTCGGGGCGCTGGGTGCTCAGTGCTCGGGGTGCTGGGTGCTCAGTACTCGGCGTGCTGGGTGCTCAGTGCTCAGGGTGCTCATTGCTCAGTACTCAGTGCTCAGGGTGCTCAGTGCTGAGGGTGCTGGGTGTTCAGTACTCAGGGTGCTTGGTGCTCAGTACTCAGGGTGCTGGGTGCTCAGTGCTCAGGGTGCTGGGTGCTCAGTACTCTGGGTGTTGGGTGCTCAGTACTCAGGGTGCTTTGTGCTCCGTGCTCGGGGTGCTGGGTGCTCAGTGCTCAGGGTGCTGGGTGCTCAGTGCTCAGGGTGCTGGGTGCTCAGTACTCAGGGTGCTGGGTGCTTAGTGCTCGAGGTGCTCGGTGCTCAGTACACAAGGTGCTGGGTGCTCAGTGCTCAGGGTGCTGGGTTCTCAGTCCTCGGGGTGCTCCGTGCTCAGGGTGCTGGGTGCTCAGTGCTCAGGGTGCTGGGTGCTCAGTGCTCGGGGTGCTGGGTGCTGAGTGCTCAGGGTGCTGGGTGCTCAGTGCTCGGGGTGCTCGGTGCTCAGTGCTCAGGGTCCTGGGTGCTCAGTACTCAGGGTGCTGGGTGCTCAGTGCTCAGGGTGCTGGGTGCTCAGTGCTCGGGGTGCTGGGTGCTCAGTGCTCAGGGTGATCGGTGCTCAGTCCTCAGGGTGCTGGGTGCTCAGTGCTCAGGGTGCTGGGTGCTCAGTCCTCAGGGTGCTCAGTGCTCAGGGTGATGGGTGCTCAGTGCTCGGGGTGCTCGGTGCTCAGTACTCAGGGTGCTGAGTGCTCAGTACTCAGGGTGCTGGGTGCTCAGTACTCATGGTGCTGGGTGCTCAGTTCTCGGGGTGCTGGGTGCTCAGTACTCACCGTGCTGCGTGCTCAGTACTCAGGGTGCTGGGTGCTCAATACTCAGTGCTCGGGGTCCTGGGTGCTGAGTGCTCAGGGTGCTGGGTGCTCAGTGCTCTGGGTGCTGGGTGCTCAGTACTCAGGGTGCTGGGTGCTCAGTACTCAGGGTGCTATGTGCTCAGTGCTCAGGGTGGTGGGTGCTCAGTACTCAGGGTGCTGGGTGCTCAGTACTCAGGGTGCTCGGTGCTCAGTACTCAGGGTGCTGGGTGCTCAGTGCTCAGGGTGCTGGGTACTCAGTACTCAGGGTGCTGGGTGCTCAGTACTCAGGGTGCTGGGTGCTCAGTGCTCAGGGTGCTCCGTGCTCATTGCTCAGGGTGCTGGGTGCTCAGTACTCAGGGTGCTGGGTGCTCAGTGCTCAGGGTGATCGGTGCTCAGTACTCAGGGTGCTCAGTACTCAGGGTGCTGGGTGCTCAGTGCTCAGGGTGCTGGGTGCTCAGTACCCAGGGTGCTGGGTGCTCAGTGCTCAGGGTGATCGGTGCTCAGTACTCAGGGTGCTGGGTGCTCAGTGCTCAGGGTGCTGGGTGCTCAGTCCTCAGGGTGCTCAGTGCTCAGGGTGCTGGGTGCTCAGTGCTCGGGGTGCTCAGTGCTCAGTACTCAGGGTGCTGAGTGCTCATTACTCAGGGTGCTGGGTGCTCAGTACTCATGGTGCTGGGTGCTCAGTACTCAGGGGACTGGGTGCTCAGTACTTAGGGTGCTGGGTGCTCAGTGCTCAAGGCGCTGGGTGCTCAGTGCTCGGGGTGCTGGGTGCTCAGTGCTCGGGGTGCTGGGTGGTCAGTGCTCAGTGCTCAAGGTGCTGGGTGCTCACTGCTCAGTGCTCAGGGTGCTGGGTGCTCAGTACTCAGGGTGCTGGGTGCTCAGTACTCAGGGTGTTGGGTGCTCAGTACTCAGGGTGCTGGGTGCTCAGTACTCAGGGTGCTGGGTGCTCAGTTCTCAGGGTGCTGGGTGCTCAGTACTCTGGGTGTTGGGTGCTCAGTACTCAGGGTGCTGGGTGCTCAGTTCTCAGGGTGCTGGGTGCTCAGTGCTCAGGGTGCTGGGTGCTCAGTGCTCGGGGTGCTCGGTGCTCAGTACTCAAGGTGCTGGGTGCTCAGTGCTCAGGGTGCTGGGTGCTCAGTCCTCGGGGTGCTCCGTGCTCAGTGCTCAGAGTGCTGGGTGCTCAGTACTCAGGGTGCTGGGTGCTCAGTGCTCGGGGTGCTCGGTGCTCAGTACTCAAGGTGCTGGGTGCTCAGTGCTCAGGGTGCTGGGTGCTCAGTCCTCGGGGTGCTCCGTGCTCAGTGATCAGGGTGCTGGGTGCTCAGTACTCAGGGTGCTCGGTGTTCAGTACTCAGGGTTCTCAGTGCTCAGTACTCAGGGTGCTGGGTGCTCAGTGCTCAGGGTGCTGGGTGCTCAGTACTCAGGGTGCTCAGTGCTCAGTACTCGGGGTGCTTGTTGCTCAGCACTCAGGTTGCTCAGTGCTCAGTGCTCGGGGTGCTGGGTGCTCAGTACTCAGGGTGCTCGGTGCTCAGTACTAAGGGTGCTCAGTGCTCAGTACTCAGGTTGCTCAGTGCTCAGTGCTTGGGGTGCTGGGTGCTCAGTACTCAGGGTGCTGGGTGCTCAGTACTCAGGGTGCTGGGTGCTCAGTGCTCAGTACTCAGCGTGCTGGGTGCTCAGTGCTCGGGATGCTGGGTCCTCAGTGCTCAGGGTGCTGGGTGCTCAGTACTCAGGGTGCTGGGTGCTCAGTGCTCGGGGTGCTGGGTCCTCAGTGCTCAGGGTGCTCAGTGCTCAGTGGTCGGGGTGCTGGGTGCTCAGTGCTCGGGGTGCTGGGTGCTCAGTGCTCACGGTGCTGGTTGCTCAGTACTCTGTGTGGTCAGTGCTCAGGGTGCTGGGTGCTCAGAACTCAGGGTGCTCGGTGCTCAGTACTCATGGTGCTGGGTGCTCATTCTCGGGGTACTGGGTGCTCAGTACTCAGGTTGCTCAGTACTCTGGGTGCTCGGGGCTCAGTACTCATGGTGCTGGGTGCTCAGTACTCAGGGTGCTGGGTGCTCAGATCTCAGGGTACTTGGTGCTCAGTACTCAGGGTGCTGGGTGCTCAGTGCTCAGGGTGCTCGGTGCTCAGTACTCATGGTGCTGGGTGCTCATTCTCGGGGTACTGGGTGCTCAGTACTCAGGGTGCTCGGTGCTCAGTGTTTGTGGTGCTGTGTGCTCATTACTCAGGTTGCTTGTTGCTCAGTGCTCAGGGTGCTGGCTGCTCAGTGCTCAGGGTGCTGGGTGCTCAGTACTCAGTGCTCAGGATGCTGGGTGCTCAGTGCTCAGGGTGATCGGTGCTCAGTACTCAGGGTGCTGGGTGCTCAGTGCTCAGGGTGCTGGGTGCTCAGTCCTCAGGGTGCTCAGTGCTCAGGGTGATGGGTGCTCAGTGCTCGGGGTGCTCGGTGCTCAGTACTCAGGGTGCTGAGTGCTCAGTACTCAGGGTGCTGGGTGCTCAGTACTCATGGTGCTGGGTGCTCAGTTCTCGGGGTGCTGGGTGCTCAGTACTCAGCGTGCTGCGTGCTCAGTACTCAGGGTGCTGGGTGCTCAATACTCAGTGCTCGGGGTCCTGGGTGCTGAGTGCTCAGGGTGCTGGGTGCTCAGTGCTCTGGGTGCTGGGTGCTCAGTACTCAGGGTGCTGGGTGCTCAGTACTCAGGGTGCTGGGTGCTCAGTGCTCAGGGTGGTTAGTGCTCAGTACTCAGGGTGCTGGGTGCTCAGTACTCAGGGTGCTCGGTGCTCAGTACTCAGGGTGCTGGGTGCTCAGTGCTCAGGGTTCTGGGTACTCAGTACTCAGGGTGCTGGGTGCTCAGTACTCAGGGTGCTGGGTGCTCAGTGCTCAGGGTGCTGGGTGCTCATTGCTCAGGGTGCTGGGTGCTCAGTACTCAGGGTGCTGGGTGCTCAGTGCTCAGGGTGATCGGTGCTCAGTACTCAGGTTGCTCAGTACTCAGGGTGCTGCGTGCTCAGTGCTCAGGGTGCTGTGTGCTCAGTACTCAGGGTGCTGGGTGCTCAGTGCTCGGGGTGCTGGGTGCTCAGTGCTCAGGGTGATCGGTGCTCAGTACTCAGGGTGCTGGGTGCTCAGTGCTCAGGGTGCTGGGTGCTCAGTCCTCAGGGTGCTCAGTGCTCAGGGTGCTGGGAGCTCAGTGCTCGGGGTGCTCGGTGCTCAGTACTCAGGGTGCTGAGTGCTCATTACTCAGGGTGCTGGGTGCTCAGTACTCATGGTGCTGGGTGCTCAGTACTCAGGGGACTGGGTGCTCAGTGCTCAGGGTGCTGGGTGCTCAGTGCTCAAGGCGCTGGGTGCTCAGTGCTCGGGGTGCTGGGTGCTCAGTGCTCGGGGTGCTGGGTGGTCAGTGCTCAGTGCTCAAGGTGCTGGGTGCTCACTGCTCAGTGCTCAGGGTGCTGGGTGCTCAGTACTCAGGGTGCTGGGTGCTCAGTACTCAGGGTGTTGGGTGCTCAGTAATCAGGGTGCTGGGTGCTCAGTACTCAGGGTGCTGGGTGCTCAGTTCTCAGGGTGATGGGTGCTCAGTACTCTGGGTGTTGGGTGCTCAGTACTCAGGGTGCTGGGTGCTCAGTTCTCGGGGTGCTGGGTGCTCAGTGCTCAGGGTGCTGGGTGCTCAGTGCTCGGGGTTCTCGGTGCTCAGTACTCAAGGTGCTGGGTGCTCAGTGCTCAGGGTGCTGGGTGCTCAGTCCTCGGGGTGCTCCGTGCTCAGTGCTCAGGGTGCTGGGTGCTCAGTACTCAGGGTGCTCGGTGCTCAGTACTCAGGGTTCTCAGTGCTCAGTACTCAGGGTGCTGGGTGCTCAGTTCTCAGGGTGATCGGTGCTCAGTTATCAGGGTGCTGGGTGCTCAGTCCTCCGGGTGCTCAGTGCTCAGGGTGCTGGGTGCTCAGTGCTCGGGGTGCTCGGTGCTCAGTACTCAGGGTGCTGGGTGCTCAGTACTCCGGGTGCTGGGTGCTCAGTACTCAGGGTGCTGGGTGCTCAGGGTGCTGGGTGCTCAGTGCTCAGGGTGCTGGGTGCTCAGTGCTCAGGGTGCTGGGTGCTCAGGGCTGTGGTGCTGGGTGCTCAGTGCTCAGTGCTCAGGGTGCTGGGTGCTCAGTGCTCAGTGCT
Organism: Microtus oregoni; assembly: GCF_018167655.1. Lineage (NCBI taxonomy): Eukaryota > Metazoa > Chordata > Mammalia > Rodentia > Cricetidae > Microtus > Microtus oregoni. The sequence continues at coordinate 25,038 of NW_024543267.1, forward strand.
CAGGTTGCTGGTTGCTCAGTACTCAGGGTGCTGGGTGCTCAGTACTCAGTGTGCTGGGTGCTCAGTGCTCAGGGTGCTCTGTGCTCAGTACTCAGGGTGCTGGGTGCTCAGTGCTCGGGGTGCTGCGTGCTCAGTGCTCAGGGTGCTGGGTGCTCAGTGCTCAGGGTGCTGGGTGCTCAGTGCTGAGGGTGGTGCTGGGTGCTCAGTGCTCGGGGTGCTCGGTGCTCAGTACTCAAGGTGCTGGGTGCTCAGTGCTCAGGGTGCTGGGTGCTCAGCCCTCGGGGTGCTCCGTGCTCAGTGATCAGCGTGCTGGGTGCTCAGTACTCAGGGTGCTCGGTGTTCAGTACTCAGGGTTCTCAGTGCTCAGTACTCAGGGTGCTGGGTGCTCAGTGCTCAGGGTGCTTTGTGCTCAGTACTCAGGGTGCTCAGTGCTCAGTACTCGGGGTGCTTGTTGCTCAGCACTCAGGTTGCTCAGTGCTCAGTGCTCGGGGTGCTGGGTGCTCAGTACTCAGGGTGCTCGGTGCTCAGTACTAAGGGTGCTCAGTGCTCAGTACTCAGGTTGCTCAGTGCTCAGTGCTTGGGGTGCTGGGTGCTCAGTACTCAGGGTGCTATGTGCTCAGTACTCAGGGTGCTGGGTGCTCAGTGCTCAGTACTCAGCGTGCTGGGTGCTCAGTGCTCGGGATGCTGGGTCCTCAGTGCTCAGGGTGCTGGGTGCTCAGTACTCAGGGTGCTGGGTGCTCAGTGCTCGGGGTGCTGGGTCCTCAGTGCTCAGGGTGCTCAGTGCTCAGTGGTCGTGGTGCTGGGTGCTCAGTGCTCGGGGTGCTGGGTGCTCAGTGCTCACGGTGCTGGTTGCTCAGTACTCTGTGTGCTCAGTGCTCAGGGTGCTGGGTGCTCAGAAATCAGGGTGCTCGGTGCTCAGTACTCATGGTGCTGGGTGCTCATTCTCGGGGTACTGGGTGCTCAGTACTCAGGTTGCTCAGTACTCTGGGTGCTCGGGGCTCAGTACTCATGGTGCTGGGTGCTCAGTACTCAGGGTGCTGGGTGCTCAGAACTCAGGGTGCTTGGTGCTCAGTACTCAGGGTGCTGGGTGCTCAGTGCTCAGGGTGCTCGGTGCTCAGTACTCATGGTGCTGGGTGCTCATTCTCGGGGTACTGGGTGCTCAGTACTCAGGTTGCTCAGTACTCTGGGTGCTCGGGGCTCAGTACTCATGGTGCTGGCTGCTCAGTACTCAGGGTGCTCGGTGCTCAGTTCTCAGGGTGCTCGGTGCTCAGTGTTTGTGGTGCTGGGTGCTCAGTACTCAGGGTGCTTGGTGCTCAGTGCTCAGGGTGCTGGCTGCTCAGTGCTCAGGGTGCTGGGTGCTCAGTACTCAGTGCTCAGGATGCTGGGTGCTCAGTGCTCAGGGTGCTTGGTGCTCAGTGCTCAGGGTGGTCAGTGCTCAGTGCTCAGTACTCAGGGTGCTTGGTGCTCAGTACTCAGGGTGCTGGGTGCTCAGTGCTCGGGTTACCCGGTGCTCAGTGCTCGGGTTGCTCGGTGCTCAGTACTCAAGGTGCTGAGTGCTCAGTGCTCAGGGTGCTGGGTGCTCAGTGCTCAGGGTGCTGGGTGCTCAGTGCTAAGCGTGCTTGATGCTCAGTACTCAGGGTGTTGGGTGCTCAGTGCTCAGGGTGCTGGGTGCTCAGTGCTCGGGGTGCTGGGTGCTCATTATTCAGGGTGCTGGGTGCTCAGTACTCAGGGTGCTGGGTGCTTAGTACTCGGGATGCTGGGTGCTCAGTGCCCAGTGCTCAGGATGCTGGGTGCTCAGTGCTCGGGCTGCTGGGTGCTCAGTGCTCAGGGTGCTGGGTGCTCAGTACTCAGGGTGCTGGGTTCTCAGTACTCAGGGTGCTGGGTGCACAGTGCTAGGGGTGCTGGGTCCTCAGTGCTCGGGGTCTGGGTGCTCAGTACTCAGGGTGCAGGGTGCTCAGTACTCAGGGTGCTGGGTGCTCAGTGCTCAGGGTGCTGGGTGCTCAGTGCTCTGGGTGCTGGGTGCTCAGTGCTCAGGGTGCTGGGTGCTCAGTGCTCAGGGTGCTGGGTGCTCAGTGATCGGGGTGATGGGTGCTGAGTGCTCAGGGTGCTGGGTGCTCAGTGCTCGGGGTGCTCGGTGCTCAGTGCTCAGGGTCCTGGGTGCTCAGTACTCAGGGTGCTGGGTGCTTAGTACTCAGGGTGCTGGGTGCTCAGTACTCAGTGCTGGGGGTCCTGGGTGCTCCGTGCTCGGGGTGCTGGGTGCTCAGTACTCAGGGTGCTGGGTGCTCATTCTCGGGGTGCTGGGTGCTCAGTGCTCGGTGTGCTGGGTGCTCAGTGCTCAGGGTGCTGGGGGCTCAGTTCTCAGGGTGCTGGGTGCTCAGTACTCAGGGTGCTCGGTTCTCAGTACTCAGGGTGCTGGGTGCTCAGTGCTCGGGGTGCTGGGTGCTCAGTACTCAGGGTGATCTGTTCTCAGTACTCAGGGTGCTAGGTGCTCAGTGCTCGGGGTGCTGGGTGCTCAGTACTCAGGGTACTCAGTACTCAGGGTACTGGGTGCTCAGTACTCAGGGTGCTGGGTGCTCAGTGCTCGGGGTGCTCGTTGCTCAGTACTCAGGGTACTGGGTGCTCAGTACTCAGGGTGCTGGGTGCTCAGTGCTCGGGGTGCTCGGTGCTCAGTACTCGGGGTGCTGGGTGCTCAGTACTCGTGGTTCTGGGTGCTCAGTGCTCAGGGTGCTGGGTGCTCAGTGCTCGGGGTGCTGGGTGCTCAGTGCTGAGGGTGCTGGCTGCTCAGTGCTCAGGGTGCTGGGTGCTCAGTACTCAGGGTGCTAGGTGCTCAGTACTCAGGGTGCTCAGTGCTCAGTACTCAGCGTGCTGGGTGCTCAGTGCTCAGGGTCCTCGGTGCTCAGTACTCAGGGTGCTCAGTGCTCAGTACTCAGCGTGCTTTGTGATCAGTGCTCAGGGTGCTGGGTGCTCAGTACTCAGGGTGCTGGGTGCTCAGTACTCAGGGTGCTGGGTGCTCAGTACTCAGGGTGCTGGGTGCTCAGTGCTCGGGGTGCTCGATGATCAGTACTCAGGGTGCTGGGTGCTCAGTGCTCAGGGTGCTGAGTACTCAGTACTCAGGGTGCTGGGTGCTCAGTGCTCAGGGTGCTGGGTGCTCAGTGCTCAGGGTGCTGGGTGCTCAGTGCTCGGGGTGCTGGGTGCTCAGTGCTCGGGGTGCTGGGTGCTCAGTGCTCGGGGTGCTGGGTGCTCAGTGCTCGGGGTGCTGGGTGCTCAGTACTCAGGGTGCTGGGGGCTCAGTACTCAGGGTGCTGGGTGCTCAGTGTTCAGGGTGCTGGGTGCTCAGTCCTCAGGGTGCTGGGTGCTCAGTACTCAGGGTGTTCGGTGCTCAGTACTCAGGGTGCTCAGTGCTCAGTACTCAGGGTGCTGGTTGCTCAGTGCTCGGGGTGCTCGGTGCTCAGTACTCAAGGTGCTGTGTGCTCAGTACTCAGGGTGCTGGGTGCTCAGTACTCAGGGTGCTGGGTGCTCAGTACTCAGAGTGCTGGGTGCTCAGTACTCAGGGTGCTGGGTGCTCAGTGCTCAGGGTGCTGGGTGCTCACTACTCAGGGTGCTTGGTGCTCAGTACTTAGTGTGCTCGGTGCTCAGTACTCAGGGTGCTGGGTGCTCAGTGCTCAGGGTGCTTTGTACTCAGTACTCAGGGTTCTGGGTGCTCAGTACTCAGGGTGCTGGGTGCTCAGTGCTCAGGGTGCTGGGTGCTCAGTGCTCAGGGTGCTGGGTGCTCAGTACACAGGGTGCTGGGTGCTCAGTGTTCAGGGTGATCGGTGCTCAGTACTCAGGGTGCTCAGTACTCAGGGTGCTGGGTGCTCAGTGCTCAGGGTGCTGTTTGCTCAGTACTCAGGGTGCTGGGTGCTCAGTGCTCGGTGTGCTGGGTGCTCAGTGCTCAGGGTGCTCAGTGCTCAGGGTGCTGGGTGCTCAGTGCTCGGGGTGCTCGGTGCTCAGGGTGCTGGGTGCTCAGTCCTCAGGGTGCTCAGTGCTCAGGGTGCTGGGTGCTCAGTGCTCGGGGTGCTCGGTGCTCAGTACTCAGGGTGCTGGGTGCTCAGTACTCATGGTGCTGGGTGCTCAGTACTCAGGGGGCTGGGTGCTCAGTGCTCAGTGTGCTGTGTGCTCAGTGCTCAGGGCCCTGGGTGCTCAGTGCTCGGGGTGCTGGGTGCTCAGTGCTCGGGGTGCTGGGTGGTCAGTGCTCAGTGCTCAGGGTGCTGGGTGCTCAGTGCTCAGTGCTCAGGGTGCTGGGTGCTCAGTACTCAGGGTGCTGGGTGCTCAGTACTCAGGGTGCTGGGTGCTCAGTGATCAGGGTGCTGGGTGCTCAGTACTCTGGGTGTTGGGTGCTCAGTACTCAGGGTGCTGGGTGCTCAGTGCTCGGGGTGCTCGGTGCTCAGTACTCAAGGTGCTGGGTGCTCAGTGCTCAGGGTGCGGGGTGCTCAGTCCTCGGGGTGCTCCGTGCTCAGTGCTCAGGGGGCTGGGTGCTCAGTACTCAGGGTGCTCGGTGCTCAGTACTCAGGGTTCTCAGTGCTCAGGGTGCTGGGTGCTCAGTACTCAGGGTGCTCAGTGCTCAGTACTCGGGGTGCTGGGTGCTCAGTACTCAGGGCGCTCAGTGCTCAGTACTCGGGGTGCTGGGTGCTCAGTGCTCAGTGTGCTCAGTGCTCAGTGCTCGGGGTGCTGGGTGCTCAGTGCTCGGGGCGCTGGGTGCTCAGTGCTCGGGGTGCTGGGTGCTCAGTGCTCGGGGCGCTGGGTGCTCAGTGGTCGGGGTGCTGGGTGCTCAGTACTCAGGGTGCTGTGTGCTCAGTGCTCAGTTCTCAGGGTGCTGGGTGCTCAGTGCTCAGTGCTCAGGGTGCTGGGGGCTCAGTACTCAGGGTGCTGGGTGCTCAGTACTCAGGGTGCTGAGTGCTCAGTACTCAGGGTGCTGGGTGCTCAGTACTCAGGTTGCTGGTTGCTCAGTACTCAGGGTGCTGGGTGCTCAGTGCTCAGGGTGCTGGGTGCTCAGTGCTCGGGGTGCTGGGTGCTCAGTACTCAGGGTGCTGGGTGCTCAGTACTCAGGGTGCTGGGTGCTCAGTGCTCAGTGCTCAGGGTGCTCAGTGCTCAGGGTGCTCAGTGCTCAGGGTGCTGGGTGCTCAGGGTGCTGGGTGCTCAGTGCTCGGGGTGCTGGGTGCTCAGTGCTCAGTGCTCAGGGTGCTGGGTGCTCAGTGCTGAGTGCTCAGGGTGCTGGGTGTTCAGTACTCAGGGTGCTCGGTGCTCAGTGCTCAGGGTGCTGGGTGCTCAGTACTCAGGGTGCTGGGTGCTCAGTACTCAGGGTGCTGGGTGCTCAGTACTCAGGATGCTCTGTGCTCAGTGCTCAGTACTCAGGGTGCTCAGTACTCAGGGTGCTGGGTGCTCAGTACTCATGGTGCTGGGTGCTCAGTACTCAGGATGCTCTGTGCTCAGTGCTCAGTACTCAGGGTGCTCAGTACTCAGGGTGCTGGGTGCTCAGTGCTCGGGGTGCTGGGTGCTCAGTACTCAGGGTGCTGGGTGCTCAGTACTCAGAGTGTTGGGTGCTCAGTACTCAGGGTGCTGGGTGCTCAGTGCTCAGTGCTCAGGGTGCTCAGTGCTCAGGGTGCTCAGTGCTCAGGGTGCTGGGTGCTCAGGGTGCTGGGTGCTCAGTGCTCGGGGTGCTGGGTGCTCAGGGCTCAGTGCTCAGGGTGCTGGGTGCTCAGTGCTGAGTGCTCAGGGTGCTGGGTGTTCAGTACTCAGGGTGCTCGGTGCTCAGTGCTCAGGGTGCTGGGTGCTCAGTACTCAGGGTGCTGGGTGCTCAGTACTCAGGGTGCTGGGTGCTCAGTACTCAGGATGCTCTGTGCTCAGTGCTCAGTACTCAGGGTGCTCAGTACTCAGGGTGCTGGGTGCTCAGTGCTCGGGGTGCTGGGTGCTCAGTACTCAGGGTGCTGGGTGCTCAGTACTCGGGGTGCTGGGTGCTCGGTACTCAGGGTGCTGGGTGCTCAGTGCTCGGGGTGCTGGGTGCTCACTGCTCAGAGTGATCGGTGCTCAGTGCTCAGAGTGCTGGGTGCTCAGTCCTCCGGGTGCTCAGTGCTCAGGGTGCTGGGTGCTCATTGCTCGGTGTGCTCGGTGCTCAGTACTCAGGGTGCTGAGTGCTCAGTACTCAGGGTGCTGGGTGCTCAGTACTCAGGTTGCTGGTTGCTCAGTACTCAGGGTGCTGGGTGCTCAGTGCTCAGGGTGCTGGGTGCTCAATGCTCGGGGTGCTGGGTGCTCAGGGCTGTGGTGCTGGGTGCTCAGTGCTCAGTGCTCAGGGTGCTGGGTGCTCAGTGCTCAGTGCTCAGGGTGCTGGTTGCTCAGTACTCAGGGTGCTGGGTGCTCAGTACTCAGGGTGCTGGGTGCTCAGTGCTCAGGGTGCTCTGTACTCAGTACTCAGGGTGCTGGGTGCTCAGTGCTTGGGGTGCTGGGTGCTCAGTGCTCAGGGAGCTGGGTGCTCAGTGCTCAGAGTGCTGGGTGCTCAGTACTCAGGGTGCTGGGTGCTCAGTGCTCGTTGTGCTCGGTGCTCAGTACTCAAGTTGCTGGGTGCTCAGTGCTCAGGGTGCTGGGTGCTCAGTCCTCGGGGTGCTCCGTGCTCAGTGATCAGGGTGCTGGGTGCTCAGTACTCAGCGTGCTGGGTGCTCAGTACTCAGGGTTTTCAGTGCTCAGTACTCAGGGTGCTGGGTGCACAGTGCTCAGGGTGCTGGGTGCTCAGTACTCAGGGTGCTCAGTGCTCAGTACTCGGGGTGCTTGGTGCTCAGTACTCAGGGTGCTCAGTGCTCAGTACTCGGGGTGCTGGGTGCTCAGTGCTCAGGGTGCTCAGTGCTCAGTGCTCGGGGTGCTGGGTGCTCAGTGCTCGGGGCGCTGGGTGCTCAGTGCTCGGGGTGCTGGGTGCTCAGTACTCGGGGTGCTGGGTGCTCAGTGCTCAGGGTGCTCAGTGCTCAGTACTCAGTGCTCAGGGTGCTCAGTGCTCAGTGCTCAGGGTGCTGGGTGTTCAGTACTCAGGGTGCTGGGTGCTCAGTACTCAGGGTGCTGGGTGCTCAGTGCTCAGGGTGCTGGGAGCTCAGTAGTCTGGGTGTTGGGTGCTCAGTACTCAGGGTGCTGGGTGCTCCGTGATCAGGGTGCTGGGTGCTCAGTGCTCAGGGTTCTGGGTGCTCAGTGCTCAGGGTGCTGGGTGCTCAGTACTCAGGGTGCTGGGTGCTTAGTGCTCGAGGTGCTCGGTGCTCAGTACTCAAGGTGCTGGGTGCTCAGTGCTCAGGGTGCTGGGTGCTCAGTACTCGGGGTGCTCCGTGCTCATGGTGCTGGGTGCTCAGTGCTCAGGGTGCTGGGTGCTCAGTGCTCGGGGTGCTGGGTGCTGAGTGCTCAGGGTGCTGGGTGCTCAGCGCTCGGGGTGCTCGGTGCTCAGTACACAGGGTGCTGGGTGCTCAGTGCTCGGGGTGCTGGGTGCTCAGTGCTCAGTACTCAGGGTGCTGGGTGCTCAGTGCTCAGGGTGCTGGGTGCTCAGTACTCAGCGTGCTGGGTGCTCAGTACTCAGGGTGCTTGGTGCTCAGTGCTCAGGGTGCTGGGTGCTCAGTGCTCAGGGTGCTGGGTGCTCAGTGATCGGGGTGCTGGGTGCTCAGTACTCAGGGTGCTCAGTGCTCGGTTAGCTCGGTGCTCAGTACTCAGGGTGCTGGGTGCTCAGTACTCAGTGCTCGGGGTCCTGTGTGCTCCGTGCTCGGGGTGCTGGGTGCTCAGTACTCTGGGTGCTGGGTGCTCAGTACTCAGGGTGCTGGGTGCTCAGTACTCAGGGTGCTGGGTGCTCAGTGCTCAGGGTGCTGTGTGCTCAGTACTCAGGGAGCTGGGTGCTCAGTACTCAGGGTGCTCGGTGCTCAGTGCTCAGGGTGATCGGTGCTCAGTACTCAGGGTGCTCAGTACTCAGGGTGCTGGGTGCTCAGTGCTCAGGGTGCTGGGTGCTCAGTACTCAGGGTGCTGGGTGCTCAGTGCTCGGGGTGCTGGGTGCTCAGTGCTCAGGGTGATCGGTGCTCAGTACTCAGGGTGCTGGGTGCTCAGTGCTCAGGGTGCTGGGTGCTCAGTCCTCAGGGTGCTCAGTGCTCAGGGTGCTGGGTGCTCAGTACTCATGGTGCTGGGTGCTCAGTACTCAGGGGGCTGGTTGCTCAGTGCTCAGTGTGCTGGGTGCTCAGTGCTCAGGGCGCTGGGTGCTCAGTGCTCGGGGTGCTGGGTGCTCAGTGCTCGGGGTGCTGGGTGGTCAGTGCTCAGTGCTCAAGGTGCTGGGTGCTCAGTGCTCAGTGCTCAGGTTGCTGGGTGCTCAGTACTCAGGGTGCTCGGTGCTCAGTACTCAGGGTGCTGGGTGCTCAGTTCTCAGGGTGCTGGGTGATCAGAACTCTGGGTGTTGGGTGCTCAGTACTCAGGGTGCTCAGTGCTCAGTACTCGGGGTGCTGGGTGCTCAGTGCTCAGTGTGCTCAGTGCTCAGTGCTCAGGGTGCTGGGTGCTCAGTGCTCGGGGCGCTGGGTGCTCAGTGCTCGGGGTGCTGGGTACTCAGTACTCAGGGTGCTGTGTGCTCAGTGCTCAGTACTCAGCGTGCTGGATGCTCAGTGCTCAGAGTGTTGGGTGCTCAGTACTCAGGGTGCTGGGAGCTCAGTGCTCAGTGCTCAGGGTGCTCAGTGCTCAGGGTGCTCAGTGCTCAGGGTGCTGGGTGCTCAGGGTGCTGGGTGCTCAGTGCTCGGGGTGCTGGGTGCTCAGTTCTCAGTGCTCAGGGTGCTGGGTGCTCAGTGCTCAGTGCTCAGGGTGCTGGGTGTTCAGTACTCAGGGTGCTCGGTGCTCAGTGCTCAGGGTGCTAGGTGCTCAGTACTCAGGGTGCTGGGTGCTCAGTGCTCGGGGTGCTGGGTGCTCAGTACTCAGGGTGCTGGGTGCTCAGTACTCAGTGTGCTGGGTGCTCAGTGCTCAGGGTGCTGGGTGCTCAGTACTCAGGGTGCTCGGTGCTCAGTACTCAGGGTGCTCGGTGCTCAGTACTCAGGGTGCTGGGTGCTCAGTACTCAGGGTGCTGGGTGCTCAGTACTCAGGGTGCTGGGTGCTCAGTGCTCAGGGTGCTGGGTGCTCAGTGCTCTGGGAGCTGGGTGCTCAGTGCTCAGGGTGCTGGGTGCTCAGTGCTCAGGGTGCTGGGTGCTCAGTGATCGGGGTGATGGGTGCTGAGTGCTCTGGGAGCTGGGTGCTCAGTGCTCAGGGTGCTGGGTGCTCAGTGCTCAGGGTGCTGGGTGCTCAGTGCTCTGGCAGCTGGGTGCTCAGTGCTCAGGGTCCTGGGTGCTCAGTACTCAGGGTGCTGGGTGCTTAGTAATCAGGGTGCTCAGTGCTCAGTACACAGGGTGCTGGGTGCTCAGTGCTCGGGGTGCTGGGTGCTCAGTGCTCAGTACTCAGGGTGCTGGGTGCTCAGTGCTCAGGGTGCTGAGTGCTCAGTACTCAGCGTGCTGGGTGCTCAGTACTCAGGGTGCTGGGTGTTCAGTGCTCAGGGTGCTGGGTGCTCAGTGCTCAGGGTGCTGGGTGCTCAGTGCTCGGGGAGCTCGGTGCTCAGTACTCAGGGTGCTGGGTGCTCAGTACTCAGTGCTCGGGGTCCTGGGTGCTCCGTGCTCGGGGTGATCTGTTCTCAGTACTCAGGGTGCTGGGTGCTCAGTGCTCGGGGTGCTGGGTGCTCAGTACTCGGGGTGCTCAGTACTCAGGGTACTGGGTGCTCAGTACTCAGGGTGCTGGGTGCTCAGAGCTTGGGGTGCTAGGTGCTCAGTACTCAGGGTGCTCAGTGCTCAGTACTCAGCGTGCTGGTTGCTCAGTGCTCAGGGTCCTCGGTGCTCAGTACTCAGGGTGTTCAGTGCTCAGTACTCAGCGTGCTTTGTGCTCAGTGCTCAGGGTGCTGGGTGCTCAGTACTCAGGGTGCTGGGTGCACAGTATTCAGGGTGCTGGGTGCTCAGTACTCAGGGTGCTGGGTGCTCAGTGCTCGGGGTGCTCGGTGATCAGTACTCAGGGTGCTGGGTGCTCAGTGCTCAGGGTGCTGAGTACTCAGTACTCAGGGTGCTGGGTGCTCAGTGCTCAGGGTGCTGGGTGCTCAGTGCTCAGGGTGCTTGGTGCTCAGTGCTCGGGGTGCTGGGTGCTCAGTGCTCGGCTTGCTGGGTGCTCAGTGCTCAGGGTGCTGGGTGCTCAGTACTCAGGGTGCTGGGTGCTCATTACTCAGGGTGCTGGGTGCTCAGTGCTCAGGGTGGTGGGTGCTCAGTCCTCAGGGTGCTGGGTGCTCAGTACTCAGGGTGTTCGGTGCTTAGTACTCAGGGTGCTCAGTGCTCAGTACTCAGGGTGCTGGTTGCTCAGTGCTCGGGGTGCTCGGTGCTCAGTACTCAGGGTGCTGGGTGCTCAGTACTCAGGGTGCTGGGTGCTCAGTACTCAGGGTGCTGGGTGCTCAGTGCTCAGGGTGCTGGGTGCTCAGTACTCAGGGTGCTGGGTGCACAGTACTCAGGGTGCTCGGTGCTCAGTACTCAGGGTGCTGGGTGCACAGTGCTCAGGGTGCTTTGTACTCAGTACTCAGGTTTCTGGGTGCTCAGTACTCAGGGTGCTGGGTGCTCAGTGCTCAGGGTGCTGGGTGCTCAGTGCTCAGGGTGCTGTGTGCTCAGTACTCAGGGTGCTGGGTGCTCAGTGCTCAGGGTGATCGGTGCTCAGTACTCAGGGTGCTCAGTACTCAGGGTGCTGTGTGCTCAGTGCTCAGGGTGCTGGGTGCTCAGTACTCAGGGTTCTCAGTGCTCAGGGTGCTGGGTGGTCAGGGTGCTGTGTGCTCAGTGCTCGGGGTGCTGGGTGCTCAGTGCTCAGTGCTCATGGTGCTGGGTGCTCAGTGCTCAGGGTGCTGTGTGCTCAGTGCTCAGTACTCAGCGTGCTGGATGCTCAGTGCTCAGAGTGTTGGGTGCTCAGTACTCAGGGTGCTGGGTGCTCAGTGCTCAGTGCTCAGGGTGCTCAGTGCTCAGGGTGCTCAGTGCTCAGGGTGCTGGGTGCTCAGGGTGCTGGGTGCTCAGTGCTCGGGGTGCTGGGTGCTCAGTGCTCAGTGCTCAGGGTGCTGGGTGCTCAGTGCTCAGTGCTCAGGGTGCTGGGTGTTCAGTACTCAGGGTGCTCGGTGCTCAGTGCTCAGGGTGCTAGGTGCTCAGTACTCAGGGTGCTGGGTGCTCAGTGCTCGGGGTGCTGGGTGCTCAGTGCTCAGGGTGATCAGTGCTCAGTACTCAGGGTGCTGGGTGCTCAGTACTCAGGGTGCTGCGTGCTCAGTGCTCAGGGTGCTGGGTGCTCAGTACTCAGGGTGCTGGGTGCTCAGTACTCAGGGTGCTCCGTGCTCAGTACTCAGGGTGCTGGGTGCTCAGTGCTCAGGGTGCTTTGTACTCAGTACTCAGGGTTCTGGGTGCTCAGTACTCAGGGTGCTGGGTGCTCAATGCTCAGGGTGCTGGGTGCTCAGTGCTCAGGGTGCTGGGTGCTCAGTACTCAGGGTGCTGGGTGCTCAGTGCTCAGGGTGATCGGTGCTCAGTACTCAGGGTGCTCAGTACTCAGGGTGCTGGGTGCTCAGTACTCAGGGTGCTGGGTGCTCAGTGCTCAGGGTGCTGGGTGCTCAGTGCTCTGGGTGCTGGGTGCTCAGTGCTCAGGGTGCTGGGTGCTCAGTGCTCAGGGTGCTGGGTGCTCAGTGCTCAGGGTGCTGGGTTCTCAGTGCTCAGGGTGCTGGGTGCTCAGTGCTCGGGGAGCTCGGTGCTCAGTACTCAGGGTGCTGGGTGCTCAGTACTCAGTGCTCGGGGTCCTGGGTGCTCCGTGCTCGGGGTGCTGGGTGCTCAGTACTCAGGGTGCTGGGTGCTCATTCTCGGGGTGCTGGGTGCTCAGTGCTCGGTGTGCTGGGTGCTCAGTGCTCAGGGTGCTGGGGGCTCAGTACTCAGGGTGCTGGGTGCTCAGTACTCAGGGTGCTCGGTTCTCAGTACTCAGGGTGCTGCTTGCTCAGTACTCAGGGTGATCTGTTCTCAGTACTCAGGGTGCTGGGTGCTCAGTGCTCGGGGTGCTGGGTGCTCAGTACTCGGGGTGCTCAGTACTCAGGGTACTGGGTGCTCAGTACTCAGGGTGCTGGGTGCTCAGTGCTCGGGGTGCTCGGTGCTCAGTACTCGGGGTGCTGGGTGCTCAGTACTCGGGGTACTGGGTGCTCAGTGCTCAGGGTGCTGGGTGCTCAGTGCTGAGGGTGCTGGCTGCTCAGTGCTCAGGGTGCTGGGTGCTCAGTACTCAGGGTGCTAGGTGCTCAGTACTCAGGGTGCTCAGTGCTCAGTACTCAGCGTGCTGGGTGCTCAGTGCTCAGGGTCCTCGGTGCTCAGTACTCAGGGGGCTCAGTGCTCAGTACTCAGCGTGCTTTGTGCTCAGTGCTCAGGGTGCTGGGTGCTCAGTACTCAGGGTGCTGGGTGCTCAGTACTCAGGGTGCTGGGTGCTCTGTACTCAGGGTGCTGGGTGCTCAGTGCTCGGGGTGCTCGGTGATCAGTACTCAGGGTGCTGGGTGCTCAGTGCTCAGGGTGCTGAGTACTCAGTACTCAGGGTGCTGGGTGCTCAGTGCTCAGGGTGCTGGGTGCTCAGTGCTCAGGGTGCTGGGTGCTCAGTACTCGGGGTGCTGGGTGCTCAGTGCTCGGGGTGCTGGGTGCTCAGTGCTCGGGGTGCTGGGTGCTCAGTGCTCAGGGTGCTGGGTGCTCAGTACTCAGGGTGCTGGGGGCTCAGTACTCAGGGTGCTGGGTGCTCAGTGTTCAGGGTGCTGGGTGCTCAGTCCTCAGGGTGCTGGGTGCTCAGTACTCATCGTGTTCGGTGTTCAGTACTCAGGGTGCTCAGTGCTCAGTACTCAGGGTGCTGGTTGCTCAGTGCTCGGGGTGCTCGGTGCTCAGTACTCAGGGTGCTGGGTGCTCAGTACTCAGGGTGCTGGGTGCTCAGTACTCAGGGCGCTGCGTGCTCAGTACTCAGTGTGCTGGGTGCTCAGTACTCAGGGTGCTGGGTGCTCAGTGCTCAGGGTGCTGGGTGCTCAGTACTCAGGGTGCTTGGTGCTCAGTACTTAGTGTGCTCGGTGCTCAGTACTCAGGGTGCTGGGTGCTCAGTGCTCAGGGTGCTTTGTACTCAGTACTCAGGGTTCTGGGTGCTCAGTACTCAGGGTGCTGGGTGCTCAGTGCTCAGGGTGCTGGGTGCTCAGTGCTCAGGGTGCTGGGTGCTCAGTACTCAGGGTGCTGGGTGCTCAGTGCTCAGGGTGATCGGTGATCAGTACTCAGGGTGCTCAGTACTCAGGGTGCTGGGTGCTCAGTGCTCAGGGTGCTGGGTGCTCAGTACTCAGGGTGCTGGGTGCTCAGTGCTCGGTGTGCTGGGTGCTCAGTGCTCAGGGTGCTCAGTGCTCAGGGTGCTGGGTGCTCAGTGCTCGGGGTGCTCGGTGCTCAATGTGCTGGGTGCTCAGTCCTCAGGGTGCTCAGTGCTCAGGGTGCTGGGTGCTCAGTGCTCGGGGTGCTCGGTGCTCAGTACTCAGGGTGCTGGGTGCTCAGTACTCATGGTGCTGGGTGCTCAGTACTCAGGGGGCTGGGTGCTCAGTGCTCAGGGTGCTGGGTGCTCAGTGCTCAGGGCGCTGGGTGCTCAGTGCTCGGGGTGCTGGGTGCTCAGTGCTCGGGGTGCTGGGTGCTCAGTACTCAGGGTGCTGGGTGCTCAGTACTCATGGTGCTGGGTGCTCAGTACTCAGGGGGCTGGGTGCTCAGTGCTCAGGGTGCTGGGTGCTCAGTACTCAGGGTTCTGGGTGCTCAGTACTCAGGGTGCTGGGTGCTCAGTGCTCAGGGTGCTGGGTGCTCAGTGCTCAGGGTGCTGTGTGCTCAGTACTCAGGGTGCTGGGTGCTCAGTGCTCAGGGTGATCGGTGCTCAGTACTCAGGGTGCTCAGTACTCAGGGTGCTGTGTGTTCAGTGCTCAGGGTGCTGGGTGCTCAGTACTCAGGGTGCTCAGTGCTCAGGGTGCTGGGTGGTCAGGGTGCTGTGTGCTCAGTGCTCGGGGTGCTGGGTGCTCAGTGCTCAGTGCTCAGGGTGCTGGGTGCTCAGTGCTCAGGGTGCTGTGTGCTCAGTGCTCAGTACTCAGCGTGCTGGATGCTCAGTGCTCAGAGTGTTGGGTGCTTAGTGATCAGGGTGCTGGGTGCTCAGTACTCTGGGTGTTGGGTGCTCAGTACTCAGGGTGCTGGGTGCTCAGTGCTCGGGGTGCTCGGTGCTCAGTACTCAAGGTGCTGGGTGCTCAGTGCTCAGGGTGCGGGGTGCTCAGTCCTCGGGGTGCTCCGTGCTCAGTGCTCAGGGGGCTGGGTGCTCAGTACTCAGGGTGCTCGGTGCTCAGTACTCAGGGTTCTCAGTGCTCAGGGTGCTGGGTGCTCAGTACTCAGGGTGCTCAGTGCTCAGTACTCGGGGTGCTGGGTGCTCAGTACTCAGGGCGCTCAGTGCTCAGTACTCGGGGTGCTGGGTGCTCAGTGCTCAGTGTGCTCAGTGCTCAGTGCTCGGGGTGCTGGGTGCTCAGTGCTCGGGGCGCTGGGTGCTCAGTGCTCGGGGTGCTGGGTGCTCAGTACTCAGGGTGCTTTGTGCTCAGTGCTCAGTACTCAGCGTGCTGGGTGCTCAGTGCTCAGAGTGTTGGGTGCTCAGTACTCAGGGTGCTGGGTGCTCAGTGCTCAGTGCTCAGGGTGCTCAGTGCTCAGGGTGCTCAGTGCTCAGGGTGCTGGGTGCTCAGGGTGCTGGGTGCTCAGTGCTCGGGGTGCTGGGTGCTCATTGCTCAGTGCTCAGGGTGCTGGGTGCTCAGTGCTGAGTGCTCAGGGTGCTGGGTGTTCAGTACTCATGGTGCTCGGTGCTCAGTGCTCAGGGTGCTGGGTGCTCAGTACTCAGGGTGCTGGGTGCTCAGTGCTCGGGGTGCTGGGTGCTCAGTGCTCAGGGTGATCAGTGCTCAGTACTCAGGGTGCTGGGTTCTCAGCGCTCTGGGTGCTGGGTGCTCAGTCCACAGGGTGCTCAGTACTCAGGATGCTCTGTGCTCAGTGCTCAGTACTCAGGGTGCTCAGTACTCAGGGTGCTGGGTGCTCAGTGCTCGGGGTGCTGGGTGCTCAGTACTCAGGGTGCTGGGTGCTCAGTACTCGGGGTGCTGGGTGCTCAGTACTCAGGGTGCTGGGTGCTCAGTGCTCGGGGTGCTGGGTGCTCACTGCTCAGAGTGATCGGTGCTCAGTGCTCAGGGTGCTGGGTGCTCCTTGCTCGGTGTGCTCGGTGCTCAGTACTCAGGGTGCTGAGTGCTCAGTACTCAGGTTGCTGGGTGCTCAGTACTCAGGTTGCTGGTTGCTCAGTACTCAGGGTGCTGGGTGCTCAGTGCTCGGGGTGCTGGGTGCTCATTGCTCGGGGTGCTGGGTGCTCAGGGCTGTGGTGCTGGGTGCTCAGTTCTCAGTCCTCAGGGTGCTGGGTGCTCAGTGCTCAGTGCTCAGGGTGCTGGTTGCTCAGTACTCAGGGTGCTGGGTGCTCAGTACTCAGGGTGCTGGGTGCTCAGTGCTCAGGGTGCTCTGTGCTCAGTACTCAGGGTGCTGGGTGCTCAGTGCTTGGGGTGCTGCGTGCTCAGTGCTCAGGGAGCTGGGTGCTCAGTGCTCAGGGTGCTGGGTGCTCAGTACTCAGGGTGCTGGGTTCTCAGTGCTCGTTGTGCTCGGTGCTCAGTACTCAAGGTGCTGTGTGCTCAGTGCTCAGGGTGCTGGGTGCTCAGTCCTCGGGGTGCTCCGTGCTCAGTGATCAGGGTGCTGGGTGCTCAGTACTCAGGGTGCTCGGTGCTCAGTACTCAGTGTTTTCAGTGCTCAGTACTCAGGGTGCTGGGTGCTCAGTGCTCAGGGTGCTGGGTGCTCAGTACTCAGGGTGCTCAGTGCTCAGTACTCGGGGTGCTTGGTGCTCAGTACTCAGGGTGCTCAGTGCTCAGTACTCGGGGTGCTGGGTGCTCAGTGCTCAGGGTGCTCAGTGCTCAGTGCTCGGGGTGCTGGGTGCTCAGTGCTCGGGGCGCTGGGTGCTCAGTGCTCGGGGTGCTGGGTGCTCAGTACTCAGGGTGCTGGGTGCTCAGTGCTCAGGGTGCTCAGTGCTCAGTACTCAGTGCTCAGGGTGCTCAGTGCTCAGTGCTCAGGGTGCTGGGTGTTCAGTACTCAGGGTGCTGGGTGCTCAGTACTCAGGGTGCTGGGTGCTCAGTGCTCAGGGTGCTGGGAGCTCAGTAGTCTGGGTGTTGGGTGCTCAGTACTCAGGGTGCTGGGTGCTCCGTGCTCAGGGTGCTGGGTGCTCAGTGCTCAGGGTTCTGGGTGCTCAGTGCTCAGGGTGCTGGGTGGTCAGTACTCAGGGTGCTGGGTGCTTAGTGCTCGAGGTGCTCGGTGCTCAGTACTCAAGGTGCTGGGTGCTCAGTGCTCAGGGTGCTGGGTGCTCAGTACTCGGGGTTCTCCGTGCTCATGGTGCTGGGTGCTCAGTGCTCAGGGTGCTGGGTGCTCAGTGCTCGGGGTGCTGGGTGCTGAGTGCTCAGGGTGCTGGGTGCTCAGTGCTCGGGGTGCTCGGTGCTCAGTGCTCAGGGTGCTGGGTGCTCAGTACTCAGGGTGCTGGGTGATTAGTACTCAGGTTGCTCAGTGCTCAGTACACAGGGTGCTGGGTGCTCAGTGCTCGGGGTGCTGGGTGCTCAGTGCTCAGTACTCAGGGTGCTGGGTGCTCAGTGCTCAGGGTGCTGGGTGCTCAGTACTCAGCGTGCTGGGTGCTCAGTACTCAGGGTGCTGGGTGCTCAGTGCTCAGGGTGCTGGGTGCTCAGTGCTCAGGGTGCTGGGTGCTCAGTGATCGGGGTGCTGGGTGCTGAGTACTCAGGGTGCTCAGTGCTCGGTTAGCTCGGTGCTCAGTACTCAGGGTGCTGGGTGCTCAGTACTCAGTGCTCGGGGTCCTGGGTGCTCCGTGCTCGGGGTGCTGTGTGCTCAGTGTTCTGGGTGCTGGGTTCTCAGTACTCAGGGTGCTGGGTGCTCAGTACTCAGGGTGCTCGGTGCTCAGTACTCAGGGTGCTGGGTCCTCAGTGCTCAGGGTGCTGGGTACTCAGTACTCAGGGTGCTGGGTGCTCAGTACTCAGGGTGCTGGGTGCTCAGTGCTCAGGGTGCTGGGTGCTCAGTGCTCAGGGTGCTGGGTGCTCAGTACTCAGGGTGCTGGGTGCTCAGTGCTCAGGGTGATCGGTGCTCAGTACTCAGGGTGCTCAGTACTCAGGATGCTGGGTGCTCAGTGCTCAGGGTGCTGGGTGCTCAGTACTCAGGGTACTCAGTACTCAGGGTGCTGGGTGCTCAGTGCTCAGGGTGATCGGTGCTCAGTACTCAGGGTACTCAGTACTCAGGGTGCTGGGTGCTCAGTACTCAGGGTGCTGGGTGCTCAGTGCTCAGGGTGCTGGGTGCTCAGTGCTCAGGGTGCTGGGTGCTCAGTGCTCGGGGTGCTGGGTGCTCAGTGCTCAGGGTGATCGGTGCTCAGTACTCAGGGTGCTGGGTGCTCAGTGCTCAGGGTGCTGGGTGCTCAGTCCTCAGGGTGCTCAGTGCTCAGGGTGCTGGGTGCTCAGTACTCATGGTGCTGGGTGCTCAGTACTCAGGGGGCTGGGTGCTCAGCGCTCAGTGTGCTGGGTGCTCAGTGCTCAGGGCGCTGGGTGCTCAGTGCTCGGGGTGCTGGGTGCTCAGTGCTCGGGGTGCTGGGTGGTCAGTGCTCAGTGCTCAAGGTGCTGGGTGCTCAGTGCTCAGTGCTCAGGGTGCTGGGTGCTCAGTACTCAGGGTGCTGGGTGCTCAGTACTCAGGGTGCTGGGTGCTCAGTTCTCAGGGTGCTGGGTGATCAGTACTCTGGGTGTTGGGTGCTCAGTACTCAGGTTGCTCAGTGCTCAGTACTCGGGGTGCTCGGTGCTCAGTGCTCAGTGTGCTCAGTGCTCAGGGTGCTGGGTGCTCAGTGCTCGGGGCGCTGGGTGCTCAGTGCTCGGGGTGCTGGGTGCTCAGTACTCAGGGTGCTGTGTGCTCAGTGCTCTGTACTCAGCGTGCTGGGTGCTCAGTGCTCAGTGCTGAGGGTGCTCAGTGCTCAGGGTGCTCAGTGCTCAGGGTGCTGGGTGCTCAGGGTGCTGGGTGCTCAGTGCTCGGGGTGCTGGGTGCTCAGTTCTCAGTGCTCAGGGTGCTGGGTGCTCAGTGCTCTGTGCTCAGGGTGCTGGGTGTTCAGTACTCAGGGTGCTCGGTGCTCAGTGCTCAGGGTGCTAGGTGCTCAGTACTCAGGGTGCTGGGTGCTCAGTGCTCGGGGTGCTGGGTGCTCAGTACTCAGGGTGCAGGGTGCTCAGTACTCAGGGTGCTGGGTGCTCAGTGCTCAGGGTGCTGGGTGCTCAGTACTCAGGGTGCTCGGTGCTCAGTACTCAGGGTGCTCGGTGCTCAGTACTCAGGGTGCTGGGTGCTCAGTACTCAGGGTGCTGAGTGCTCAGTACTCACGGTGCTGGGTGCTCAGTGCTCAGGGTGCTGGGTGCTCAGTGCTCTGGGTGCTGGGTGCTCACTGCTCAGGGTGCTGGGTGCTCAGTGCTCAGGGTGCTGGGTGCTCAGTGATCGGGGTGATGGGTGCTGAGTGCTCAGGGTGCTGAGTGCTCAGTGCTCGGGGTGCTCGGTGCTCAGTGCTCAGGGTCCTGGGTGCTCAGTACTCAGGGTGCTGGGTGCTTAGTAATCAGGGTGCTCAGTGCTCAGTACACAGGGTGCTGGGTGCTCAGTGCTCGGGGTGCTGGGTGCTCAGTGCTCAGTACTCAGGGTGCTGGGTGTTCAGTGCTCAGGGTGCTGGGTGCTCAGTGCTCAGGGTGCTGGGTGCTCAGTGCTCGGGGAGCTCGGTGCTCAGTACTCAGGGTGCTGGGTGCTCAGTACTCAGTGCTCGGGGTCCTGGGTGCTCCGTGCTCGGGGTGATCTGTTCTCAGTACTCAGGGTGCTGGGTGCTCAGTGCTCGGGGTGCTGGGTGCTCAGTCCTCGGGGTGCTCAGTACTCAGGGTACTGGGTGCTCAGTACTCAGGGTGCTGGGTGCTCAGAGCTCGGGGTGCTCGGTGCTCAGTACTCGGGGTGCTGGGTGCTCAGTGCTCAGGGTGCTGGGTGCTCAGTGCTCGGGGTGCTGGGTGCTCAGTGCTGAGGGTGCTGGCTGCTCAGTGCTCAGGGTGCTGGCTGCTCAGTACTCAGGGTGCTAGGTGCTCAGTACTCAGGGTGCTCAGTGCTCAGTACTCAGCGTGCTGGGTGCTCAGTACTCAGGGTGTTCAGTGCTCAGTACTCAGCGTGCTTTGTGCTCAGTGCTCAGGGTGCTGGGTGCTCAGTACTCAGGGTGCTGGGTGCTCAGTATTCAGGGTGCTGGGTGCTCAGTACTCAGGGTGCTGGGTGCTCAGTGCTCGGGGTGCTCGGTGATCAGTACTCAGGGTGCTGGGTGCTCATTACTCAGGGTGCTGGGTGCTCAGTGCTCAGGGTGCTGGGTGCTCAGTGCTCGGGGTGCTCGGTGATCAGTACTCAGGGTGCTGGGTGCTCAGTGCTCAGGGTGCTGAGTACTCAGTACTCAGGGTGCTGGGTGCTCAGTGCTCGGGGTGCTGGGTGCTCAGTGCTCAGTACTCAGGGTGCTGGGTGCTCAGTGCTCAGGGTGCTGGGTGCTCAGTACTCAGGGTGCTGGGTGCTCAGTGCTCAGGGTGATCGGTGCTCAGTACTCAGGGTGCTCAGTACTCAGGATGATGGGTGCTCAGTGCTCAGGGTGCTGGGTGCTCAGTACTCAGGGTACTCAGTACTCAGGGTGCTGGGTGCTCAGTGCTCAGGGTGATCGGTGCTCAGTACTCAGGGTACTCAGTACTCAGGGTGCTGGGTGCTCAGTACTCAGGGTGCTGGGTGCTCAGTGCTCAGGGTGCTGGGTGCTCAGTGCTCAGGGTGCTGGGTGCTCAGTGCTCGGGGTGCTGGGTGCTCAGTGCTCAGGGTGATCGGTGCTCAGTACTCAGGGTGCTGGGTGCTCAGTGCTCAGGGTGCTGTGTGCTCAGTCCTCAGGGTGCTCAGTGCTCAGGGTGCTGGGTGCTCAGTACTCATGGTGCTGGGTGCTCAGTACTCAGGGGGCTGGGTGCTCAGCGCTCAGTGTGCTGGGTGCTCAGTGCTCAGGGCGCTGGGTGCTCAGTGCTCGGGGTGCTGGGTGCTCAGTGCTCGGGGTGCTGGGTGGTCAGTGCTCAGTGCTCAAGGTGCTGGGTGCTCAGTGCTCAGTGCTCAGGGTGCTGGGTGCTCAGTACTCAGGGTGCTGGGTGCTCAGTACTCAGGGTGCTGGGTGCTCAGTTCTCAGGGTGCTGGGTGATCAGTACTCTGGGTGTTGGGTGCTCAGTACTCAGGTTGCTCAGTGCTCAGTACTCGGGTGCTCGGTGCTCAGTGCTCAGTGTGCTCAGTGCTCAGGGTGCTGGGTGCTCAGTGCTCGGGGCGCTGGGTGCTCAGTGCTCGGGGTGCTGGGTGCTCAGTACTCAGGGTGCTGTGTGCTCAGTGCTCTGTACTCAGCGTGCTGGGTGCTCAGTGCTCAGTGCTGAGGGTGCTCAGTGCTCAGGGTGCTCAGTGCTCAGGGTGCTGGGTGCTCAGGGTGCTGGGTGCTCAGTGCTCGGGGTGCTGGGTGCTCAGTTCTCAGTGCTCAGGGTGCTGGGTGCTCAGTGCTCTGTGCTCAGGGTGCTGGGTGTTCAGTACTCAGGGTGCTCGGTGCTCAGTGCTCAGGGTGCTAGGTGCTCAGTACTCAGGGTGCTGGGTGCTCAGTGCTCGGGGTGCTGGGTGCTCAGTACTCAGGGTGCAGGGTGCTCAGTACTCAGGGTGCTGGGTGCTCAGTGCTCAGGGTGCTGGGTGCTCAGTACTCAGGGTGCTCGGTGCTCAGTACTCAGGGTGCTCGGTGCTCAGTACTCAGGGTGCTGGGTGCTCAGTACTCAGGGTGCTGAGTGCTCAGTACTCAGGGTGCTGGGTGCTCAGTGCTCAGGGTGCTGGGTGCTCAGTGCTCTGGGTGCTGGGTGCTCACTGCTCAGGGTGCTGGGTGCTCAGTGCTCAGGGTGCTGGGTGCTCAGTGATCGGGGTGATGGGTGCTGAGTGCTCAGGGTGCTGAGTGCTCAGTGCTCGGGGTGCTCGGTGCTCAGTGCTCAGGGTCCTGGGTGCTCAGTACTCAGGGTGCTGGGTGCTTAGTAATCAGGGTGCTCAGTGCTCAGTACACAGGGTGCTGGGTGCTCAGTGCTCGGGGTGCTGGGTGCTCAGTGCTCAGTACTCAGGGTGCTGGGTGTTCAGTGCTCAGGGTGCTGGGTGCTCAGTGCTCAGGGTGCTGGGTGCTCAGTGCTCGGGGAGCTCGGTGCTCAGTACTCAGGGTGCTGGGTGCTCAGTACTCAGTGCTCGGGGTCCTGGGTGCTCCGTGCTCGGGGTGATCTGTTCTCAGTACTCAGGGTGCTGGGTGCTCAGTGCTCGGGGTGCTGGGTGCTCAGTCCTCGGGGTGCTCAGTACTCAGGGTACTGGGTGCTCAGTACTCAGGGTGCTGGGTGCTCAGAGCTCGGGGTGCTCGGTGCTCAGTACTCGGGGTGCTGGGTGCTCAGTGCTCAGGGTGCTGGGTGCTCAGTGCTCGGGGTGCTGGGTGCTCAGTGCTGAGGGTGCTGGCTGCTCAGTGCTCAGGGTGCTGGCTGCTCAGTACTCAGGGTGCTAGGTGCTCAGTACTCAGGGTGCTCAGTGCTCAGTACTCAGCGTGCTGGGTGCTCAGTGCTCAGGGTCCTCGGTGCTCAGTACTCAGGGTGTTCAGTGCTCAGTACTCAGCGTGCTTTGTGCTCAGTGCTCAGGGTGCTGGGTGCTCAGTACTCAGGGTGCTGGGTGCTCAGTATTCAGGGTGCTGGGTGCTCAGTACTCAGGGTGCTGGGTGCTCAGTGCTCGGGGTGCTCGGTGATCAGTACTCAGGGTGCTGGGTGCTCATTACTCAGGGTGCTGGGTGCTCAGTGCTCAGGGTGCTGGGTGCTCAGTGCTCGGGGTGCTCGGTGATCAGTACTCAGGGTGCTGGGTGCTCAGTGCTCAGGGTGCTGAGTACTCAGTACTCAGGGTGCTGGGTGCTCAGTGCTCGGGGTGCTGGGTGCTCAGTGCTCAGTACTCAGGGTGCTGGGTGCTCAGTGCTCAGGGTGCTGGGTGCTCAGTACTCAGGGTGCTGGGTGCTCAGTGCTCAGGGTGATCGGTGCTCAGTACTCAGGGTGCTCAGTACTCAGGATGCTGGGTGCTCAGTGCTCAGGGTGCTGGGTGCTCAGTACTCAGGGTACTCAGTACTCAGGGTGCTGGGTGCTCAGTGCTCAGGGTGATCGGTGCTCAGTACTCAGGGTACTCAGTACTCAGGGTGCTGGGTGCTCAGTACTCAGGGTGCTGGGTGCTCAGTGCTCAGGGTGCTGGGTGCTCAGTGCTCAGGGTGCTGGGTGCTCAGTGCTCAGGGTGCTGGGTGCTCAGTGCTCAGGGTGATCGGTGCTCAGTACTCAGGGTGCTGGGTGCTCAGTGCTCAGGGTGCTGGGTGCTCAGTCCTCAGGGTGCTCAGTGCTCAGGGTGCTGGGTGCTCAGTACTCATGGTGCTGGGTGCTCAGTACTCAGGGGGCTGGGTGCTCAGCGCTCAGTGTGCTGGGTGCTCAGTGCTCAGGGCGCTGGGTGCTCAGTGCTCGGGGTGCTGGGTGCTCAGTGCTCGGGGTGCTGGGTGGTCAGTGCTCAGTGATCAAGGTGCTGGGTGCTCAGTGCTCAGTGCTCAGGGTGCTGGGTGCTCAGTACTCAGGGTGCTGGGTGCTCAGTACTCAGGGTGCTGGGTGCTCAGTTCTCAGGGTGCTGGGTGATCAGTACTCTGGGTGTTGGGTGCTCAGTACTCAGGTTGCTCAGTGCTCAGTACTCGGGGTGCTCGGTGCTCAGTGCTCAGTGTGCTCAGTGCTCAGGGTGCTGGGTGCTCAGTGCTCGGGGCGCTGGGTGCTCAGTGCTCGGGGTGCTGGGTGCTCAGTACTCAGGGTGCTGTGTGCTCAGTGCTCTGTACTCAGCGTGCTGGGTGCTCAGTGCTCAGTGCTGAGGGTGCTCAGTGCTCAGGGTGCTCAGTGCTCAGGGTGCTGGGTGCTCAGGGTGCTGGGTGCTCAGTGCTCGGGGTGCTGGGTGCTCAGTTCTCAGTGCTCAGGGTGCTGGGTGCTCAGTGCTCTGTGCTCAGGGTGCTGGGTGTTCAGTACTCAGGGTGCTCGGTGCTCAGTGCTCAGGGTGCTAGGTGCTCAGTACTCAGGGTGCTGGGTGCTCAGTGCTCGGGGTGCTGGGTGCTCAGTACTCAGGGTGCAGGGTGCTCAGTACTCAGGGTGCTGGGTGCTCAGTGCTCAGGGTGCTGGGTGCTCAGTACTCAGGGTGCTCGGTGCTCAGTACTCAGGGTGCTCGGTGCTCAGTACTCAGGGTGCTGGGTGCTCAGTACTCAGGGTGCTGAGTGCTCAGTACTCAGGGTGCTGGGTGCTCAGTGCTCAGGGTGCTGGGTGCTCAGTGCTCTGGGTGCTGGGTGCTCACTGCTCAGGGTGCTGGGTGCTCAGTGCTCAGGGTGCTGGGTGCTCAGTGATCGGGGTGATGGGTGCTGAGTGCTCAGGGTGCTGAGTGCTCAGTGCTCGGGGTGCTCGGTGCTCAGTGCTCAGGGTCCTGGGTGCTCAGTACTCAGGGTGCTGGGTGCTTAGTAATCAGGGTGCTCAGTGCTCAGTACACAGGGTGCTGGGTGCTCAGTGCTCGGGGTGCTGGGTGCTCAGTGCTCAGTACTCAGGGTGCTGGGTGTTCAGTGCTCAGGGTGCTGGGTGCTCAGTGCTCAGGGTGCTGGGTGCTCAGTGCTCGGGGAGCTCGGTGCTCAGTACTCAGGGTGCTGGGTGCTCAGTACTCAGTGCTCGGGGTCCTGGGTGCTCCGTGCTCGGGGTGATCTGTTCTCAGTACTCAGGGTGCTGGGTGCTCAGTGCTCGGGGTGCTGGGTGCTCAGTCCTCGGGGTGCTCAGTACTCAGGGTACTGGGTGCTCAGTACTCAGGGTGCTGGGTGCTCAGAGCTCGGGGTGCTCGGTGCTCAGTACTCGGGGTGCTGGGTGCTCAGTGCTCAGGGTGCTGGGTGCTCAGTGCTCGGGGTGCTGGGTGCTCAGTGCTGAGGGTGCTGGCTGCTCAGTGCTCAGGGTGCTGGCTGCTCAGTACTCAGGGTGCTAGGTGCTCAGTACTCAGGGTGCTCAGTGCTCAGTACTCAGCGTGCTGGGTGCTCAGTGCTCAGGGTCCTCGGTGCTCAGTACTCAGGGTGTTCAGTGCTCAGTACTCAGCGTGCTTTGTGCTCAGTGCTCAGGGTGCTGGGTGCTCAGTACTCAGGGTGCTGGGTGCTCAGTATTCAGGGTGCTGGGTGCTCAGTACTCAGGGTGCTGGGTGCTCAGTGCTCGGGGTGCTCGGTGATCAGTACTCAGGGTGCTGGGTGCTCATTACTCAGGGTGCTGGGTGCTCAGTGCTCAGGGTGCTGGGTGCTCAGTGCTCGGGGTGCTCGGTGATCAGTACTCAGGGTGCTGGGTGCTCAGTGCTCAGGGTGCTGAGTACTCAGTACTCAGGGTGCTGGGTGCTCAGTGCTCGGGGTGCTGGGTGCTCAGTGCTCAGTACTCAGGGTGCTGGGTGCTCAGTGCTCAGGGTGCTGGGTGCTCAGTACTCAGCGTGCTGGGTGCTCAGTACTCAGGGTGCTGGGTGCTCAGTGCTCAGGGTGCTGGGTGCTCAGTGCTCAGGGTGCTGGGTGCTCAGTGATCGGGGTGCTGGGTGCTGAGTACTCAGGGTGCTCAGTGCTCGGTTAGCTCGGTGCTCAGTACTCAGGGTGCTGGGTGCTCAGTACTCAGTGCTCGGGGTCCTGGGTGCTCCGTGCTCGGGGTGCTGTGTGCTCAGTGCTCTGGGTGCTGGGTGCTCAGTACTCAGGGTGCTGGGTGCTCAGTACTCAGGGTGCTCGGTGCTCAGTACTCAGGGTGCTGGGTCCTCAGTGCTCAGGGTGCTGGGTACTCAGTACTCAGGGTGCTGGGTGCTCAGTACTCAGGGTGCTGGGTGCTCAGTGCTCAGGGTGCTGGGTGCTCAGTGCTCAGGGTGCTGGGTGCTCAGTACTCAGGGTGCTGGGTGCTCAGTGCTCAGGGTGATCGGTGCTCAGTACTCAGGGTGCTCAGTACTCAGGATGCTGGGTGCTCAGTGCTCAGGGTGCTGGGTGCTCAGTACTCAGGGTACTCAGTACTCAGGGTGCTGGGTGCTCAGTGCTCAGGGTGATCGGTGCTCAGTACTCAGGGTACTCAGTACTCAGGGTGCTGGGTGCTCAGTACTCAGGGTGCTGGGTGCTCAGTGCTCAGGGTGCTGGGTGCTCAGTGCTCAGGGTGCTGGGTGCTCAGTGCTCGGGCTGCTGGCTGCTCAGTGCTCAGGGTGATTGGTGCTCAGTACTCAGGGTGCTGGGTGCTCAGTACTCAGGGTGCTGGGTGCTCAGTCCTCAGGGTGCTCAGTGCTCAGGGTGCTGGGTGCTCAGTACTCATGGTGCTGGGTGCTCAGTACTCAGGGGGCTGGGTGCTCAGTGCTCAGTGTGCTGGGTGCGCAGTGCTCAGGGCGCTGGGTGCTCAGTGCTCGGGGTGCTGGGTGCTCAGTGCTCGGGGTGCTGGGTGGTCAGTGCTCAGTGCTCAAGGTGCTGGGTGCTCAGTGCTCAGTGCTCAGGGTGCTGGGTGCTCAGTATTCAGGGTGCTGGGTGCTCAGTACTCAGGGTGCTGGGTGCTCAGTTCTCAGGGTGCTGGGTGATCAGTACTCTGGGTGTTGGGTGCTCAGTACTCAGGTTGCTCAGTGCTCAGTACTCGGGGTGCTCGGTGCTCAGTGCTCAGTGTGCTCAGTGCTCAGGGTGCTGGGTGCTCAGTGCTCGGGGCGCTGGGTGCTCAGTGCTCGGGGTGCTGGGTGCTCAGTACTCAGGGTGCTGTGTGCTCAGTGCTCAGTACTCAGCGTGCTGGGTGCTCAGTGCTCAGTGCTGAGGGTGCTCAGTGCTCAGGGTGCTCAGTGCTCAGGGTGCTGGGTGCTCAGGGTGCTGGGTGCTCAGTGCTCGGGGTGCTGGGTGCTCAGTTCTCAGTGCTCAGGGTGCTGGGTGCTCAGTGCTCAGTGCTCAGGGTGCTGGGTGTTCAGTACTCAGGGTGCTCGGTGCTCAGTGCTCAGGGTGCTAGGTGCTCAGTACTCAGGGTGCTGGGTGCTCAGTGCTCGGGGTGCTGGGTGCTCAGTACTCAGGGTGCTGGGTGCTCAGTACTCAGGGTGCTGGGTGCTCAGTGCTCAGGGTGCTGGGTGCTCAGTACTCAGGGTGCTCGGTGCTCAGTACTCAGGGTGCTGGGTGCTCAGTACTCAGGGTGCTGGGTGCTCAGTACTCAGGGTGCTGGGTGCTCAGTGCTCAGGGTGCTGGGTGCTCAGTGCTCTGGGTGCTGGGTGCTCACTGCTCAGGGTGCTGGGTGCTCAGTGCTCAGGGTGCTGGGTGCTCAGTGATCGGGGTGATGGGTGCTGAGTGCTCAGGGTGCTGAGTGCTCAGTGCTCGGGGTGCTCGGTGCTCAGTGCTCAGGGTCCTGGGTGCTCAGTACTCAGGGTGCTGGGTGCTTAGTAATCAGGGTGCTCAGTGTTCAGTACACAGGGTGCTGGGTGCTCAGTGCTCGGGGTGCTGGGTGCTCAGTGCTCAGTACTCAGGGTGCTGGGTGTTCAGTGCTCAGGGTGCTGGGTGCTCAGTGCTCAGGGTGCTGGGTGCTCAGTGCTCGGGGAGCTCGGTGCTCAGTACTCAGGGTGCTGGGTGCTCAGTACTCAGTGCTCGGGGTCCTGGGTGCTCCGTGCTCGGGGTGATCTGTTCTCAGTACTCAGGGTGCTGGGTGCTCAGTGCTCGGGGTGCT
The DNA here is from genome assembly GCF_018167655.1 of Microtus oregoni. Lineage (NCBI taxonomy): Eukaryota > Metazoa > Chordata > Mammalia > Rodentia > Cricetidae > Microtus > Microtus oregoni. Next base: position 51,991 of record NW_024543267.1, read on the forward strand.
GGGTGCTCAGTCCTCGGGGTGCTCAGTACTCAGGGTACTGGGTGCTCAGTACTCAGGGTGCTGGGTGCTCAGAGCTCGGGGTGCTCGGTGCTCAGTACTCGGGGTGCTGGGTGCTCAGTGCTCAGGGTGCTGGGTGCTCAGTGCTCGGGGTGCTGGGTGCTCAGTGCTGAGGGTGCTGGCTGCTCAGTGCTCAGGGTGCTGGGTGCTCAGTACTCAGGGTGCTAGGTGCTCAGTACTCAGGGTGCTCAGTGCTCAGTACTCAGCGTGCTGGGTGCTCAGTGCTCAGGGTCCTCGGTGCTCAGTACTCAGGGTGTTCAGTGCTCAGTACTCAGCGTGCTTTGTGCTCAGTGCTCAGGGTGCTGGGTGCTCAGTACTCAGGGTGCTGGGTGCTCAGTATTCAGGGTGCTGGGTGCTCAGTACTCAGGGTGCTGGGTGCTCAGTGCTCGGGGTGCTCGGTGATCAGTACTCAGGGTGCTGGGTGCTCATTACTCAGGGTGCTGGGTGCTCAGTGCTCAGGGTGCTGGGTGCTCAGTGCTCGGGGTGCTCGGTGATCAGTACTCAGGGTGCTGGGTGCTCAGTGCTCAGGGTGCTGAGTACTCAGTACTCAGGGTGCTGGGTGCTCAGTGCTCGGGGTGCTGGGTGCTCAGTGCTCAGGGTGCTGGGTGCTCAGTACTCAGGGTGCTGGGTGCTCATTACTCAGGGTGCTGGGTGCTCAGTGCTCAGGGTGCTGGGTGCTCAGTCCTCAGGGTGCTGGGTGCTCAGTACTCAGGGTGTTCGGTGCTTAGTACTCAGGGTGCTCAGTGCTCAGTACTCAGGGTGCTGGTTGCTCAGTGCTCGGGGTGCTCGGTGCTCAGTACTCAACGTGCTGGGTGCTCAGTACTCAGGGTGCTTGGTGCTCCGTACTCAGGGTGCTGGGTGCTCAGTACTCAGGGTGCTGGGTGCTCAGTACTCAGGGTGCTGGGTGCTCAGTGCTCAGGGTGCTGGGTGCTCAGTACTCAGGGTGTTGGGTGCTCAGTACTCAGGGTGCTCGGTGCTCAGTACTCAGGGTGCTGGGTGCTCAGTGCTCAGGGTCCTTTGTACTCAGTACTCAGGGTTCTGGGTGCTCAGTACTCAGGGTGCTGGGTGCTCAGTGCTCAGGGTGCTGGGTGCTCAGTGCTCAGGGTGCTGTGTGCTCAGTACTCAGGGTGCTGGGTGCTCAGTGCTCAGGGTGATCGGTGCTCAGTACTCAAGTGCTCAGTACTCAGGGTGCTGTGTGCTCAGTGCTCAGGGTGCTGGGTGCTCAGTACTCAGGGTGCTCAGTGCACAGGGTGCTGGGTGCTCAGGGTGCTGGGTGCTCAGTGCTCGGGGTGCTGGGTGCTCAGTGCTCAGTGCTCAGGGTGCTGGGTGCTCAGTGCTCAGGGTGCTGTGTGCTCAGTGCTCAGTACTCAGCGTGCTGGGTGCTCAGTGCTCAGAGTGTTGGGTGCTCAGTACTCAGGGAGCTGGGTGCTCAGTGCTCAGTGCTCAGGGTGCTCAGTGCTCAGGGTGCTCAGTGCTCAGGGTGCTGGGTGCTCAGGGTGCTGGGTGCTCAGTGCTCGGGGTGCTGGGTGCTCAGTGCTCAGTGCTCAGGGTGCTGGGTGCTCAGTGCTCAGTGCTCAGGGTGCTGGGTGTTCAGTACTCAGGGTGCTCGGTGCTCAGTGCTCAGGGTGCTAGGTGCTCAGTACTCAGGGTGCTGGGTGCTCAGTGCTCGGGGTGCTGGGTGCTCAGTGCTCAGGGTGATCAGTGCTCAGTACTCAGTGTGCTGGGTGCTCAGTACTCAGGGTGCTGGGTGCTCAGTGCTCAGGGTGCTGGGTGCTCAGTACTCAGGGTGCTGGGTGCTCAGTACTCAGGGTGCTCCGTGCTCAGTACTCAGGGTGCTGGGTGCTCAGTGCTCAGGGTGCTTTGTACTCAGTACTCAGGGTTCTGGTTGCTCAGTACTCAGGGTGCTGGGTGCTCAATGCTCAGGGTGCTGGGTGCTCAGTGCTCAGGGTGCTGGGTGCTCAGTACTCAGGGTGCTGGGTGCTCAGTGCTCAGGGTGATCGGTGCTCAGTACTCAGGGTGCTCAGTACTCAGGGTGCTGGGTGCTCAGTACTCAGGGTGCTGGGTGCTCAGTGCTCAGGGTGCTGGGCTCTCAGTGCTCTGGGTGCTGGGTGCTCAGTGCTCAGGGTGCTGGGTGCTCAGTGCTCAGGGTGCTGGGTGCTCAGTGATCGGGGTGATGGGTGCTGAGTGCTCAGGGTGCTGGGTGCTCAGTGCTCGGGGTGCTCGGTGCTCAGTGCTCAGGGTCCTGGGTGCTCAGTACTCAGGGTGCTGGGTGCTTAGTAATCAGGGTGCTCAGTGCTCAGTACACAGGGTGCTGGGTGCTCAGTGCTCGGGGTGCTGGGTGCTCAGTGCTCAGTACTCAGGGTGCTGGATGCTCAGTGCTCAGGGTGCTGAGTGCTCAGTACTCAGCGTGCTGGGTGCTCAGTACTCAGGGTGCTGGGTGCTCAGTGCTCAGGGTGCTGGGTGCTCAGTGCTCAGGGTGCTGGGTGCTCAGTGCTCGGGGAGCTCGGTGCTCAGTACTCAGGGTGCTGGGTGCTCAGTACTCAGTGCTCGGGGTCCTGGGTGCTCCGTGCTCGGGGTGCTGGGTGCTCAGTACTCAGGGTGCTGGGTGCTCATTCTCGGGGTGCTGGGTGCTCAGTGCTCGGGGTGCTGGGTGCTCAGTACTCAGGGTGCTGGGGGCTCAGTACTCAGGGTGCTGGGTGCTCAGTACTCAGGGTGCTCTGTTCTCAGTACTCAGGGTGCTGGATGCTCATTCTCGGGGTGCTGGGTGCTCAGTGCTCGGGGTGCTGGGTTCTCAGTACTCAGGGTGCTGGGGGCTCAGTACTCAGGGTGCTGGGTGCTCAGTACTCAGGGTGATATGTTCTCAGTACTCAGGGTGCTGGGTGCTCAGTGCTCGGGGTGCTGGGTGCTCAGTACTCGGGGAGCTCAGTACTCAGGGTACTGGGTGCTCAGTACTCAGGGTGCTGGGTGCTCAGTGCTCGGGGTGCTCGGTGCTCAGTACTCGGGGTGCTGGGTGCTCAGTACTCGGGGTGCTGGGTGCTCAGTGCTCAGGGTGCTGGGTGCTCAGTGCTCGGGGTGGTGGGTGCTCAGTGCTGAGGGTGCTGGCTGCTCAGTGCTCAGGGTGCTGGGTGCTCAGTACTCAGGGTGCTAGGTGCTCTGTACTCAGGGTGCTCAGTGCTCAGTACTCAGCGTGCTGGGTGCTCAGTGCTCAGGGTCCTCGGTGCTCAGTACTCAGGGTGCTCAGTGCTCAGTACTCAGCGTGCTTTGTGCTCAGTGCTCAGGGTGCTGGGTGCTCAGTACGCAGGGTGCTGGGTGCTCAGTACTCAGGGTGCTGGGTGCTCAGTACTCAGGGTGCTGGGTGCTCAGTGCTCGGGGTGCTCGGTGATCAGTACTCAGGGTGCTGGGTGCTCAGTGCTCAGGGTGCTGAGTACTCAGTACTCAGGGTGCTCCGTGCTCAGTGCTCAGGGTGCTGGGTGCTCAGTGCTCAGGGTGCTGGGTGCTCAGTGCTCGGGGTGCTGGGTGCTCAGTGCTCGGGGTGCTGGGTGCTCAGTGCTCGGGGTGCTGGATGCTCAGTGCTCAGGGTGCTGGGTGCTCAGTGCTCAGGGTGCTGGGTGCTCAGTACTCAGGGTGCTGGGTGCTCATTACTCAGGGTGCTGGGTGCTCAGTGCTCAGGGTGCTGGGTGCTCAGTCCTCAGGGTGCTGGGTGCTCAGTACTCAGGGTGTTCGGTGCTTAGTACTCAGGGTGCTCAGTGCTCAGTACTCAGGGTGCTGGTTGCTCAGTGCTCGGGGTGCTCGGTGCTCAGTACTCAGGGTGCTGGGTGCTCAGTGCTCAGGGTGCTGGGTGCTCAGTACTCAGGGTGCTGGGTGCTCAGTACTCGGGGTGCTGGGTGCTCAGTACTCGGGGTGCTGGGTGCTCAGTGCTCAGGGTGCTGGGTGCTCAGTGCTCGGGGTGGTGGGTGCTCAGTGCTGAGGGTGCTGGCTGCTCAGTGCTCAGGGTGCTGGGTGCTCAGTACTCAGGGTGCTAGGTGCTCAGTACTCAGGGTGCTCAGTGCTCAGTACTCAGCGTGCTGGGTGCTCAGTGCTCAGGGTCCTCGGTGCTCAGTACTCAGGGTGCTCAGTGCTCAGTACTCAGCGTGCTTTGTGCTCAGTGCTCAGGGTGCTGGGTGCTCAGTACTCAGGGTGCTGGGTGCTCAGTACTCAGGGTGCTGGGTGCTCAGTACTCAGGGTGCTGGGTGCTCAGTGCTCGGGGTGCTCGGTGATCAGTACTCAGGGTGCTGGGTGCTCAGTGCTCAGGGTGCTGAGTACTCAGTACTCAGTGTGCTGGGTGCTCAGTGCTCAGGGTGCTGGGTGCTCAGTGCTCAGGGTGCTGGGTGCTCAGTGCTCGGGGTGCTGGGTGCTCAGTGCTCGGGGTGCTGGGTGCTCAGTGCTCGGGGTGCTGGATGCTCAGTGCTCGGGGTGCTGGGTGCTCAGTGCTCAGGGTGCTGGGTGCTCAGTACTCAGGGTGCTGGGTGCTCATTACTCAGGGTGTTGGGTGCTCAGTGCTCAGGGTGCTGGGTGCTCAGTCCTCAGGGTGCTGGGTGCTCAGTACTCAGGGTGTTCGGTGCTTAGTACTCAGGGTGCTCAGTGCTCAGTACTCAGGGTGCTGGTTGCTCAGTGCTCGGGGTGCTCGGTGCTCAGTACTCAGGGTGCTGGGTGCTCAGAGCTCAGGGTGCTGGGTGCTCAGTACTCAGGGTGCTGGGTGCTCAGTACTCAGGGTGCTGGGTGCTCAGTACTCAGGGTGCTGGGTGCTCAGTGCTCAGGGTTCTGGGTGCTCAGTACTCAGGGTGCTGGGTGCTCAGTACTCAGGGTGCTCGGTGCTCAGTACTCAGGGTGCTGGGTGCTCAGTGCTCAGGGTGCTTTATACTCAGTACTCAGGGTTCTGGGTGCTCATAACTCAGGGTGCTGGGTGCTCAGTGCTCAGGGTGCTGGGTGCTCAGTGCTAAGGGTGCTGGGTGCTCAGTACTCAGGGTGCTGGGTGCTCAGTGCTCAGGGTGATCGTTGCTCAGTACTCAGGGTGCTCAGTACTCAGGGTGCTGGGTGCTCAGTGCTCAGGGTGCTGGGTGCTCAGTACTCAGGGTGCTGGGTGCTCAGTGCTCGGGGTGCTGGGTGCTCAGTGCTCAGGGTGATCGGTGCTCAGTACTCAGGGTGCTGGGTGCTCAGTGCTCAGGTTGCTGGGTGCTCAGTCCTCAGGGTGCTCAGTGCTCAGGGTGCAGGGAGCTCAGTGCTCGGGGTGCTCGGTGCTCAGTACTCAGGGTGCTGAGTGCTCAGTACTCAGGGTGCTGGGTGCTCAGTACTCATGGTGCTGGGTGCTCAGTACTCAGGGGGCTGGGTGCTCAGTGCTCAGGGTGCTGGGTGCTCAGTGCTCAGGGTGCTGGGTGCTCAGTGCTCGGGGTGCTGGGTGCTCAGTTCTCGGGGTGCTGGGTGGTCAGTGCTCAGTGCTCAGGGTGCTGGGTGCTCAGTGCTCAGTGCTCAGGGTGCTGGGTGCTCAGTACTCAGGGTGCTGGGTGCTCAGTACTCAGAGTGCTGGGTGCTCAGTTCTCAGGCTGCTGGGTGCTCAGTACTCTGGGTGTTGGATGCTCAGTACTCAGGGTGCTGGGTGCTCAGTGCTCGGGGTGCTGGGTGCTCAGTGCTCAGGGTGCTGGGTGCTCAGTGCTCAGGGTGCTGTGTGCTCAGTACTCAGGGTGCTGGGTGCTCAGTGCTCGGGGTGCTCGGTGCTCAGTACTCAAGGTGCTGGGTCCTCAGTGCTCAGGGTGCGGGGTGCTCAGTCCTCGGGGTGCTCCATGCTCAGTGCTCAGGGTGCGGGGTGCTCAGTCCTCAGGGTGCTCCATGCTCAGTGCTCGGGGTGCTGGGTGCTCAGTGCTCGGGGTGCTGGGTGCTCAGTGCTCAGTACTCAGGGTGCTGGGTGCTCAGTGCTCAGGGTGCTGAGTGCTCAGTACTCTGCGTGCTGGGTGCTCAGTACTCAGGGTGCTGGGTGCTCAGTGCTCAGGGTGCTGGGTGCTCAGTGCTCAGGGTGCTGGGTGCTCAGTGCTCGGGGAGCTCGGTGCTCAGTACTCAGGGTGCTGGGTGCTCAGTACTCAGTGCTCGGGTCCTGGGTGCTCCGTGCTCAGGGTGCTGGGTGCTCAGTACTCAGGGTGCTGGGTGCTCAGTGCTCAGGGTGCTGGGTGCTCAGTGCTCAGGGTGCTGGGTGCTCAGTACTCAGGGTGCTGGGTGCTCAGTGCTCAGGGTGATCGGTGCTCAGTACTCAGGGTGCTCAGTACTCAGGGTGCTGGGTGCTCAGTGCTCAGGGTGCTGGGTGCTCAGTACTGAGGGTGCTGGGTGCTCAGTGCTCGGGGTTCTGGGTGCTCAGTGCTCAGGGTGATCGGTGCTCAGTACTCAGGGTGCTGGGTGCTCAGTGCTCAGGGTGCTGGGTGCTCAGTCCTCAGGGTGCTCAGTGCTCAGGGTGCTTGGTGCTCAGTGCTCGGGGTGCTCGGTGCTCAGTACTCAGGGTGCTGAGTGCTCAGTACTCAGGGTACTGGGCGCTCAGTACTCATGGTGCTGGGTGCTCAGTACTCAGGGGGCTGGGTGCTCAGTGCTCAGTGTGCTGGGTGCTCAGTGCTCAGGGCGCTGGGTGCTCAGTGCTCGGGGTGCTGGGTGCTCAGTGCTCGGGGTGCTGGGTGCTCAGTGCTCAGTGCTCAAGGTGCTGGGTGCTCAGTGCTCAGTGCTCAGGCAGCTGGGTGCTCAGTACTCAGGGTGCTGGGTGCTCAGTACTCAGGGTGCTGGGTGCTCAGTTCTCAGGGTGCTGGGTGATCAGTACTCTGGGTGTTGGGTGCTCAGTGGTCAGTGCTCAGGGTGCTGGGTGCTCTGTGCTCAGTACTCAGGGTGCTCGGTGCTCAGTACTCAGGGTTCTCAGTGCTCAGTACTCAGGGTGCTGGGTGCTCAGTTCTCAGCGTGCTGCGTGCTCAGTACTCAGGGTGCTCAGTGCTCAGTACTCGTGGTGCTTGTTGCTCAGTACTCAGGGTGCTCAGTGCTCAGTACTCGGGGTGCTGGGTGCTCAGTGCTCAGGGTGCTCAGTTCTCAGTGCTCGGGGTGCTGGGTGCTCATGGCTCGGGGCGCTGGGTGCTCAGTGCTCGGGGTGCTGGGTGCTCAGTACTCGGGGTGCTGGGTGCTCAGTGCTCAGGGTGCTCAGTGCTCAGTACTCAGTGCTCAGGGTGCTCAGTGCTCAGTGCTCAGGGTGCTGGGTGTTCAGTACTCAGGGTGCTGGGTGCTCAGTACTCTGGGTGCTGGGTGCTCAGTGCTCAGGGTGCGGGGTGCTCAGTACTCTGGGTGTTGGGTGCTCAGTACTCAGGGTGCTGGGTGCTCCGTGCTCGGGGTGCTGGGTGCTCAGTGCTCAGGGTGCTGGGTGCTCTGTGCTCAGGGTGCTGGGTGCTCAGTGCTCAGGGTGCTGGGTGCTCAGTAGTCGGGGTGCTCCGTGCTCAGGGTGCTGGGTGCTCAGTGCTCGGGGTGCTGGGTGCTGAGTGCTCAGGGTGCTGGGTGCTCAGTGCTCGGGCTGCTCGGTGCTCAGTGCTCAGGGTCCTGGGTGCTCAGTACTCAGGGTGCTGGGTGCTTAGTACTCAGGGTGCTCAGTGCTCAGTACACAGGGTGCTGGGTGCTCAGTGCTCAGGGTGCTGGGTGCTCAGTGCTCAGTACTCAGGGTGCTGGGTGCTCAGTGCTCGGGGTGCTGGGTGCTCAATACTCAGCGTGCTGGGTGCTCAGTACTCAGGGTGCTGGGTGCTCAGTTCTCAGGGTGCTGGGTACTCAGTGCTCAGGGTGCTGGGTGCTCAGTGATCGGGGTGCTGGGTGCTCAGTACTCAGTGTGCTCAGTGCTCGGGGAGCTTGGTGCTCAGTACTCAGGGTGCTGGGTGCTCAGTTCTCAGTGCTCGGGGTCCTGGGTGCTCCGTGCTCGGGGTGCTGGGTTCTCAGTGCTCTGGGTGCTTAGTGCTCAGTACTCATGGTGCTGGGTGCTCAGTACTCATGGTGCTGGGTGCTCATTCTCAGGGTGCTGGGTGCTCAGTGCTCGGGTTGCTGGGTGCTCAGTACTCAGGGTGCTGGGGGCTCAGTACTCAGGGTGCTGGGTGCTCAGTACTCCGGGTGCTCGGTTCTCAGTACTCAGGGTGCTGGGTGCTCATTCTCGGGGTGCTGGGTGCTCAGTGCTCGGGGTGCTGGGTGCTCAGTACTCAGGGTGCTGGGGACTCAGTACTCAGGGTGCTGGGTGCTCAGTACTCAGGGTGATCTGTTCTCAGTACTCAGGTTGCTGGGTGCTCAGTGCTCGGGGTGCTGGGTGCTCAGTACTCAGGGTGCTCAGTGCTCAGTACTCAGGGTGCTGGGTGCTCAGTACTCAGGGTGCTGGGTGCTCATTGCTCGGGGTGCTCGTTGCTCAGTACTCTGTGTGCAGGGTGCTCAGTACTCGGGGTGCTGGGTGCTCAGTGCTCAGGGTGCTGGGTGCTCAGTACTCAGGGTGCTGAGTGCTCAGTACTCAGGGTGCTGGGTGCTCAGTACTCAGGTTGCTGGGTGCTCAGTACTCAGGGTGCTCGGTGCTCAGTGCTCAAGGTGCTGGGTGCTCAGTACTCAGGGTGATCATTGCTCAGAGTGCTGGGTGCTCAGTACTCAGGGTGCTGGGTGCTCAGTACTCAGGGTTCTCAGTGCTCAGTACTCAGGGTGCTCAGTGCTCAGTACTAAGGGTGCTCAGTGCTCAGGGTGCTGGGTGATCAGTGCTCGGGGTGCTCGGTGCCCAGTACTCAGGGTGCAGGGTGCTCAGTGCTCACGGTGCTGGGTGCTCAGTGCTCAGGGTGCTGGGTGCTCAGTGCTCAGGGTGCTGGGTGCTCAGTACTCAGGGTGCTCAGTGCTCGGGGTGCTGGGTGCTCAGTGCTCGGGTTGCTCGGTGCTCAGTACTCGGGGTGCTCAGTGCTCAGTACTCAGGGTGCTGGGTGCTCAGTGCTCAGGGTGCTGGGTGCTCAGTACTCAGGGTGCTGCGTGCTCGGTGCTCAGTATGCTGGGTGCTCACTACTCAGGGTGCTGGGTGCTCAGTACTCAGGGTCCTGCGTGCTCAGTACTCAGGGTGCTCGGTGCTCAGGACTCAGGGTGCTGGGTGCTCAGTGCTCAGGGTGCTGGGTGCTCAGTACTCAGGGTGCTGGGTGCTCAGTGCTCGGGGTGCTCGGTGCTCAGTACTCGGGGTGCTCAGTGCTCAGTGCTCAGGGTGCTGGGTGCTCAGTGCTCAGAGTGCTGGGTGCTCAGTACTCAGGGTGCTCGGTGCTCAGTACTCAGGGTGCTGGGTGCTCAGTGCTCAGGGTGCTCAGTGCTCAGTACTCAGCGTGCTGGGTGCTCAGTGGTCAGGGTGCTCGGTGCTCAGTACTCAGGGTGCTCAGTGCTCAGGGTGCTGGGTGCTCAGTACTCAGGGTGCAGGGTGCTCAGTGCTCAGTACTCAGGGTGCTCAGTGCTCAGGGTGCTGGGTGCTCAGTGCTCGGGGTGCTGGGTACTCAGTGCTCAGTACACAGGGTGCTGGGTGCTCAGTGCTCGGGGTGCTGGGTGCTCAGTGCTCAGTACTCAGGGAGCTGGGTGCTCAGTGCTCAGGGTGCTGGATGCTCAGTACTCAGGGTGCTGGGTGCTCAGTGCTCAGGGTGCTGGTTGCTCAGTACTCAGGGTGCTGGGTGCTCATTGCTCAGGGTGCTGGGTGCTCAGTACTCAGGGTGCTGGGTGCTCAGTACTCAGGGTGCTGGATGCTCAGTACTCAGGGTTCTCAGTGTTCAGTACTCACGGTGCTCAGGGCTCAGGGTGCTGGGTGCTCACTGCTCGGGGTGCTGGGTGCTCAGTGCTCAGGGTGCTGCGTGCTCAGTGCTCAGGGTGCTCGGTGCTCAGTTCTCAGGGTGCTGGGTGCTCAGTACTCAGGGTGCTGGGTGCTCAGTATTCAGGGTGCTCAGTGCTCAGTACTCAGGGTGCTCAGTGCTCAGTACTCAGGGTGCTCAGTGCTCAGGGTGCTGGGAGCTCAGTGCTCGGGTTGCTGGGTGCTCAGTCCACAGGTTGCTGGGTGCTCAGTGATCAGGGTGCTCGATGCTCAGTGATCAGGGTGCTGGGTGCTCAGTACTCAGGGTGCTGGGTGCTCAGTGCTCGGGGTGCTGGGTGCTCAGTACTCAGGGTGCTGGGTGCTCAGTGCTCAGGGTGCTGGATGCTCAGTGCTCAGGGTGCTCGGTGCTTAGTACTCAGGGTGCTCGGTGCTCGGGGTGCTGGGTGCTCAGTGCTCAGGGTGCTGGGTGCTCAGTGCTCGGGGTGCTGGGTGCTCTGTGCTCGGGGTGCTGGGTGCTCAGTGCTCGGGGTGCTGGGTGCTCAGTGCTCGGGGTGCTGGGTGCTCAGTGCTCAGGGTGCTCAGTGCTCAGTACTCAGGGTGCTCAGTGCTCAGTGCTCAGGGTGCTCAGTGCTCAGTACTCAGGGTGCTCAGTGCTCAGTGCTCTGGGTGCTGGGTGCTCAGTGCTCAGGGTGCTGGGTGCTCAGTGCTCAGGGTGCTGGGTGCTCAGTACTCAGGGTGCTGGTTGCTCAGTGCTCGGGGTGCTCGATGCTCAGTACACAGGTTGCTGGGTGCTCAGTGCTCGGCGTGCTGGGTGCTCAGTACTCAGGGTGCTGGGTGCTCAGGGCTCAGTACTCAGCGTGCTGGGTGCTCAGTGCTCAGAGTGTTGGGTGCTCAGTACTCAGGGTGCTGGGTGCTCAGTGCTCAGTGCTCAGGGTGCTCAGTGCTCAGGGTGCTGGGTGCTCAGGGTGCTGGGTGCTCAGTGCTCGGGGTGCTGGGTGCTCAGTGCTCAGGGTGCTGGGTGCTCAGTGCTTAGTGCTCAGGGTGCTGGGTGCTCAGTGCTCAGTGCTCAGGGTGCTGGGTGTTCAGTACTCACGGTGCTGGGTGCTCAGTACTCCGGGTGCTGGGTGCTCAGTGCTCAGGGTGCTGGGTGCTCAGTGCTCAGGGTGCTGGGTGCTCAGTACTCAGGGTGCTGGGTGCTCAGTACTCAGGGTGCTCGTTGCTCAGTGCTCAGGGTGCTGGGTGCTCAGTGCGCGGGGTGCTGGGTGTTCAGTACTCAGGGTACTGGGTGCTCAGTACTCAGGGTGCTGGGTGCTCAGTGCTCAGGGTGCTGAGTGCTCAGTACTCAGGGTGCTGGGTGCTCAGTGCTCAGGGTGCTGGGTGCTCAGTACTCAGGGTGCTGGGTGCTTAGTACTCAGGGTGCTGGGTGCTCAGTGCTTGGGGTGCTGGGTGCTCAGTGCTCGGGGTGCTCGGTGCTCAGTGCTCGGGGTGCTTGGTGCTCAGTAATCAGGGTGCTGGGTGCTCAGTACTCGTTGTGCTGGGTGCTCAGTGCTCAGGGTGCTGGGTGCTCAGTACTCAGGGTGCTCGGTACTCAGTACTCACGGTGCTCAGTGCTCAGTACTCAGCGTGCTGGGTGCTCAGTGCTCAGGGTGCTGGGTGCTCAGTACTCAGGGTGCTGGGTGCTCAGTGCTCAGGGTGCTCAGTGCTCAGTACTCAGGGTGCTCGGTGCTCAGTGCTCAGGGTGCTCAGTGCTCAGTACTCAGGGTGCTCAGTGCTCAGTGCTCAGGGTGCTGGGTGCTCAGTGCTCGGGGTGCTGGGTGCTCAGTGCTCAGGGTACTGGGTGCTCAGTACTCAGGGTGCTCAGTGCTCAGGGTGCTGGGTGCTCAGTGCTCAGTACACAGGGTGCTGAGTGCTCAGTGCTCTGGGTGCTGGGTGCTCAGTGCTCAGTACTCAGGGTGCTGGCTGCTCAGTGCTCAGGGTGCTGGATGCTCAGTACTCAGGGTGCTGGCTGCTCAGTGCTCAGGGTGCTGGATGCTCAGTACTCAGGGTGCTGGGTGCTCAGTGCTCAGGGTGCTGGGCGCTCAGTACTCAGGGTGCTCCGTGCTCAGTACTCAGGGTTCTCGGTGCTCAGTGCTCAGGGTGCTGGGTGCAGTGCTCAGGGTGCTGGGTGCTCAGTACTCGGGGTGCTGGGTGCTCAGTACTCAGCGTGCTGGGTGCTCAGTGCTCAGGGTGCTGGTTGCTCAGTGCTCGGGGTGCTGTGTGCTCAGTACTCGCGGTGCTGGGTGCTCACTGCTCAGGGTGCTGGTTCTCAGTGCTCGGGGTACTGGGTACTCAGTGCTCAGTACACAGGGTGCTGGGTGCTCAGTGCTCGGGGTGCTGGGTGCTCAGTGCTCAGTACTCAGGGTGCTTGGTGCTCAGTGCTCGGGGTGCTTGGTGCTCAGTGCTCAGCGTGCTGGGTGCTCAGTGCTCAGGGTGCTGGGTGCTCAGTGCTCGGGGTGCTGGGTGCTCAGTACTCAGGGTGCTGGGTGCTCAGTACTCAGGTTGCTGGGTGCTCAGTGCTCGGGGTGCTGGGTGCTCAGTGCTCGGGGTGCTGGGTGCTCAGTGCTCGGGGTGCTTGGTGCTCAGTACTCAGGGTGCTGGGTGCTCAGTGCTCGGGGTGCTCAGTACTCAGGGTGCTATGTGTTCAGTGCTCAGGGTGCTGGGTGCTCAGTACTCAGGGTGCTCGGTGCTTAGTACTCAGGGTGCTGGGTGCTCAGTACTCCGGGTGCTGGGTGCCCAGTGCACGGCGTGCTCGGTGCTCAGTGCTCAAGGTGCTGGGTGCTCAGTACTCAGGGTGATCATTGCTCAGAGTGCTGGGTGCTCAGTACTCAGGGTGCTGGGTGCTCAGTACTCAGGGTGCTCAGTGCTCAGTACTCAGGGTGCTCAGTGCTCAGTACTAAGGGTGCTCAGTGCTCAGGGTGCTGGGTGATCAGTGCTCGGGGTGCTCGGTGCCCAGTACTCAGGGTGCAGGGTGCTCAGTGCTCACGGTGCTGGGTGCTCAGTGCTCAGGGTGCTGGGTGCTCAGTGCTCAGGGTGCTGGGTGCTCAGTACTCAGGGTGCTCAGTGCTCGGGGTGCTGGGTGCTCAGTGCTCGGGGTGCTCGGTGCTCAGTACTCGGGGTGCTCAGTGCTCAGTACTCAGGGTGCTGGGTGCTCAGTGCTCAGGGTGCTGGGTGCTCAGTACTCAGGGTGCTGCGTGCTCGGTGCTCAGTATGCTGGGTGCTCACTACTCAGGGTGCTGGGTGCTCAGTACTCAGGGTCCTGCGTGCTCAGTACTCAGGGTGCTCGGTGCTCAGGACTCAGGGTGCTGGGTGCTCAGTGCTCAGGGTGCTGGGTGCTCAGTACTCAGGGTGCTGGGTGCTCAGTGCTCGGGGTGCTCGGTGCTCAGTACTCGGGGTGCTCAGTGCTCAGTGCTCAGGGTGCTGGGTGCTCAGTGCTCAGAGTGCTGGATGCTCAGTACTCAGGGTGCTCGGTGCTCAGTACTCAGGGTGCTGGGTGCTCAGTGCTCAGGGTGCTCAGTGCTCAGTACTCAGCGTGCTGGGTGCTCAGTGGTCAGGGTGCTCGGTGCTCAGTACTCAGGGTGCTCAGTGCTCAGGGTGCTGGGTGCTCAGTACTCAGGGTGCAGGGTGCTCAGTGCTCAGTACTCAGGGTGCTCAGTGCTCAGGGTGCTGGGTGCTCAGTGCTCGGGGTGCTGGGTACTCAGTGCTCAGTACACAGGGTGCTGGGTGCTCAGTGCTCGGGGTGCTGGGTGCTCAGTGCTCAGTACTCAGGGAGCTGGGTGCTCAGTGCTCAGGGTGCTGGATGCTCAGTACTCAGGGTGCTGGGTGCTCAGTGCTCAGGGTGCTGGTTGCTCAGTACTCAGGGTGCTGGGTGCTCATTGCTCAGGGTGCTGGGTGCTCAGTACTCAGGGTGCTGGGTGCTCAGTACTCAGGGTGCTGGATGCTCAGTACTCAGGGTTCTCAGTGTTCAGTACTCACGGTGCTCAGGGCTCAGGGTGCTGGGTGCTCACTGCTCGGGGTGCTGGGTGCTCAGTGCTCAGGGTGCTGCGTGCTCAGTGCTCAGGGTGCTCGGTGCTCAGTTCTCAGGGTGCTGGGTGCTCAGTACTCAGGGTGCTGGGTGCTCAGTATTCAGGGTGCTCAGTGCTCAGTACTCAGGGTGCTCAGTGCTCAGTACTCAGGGTGCTCAGTGCTCAGGGTGCTGGGAGCTCAGTGCTCGGGTTGCTGGGTGCTCAGTCCTCAGGTTGCTGGGTGCTCAGTGATCAGGGTGCTCGATGCTCAGTGATCAGGGTGCTGGGTGCTCAGTACTCAGGGTGCTGGGTGCTCAGTGCTCGGGGTGCTGGGTGCTCAGTACTCAGGGTGCTGGGTGCTCAGTGCTCAGGGTGCTGGATGCTCAGTGCTCAGGGTGCTCGGTGCTTAGTACTCAGGGTGCTCGGTGATCGGGGTGCTGGGTGCTCAGTGCTCAGGGTGCTGGGTGCTCAGTGCTCGGGGTGCTGGGTGCTCTGTGCTCGGGGTGCTGGGTGCTCAGTGCTCGGGGTGCTGGGTGCTCAGTGCTCGGGGTGCTGGGTGCTCAGTGCTCAGGGTGCTCAGTGCTCAGTACTCAGGGTGCTCAGTGCTCAGTGCTAAGGGTGCTCAGTGCTCAGTACTCAGGGTGCTCAGTGCTCAGTGCTCTGGGTGCTGGGTGCTCAGTGCTCAGGGTGCTGGGTGCTCAGTGCTCAGGGTGCTGGGTGCTCAGTACTCAGGGTGCTGGTTGCTCAGTGCTCGGGGTGCTCGATGCTCAGTACACAGGTTGCTGGGTGCTCAGTGCTCGGGGTGCTGGGTGCTCAGTACTCAGGGTGCTGGGTGCTCAGGGCTCAGTACTCAGCGTGCTGGGTGCTCAGTGCTCAGAGTGTTGGGTGCTCAGTACTCAGGGTGCTGGGTGCTCAGTGCTCAGTGCTCAGGGTGCTCAGTGCTCAGGGTGCTGGGTGCTCAGGGTGCTGGGTGCTCAGTGCTCGGGGTGCTGGGTGCTCAGTGCTCAGGGTGCTGGGTGCTCAGTGCTTAGTGCTCAGGGTGCTGGGTGCTCAGTGCTCAGTGCTCAGGGTGCTGGGTGTTCAGTACTCACGGTGCTGGGTGCTCAGTACTCCGGGTGCTGGGTGCTCAGTGCTCAGGGTGCTGGGTGCTCAGTGCTCAGGGTGCTGGGTGCTCAGTACTCAGGGTGCTGGGTGCTCAGTACTCAGGGTGCTCGTTGCTCAGTGCTCAGGGTGCTGGGTGCTCAGTGCGCGGGGTGCTGGGTGTTCAGTACTCAGGGTACTGGGTGCTCAGTACTCAGGGTGCTGGGTGCTCAGTGCTCAGGGTGCTGAGTGCTCAGTACTCAGGGTGCTGGGTGCTCAGTGCTCGGGGTGCTGGGTGCTCAGTACTCAGGGTGCTGGGTGCTTAGTACTCAGGGTGCTGGGTGCTCAGTGCTTGGGGTGCTGGGTGCTCAGTGCTCGGGGTGCTCGGTGCTCAGTGCTCGGGGTGCTTGGTGCTCAGTAATCAGGGTGCTGGGTGCTCAGTACTCGTTGTGCTGGGTGCTCAGTGCTCAGGGTGCTGGGTGCTCAGTACTCAGGGTGCTCGGTACTCAGTACTCACGGTGCTCAGTGCTCAGTACTCAGCGTGCTGGGTGCTCAGTGCTCAGGGTGCTGGGTGCTCAGTACTCAGGGTGCTGGGTGCTCAGTGCTCAGGGTGCTCAGTGCTCAGTACTCAGGGTGCTCGGTGCTCAGTGCTCAGGGTGCTCAGTGCTCAGTACTCAGGGTGCTCAGTGCTCAGTGCTCAGGGTGCTGGGTGCTCAGTGCTCGGGGTGCTGGGTGCTCAGTGCTCAGGGTACTGGGTGCTCAGTACTCAGGGTGCTCAGTGCTCAGGGTGCTGGGTGCTCAGTGCTCAGTACACAGGGTGCTGAGTGCTCAGTGCTCTGGGTGCTGGGTGCTCAGTGCTCAGTACTCAGGGTGCTGGCTGCTCAGTGCTCAGGGTGCTGGATGCTCAGTACTCAGGGTGCTGGCTGCTCAGTGCTCAGGGTGCTGGATGCTCAGTACTCAGGGTGCTGGGTGCTCAGTGCTCAGGGTGCTGGGCGCTCAGTACTCAGGGTGCTCCGTGCTCAGTACTCAGGGTTCTCGGTGCTCAGTGCTCAGGGTGCTGGGTGCAGTGCTCAGGGTGCTGGGTGCTCAGTACTCGGGGTGCTGGGTGCTCAGTACTCAGCGTGCTGGGTGCTCAGTGCTCAGGGTGCTGGTTGCTCAGTGCTCGGGGTGCTGTGTGCTCAGTACTCGCGGTGCTGGGTGCTCACTGCTCAGGGTGCTGGTTCTCAGTGCTCGGGGTACTGGGTACTCAGTGCTCAGTACACAGGGTGCTGGGTGCTCAGTGCTCGGGGTGCTGGGTGCTCAGTGCTCAGTACTCAGGGTGCTGAGTGCTCAGTGCTCGGGGTGCTGGGTGCTCAGTACTCAGGGTACTCGGTGCTCAGTACTCAGGGTGCTGGGTGATCAGTGCTCAGGGTGCTGGGTGCTCAGTACTCAGTGTGCTGGGTGCTCACTACTCAGGGTGCTGGGTGCTCAGTACTCAGGGTGCTCGGTGCTCAGTACTCAGGGTGCTGGGTCCTCAGTGCTCAGGGTGCTGAGTGCTCAGTACTCAGGGTGCTGGGTGCTCAGTACTCGGGGTGCTGGGTGCTCAGTACTCAGGGTGCTGGGTGCTCAGTGCTCAGGGTACTGGGTGCTCAGTGCTCAGGGTGCTGGGTGCTCAGTACTCAGGGTGCTCTGTGCTCAGTACTCAGGGTTCTCGGTGCTCAGTGCTCAGGGTGCCGGTTGCACAGTGCTCAGGGTGCTGGGTGCTCAGTACTCGGGGTGCTGGGTGCTCAGTACTCAGCGTGCTGGGTGCTCAGTGCTCAGGGTGCTGGTTGCTCAGTGCTCGGGTGCTGTGTGATCAGTACTCACGGTGTTGGGTGCTCACTGCTCAGGGTGCTGGTTCTCATTGTTCGGGGTACTGGGTACTCAGTGCTCAGTACACAGGGTGCTGGGTGCTCAGTGCTCGGGGTGCTGGGTGCTCAGTGCTCAGTACTCAGGGTGCTGAGTGCTCAGTGCTCGGGGTGCTTGGTGCTCAGTACTCAGGGTACTCGGTGCTCAGTACTCAGGTTGCTGGGTGATCAGTGCTCAGGGTGCTGGGTGCTCAGTACTCAGTGTGCTGGGTGCTCAGTAGTCAGGGTGCTGGGTGCTCAGTACTCAGGGTGCTCGGTGCTCAGTACTCAGGGTGCTGCGTCCTCAGTGCTCATGGTGCTGAGTGCTCAGTACTCAGGGTGCTGGGTGCTCAGTACTCGGGGTGCTGGGTGCTCAGTACTCAGGGAGCTGGGTGCTCAGTACTCATTGTGCTGGGTGCTCAGTACTCGGGTGCTGGGTGCTCAGTGCTCAGGGTGCTGGGTGCTCAGTGCTCGGGGTGCTGGGTGCTCAGTGCTCAGTACTCAGGGTGCTGAGTGCTCAGTGCTCGGGGTGCTGGGTGCTCAGTGCTCAGTACTCAGGGTGCTTGGTGCTCAGTGCTCGGGGTGCTTGGTGCTCAGTGCTCAGCGTGCTGGGTGCTCAGTGCTCAGGGTGCTGGGTGCTCAGTGCTCGGGGTGCTGGGTGCTCAGTACTCAGGGTGCTGGGTGCTCAGTACTCAGTTTGCTGGGTGCTCAGTGCTCGGGGTGCTGGGTGCTCAGTGCTCGGGGTGCTGGGTGCTCAGTGCTCGGGGTGCTTGGTGCTCAGTACTCAGGGTGCTGGGTGCTCAGTGCTCGGGGTGCTCAGTACTCAGGGTGCTGTGTGTTCAGTGCTCAGGGTGCTGGGTGCTCAGTACTCAGGGTGCTCGGTGCTTAGTACTCAGGGTGCTGGGTGCTCAGTACTCCGGGTGCTGGGTGCCCAGTGCACGGCGTGCTCGGTGCTCAGTGCGAAAGGTGCTGGGTGCTCAGTACTCAGGGTGATCATTGCTCAGAGTGCTGGGTGCTCAGTACTCAGGGTGCTGGGTGCTCAGTACTCAGGGTGCTCAGTGCTCAGTACTCAGGGTGCTCAGTGCTCAGTACTAAGGGTGCTCAGTGCTCAGGGTGCTGGGTGATCAGTGCTCGGGGTGCTCGGTGCCCAGTACTCAGGGTGCAGGGTGCTCAGTGCTCAGGGTGCTGGGTGCTCAGTGCTCAGGGTGCTGGGTGCTCAGTGCTCAGGGTGCTGGGTGCTCAGTACTCAGGGTGCTCAGTGCTCGGGGTGCTGGGTGCTCAGTGCTCGGGGTGCTCGGTGCTCAGTACTCGGGGTGCTCAGTGCTCAGTACTCAGGGTGCTGGGTGCTCAGTGCTCAGGGTGCTGGGTGCTCAGTACTCAGGGTGCTGCGTGCTCGGTGCTCAGTATGCTGGGTGCTCACTACTCAGGGTGCTGGGTGCTCAGTACTCAGGGTCCTGCGTGCTCAGTACTCAGGGTGCTCGGTGCTCAGGACTCAGGGTGCTGGGTGCTCAGTGCTCAGGGTGCTGGGTGCTCAGTACTCAGGGTGCTGGGTGCTCAGTGCTCGGGGTGCTCGGGGCTCAGTACTCGGGGTGCTCAGTGCTCAGTGCTCAGGGTGCTGGGTGCTCAGTGCTCAGAGTGCTGGGTGCTCAGTACTCAGGGTGCTCGGTGCTCAGTACTCAGGGTGCTGGGTGCTCAGTGCTCAGGGTGCTCAGTGCTCAGTACTCAGCGTGCTGGGTGCTCAGTGGTCAGGGTGCTCGGTGCTCAGTAATCAGGGTGCTCAGTGCTCAGGGTGCTGGGTGCTCAGAACTCAGGGTGCAGGGTGCTCAGTGCTCAGTACTCAGGGTGCTCAGTGCTCAGGGTGCTGGGTGCTCAGTGCTCGGGGTGCTGGGTACTCAGTGCTCAGTACACAGGGTGCTGGGTGCTCAGTGCTCGGGGTGCTGGGTGCTCAGTGCTCAGTACTCAGGGAGCTGGGTGCTCAGTGCTCAGGGTGCTAGATGCTCAGTACTCAGGGTGCTGGGTGCTCAGTGCTCAGGGTGCTGGTTGCTCAGTACTCAGGGTGCTGGGTGCTCATTGCTCAGGGTGCTGGGTGCTCAGTACTCAGGGTGCTCATTGCTCAGGGTGCTGGGTGCTCAGTACTCAGGGTGCTGGGTGCTCAGTACTCAGGGTGCTGGGTGCTCAGTATTCAGGGTGCTCAGTGCTCAGTACTCACGGTGCTCAGGGCTCAGGGTGCTGGGTGCTCACTGCTCGGGGTGCTGGGTGCTCAGTGCTCAGGGTGCTGCGTGCTCAGTGCTCAGGGTGCTCGGTGCTCAGTTCTCAGGGTGCTGTGTGCTCAGTACTCAGGGTGCTGGGTGGTCAGTATTCAGGGTGCTCAGTGCTCAGTACTCAGGGTGCTCAGTGCTCAGTACTCAGGGTGCTCAGTGCTCAGGGTGCTGGGAGCTCAGTGCTCGGGTTGCTGGGTGCTCAGTCCTCAGGTTGCTGGGTGCTCAGTGATCAGGGTGCTCGATGCTCAGTGATCAGGGTGCTGGGTGCTCAGTACTCAGGGTGCTGGGTGCTCAGTGCTCGGGGTGCTGGGTGCTCAGTACTCAGGGTGCTGGGTGCTCAGTGCTCAGGGTGCTGGATGCTCAGTGCTCAGGGTGCTCGGTGCTTAGTACTCAGGGTGCTCGGTGCTCGGGGTGCTGGGTGCTCAGTGCTCAGGGTGCTGGGTGCTCAGTGCTCGGGGTGCTGGGTGCTCAGTGCTCGGGGTGCTGGGTGCTCAGTGCTCGGGGTGCTGGGTGCTCAGTGCTCGGGGTGCTGGGTGCTCAGTGCTCAGGGTGCTCAGTGCTCAGTACTCAGGGTGCTCAGTGCTCAGTGCTCAGGGTGCTCAGTGCTCAGTACTCAGGGTGCTCAGTGCTCAGTGCTCTGGGTGCTGGGTGCTCAGTGCTCAGGGTGCTGGGTGCTCAGTGCTCAGGGTGCTGGGTGCTCAGTACTCAGGGTGCTGGTTGCTCAGTGCTCGGGGTGCTCGATGCTCAGTACACAGGTTGCTGGGTGCTCAGTGCTCGGGGTGCTGGGTGCTCAGTACTCAGGGTGCTGGGTGCTCAGGGCTCAGTACTCAGCGTGCTGGGTGCTCAGTGCTCAGAGTGTTGGGTGCTCAGTACTCAGGGTGCTGGGTGCTCAGTGCTCAGTGCTCAGGGTGCTCAGTGCTCAGGGTGCTGGGTGCTCAGTGCTCGGGGTGCTGGGTGCTCAGTGCTCAGGGTGCTGGGTGCTCAGTACTCAGGGTGCTCAGTGCTCAGGGTGCTGGGTGCTCAGTGCTCAGTACACAGGGTGCTGAGTGCTCAGTGCTCTGGGTGCTGGGTGCTCAGTGCTCAGTACTCAGGGTGCTGGTTGCTCAGTGCTCGGGGTGCTATGTGCTCAGTACTCAGGGTGCTGGGTGCTCAGTGCTCAGGGTGCTGGGTGCTCAGTGCTCGGGGTGCTGGGTGCTCAGTGCTCAGTACTCAGGGTGCTGGGTGCTCAGTGCTCGGGGTGCTGCGTGCTCAGAGCTCAGTACTCAGGGTGCTGGGTGCTCAGTGCTCAGGGTGCTGTGTGCTCAGTGCTCAGGGTGCTGGCTGCTCAGTCCTCAGGGTGTTCATTGCTCAGGGTGCTGGGTGTTCAGTACTCAGGGTGCTGGGTGCTCAGTGCTCAGGGTGCTCGGTGCTCGGGGCGCTGGGTGCTCAGTGCTCGGGGTGCTCGGAGCTCAGTACTCAGGGTGCTGGGTGCTCAGTGCTCGGGGTGCTCGGTTCTCAGTACTCAGGGTGCTGGGTGCTCAGTGCTCAGGGTGCTCGATGCTCAGTACGTTGGGTGCTCACTACTCAGGGTGCTGCGTGTTCAGTGCTCAGGGTGCTGGGTGCTCAGTGCTCAGGGTGCTGGGTGCTCAGTGCTCAGGGTGCTGGGTGCTCAGTACTCAGGGTGCTGGGTGCTCAGTGCTCGGGGTGCTGGGTGCTCAGTGCTCAGGGTGCTGGGTGCTCAGTACTCAGGGTGTTGGTTGCCCAGTACTCGGGGTGCTTTGTGCTCAGTACTCAGGGTGCTGGGTGCTCAGTACTCAGGGTGCTGGGTGCTCAGTACTCGGGTGCTGGGTGCTCAGTGCTCAGGGTGCTGGGTGCTCAGTGCTCGGGGTGCTGGGTGCTCAGTGCTCAGTACTCAGGGTGCTGGGTGCTTAGTACTCGGGGTGCTGGATGCTCAGTGCTCAGTACTCAGGGTGCTGGGTGCTCAGTGCTCAGGGTGCTGGGTGCTCAGTGCTCAGGGTGCTGGGTACTCAGTGCTCAGGGTGCTGGGTGCTCAGTACTCAGGGTGCTGGGTGCTGAGTGCTCACGGTGCTGGGTGCGCAGTGCTCGGGGTGCTGGGTGCTCAGTGCTCGGGGTGCTGGGTGCTCAGTGCTCGAGGTGCTCAGTACTCAGGGTGCTGTATGTTCAGTGTTCAGGGTGCTGGGTGCTCAGTACTCAGGGTGCTCGGTGCTTAGTACTCAGGGTGCTGGGTGCTCAGTACTCCGGGTGCTGGGTGCTCAGTGCTCAGTGCTCAGGGTGCTGGGTGTTCAGTACTCAGGGTGCTGGGTGCTCAGTACTCAGGGTGCTGGGTGCTCAGTACTCGGGGTGCTCGGTGCTCATTGCTCAGGGTGCTGGGTGCTCAGTACTCAGGGTGCTGGGTGCTCAGTACTCAGGGTGCTGGGTGCTCAGTGCTCAGGGTGCTGGGTACTCAGTGCTCAGGGTGCTCGGTGCTCAGTACTCGGGGAGCTGGGTGCTCATTCTTGGGGTGCTGGGTGCTCAGTGCTCGGGGTGCTGCTTGCGCAGAACTCAGGGTGCTGGGTGCTCAGTGCTCAGGGTGCTGGGTGCTCAGTACTCAGAGTGCTGGGTGCTCAGTGCTCAGGGTGCTGGGTGCTCAGTACTCAGGGTGCTGGGCGCACAGTGCTCAGGGTGCTGGGTGCTCAGTACACAGGGTGCTGGGAACTCAGTGCTCAGGGTGATCGGTGCTCAGTACTCAGGGTGCTCAGTACTCAGGGTACTGGGTGCTCAGTGCTCGGGGTGCTGGGAGCTCAGTACTCAGGGTGCTGGGTGCTCAGTGCTCGGGGTGCTGGGTGCTCAGTGCTCAGGGTGATCGGTGCTCAGTACTGAGGGTGCTGGGTGCTCAGTGCTCAGGGTGCTGGGTGTTCAGTCCACAGGGTGCTCAGTGCTCAGGGTGCTGGGTGCTCAGTGCTCGGGGTGCAGGGTGCTCAGTGCTCGGGGTGCTGGGTGTTCAGTGCTCAGTGCTCAGGGTGCTGGGTGCCCAGTGCTCAGTGCTCAGGGTGCTGGTTGCTCAGTACTCAGGGTGCTGGGTGCTCAGTACTCAGGGTGCTGGGTGCTCAGTGCTCAGGGTGCTGGGTGCTCAGTACTCAGGGTGCTGGGTGCTCAGTGCTCAGGGTGCTGGGTGCTCAGTGCACAGCGTGCTGGGTGCTCAGTACTCAGGGTGCTGGGTGCTCAGTGCTCGGGTTGCTCGGTGCTCAGTACTCAAGGTGCTGGGTGCTCAGTGCTCAGGGTGCTGGGTGCTCATTGATCAGGGTGCTGGGTGCTCAGTACTCAGGGTGCTCGGTGCTCAGTACTCAGGGTGCTCGGTGCTCGGGGCGCTGAGTGCTCAGTGCTCGGGGTGCTCGGAGCTCAGTACTCAGGGTGCTGGGTGCTCAGTGCTCGGGGTGCTCGGTTCTCAGT
Organism: Microtus oregoni; assembly: GCF_018167655.1. NCBI lineage: Eukaryota > Metazoa > Chordata > Mammalia > Rodentia > Cricetidae > Microtus > Microtus oregoni. The sequence goes on from NW_024543267.1 coordinate 74,555, forward strand.
ACTCAGGGTGCTGGGTGCTCAGTGCTCAGGGTGCTCGATGCTCAGTACGTTGGGTGCTCACTAGTCGGGGTGCTGCGTGCTCAGTGCTCAGGGTGCTGGGTGCTCAGTGCTCAGGGTGCTGGGTGCTCAGTGCTCAGGGTGCTGGGTGCTCAGTACTCAGGGTGCTGGGTGCTGAGTGCTCGGGGTGCTGGGTGCTCAGTGCTCAGGGTGTTGGTTGCCCAGTACTCGGGGTGCTTTGTGCTCAGTACTCAGGGTGCTGGGTGCTCAGTACTCAGGGTGGTGGGTGCTCAGTACTCGGGTGCTGGGTGCTCAGTGCTCAGGGTGCTGGGTGCTCAGTCCTCAGGGTGTTCATTGCTCAGGGTGCTGGGTGCTCAGTACTCAGGGTGCTGGGCGCTCAGTGCTCAGGGTGCTCGGTGCTCGGGGCGCTGGGTGCTCAGTGCTCGGGGTACTCGGAGCTCAGTACTCAGGGTGCTGGGTGCTCAGTGCTCGGGGTGCTCGGTTCTCAGTACTCAGGGTGCTGGGTGCTCAGTGCTCAGGGTGCTCGATGCTCAGTACGTTGGGTGCTCACTACTCAGGGTGCTGCGTGCTCAGTGCTCAGGGTGCTGGGTGCTCAGTGCTCAGGGTGCTGGGTGCTCAGTGCTCAGGGTGCTGGGTGCTCAGTACTCAGGGTGCTGGGTGCTGAGTGCTCGGGTTGCTGGGTGCTCAGTGCTCAGGGTGCTGGGTGCTCAGTACTCAGGGTGTTGGTTGCCCAGTACTCGGGGTGCTTTGTGCTCAGTACTCAGGGTGCTGGGTGCTCAGTACTCAGGGTGCTGGGTGCTCACTACTCGGGTGCTGGGTGCTCAGTGCTCAGGGTGCTGGGTGCTCAGTGCTCAGGGTGCTGGGTGCTCATTGATCAGGGTGCTGGGTGCTCAGTACTCAGGGTGCTCGGTGCTCAGTACTCAGGGTGCTCGGTGCTCGGGGCGCTGGGTGCTCAGTGCTCGGGGTGCTCGGAGCTCAGTACTCAGGGTGCTGGGTGCTCAGTGCTCGGGGTGCTCGGTTCTCAGTACTCAGGGTGCTGGGTGCTCAGTGCTCAGGGTGCTCGATGCTCAGTACGTTGGGTGCTCACTAGTCGGGGTGCTGCGTGCTCAGTGCTCAGGGTGCTGGGTGCTCAGTGCTCATTACTCAGGGTGCTGGGTGCTCAGTGCTCGGGGTGCTGCGTGCTCAGTGCTCAGTACTCAGGGTGCTGGGTGCTCAGTGCTCAGGGTGCTGTGTGCTCAGTGCTCAGGGTGCTGGGTGCTCAGTCCTCAGGGTGTTCATTGCTCAGGGTGCTGGGTGCTCAGTACTCAGGGTGCTGGGTGCTCAGTGCTCAGGGTGCTCGGTGCTCGGGGCGCTGGGTGCTCAGTGCTCGGGGTGCTCGGAGCTCAGTACTCATGGTGCTGGGTGCTCAGTGCTCGGGGTGCTCGGTTCTCAGTACTCAGGGTGCTGGGTGCTCAGTGCTCAGGGTGCTCGATGCTCAGTACGTTGGGTGCTCACTACTCAGGGTGCTGCGTGCTCAGTGCTCAGGGTGCTGGGTGCTCAGTGCTCAGGGTGCTGGGTGCTCAGTGCTCAGGGTGCTGGGTGCTCAGTACTCAGGGTGTTGGGTGCTCAGTGCTCGGGGTGCTGGGTGCTCAGTGCTCAGGGTGCTGGGTGATCAGTACTCAGGGTGTTGGTTGCCCAGTACTCGGGGTGCTTTGTGCTCAGTACTCAGGGTGCTGGGTGCTCAGTACTCAGGGTGCTGGGTGCTCAGTACTCGGGTGCTGGGTGCTCAGTGCTCAGGGTGCTGGGTGCTCAGTGCTCAGTGCTCAGGGTGCTCAGTGCTCAGTACTCAGGGTGCTCAGTGCTCAGTGCTCTGGGTGCTGGGTGCTCAGTGCTCAGGGTGATGGGTGCTCAGTGCTCAGGGTGCTGGGTGCTCAGTACTCAGGGTGCTGGTTGCTCAGTGCTCGGGGTGCTCGATGCTCAGTACACAGGTTGCTGGGTGCTCAGTGCTCGGGGTGCTGGGTGCTCAGTACTCAGGGTGCTGGGTGCTCAGGGCTCAGTACTCAGCGTGCTGGGTGCTCAGTGCTCAGAGTGTTGGGTGCTCAGTACTCAGGGTGCTGGGTGCTCAGTGCTCAGTGCTCAGGGTGCTCAGTGCTCAGGGTGCTGGGTGCTCAGTGCTCGGGGTGCTGGGTGCTCAGTGCTCAGGGTGCTGGGTGCTCAGTACTCAGGGTGCTCAGTGCTCAGGGTGCTGGGTGCTCAGTGCTCAGTACACAGGGTGCTGAGTGCTCAGTGCTCTGGGTGCTGGGTGCTCAGTGCTCAGTACTCAGGGTGCTGGTTGCTCAGTGCTCGGGGTGCTGTGTGCTCAGTACTCAGGGTGCTGGGTGCTCAGTGCTCAGGGTGCTGGGTGCTCAGTGCTCGGGGTGCTGGGTGCTCAGTGCTCAGTACTCAGGGTGCTGGGTGCTCAGTGCTCGGGGTGCTGCGTGCTCAGAGCTCAGTACTCAGGGTGCTGGGTGCTCAGTGCTCAGGGTGCTGTGTGCTCAGTGCTCAGGGTGCTGGCTGCTCAGTCCTCAGGGTGTTCATTGCTCAGGGTGCTGGGTGCTCAGTACTCAGGGTGCTGGGTGCTCAGTGCTCAGGGTGCTCGGTGCTCGGGGCGCTGGGTGCTCAGTGCTCGGGGTGCTCGGAGCTCAGTACTCAGGGTGCTGGGTGCTCAGTGCTCGGGGTGCTCGGTTCTCAGTACTCAGGGTGCTGGGTGCTCAGTGCTCAGGGTGCTCGATGCTCAGTACGTTGGGTGCTCACTACTCAGGGTGCTGCGTGTTCAGTGCTCAGGGTGCTGGGTGCTCAGTGCTCAGGGTGCTGGGTGCTCAGTGCTCAGGGTGCTGGGTGCTCAGTACTCAGGGTGCTGGGTGCTCAGTGCTCGGGGTGCTGGGTGCTCAGTGCTCAGGGTGCTGGGTGCTCAGTACTCAGGGTGTTGGTTGCCCAGTACTCGGGGTGCTTTGTGCTCAGTACTCAGGGTGCTGGGTGCTCAGTACTCAGGGTGCTGGGTGCTCAGTACTCGGGTGCTGGGTGCTCAGTGCTCAGGGTGCTGGGTGCTCAGTGCTCGGGGTGCTGGGTGCTCAGTGCTCAGTACTCAGGGTGCTGGGTGCTTAGTACTCGGGGTGCTGGATGCTCAGTGCTCAGTACTCAGGGTGCTGGGTGCTCAGTGCTCAGGGTGCTGGGTGCTCAGTGCTCAGGGTGCTGGGTACTCAGTGCTCAGGGTGCTGGGTGCTCAGTACTCAGGGTGCTGGGTGCTGAGTGCTCACGGTGCTGGGTGCGCAGTGCTCGGGGTGCTGGGTGCTCAGTGCTCGGGGTGCTGGGTGCTCAGTGCTCGAGGTGCTCAGTACTCAGGGTGCTGTATGTTCAGTGTTCAGGGTGCTGGGTGCTCAGTACTCAGGGTGCTGGGTGCTCAGTGCTCGGGGTGCTGCGTGCTCAGAGCTCAGTACTCAGGGTGCTGGGTGCTCAGTGCTCAGGGTGCTGTGTGCTCAGTGCTCAGGGTGCTGGCTGCTCAGTCCTCAGGGTGTTCATTGCTCAGGGTGCTGGGTGTTCAGTACTCAGGGTGCTGGGTGCTCAGTGCTCAGGGTGCTCGGTGCTCGGGGCGCTGGGTGCTCAGTGCTCGGGGTGCTCGGAGCTCAGTACTCAGGGTGCTGGGTGCTCAGTGCTCGGGGTGCTCGGTTCTCAGTACTCAGGGTGCTGGGTGCTCAGTGCTCAGGGTGCTCGATGCTCAGTACGTTGGGTGCTCACTACTCAGGGTGCTGCGTGTTCAGTGCTCAGGGTGCTGGGTGCTCAGTGCTCAGGGTGCTGGGTGCTCAGTGCTCAGGGTGCTGGGTGCTCAGTACTCAGGGTGCTGGGTGCTCAGTGCTCGGGGTGCTGGGTGCTCAGTGCTCAGGGTGCTGGGTGCTCAGTACTCAGGGTGTTGGTTGCCCAGTACTCGGGGTGCTTTGTGCTCAGTACTCAGGGTGCTGGGTGCTCAGTACTCAGGGTGCTGGGTGCTCAGTACTCGGGTGCTGGGTGCTCAGTGCTCAGGGTGCTGGGTGCTCAGTGCTCGGGGTGCTGGGTGCTCAGTGCTCAGTACTCAGGGTGCTGGGTGCTTAGTACTCGGGGTGCTGGATGCTCAGTGCTCAGTACTCAGGGTGCTGGGTGCTCAGTGCTCAGGGTGCTGGGTGCTCAGTGCTCAGGGTGCTGGGTACTCAGTGCTCAGGGTGCTGGGTGCTCAGTACTCAGGGTGCTGGGTGCTGAGTGCTCACGGTGCTGGGTGCGCAGTGCTCGGGGTGCTGGGTGCTCAGTGCTCGGGGTGCTGGGTGCTCAGTGCTCGAGGTGCTCAGTACTCAGGGTGCTGTATGTTCAGTGTTCAGGGTGCTGGGTGCTCAGTACTCAGGGTGCTCGGTGCTTAGTACTCAGGGTGCTGGGTGCTCAGTACTCCGGGTGCTGGGTGCTCAGTGCTCAGTGCTCAGGGTGCTGGGTGTTCAGTACTCAGGGTGCTGGGTGCTCAGTACTCAGGGTGCTGGGTGCTCAGTACTCGGGGTGCTCGGTGCTCATTGCTCAGGGTGCTGGGTGCTCAGTACTCAGGGTGCTGGGTGCTCAGTACTCAGGGTGCTGGGTGCTCAGTGCTCAGGGTGCTGGGTACTCAGTGCTCAGGGTGCTCGGTGCTCAGTACTCGGGGAGCTGGGTGCTCATTCTTGGGGTGCTGGGTGCTCAGTGCTCGGGGTGCTGCTTGCGCAGAACTCAGGGTGCTGGGTGCTCAGTGCTCAGGGTGCTGGGTGCTCAGTACTCAGAGTGCTGGGTGCTCAGTGCTCAGGGTGCTGGGTGCTCAGTACTCAGGGTGCTGGGCGCACAGTGCTCAGGGTGCTGGGTGCTCAGTACACAGGGTGCTGGGAACTCAGTGCTCAGGGTGATCGGTGCTCAGTACTCAGGGTGCTCAGTACTCAGGGTACTGGGTGCTCAGTGCTCGGGGTGCTGGGAGCTCAGTACTCAGGGTGCTGGGTGCTCAGTGCTCGGGGTGCTGGGTGCTCAGTGCTCAGGGTGATCGGTGCTCAGTACTGAGGGTGCTGGGTGCTCAGTGCTCAGGGTGCTGGGTGTTCAGTCCACAGGGTGCTCAGTGCTCAGGGTGCTGGGTGCTCAGTGCTCGGGGTGCAGGGTGCTCAGTGCTCGGGGTGCTGGGTGTTCAGTGCTCAGTGCTCAGGGTGCTGGGTGCCCAGTGCTCAGTGCTCAGGGTGCTGGTTGCTCAGTACTCAGGGTGCTGGGTGCTCAGTACTCAGGGTGCTGGGTGCTCAGTGCTCAGGGTGCTGGGTGCTCAGTACTCAGGGTGCTGGGTGCTCAGTGCTCAGGGTGCTGGGTGCTCAGTGCACAGCGTGCTGGGTGCTCAGTACTCAGGGTGCTGGGTGCTCAGTGCTCGGGTTGCTCGGTGCTCAGTACTCAAGGTGCTGGGTGCTCAGTGCTCAGGGTGCTGGGTGCTCATTGATCAGGGTGCTGGGTGCTCAGTACTCAGGGTGCTCGGTGCTCAGTACTCAGGGTGCTCGGTGCTCGGGGCGCTGAGTGCTCAGTGCTCGGGGTGCTCGGAGCTCAGTACTCAGGGTGCTGGGTGCTCAGTGCTCGGGGTGCTCGGTTCTCAGTACTCAGGGTGCTGGGTGCTCAGTGCTCAGGGTGCTCGATGCTCAGTACGTTGGGTGCTCACTAGTCGGGGTGCTGCGTGCTCAGTGCTCAGGGTGCTGGGTGCTCAGTGCTCAGGGTGCTGGGTGCTCAGTGCTCAGGGTGCTGGGTGCTCAGTACTCAGGGTGCTGGGTGCTGAGTGCTCGGGGTGCTGGGTGCTCAGTGCTCAGGGTGTTGGTTGCCCAGTACTCGGGGTGCTTTGTGCTCAGTACTCAGGGTGCTGGGTGCTCAGTACTCAGGGTGGTGGGTGCTCAGTACTCGGGTGCTGGGTGCTCAGTGCTCAGGGTGCTGGGTGCTCAGTCCTCAGGGTGTTCATTGCTCAGGGTGCTGGGTGCTCAGTACTCAGGGTGCTGGGCGCTCAGTGCTCAGGGTGCTCGGTGCTCGGGGCGCTGGGTGCTCAGTGCTCGGGGTACTCGGAGCTCAGTACTCAGGGTGCTGGGTGCTCAGTGCTCGGGGTGCTCGGTTCTCAGTACTCAGGGTGCTGGGTGCTCAGTGCTCAGGGTGCTCGATGCTCAGTACGTTGGGTGCTCACTACTCAGGGTGCTGCGTGCTCAGTGCTCAGGGTGCTGGGTGCTCAGTGCTCAGGGTGCTGGGTGCTCAGTGCTCAGGGTGCTGGGTGCTCAGTACTCAGGGTGCTGGGTGCTGAGTGCTCGGGTTGCTGGGTGCTCAGTGCTCAGGGTGCTGGGTGCTCAGTACTCAGGGTGTTGGTTGCCCAGTACTCGGGGTGCTTTGTGCTCAGTACTCAGGGTGCTGGGTGCTCAGTACTCAGGGTGCTGGGTGCTCACTACTCGGGTGCTGGGTGCTCAGTGCTCAGGGTGCTGGGTGCTCAGTGCTCAGGGTGCTGGGTGCTCATTGATCAGGGTGCTGGGTGCTCAGTACTCAGGGTGCTCGGTGCTCAGTACTCAGGGTGCTCGGTGCTCGGGGCGCTGGGTGCTCAGTGCTCGGGGTGCTCGGAGCTCAGTACTCAGGGTGCTGGGTGCTCAGTGCTCGGGGTGCTCGGTTCTCAGTACTCAGGGTGCTGGGTGCTCAGTGCTCAGGGTGCTCGATGCTCAGTACGTTGGGTGCTCACTAGTCGGGGTGCTGCGTGCTCAGTGCTCAGGGTGCTGGGTGCTCAGTGCTCATTACTCAGGGTGCTGGGTGCTCAGTGCTCGGGGTGCTGCGTGCTCAGTGCTCAGTACTCAGGGTGCTGGGTGCTCAGTGCTCAGGGTGCTGTGTGCTCAGTGCTCAGGGTGCTGGGTGCTCAGTCCTCAGGGTGTTCATTGCTCAGGGTGCTGGGTGCTCAGTACTCAGGGTGCTGGGTGCTCAGTGCTCAGGGTGCTCGGTGCTCGGGGCGCTGGGTGCTCAGTGCTCGGGGTGCTCGGAGCTCAGTACTCATGGTGCTGGGTGCTCAGTGCTCGGGGTGCTCGGTTCTCAGTACTCAGGGTGCTGGGTGCTCAGTGCTCAGGGTGCTCGATGCTCAGTACGTTGGGTGCTCACTACTCAGGGTGCTGCGTGCTCAGTGCTCAGGGTGCTGGGTGCTCAGTGCTCAGGGTGCTGGGTGCTCAGTGCTCAGGGTGCTGGGTGCTCAGTACTCAGGGTGTTGGGTGCTCAGTGCTCGGGGTGCTGGGTGCTCAGTGCTCAGGGTGCTGGGTGATCAGTACTCAGGGTGTTGGTTGCCCAGTACTCGGGGTGCTTTGTGCTCAGTACTCAGGGTGCTGGGTGCTCAGTACTCAGGGTGCTGGGTGCTCAGTACTCGGGTGCTGGGTGCTCAGTGCTCAGGGTGCTGGGTGCTCAGTGCTCAGTGCTCAGGGTGCTCAGTGCTCAGTACTCAGGGTGCTCAGTGCTCAGTGCTCTGGGTGCTGGGTGCTCAGTGCTCAGGGTGATGGGTGCTCAGTGCTCAGGGTGCTGGGTGCTCAGTACTCAGGGTGCTGGTTGCTCAGTGCTCGGGGTGCTCGATGCTCAGTACACAGGTTGCTGGGTGCTCAGTGCTCGGGGTGCTGGGTGCTCAGTACTCAGGGTGCTGGGTGCTCAGGGCTCAGTACTCAGCGTGCTGGGTGCTCAGTGCTCAGAGTGTTGGGTGCTCAGTACTCAGGGTGCTGGGTGCTCAGTGCTCAGTGCTCAGGGTGCTCAGTGCTCAGGGTGCTGGGTGCTCAGTGCTCGGGGTGCTGGGTGCTCAGTGCTCAGGGTGCTGGGTGCTCAGTACTCAGGGTGCTCAGTGCTCAGGGTGCTGGGTGCTCAGTGCTCAGTACACAGGGTGCTGAGTGCTCAGTGCTCTGGGTGCTGGGTGCTCAGTGCTCAGTACTCAGGGTGCTGGTTGCTCAGTGCTCGGGGTGCTGTGTGCTCAGTACTCAGGGTGCTGGGTGCTCAGTGCTCAGGGTGCTGGGTGCTCAGTGCTCGGGGTGCTGGGTGCTCAGTGCTCAGTACTCAGGGTGCTGGGTGCTCAGTGCTCGGGGTGCTGCGTGCTCAGAGCTCAGTACTCAGGGTGCTGGGTGCTCAGTGCTCAGGGTGCTGTGTGCTCAGTGCTCAGGGTGCTGGCTGCTCAGTCCTCAGGGTGTTCATTGCTCAGGGTGCTGGGTGCTCAGTACTCAGGGTGCTGGGTGCTCAGTGCTCAGGGTGCTCGGTGCTCGGGGCGCTGGGTGCTCAGTGCTCGGGGTGCTCGGAGCTCAGTACTCAGGGTGCTGGGTGCTCAGTGCTCGGGGTGCTCGGTTCTCAGTACTCAGGGTGCTGGGTGCTCAGTGCTCAGGGTGCTCGATGCTCAGTACGTTGGGTGCTCACTACTCAGGGTGCTGCGTGTTCAGTGCTCAGGGTGCTGGGTGCTCAGTGCTCAGGGTGCTGGGTGCTCAGTGCTCAGGGTGCTGGGTGCTCAGTACTCAGGGTGCTGGGTGCTCAGTGCTCGGGGTGCTGGGTGCTCAGTGCTCAGGGTGCTGGGTGCTCAGTACTCAGGGTGTTGGTTGCCCAGTACTCGGGGTGCTTTGTGCTCAGTACTCAGGGTGCTGGGTGCTCAGTACTCAGGGTGCTGGGTGCTCAGTACTCGGGTGCTGGGTGCTCAGTGCTCAGGGTGCTGGGTGCTCAGTGCTCGGGGTGCTGGGTGCTCAGTGCTCAGTACTCAGGGTGCTGGGTGCTTAGTACTCGGGGTGCTGGATGCTCAGTGCTCAGTACTCAGGGTGCTGGGTGCTCAGTGCTCAGGGTGCTGGGTGCTCAGTGCTCAGGGTGCTGGGTACTCAGTGCTCAGGGTGCTGGGTGCTCAGTACTCAGGGTGCTGGGTGCTGAGTGCTCACGGTGCTGGGTGCGCAGTGCTCGGGGTGCTGGGTGCTCAGTGCTCGGGGTGCTGGGTGCTCAGTGCTCGAGGTGCTCAGTACTCAGGGTGCTGTATGTTCAGTGTTCAGGGTGCTGGGTGCTCAGTACTCAGGGTGCTCGGTGCTTAGTACTCAGGGTGCTGGGTGCTCAGTACTCCGGGTGCTGGGTGCTCAGTGCTCAGTGCTCAGGGTGCTGGGTGTTCAGTACTCAGGGTGCTGGGTGCTCAGTACTCAGGGTGCTGGGTGCTCAGTACTCGGGGTGCTCGGTGCTCATTGCTCAGGGTGCTGGGTGCTCAGTACTCAGGGTGCTGGGTGCTCAGTACTCAGGGTGCTGGGTGCTCAGTGCTCAGGGTGCTGGGTACTCAGTGCTCAGGGTGCTCGGTGCTCAGTACTCGGGGAGCTGGGTGCTCATTCTTGGGGTGCTGGGTGCTCAGTGCTCGGGGTGCTGCTTGCGCAGAACTCAGGGTGCTGGGTGCTCAGTGCTCAGGGTGCTGGGTGCTCAGTACTCAGAGTGCTGGGTGCTCAGTGCTCAGGGTGCTGGGTGCTCAGTACTCAGGGTGCTGGGCGCACAGTGCTCAGGGTGCTGGGTGCTCAGTACACAGGGTGCTGGGAGCTCAGTGCTCAGGGTGATCGGTGCTCAGTACTCAGGGTGCTCAGTACTCAGGGTACTGGGTGCTCAGTGCTCGGGGTGCTGGGAGCTCAGTACTCAGGGTGCTGGGTGCTCAGTGCTCGGGGTGCTGGGTGCTCAGTGCTCAGGGTGATCGGTGCTCAGTACTGAGGGTGCTGGGTGCTCAGTGCTCAGGGTGCTGGGTGTTCAGTCCACAGGGTGCTCAGTGCTCAGGGTGCTGGGTGCTCAGTGCTCGGGGTGCAGGGTGCTCAGTGCTCGGGGTGCTGGGTGTTCAGTGCTCAGTGCTCAGGGTGCTGGGTGCCCAGTGCTCAGTGCTCAGGGTGCTGGTTGCTCAGTACTCAGGGTGCTGGGTGCTCAGTACTCAGGGTGCTGGGTGCTCAGTGCTCAGGGTGCTGGGTGCTCAGTACTCAGGGTGCTGGGTGCTCAGTGCTCAGGGTGCTGGGTGCTCAGTGCACAGCGTGCTGGGTGCTCAGTACTCAGGGTGCTGGGTGCTCAGTGCTCGGGTTGCTCGGTGCTCAGTACTCAAGGTGCTGGGTGCTCAGTGCTCAGGGTGCTGGGTGCTCATTGATCAGGGTGCTGGGTGCTCAGTACTCAGGGTGCTCGGTGCTCAGTACTCAGGGTGCTCGGTGCTCGGGGCGCTGAGTGCTCAGTGCTCGGGGTGCTCGGAGCTCAGTACTCAGGGTGCTGGGTGCTCAGTGCTCGGGGTGCTCGGTTCTCAGTACTCAGGGTGCTGGGTGCTCAGTGCTCAGGGTGCTCGATGCTCAGTACGTTGGGTGCTCACTAGTCGGGGTGCTGCGTGCTCAGTGCTCAGGGTGCTGGGTGCTCAGTGCTCAGGGTGCTGGGTGCTCAGTGCTCAGGGTGCTGGGTGCTCAGTACTCAGGGTGCTGGGTGCTGAGTGCTCGGGGTGCTGGGTGCTCAGTGCTCAGGGTGTTGGTTGCCCAGTACTCGGGGTGCTTTGTGCTCAGTACTCAGGGTGCTGGGTGCTCAGTACTCAGGGTGGTGGGTGCTCAGTACTCGGGTGCTGGGTGCTCAGTGCTCAGGGTGCTGGGTGCTCAGTCCTCAGGGTGTTCATTGCTCAGGGTGCTGGGTGCTCAGTACTCAGGGTGCTGGGCGCTCAGTGCTCAGGGTGCTCGGTGCTCGGGGCGCTGGGTGCTCAGTGCTCGGGGTACTCGGAGCTCAGTACTCAGGGTGCTGGGTGCTCAGTGCTCGGGGTGCTCGGTTCTCAGTACTCAGGGTGCTGGGTGCTCAGTGCTCAGGGTGCTCGATGCTCAGTACGTTGGGTGCTCACTACTCAGGGTGCTGCGTGCTCAGTGCTCAGGGTGCTGGGTGCTCAGTGCTCAGGGTGCTGGGTGCTCAGTGCTCAGGGTGCTGGGTGCTCAGTACTCAGGGTGCTGGGTGCTGAGTGCTCGGGTTGCTGGGTGCTCAGTGCTCAGGGTGCTGGGTGCTCAGTACTCAGGGTGTTGGTTGCCCAGTACTCGGGGTGCTTTGTGCTCAGTACTCAGGGTGCTGGGTGCTCAGTACTCAGGGTGCTGGGTGCTCACTACTCGGGTGCTGGGTGCTCAGTGCTCAGGGTGCTGGGTGCTCAGTGCTCAGGGTGCTGGGTGCTCATTGATCAGGGTGCTGGGTGCTCAGTACTCAGGGTGCTCGGTGCTCAGTACTCAGGGTGCTCGGTGCTCGGGGCGCTGGGTGCTCAGTGCTCGGGGTGCTCGGAGCTCAGTACTCAGGGTGCTGGGTGCTCAGTGCTCGGGGTGCTCGGTTCTCAGTACTCAGGGTGCTGGGTGCTCAGTGCTCAGGGTGCTCGATGCTCAGTACGTTGGGTGCTCACTAGTCGGGGTGCTGCGTGCTCAGTGCTCAGGGTGCTGGGTGCTCAGTGCTCATTACTCAGGGTGCTGGGTGCTCAGTGCTCGGGGTGCTGCGTGCTCAGTGCTCAGTACTCAGGGTGCTGGGTGCTCAGTGCTCAGGGTGCTGTGTGCTCAGTGCTCAGGGTGCTGGGTGCTCAGTCCTCAGGGTGTTCATTGCTCAGGGTGCTGGGTGCTCAGTACTCAGGGTGCTGGGTGCTCAGTGCTCAGGGTGCTCGGTGCTCGGGGCGCTGGGTGCTCAGTGCTCGGGGTGCTCGGAGCTCAGTACTCATGGTGCTGGGTGCTCAGTGCTCGGGGTGCTCGGTTCTCAGTACTCAGGGTGCTGGGTGCTCAGTGCTCAGGGTGCTCGATGCTCAGTACGTTGGGTGCTCACTACTCAGGGTGCTGCGTGCTCAGTGCTCAGGGTGCTGGGTGCTCAGTGCTCAGGGTGCTGGGTGCTCAGTGCTCAGGGTGCTGGGTGCTCAGTACTCAGGGTGTTGGGTGCTCAGTGCTCGGGGTGCTGGGTGCTCAGTGCTCAGGGTGCTGGGTGATCAGTACTCAGGGTGTTGGTTGCCCAGTACTCGGGGTGCTTTGTGCTCAGTACTCAGGGTGCTGGGTGCTCAGTACTCAGGGTGCTGGGTGCTCAGTACTCGGGTGCTGGGTGCTCAGTGCTCAGGGTGCTGGGTGCTCAGTGCTCAGGGTGCTGGGTGCTCAGTGCTCAGTACTCAGGGTGCTGGGTGCTTAGTACTCGGGGTGCTGGGTGCTCAGTGCTCAGTACTCAGGGTGCTGGGTGCTCAGTGCTCAGGGTGCTGGGTGCTCAGTGCTCAGGGTGCTGGGTGCTCAGTGCTCAGGGTGCTGGGTGCTCAGTGCTCAGGGTGCTGGGTACTCAGTACTCAGGGTGCTGGGTGCTCAGTGCTCAGTGTGCTGGGTGCTCAGTGCTCGGGGTGCTGGGTGCTCAGTGCTCAGGGTGCTGGGTTCTCAGTGCTCGATGTGCTCGGTGCTCAGTACTCAGTGTGCTGGGTGCTCAGTGCTCGAGGTGCTCAGTACTCAGGGTGCTGGGTGCTCAGTGCTCAGGGTGCTGGGTGCTCAGTACTCAGGGTGCTCGGTGCTTAGTACTCAGGGTGCTGGGTGCTCAGTACTCCGGGTGCTGGGTGCTCAGTGCTCGGGGTGCTCGGTGCTCAGTACTCAGTGCTCAGGGTGCTCAGTGCTCAGTGCTCAGGGTGCTGGGTGCTCAGTGCTCAGGGTGCTGGGTGCTCAGTACTCAGGGTGCTGGGTGCTCAGTGCTCGGGGTGCTGGGTGCTCAGTGCTCAGGGTGCTGGGTGCTCAGTACTCAGGGTGCTGGGTGCTCAGTACTCGGGGTGCTGTGAGCTCAGTACTCAGGGTGCTGGGTGCTCAGTACTCAGGGTGCTGGGTGCTCAGTGCTCAGGGTGCTGGGTGCTCAGTGCTCGGGGTGCTGGGTGCTCATTGCTCAGTACTCAGGGTGCTGGGTGCTCAGTGCTCAGGGTGCTGGGTGCTCAGTGCTCAGGGTGCTGTGTGCTCAGTACTCAGGGTGCTGGGTGCTCAGGTCTCAGGGTGCTGGGTGCTCAGTGCTCGGGGTGCTGGGTGCTCAGTGCTCAGTACTCAGGGTGCTGGGTGCTCAGTGCTCGGGGTGCTGCGTGCTCAGAGCTCAGTACTCAGGGTGCTGGGTGCTCAGTGCTCAGGGTGCTGTGTGCTCAGTGCTCAGGGTGCTGGGTGCTCAGTCCTCAGGGTGTTCATTGCTCAGGGTGCTGGGTGCTCAGTACTCAGGGTGCTGGGTGCTCAGTGCTCAGGGTGCTCGGTGCTCGGGGCGCTGGGTGCTCAGTGCTCGGGGTGCTCGGAGCTCAGTACTCAGGGTGCTGGGTGCTCAGTGCTCGGGGTGCTCGGTTCTCAGTACTCAGGGTGCTGGGTGCTCAGTGCTCAGGGTGCTCGATGCTCAGTACGTTGGGTGCTCACTACTCAGGGTGCTGCGTGTTCAGTGCTCAGGGTGCTGGGTGCTCAGTGCTCAGGGTGCTGGGTGCTTAGTGCTCAGGGTGCTGGGTGCTCAGTACTCAGGGTGCTGGGTGCTCAGTGCTCGGTGTGCTGGGTGCTCAGTGCTCAGGGTGCTGGGTGCTCAGTACTCAGGGTGTTGGTTGCCCAGTACTCGGGGTGCTTTGTGCTCAGTACTCAGGGTGCTGGGTGCTCAGTACTCAGGGTGCTGGGTGCTCAGTGCTCGGGTGCTGGGTGTTCAGTGCTCAGGGTGCTGGGTGCTCAGTGCTCGGGGTGCTGGGTGCTCAGTGCTCAGTACTCAGGGTGCTGGGTGCTTAGTACTCGGGGTGCTGGATGCTCAGTGCTCAGTACTCAGGGTGCTGGGTGCTCAGTGCTCAGGGTGCTGGGTGCTCAGTGCTCAGGGTGCTGGGTGCTCAGTGCTCAGGGTGCTGGGTACTCAGTGCTCAGGGTGCTGGCTGCTCAGTACTCAGGGTGCTGGGTGCTGAGTGCTCACGGTGCTGGGTGCTCTGTGCTCGGGGTGCTGGGTGCTCAGTGCTCGGGGTGCTGGGTGCTCAGTACTCGGGGTGCTCGGTGCTCAGTACTCAGTGTGCTGGGTGCTCAGTGCTCGAGGTGCTCAGTACTCAGTGTGCTGTATGTTCAGTGTTCAGGGTGCTGGGTGCTCAGTACTCAGGGTGCTCGGTGCTTAGTACTCAGGGTGCTGGGTGCTCAGTACTCCGGGTGCTGGGTGCTCAGTGCTCGGGGTGCTCGGTGCTCAGTACTCAGTGCTCAGGGTGCTCAGTGCTCAGTGCTCAGGGTGCTGGGTGTTCAGTACTCAGGGTGCTGGGTGCTCAGTACTCAGGGTGCTGGGTGCTCAGTACTCGGGGTGCTCGGTGCTCATTGCTCAGGGTGCTGGGTGCTCAGTACTCAGGGTGCTGGGTGCTCAGTACTCAGGGTGCTGGGTGCTCAGTGCTCAGGGTGCTGGGTACTCAGTGCTCAGGGTGCTCGGTGCTCAGTACTCGGGGAGCTTGGTGCTCATTCTTTTGGTGCTGGGTGCTCAGTGCTCGGGGTGCTGCTTGCGCAGTACTCAGGGTGCTGGGTGCTCAGTGCTCAGGGTGCTGGGTGCTCAGTACTCAGAGTGCTGGGTGCTCAGTGCTCAGGGTGCTGGGTGCTCAGTACTCAGGGTGCTGGGCGCACAGTGCTCAGGGTGCTGGGTGCTCAGTACACAGGGTGCTGGGAGCTCAGTGCTCAGGGTGATCGGTGCTCAGTACTCAGGGTGCTCAGTACTCAGGGTACTGGGTGCTCAGTGCTCGGGGTGCTGGGAGCTCAGTACTCAGGGTCCTGGGTGCTCAGTGCTCGGGGTGCTGGGTGCTCAGTGCTCAGGGTGATCGGTGCTCAGTACTGAGGGTGCTGGGTGCTCAGTGCTCAGGGTGCTGGGTGTTCAGTCCACAGGGTGCTCAGTGCTCAGGGTGCTGGGTGCTCAGTGCTCGGGGTGCTGGGTGCTCAGTGCTCGGGGTGCTGGGTGTTCAGTGCTCAGTGCTCAGGGTGCTGGGTGCCCCGTGCTCAGTGCTCAGGGTGCTGGTTGCTCAGTACTCAAGGTGCTGGGTGCTCAGTGCTCAGGTTGCTGGGTGCTCAGTACTCAGGGTGCTGGGTGCTCAGTGCTCAGGGTGCTGGGTGCTCAGTGCTCAGCGTGCTGGGTGCTCAGTACTCAGGGTGCTGGGTGCTCAGTGCTCGGGTTGCTCGGTGCTCAGTACTCAAGGTGCTGGGTGCTCAGTGCTCAGGGTGCTGGGTGCTCATTGATCAGGGTGCTGGGTGCTCAGTACTCAGGGTGCTCGGTGCTCAGTACTCAGGGTGCTCGGTGCTCGGGGCGCTGGGTGCTCAGTGCTCGGGGTGCTCGGAGCTCAGTACTCAGGGTGCTGGGTGCTCAGTGCTCGGGGTGCTCGGTTCTCAGTACTCAGGGTGCTGGGTGCTCAGTGCTCAGGGTGCTCGATGCTCAGTACGTTCGGTGCTCACTAGTCAGGGTGCAGCGTGCTCAGTGCTCAGGGTGCTGGCTGCTCAGTGCTCAGGGTGCTGGGTGCTCAGTGCTCAGAGTGCTGGGTGCTCAGTACTCAGGGTGCTGGGTGCTGAGTGCTCGGGGTGCTGGGTGCTCAGTGCTCAGGGTGCTGGGTGCTCAGTACTCAGGGTGTTGGTTGCCCAGTACTCGGGGTGCTTTGTGCTCAGTACTCAGGGTGCTGGGTGCTCAGTACTCAGGGTGCTGGGTGCTCAGTACTCGGGTGCTGGGTGCTCAGTGCTCAGGGTGCTGGGTGCTCAGTCCTCAGGGTGTTCATTGCTCAGGGTGCTGGGTGCTCAGTACTCAGGGTGCTGGGCGCTCAGTGCTCAGGGTGCTCGGTGCTCGGGGCGCTGGGTGCTCAGCGCTCGGGGTACTCGGAGCTCAGTACTCAGGGTGCTGGGTGCTCAGTGCTCGGGGTGCTCGGTTCTCAGTACTCAGGGTGCTGGGTGCTCAGTGCTCAGGGTGCTCGATGCTCAGTACGTTGGGTGCTCACTACTCAGGGTGCTGCGTGCTCAGTGCTCAGGGTGCTGGGTGCTCAGTGCTCAGGGTGCTGGGTGCTCAGTGCTCAGGGTGCTGGGTGCTCAGTACTCAGGGTGCTGGGTGCTGAGTGCTCGGGGTGCTGGGTGCTCAGTGCTCAGGGTGCTGGGTGCTCAGTACTCAGGGTGTTGGTTGCCCAGTACTCGGTGTGCTGGGTGCTCATTACTCAGGGTGCTGGGTGCTCAGTACTCAGGGTGCTGGGTGCTCAGTACTCGGATGCTGGGTGCTCAGTGCTCAGGGTGCTGGGTGCTCAGTGCTCAGGGTGCTGGGTGCTCAGTGCTCGGGGTGCTGGGTGCTCAGTGCTCATTACTCAGGGTGCTGGGTGCTCAGTGCTCGGGGTGCTGCGTGCTCAGTGCTCAGTACTCAGGGTGCTGGGTGCTCAGTGCTCAGGGTGCTGTGTGCTCAGTGCTCAGGGTGCTGGGTGCTCAGTCCTCAGGGTGTTCATTGCTCAGGGTGCTGTGAGCTCAGTACTCAGGGTGCTGGGTGCTCAGTGCTCAGGGTGCTCGGTGCTCGGGGCGCTGGGTGCTCAGTGCTCGGGGTACTCGGAGCTCAGTACTCAGGGTGCTGGGTGCTCAGTGCTCGGGGTGCTCGGTTCTCAGTACTCAGGGTGCTGGGTGCTCAGTGCTCAGGGTGCTCGATGCTCAGTACGTTGGGTGCTCACTACTCAGGGTGCTGCGTGCTCAGTGCTCAGGGTGCTGGGTGCTCAGTGCTCAGGGTGCTGGGTGCTCAGTGCTCAGGGTGCTGGGTGCTCAGTACTCAGGGTGTTGGGTGCTCAGTGCTCGGGGTGCTGGGTGCTCAGTGCTCAGGGCGCTGGGTGCTCAGTACTCAGGGTGTTGGTTGCCCAGTACTCGGGGTGCTTTGTGCTCAGTACTCAGGGTGCTGGGTGCTCAGTACTCAGGGTGCTGGGTGCTCAGTACTCGGGTGCTGGGTGCTCAGTGCTCAGGGTGCTGGGTGCTCAGTGCTCAGGGTGCTGGGTGCTCAGTGCTCAGTACTCAGGGTGCTGGGTGCTTAGTACTCGGGGTGCTGGGTGCTCAGTGCTCAGTACTCAGGGTGCTGGGTGCTCAGTGCTCAGGGTGCTGGGTGCTCAGTGCTCAGGGTGCTGGGTGCTCAGTGCTCAGGGTGCTGGGTACTCAGTGCTCAGGGTGCTGGGTGCTCAGTACTCAGGGTGCTGGGTGCTCAGTGCTCAGGGTGCTGGGTGCTCAGTGCTCGGGGTGCTGGGTGCTCAGTGCTCAGGGTGCTGGGTGCTCAGTTCTCGATGTGCTCGGTGCTCAGTACTCAGTGTGCTGGGTGCTCAGTGCTCGAGGTGCTCAGTACTCAGGGTGCTGGGTGCTCAGTGCTCAGGGTGCTGGGTGCTCAGTTCTCAGGGTGCTCGGTGCTTAGTACTCAGAGTGCTGGGTGCTCAGTACTCCGGGTGCTGGGTGCTCAGTGCTCGGGGGGCTCGGTGCTCAGTACTCAGTGCTCAGGGTGCTCAGTGCTCAGTGCTCAGGGTGCTGGGTGTTCAGTACTCAGGGTGCTGGGTGCTCAGTACTCAGGGTGCTGGGTGCTCAGTACTCGGGGTGCTCGGTGCTCTTTGCTCAGGGTGCTGGGTGCTCAGTACTCAGGGTGCTGGGTGCTCAGTGCTCAGGGTGCTGGGTACTCAGTGCTCAGGGTGCTCGGTGCTCAGTACTCGGGGTGCTGGGTGCTCATTCTTGGGGTGCTGGGTGCTCAGTGATCGGGGTGCTGGGAGCGCAGTACTCAGGATGCTGGGTGCTCAGTGCTCAGGGTGTTGGGTGCTCAGTGCTCGGGGTGCTGGGTGCTCAGTGCTCAGGGCGCTGGGTGCTCAGTACTCAGGGTGTTGGTTGCCCAGTACTCGGGGTGCTTTGTGCTCAGTACTCAGGGTGCTGGGTGCTCAGTACTCAGGGTGCTGGGTGCTCAGTACTCGGGTGCTGGGTGCTCAGGGTGCTGGGTGCTCAGTGCTCAGGGTGCTGGGTGCTCAGTGCTCAGTACTCAGGGTGCTGGGTGCTTAGTACTCGGGGTGCTGGGTGCTCAGTGCTCAGTACTCAGGGTGCTGGGTGCTCAGTGCTCAGGGTGCTGGGTGCTCAGTGCTCAGGGTGCTGGGTGCTCAGTGCTCAGGGTGCTGGGTACTCAGTGCTCAGGGTGCTGGGTGCTCAGTACTCAGGGTGCTGGGTGCTCAGTGCTCAGGGTGCTGGGTGCTCAGTGCTCGGGGTGCTGGGTGCTCAGTGCTCAGGGTGCTGGGTGCTCAGTGCTCGATGTGCTCGGTGCTCAGTACTCAGTGTGCTGGGTGCTCAGTGCTCGAGGTGCTCAGTACTCAGGGTGCTGGGTGCTCAGTGCTCAGGGTGCTGGGTGCTCAGTTCTCAGGGTGCTCGGTGCTTAGTACTCAGGGTGCTGGGTGCTCAGTACTCCGGGTGCTGGGTGCTCAGTGCTCGGGGGGCTCGGTGCTCAGTACTCAGTGCTCAGGGTGCTCAGTGCTCAGTGCTCAGGGTGCTGGGTGTTCAGTACTCAGGGTGCTGGGTGCTCAGTACTCAGGGTGCTGGGTGCTCAGTACTCGGGGTGCTCGGTGCTCTTTGCTCAGGGTGCTGGGTGCTCAGTACTCAGGGTGCTGGGTGCTCAGTGCTCAGGGTGCTGGGTACTCAGTGCTCAGGGTGCTCGGTGCTCAGTACTCGGGGTGCTGGGTGCTCATTCTTGGGGTGCTGGGTGCTCAGTGCTCGGGGTGCTGGGTGCGCAGTACTCAGGGTGCTGGGTGCTCAGTGCTCAGGGTGCTGGGTGCTCAGTACTCAGGGTGCTGGGTGCTCAGTGCTCAGGGTGCTGGGTGCTCAGTACACAGGGTGCTGGGCGCACAGTGCTCAGGGTGCTGGGTGCTCAGTACTCAGGGTGTTGGGAGCTCAGTGCTCAGGGTGATCGGTGCTCAGTACTCAGGGTGCTCAGTACTCAGGGTACTGGGTGCTCAGTGCTCGGGGTGCTGGGAGCTCAGTACTCAGGGTGCTGGGTGCTCAGTGCTCGGGGTGCTGGGTGCTCAGTGCTCAGGGTGATCGGTGCTCAGTACTCAGGGTGCTGGGTGCTCAGTGCTCAGGGTGCTGGGTGTTCAGTCCACAGGGTGCTCAGTGCTCAGGGTGCTAGGTGCTCAGTGCTCGGGGTACTGGGTGCTCAGTGCTCGGGGTGCTGGGTGTTCAGTGCTCAGTGCTCAGGGTGCTGGGTGCTCAGTACTCAGGGTGCTCGGTGCTCAGTACTCAGGGTTCTCAGTGCTCAGTACTCAGGGTGCTGGGTACGAAGTGCTCAGGGTGCTGGGTGCTCAGTACTGAGGGTGCTCAGTGCTCAGTACTTAGGGTGCTTGGTGCTCAGTACTCAGGGTGCTCAGTGCTCAGTACTCGGTGTGCTGGGTGCTCAGTGCTCAGGGTGCTCAGTGCTCAGTGCTCGGGGTGCTGGGTGCTCAGTGCTCAGGGCGCTGGCTGCTCAGTACTCGGGGTGCTGGGTGCTCAGTACTCAGGGTGCTGGGTGCTCAGTACTCAGGGTGCTGGGTGCTCAGTACTCGGGTGCTGGGTGCTCAGTGCTCAGGGTGCTGGGTGCTCAGTGCTCAGGGTGCTGGGTGCTCAGTGCTCGGGGTGCTCGGCCCTCAGTACGTTGGGTGCTCACTACTCAGGGTGCTCGGTGCTCAGTACATTGGGTGCTCACTACTCAGGGTGCTGGGTGCTCAGTGCTCGGGGGGCTCGGTGCTCAGTACTCAGTGCTCACGGTGCTCAGTGCTCAGTGCTCAGGGTGCTGGGTGTTCAGTACTCAGGGTGCTGGGTGCTCAGTACTCAGGGTGCTGGGTGCTCAGTACTCGGGGTGCTCGGTGCTCTTTGCTCAGGGTGCTGGGTGCTCAGTACTCAGGGTGCTGGGTGCTCAGTGCTCAGGGTGCTGGGTACTCAGTGCTCAGGGTGCTCGGTGCTCAGTACTCGGGGTGCTGGGTGCTCATTCTTGGGGTGCTGGGTGCTCAGTGATCGGGGTGCTGGGAGCGCAGTACTCAGGGTGCTGGGTGCTCAGTGCTCAGGGTGTTGGGTGCTCAGTGCTCGGGGTGCTGGGTGCTCAGTGCTCAGGGCGCTGGGTGCTCAGTACTCAGGGTGTTGGTTGCCCAGTACTCGGGGTGCTTTGTGCTCAGTACTCAGGGTGCTGGGTGCTCAGTACTCAGGGTGCTGGGTGCTCAGTACTCGGGTGCTGGGTGCTCAGGGTGCTGGGTGCTCAGTGCTCAGGGTGCTGGGTGCTCAGTGCTCAGTACTCAGGGTGCTGGGTGCTTAGTACTCGGGGTGCTGGGTGCTCAGTGCTCAGTACTCAGGGTGCTGGGTGCTCAGTGCTCAGGGTGCTGGGTGCTCAGTGCTCAGGGTGCTGGGTGCTCAGTGCTCAGGGTGCTGGGTACTCAGTGCTCAGGGTGCTGGGTGCTCAGTACTCAGGGTGCTGGGTGCTCAGTGCTCAGGGTGCTGGGTGCTCAGTGCTCGGGGTGCTGGGTGCTCAGTGCTCAGGGTGCTGGGTGCTCAGTGCTCGATGTACTCGGTGCTCAGTACTCAGTGTGCTGGGTGCTCAGTGCTCGAGGTGCTCAGTACTCAGGGTGCTGGGTGCTCAGTGCTCAGGGTGCTGGGTGCTCAGTTCTCAGGGTGCTCGGTGCTTAGTACTCAGGGTGCTGGGTGCTCAGTACTCCGGGTGCTGGGTGCTCAGTGCTCGGGGGGCTCGGTGCTCAGTACTCAGTGCTCAGGGTGCTCAGTGCTCAGTGCTCAGGGTGCTGGGTGTTCAGTACTCAGGGTGCTGGGTGCTCAGTACTCAGGGTGCTGGGTGCTCAGTACTCGGGGTGCTCGGTGCTCTTTGCTCAGGGTGCTGGGTGCTCAGTACTCAGGGTGCTGGGTGCTCAGTGCTCAGGGTGCTGGGTACTCAGTGCTCAGGGTGCTCGGTGCTCAGTACTCGGGGTGCTGGGTGATCATTCTTGGGGTGCTGCGTGCTCAGTACTCGGGTGCTGGGTGCACAGTGCTCAGGGTGCTGGGTGCTCAGTGCTCGGGGTGCTGGGTGCTCAGTGCTCAGTACTCAGGGTGCTGGGTGCTCAATGCTCGGGTTGCTGCGTGCTCAGTGCTCAGTACTCAGGGTGCTGGGTGCTCAGTGCTCAGGGTGCGGTATGCTCAGTGCTCAGGGTGCTGGGTGCTCAGTCCTCAGGGTGTTCAGTGCTCAGGGTTCTGGGTGCTCAGTACTCAGGGTGCTGGGTGCTCAGTGCTCAGGGTGCTCGGTGCTCGGGGCGCTGGGTGCTCAGTGCTCGGGGTGCTCGGAGCTCAGAACTCAGTTTGCTGGGTGCTCAGTGCTCGGGGTGCTCGGTTCTCAGTACTCAGGGTGCTGGGTGCTCAGTGCTCAGGGTGCTCGATGCTCAGTACGTTGGGTGCTCACTACTCAGGGTGCTGCGTGCTCAGTGCTCAGGGTGCTGGGTGCTCAGTGCTCAGGGTGCTGGGTGCTCAGTGCTCGGGGTGCTGGGTGCTCAGTGCTCAGGGTGCTGGGTGCTCAGTACTGAGGGTGTTGGTTGCCCAGTACTCGGGGTGCTTATTGCTCAGTACTCAGGGTGCTGGGTGCTCAGTACTCAGGGTGCTGGGTGCTCAGTACTCGGGTGCTGGGTGCTCAGTGCTCAGGGTGCTGGGTGCTCAGTGCTCAGGGTGCTGGGTGCTCAGTGCTCAGTACTCAGCCTGCTGGGTGCTTAGTACTCAGGGTGCTGGGTGCTCAGTGCTCAGTACTCAGGGTGCTGGGTGCTCAGTGCTCAGGGTGCTGGGTGCTCAGTGCTCAGGGTGCTGGGTGCTCAGTGCTCAGGGTGCTGGGTACTCAGTGCTCAGGGTGCTGGGTGCTCAGTGCTCGATGTGCTCGGTGCTCAGTACTCAGTGTGCTGGGTGCTCAGTGCTCAGTACTCGGGTGCTGGGTGCTCAGTGCTCAGGGTGCTGGGTGCTCAGTGCTCAGGGTGCTGGGTGCTCAGTGCTCAGGGTGCTGGGTGCTCAGTGCTCGGGGTGCTGGGTGCTCAGTGCTCAGGGTGCTGGGTGCTCAGTGCTCGATGTGCTCGGTGCTCAGTACTCAGTGTGCTGGGTGCTCAGTGCTCGAGGTGCTCAGTACTCAGGGTGCTGGGTGCTCAGTGCTCAGGGTGCTGTGTGCTCAGTACTCAGGCTGCTCGGTGCTTAGTACTCAGGGTGCTGGGTGCTCAGTACTCCGGGTGCTGGGTGCTCAGTGCTCGGGGTGCTCGGTGCTCAGTACTCAGTGCTCAGGGTGCTCAGTGCTCAGTGCTCAGGGTGCTGGGTGTTCAGTACTCAGGGTGCTGGGTGCTCAGTACTCAGGGTGCTGGGTGCTCAGTACTCGGGGTGCTCGGTGCTCTTTGCTCAGGGTGCTGGGTGCTCAGTACTCAGGGTGCTGGGTGCTCAGTACTCAGGGTGCTGGGTGCTCAGTGCTCGGGGTGCTGGGTGCGCAGTACTCAGGGTGCTGGGTGCTCAGTGCTCAGGGTGCTGGGTGCTCAGTACTCAGGGTGCTGGGTTCTCAGTGCTCAGGGTTCTGGGTGCTCAGTACTCAGGGTGCTGGGCGCACAGTGCTCAGGGTGCTGGGTGCTCAGTACTCAGGGTGTTGGGAGCTCAGTGCTCAGGGTGATCGGTGCTCAGTACTCAGGGTGCTCAGTACTCAGGGTACTGGGTGCTCAGTGCTCGGGGTGCTGGGAGCTCAGTACACAGGGTGCTGGGTGCTCAGTGCTCGGGGTGCTGGGTGCTCAGTGCTCAGGGTGATCGGTGCTCAGTACTCAGGGTGCTGGGTGCTCAGTGCTCAGGGTGCTGGGTGTTCAGTCCACAGGTTGCTCAGTGCTCAGGGTGCTGGGTGCTCAGTGCTCGGGGTGCTGGGTGCTCAGTGCTCGGGGTGCTGGGTGTTCAGTGCTCAGTGCTCAGGGTGCTGGGTGCTCAGTGCTCAGTGCTCAGGGTGCTGGTTGCTCAGTACTCAGGGTGCTGGGTGCTCAGTACTCAGGGTGCTGGGTGCTCAGTGCTCAGGGTGCTGGGTGCTCAGTACTCAGGGTGCTTGGTGATCAGTGCTCGGGGTGCTGGGTGCTCAGTGCTCAGGGTGCTGGGTGCTCAGTGCTCAGGGTGCTGGGTGCTCAGTACTCAGGGTGCTGTGTGCTCAGTGCTCGGGTTGCTCGGTGCTCAGTACTCAAGGTGCTGGGTGCTCAGTGCTCAGGGTCCTGGGTGCTCAGTGATCAGCGTGCTGGGTGCTCAGTACTCAGGGTGCTCGGTGCTCAGTACTCAGGGTTCTCAGTGCTCAGTACTCAGGGTGCTGGGTGCTCAGTACTGAGGGTGCTCAGTGCTCAGTACTTAGGGTGCTTGGTGCTCAGTACTCAGGGTGCTCAGTGCTCAGTACTCGGTGTGCTGGGTGCTCAGTGCTCAGGGTGTTCAGTGCTCAGTGCTCAGGGTGCTGGGTGCTCAGTACTCAGGGTGCTGGGTGCTCAGTACTCAGGGTGCTGGGTGCTCAGTACTCGGGTGCTGGGTGCTCAGTGCTCAGGGTGCTGGGTGCTCAGTGCTCAGCGAGCTGGGTGCTCAGTGCTCGGGGTGCTCGGTGCTCAGTACGTTGGGTGCTCACTACTCAGGGTGCTGGGTGCTCAGTGCTCAGGGTGCTGGGTGCTCAGTGCTCAGGGTGCTGGGTGCTCAGTGCTCAGGGTGCTGGGTGCTCAGTACTCAGGGTGCTGGGTGCTCAGTGCTCGGGGTGCTGGGTGCTCAGTGCTCAGGGTGCTGGGTGCTCAGTACTCAGGGTGCTGGGTGCTCAGTACTCGGGGTGCTGTGTGCTCAGTACTCAGGGTGCTGGGTGCTCAGTACTCAGGGTGCTGGGTGCTCAGTACTCGGGTGCTGGGTGCTCAGTGCTCAGGGTGCTGGGTGCTCAGTGCTCGGGGTGCTGGGTGCTCAGTGCTCAGTACTCAGGGTGCTGGGTGCTCAGTGCTCGGGTTGCTGCGTGCTCAGTGCTCAGTACTCAGGGTGCTGGGTGCTCAGTGCTCAGGGTGCTGGGTACTCAGTGCTCAGGGTGCTCGGTGCTCAGTACTCGGGGTGCTGGGTGCTCATTCTTGGGGTGCTGGGTGCTCAGTGCTCGGGGTGATTCTTGCGCAGTACTCAGGGTGCTGGGTGCTCAGTGCTCAGGGTGCTGGGTGCTCAGTACTCAGGGTGCTGGGTGCTCAGTGCTCAGGGTGCTGTGTGCTCAGTGCTCAGGGTGCTGGGTGCTCAGTCCTCAGGGTGTTCAGTGCTCAGGGTGCTGGGTGCTCAGTACTCAGGATGCTGGGTGCTCAGTGCTCAGGGTGCTCGGTGCTCGGGGCGCTGGGTGCTCAGTGCTCGGGGTGCTCGGAGCTCAGTACTCAGGGTGCTGGGTGCTCAGTGCTCGGGGTGCTCGGTTCTCAGTACTCAGGGTGCTGGGTGCTCAGTGCTCAGGGTGCTCGATGCTCAGTACGTTGGGTGCTCACTACTCAGGGTGCTGCGTGCTCAGTGCTCAGGGTGCTGGGTGCTCAATGCTCAGGGTGCTGGGTGCTCAGTGCTCAGGGTGCTGGGTGCTCAGTACTCAGGGTGCTGGGTGCTGAGTGCTCGGGGTGCTGGGTGCTCAGTGCTCAGGATGCTGGGTGCTCAGTACTCAGGGTGTTGGTTGCCCAGTATTCAGGGTGCTGGGTGCTCAGTACTCGGGTGCTGGGTGCTCAGTGCTCAGGGTGCTGGGTGCTCAGTACTCGGGGTGCTCGGTGCTCATTAATCAGGGTGCTGGGTGCTCAGTGCTCGGGGTGCTGGGTGCTCATTGCTCAGTACTCAGGGTGCTGGGTGCTTAGTACTCGGGGTGCTGAATGCTCAGTGCTCAGTACTCAGGGTGCTGGGTGCTCAGTGCTCAGGGTGCTGTGTGCTCAGTGCTCAGGGTGCTGGGTGCTCAGTGCTAAAGGTGCTGGGTACTCAGTGCTCAGGGTGCTGGGTGCTCAGTACTCAGGGTGCTGGGTGCTGAGTGCTCACGGTGCTGGGTGCTCAGTGCTCGGGGTGCTGGGTGCTCAGTGCTCGGGGTGCTGGGTGCTCAGTGCTCGGGGTGCTCGGTGCTCAGTACTCAGGGTGCTGGGTGCTCAGTGCTCGAGGTGCTCAGTACTCAGGGTGCTGTATGTTCAGTGTTCAGGGTGCTGGGTGCTCAGTACTTAGGGTGCTCGGTGCTTAGTACTCAGGGTGCTGGGTGCTCAGTACTCCGGGTGCTGGGTGCTCAGTGCTCGGGGTGCTCGGTGCTCAGTACTCAGTGCTCAGGGTGCTCAGTGCTCAGTGCTCAGGGTGCTGGGTGTTCAGTACTCAGGGTGCTGGGTGCTCAGTACTCAGGGTGCTGGGTGCTCAGTACTCGGGGTGCTCGGTGCTCATTAATCAGGGTGCTGGGTTCTCAGTACTCAGGGTGCTGGGTGCTCAGTACTCAGGGTGCTGGGTGCTCAGTGCTCAGGGTGCTGGGTACTCAGTGCTCAGGGTGCTCGGTGCTCAGTACTCGGGGTGCTGGGTGCTCATTCTTGGGGTGCTGGGTGCTCAGTGCTCGGGGTGCTGCTTGCGCAGTACTCAGGGTGCTGGGTGCTCAGTGCTCAGGGTGCTGGGTGCTCAGTACTCAGGGTACTGGGTGCTCAGTGCTCAGGGTGCTGTGTGCTCAGTGCTCAGGGTGCTGGGTGCTCAGTCCTCAGGGTGTTCAGTGCTCAGGGTGCTGGGTGCTCAGTACTCAGGGTGCTGGGTGCTCAGTGCTCAGGGTGCTCGGTGCTCGGGGCGCTTGGTGCTCAGTGCTCGGGGTGCTCGGAGCTCAGTACTCAAGGTGCTGGGTGCTCAGTGCTCAGGGTGCTCGGTTCTCAGTACTCAGGGTGCTGGGTGCTCAGTGCTCAGGGTGCTCGATGCTCAGTACGTTGGGTGCTCACTACTCAGGGTGCTGCGTGCTCAGTGCTCAGGGTGCTGGGTGCTCAGTGCTCAGGGTGCTGGGTGCTCAGTGCTCAGGTTGCTGGGTGCTCAGTACTCAGGGTGCTGGGTGCTGAGTGCTCGGGGTGCTGGGTGCTCAGTGCTCAGGGTGCTGGGTGCTCAGTACTCAGGGTGTTGGTTGCCCAGTACTCGGGGTGCTTTGTGCTCAGTACTCAGGGTGCTGGGTGCTCAGTACTCAGGGTGCTGGGTGCTCAGTACTCGGGTGCTGGGTGCTCAGTGCTCAGGGTGCTGGGTGCTCAGTGCTCAGGGTGCTGGGTGCTCAGTGCTCAGGGTGCTGGGTGCTCAGTGCTCAGGGTGCTGGGTGCTCAGTGCTCGGAGTGCTGGGTGCTCAGTGCTCAGGGTGCTGGGTGCTCAGTACTCAGGGTGCTGGGTGCTCAGTACTCGGGGTGCTGTGTGCTCAGTACTCAGGGTGCTGGGTGCTCAGTACTCAGGGTGCTGGGTGCTCAGTGCTCAGGGTGCTGGGTGCTCAGTGCTCGGGGTGCTGGGTGCTCAGTGCTCAGTACTCAGTGTGCTGGGTGCTCAGTGCTCGGAGTGCTGCGTGCTCAGTGCTCAGTACTCAGGGTGCTGGGTGCTCAGTGCTCAGGGTGCTGTGTGCTCAGTGCTCAGGGTGCTGGGTGCTCAGTCCTCAGGGTGTTCATTGCTCAGGGTGCTGGGTGCTCAGTACTCAGGGTGCTGGGTGCTCAGTGCTCAGGGTGCTCGGTGCTCGGGGCGCTGGGTGCTCAGTGCTCGGGGTGCTCGGAGCTCAGTACTCAGGGTGCTGGGTGCTCAGTGCTCGGGGTGCTCGGTTCTCAGTACTCAGGGTGCTGGGTGCTCAGTGCACAGGGTGCTTGATGCTCAGTATGTTGGGTGCTAACTACTCAGGGTGCTGCGTGCTCAGTGCTCAGGGTGCTGGGTGCTCAGTGCTCAGGGTGCTGGGTGCTCAGTGCTCAGGGTGCTGGGTGCTCAGTACTCAGGGTGCTGGGTGCTCAGTGCTCGGGGTGCTGGGTGCTCAGTGCTCAGGGTGCTGGGTGCTCAGTACTCAGGGTGTTGGTTGCCCAGTACTCGGGGTGCTTTGTGCTCAGTACTCAGGGTGCTGGGTGCTCAGTACTCAGGGTGCTGGGTGCTCAGTGCTCGGGGTGCTGGGTGCTCAGTGCTCAGTACTCAGGGTGCTGGGTGCTTAGTACTCGGGGTGCTGGATGCTCAGTGCTCAGTACTCAGGGTGCTGGGTGCTCAGTGCTCAGGGTGCTCGGTGCTCAGTACTCGGGGTGCTGGGTGCTCATTCTTGGGGTGCTGGGTGCTCAGTGCTCGGGGTGCTGCTTGCGCAGTACTCAGGGTGCTGGGTGCTCAGTGCTCAGGGTGCTGGGTGCTCAGTACTCAGGGTGCTGGGTGCTCAGTGCTCAGGGTGCTGGGTGCTCAGTACTCAGGGTGCTGGGCGCACAGTGCTCAGGGTGCTGGGTGCTCAGTACACAGGGTGCTGGGAGCTCAGTGCTCACGGTGATCGGTGCTCAGTACTCAGTGTGCTCAGTACTCAGGGTACTGGGTGCTCGGTGCTCGGGGTGCTGGGAGCTCAGTACTCAGGGTGCTGGGTGCTCAGTGCTCGGGGTGCTGGGTGCTCAGTGCTCAGGGTGATCGGTGCTCAGTACTGAGGGTGCTGGGTGCTCAGTGCTCAGGGTGCTGGGTGTTCAGTCCACAGGGTGCTCAGTGCTCAGGGTGCTGGGTGCTCAGTGCTCGGGGTGCTTGGTGCTCAGTGCTCGCGGTGCTGGGTGTTCAGTGCTCAGTGCTCAGGGTGCTGGTTGCTCAGTACTCAGGGTGCTGGATGCTCAGTATGTTGGGTGCTCACTACTCAGGGTGCTGCGTGCTCAGTGCTCAGGGTGCTGGGTGCTCAGTGCTCAGGGTGCTGGGTGCTCAGTGCTCAGGGTGCTGGGTGCTCAGTACTCAGGGTGCTGGGTGCTCAGTGCTCGGGGTGCTGGGTGCTCAGTGCTCAGGGTGCTGGGTGCTCAGTACTCAGGGTGCTGGGTGCTCAGTACTCGGGTGATGGGTTCTCAGTGCTCAGGGTGCTGGGTGCTCAGTGCTCGGGGTGCTGGGTGCTCAGTGCTCAGTACTCAGGGTGCTGGGTGCTTAGTACTCGGGGTGCTGGATGCTCAGTGCTCAGTACTCAGGGTGCTGGGTGCTCAGTGCTCAGGGTGCTCGGTGCTCAGTACTCGGGGTGCTGGGTGCTCATTCTTGGGGTGCTGGGTGCTCAGTGCTCGGGGTGCTGCTTGCGCAGTACTCAGGGTGCTGGGTGCTCAGTGCTCAGGGTGCTGGGTGCTCAGTACTCAGGGTGCTGGGTGCTCAGTGCTCAGGGTGCTGGGTGCTCAGTACTCAGGGTGCTGGGCGCACAGTGCTCAGGGTGCTGGGTGCTCAGTACACAGGGTGCTGGGAGCTCAGTGCTCAGGGTGCTGGGTGCTCAGTACTCAGGGTGCTGGGTGCTCAGTGCTCAGGGTGCTGGGTGCTCAGTGCTCAGGGTGCTGGGTACTCAGTGCTCAGGGTGCTGGGTGCTCAGTGCTCGATGTGCTCGGTGCTCAGTACTCAGTGTGCTGGGTGCTCAGTGCTCAGTACTCGGGTGCTGGGTGCTCAGTGCTCAGGGTGCTGGGTGCTCAGTGCTCAGGGTGCTGGGTGCTCAGTGCTCAGGGTGCTGGGTGCTCAGTGCTCGGGGTGCTGGGTGCTCAGTGCTCAGGGTGCTGGGTGCGCAGTGCTCGATGTGCTCGGTGCTCAGTACTCAGTGTGCTGGGTGCTCAGTGCTCGAGGTGCTCAGTACTCAGGGTGCTGGGTGCTCAGTGCTCAGGGTGCTGTGTGCTCAGTACTCAGGCTGCTCGGTGCTTAGTACTCAGGGTGCTGGGTGCTCAGTACTCCGGGTGCTGGGTGCTCAGTGCTCGGGGTGCTCGGTGCTCAGTACTCAGTGCTCAGGGTGCTCAGTGCTCAGTGCTCAGGGTGCTGGGTGTTCAGTACTCAGGGTGCTGGGTGCTCAGTACTCAGGGTGCTGGGTGCTCAGTACTCGGGGTGCTCGGTGCTCTTTGCTCAGGGTGCTGGGTGCTCAGTACTCAGGGTGCTGGGTGCTCAGTACTCAGGGTGCTGGGTGCTCAGTGCTCGGGGTGCTGGGTGCGCAGTACTCAGGGTGCTGGGTGCTCAGTGCTCAGGGTGCTGGGTGCTCAGTACTCAGGGTGCTGGGTGCTCAGTGCTCAGGGTTCTGGGTGCTCAGTACTCAGGGTGCTGGGCGCACAGTGCTCAGGGTGCTGGGTGCTCAGTACTCAGGGTGTTGGGAGCTCAGTGCTCAGGGTGATCGGTGCTCAGTACTCAGGGTGCTCAGTACTCAGGGTACTGGGTGCTCAGTGCTCGGGGTGCTGGGAGCTCAGTACACAGGGTGCTGGGTGCTCAGTGCTCGGGGTGCTGGGTGCTCAGTGCTCAGGGTGATCGGTGCTCAGTACTCAGGGTGCTGGGTGCTCAGTGCTCAGGGTGCTGGGTGTTCAGTCCACAGGTTGCTCAGTGCTCAGGGTGCTGGGTGCTCAGTGCTCGGGGTGCTGGGTGCTCAGTGCTCGGGGTGCTGGGTGTTCAGTGCTCAGTGCTCAGGGTGCTGGGTGCTCAGTGCTCAGTGCTCAGGGTGCTGGTTGCTCAGTACTCAGGGTGCTGGGTGCTCAGTACTCAGGGTGCTGGGTGCTCAGTGCTCAGGGTGCTGGGTGCTCAGTACTCAGGGTGCTTGGTGATCAGTGCTCGGGGTGCTGGGTGCTCAGTGCTCAGGGTGCTGGGTGCTCAGTGCTCAGGGTGCTGGGTGCTCAGTACTCAGGGTGCTGTGTGCTCAGTGCTCGGGTTGCTCGGTGCTCAGTACTCAAGGTGCTGGGTGCTCAGTGCTCAGGGTCCTGGGTGCTCAGTGATCAGCGTGCTGGGTGCTCAGTACTCAGGGTGCTCGGTGCTCAGTACTCAGGGTTCTCAGTGCTCAGTACTCAGGGTGCTGGGTGCTCAGTACTGAGGGTGCTCAGTGCTCAGTACTTAGGGTGCTTGGTGCTCAGTACTCAGGGTGCTCAGTGCTCAGTACTCGGTGTGCTGGGTGCTCAGTGCTCAGGGTGTTCAGTGCTCAGTGCTCAGGGTGCTGGGTGCTCAGTACTCAGGGTGCTGGGTGCTCAGTACTCAGGGTGCTGGGTGCTCAGTACTCGGGTGCTGGGTGCTCAGTGCTCAGGGTGCTGGGTGCTCAGTGCTCAGCGTGCTGGGTGCTCAGTGCTCGGGGTGCTCGGTGCTCAGTACGTTGGGTGCTCACTACTCAGGGTGCTGGGTGCTCAGTGCTCAGGGTGCTGGGTGCTCAGTGCTCAGGGTGCTGGGTGCTCAGTGCTCAGGGTGCTGGGTGCTCAGTACTCAGGGTGCTGGGTGCTCAGTGCTCGGGGTGCTGGGTGCTCAGTGCTCAGGGTGCTGGGTGCTCAGTACTCAGGGTGCTGGGTGCTCAGTACTCGGGGTGCTGTGTGCTCAGTACTCAGGGTGCTGGGTGCTCAGTACTCAGGGTGCTGGGTGCTCAGTACTCGGGTGCTGGGTGCTCAGTGCTCAGGGTGCTGGGTGCTCAGTGCTCGGGGTGCTGGGTGCTCAGTGCTCAGTACTCAGGGTGCTGGGTGCTCAGTGCTCGGGTTGCTGCGTGCTCAGTGCTCAGTACTCAGGGTGCTGGGTGCTCAGTGCTCAGGGTGCTGGGTACTCAGTGCTCAGGGTGCTCGGTGCTCAGTACTCGGGGTGCTGGGTGCTCATTCTTGGGGTGCTGGGTGCTCAGTGCTCGGGGTGATTCTTGCGCAGTACTCAGGGTGCTGGGTGCTCAGTGCTCAGGGTGCTGGGTGCTCAGTACTCAGGGTGCTGGGTGCTCAGTGCTCAGGGTGCTGTGTGCTCAGTGCTCAGGGTGCTGGGTGCTCAGTCCTCAGGGTGTTCAGTGCTCAGGGTGCTGGGTGCTCAGTACTCAGGATGCTGGGTGCTCAGTGCTCAGGGTGCTCGGTGCTCGGGGCGCTGGGTGCTCAGTGCTCGGGGTGCTCGGAGCTCAGTACTCAGGGTGCTGGGTGCTCAGTGCTCGGGGTGCTCGGTTCTCAGTACTCAGGGTGCTGGGTGCTCAGTGCTCAGGGTGCTCGATGCTCAGTACGTTGGGTGCTCACTACTCAGGGTGCTGCGTGCTCAGTGCTCAGGGTGCTGGGTGCTCAATGCTCAGGGTGCTGGGTGCTCAGTGCTCAGGGTGCTGGGTCCTCAGTACTCAGGGTGCTGGGTGCTGAGTGCTCGGGGTGCTGGGTGCTCAGTGCTCAGGGTGCTCGATGCTCAGTACGTTGGGTGCTCACTACTCAGGGTGCTGCGTGCTCAGTGCTCAGGGTGCTGGGTGCTCAATGCTCAGGGTGCTGGGTGCTCAGTGCTCAGGGTGCTGGGTGCTCAGTACTCAGGGTGCTGGGTGCTGAGTGCTCGGGGTGCTGGGTGCTCAGTGCTCAGGGTGCTGGGTGCTCAGTACTCAGGGTGTTGGTTGCCCAGTATTCAGGGTGCTGGGTGCTCAGTACTCGGGTGCTGGGTGCTCAGTGCTCAGGGTGCTGGGTGCTCAGTACTCGGGGTGCTCGGTGCTCATTAATCAGGGTGCTGGGTGCTCAGTGCTCGGGGTGCTGGGTGCTCATTGCTCAGTACTCAGGGTGCTGGGTGCTTAGTACTCGGGGTGCTGAATGCTCAGTGCTCAGTACTCAGGGTGCTGGGTGCTCAGTGCTCAGGGTGCTGTGTGCTCAGTGCTCAGGGTGCTGGGTGCTCAGTGCTCAGGGTGCTGGGTACTCAGTGCTCAGGGTGCTGGGTGCTCAGTACTCAGGGTGCTGGGTGCTGAGTGCTCACGGTGCTGGGTGCTCAGTGCTCGGGGTGCTGGGTGCTCAGTGCTCGGGGTGCTGGGTGCTCAGTGCTCGGGGTGCTCGGTGCTCAGTACTCAGGGTGCTGGGTGCTCAGTGCTCGAGGTGCTCAGTACTCAGGGTGCTGTATGTTCAGTGTTCAGGGTGCTGGGTGCTCAGTACTTAGGGTGCTCGGTGCTTAGTACTCAGGGTGCTGGGTGCTCAGTACTCCGGGTGCTGGGTGCTCAGTGCTCGGGGTGCTCGGTGCTCAGTACTCAGTGCTCAGGGTGCTCAGTGCTTAGTGCTCAGGGTGCTGGGTGTTCAGTACTCAGGGTGCTGGGTGCTCAGTACTCAGGGTGCTGGGTGCTCAGTACTCGGGGTGCTCGGTGCTCATTAATCAGGGTGCTGGGTTCTCAGTACTCAGGGTGCTGGGTGCTCAGTACTCAGGGTGCTGGGTGCTCAGTGCTCAGGGTGCTGGGTACTCAGTGCTCAGGGTGCTCGGTGCTCAGTACTCGGGGTGCTGGGTGCTCATTCTTGGGGTGCTGGGTGCTCAGTGCTCGGGGTGCTGCTTGCGCAGTACTCAGGGTGCTGGGTGCTCAGTGCTCAGGGTGCTGGGTGCTCAGTACTCAGGGTACTGGGTGCTCAGTGCTCAGGGTGCTGTGTGCTCAGTGCTCAGGGTGCTGGGTGCTCAGTCCTCAGGGTGTTCAGTGCTCAGGGTGCTGGGTGCTCAGTACTCAGGGTGCTGGGTGCTCAGTGCTCAGGGTGCTCGGTGCTCGGGGCGCTGGGTGCTCAGTGCTCGGGGTGCTCGGAGCTCAGTACTCAGGGTGCTGGGTGCTCAGTGCTCAGGGTGCTCGGTTCTCAGTACTCAGGGTGCTGGGTGCTCAGTGCTCAGGGTGCTCGATGCTCAGTACGTTGGGTGCTCACTACTCAGGGTGCTGCGTGCTCAGTGCTCAGGGTGCTGGGTGCTCAGTGCTCAGGGTGCTGGGTGCTCAGTGCTCAGGTTGCTGGGTGCTCAGTACTCAGGGTGCTGGGTGCTGAGTGCTCGGGGTGCTGGGTGCTCAGTGCTCAGGGTGCTGGGTGCTCAGTACTCAGGGTGTTGGTTGCCCAGTACTCGGGGTGCTTTGTGCTCAGTACTCAGGGTGCTGGGTGCTCAGTACTCAGGGTGCTGGGTGCTCAGTACTCGGGTGCTGGGTGCTCAGTGCTCAGGGTGCTGGGTGCTCAGTGCTCAGGGTGCTGGGTGCTCAGTGCTCAGGGTGCTGGGTGCTCAGTGCTCAGGGTGCTGGGTGCTCAGTGCTCGGAGTGCTGGGTGCTCAGTGCTCAGGGTGCTGGGTGCTCAGTACTCAGGGTGCTGGGTGCTCAGTACTCGGGGTGCTGTGTGCTCAGTACTCAGGGTGCTGGGTGCTCAGTACTCAGGGTGCTGGGTGCTCAGTGCTCAGGGTGCTGGGTGCTCAGTGCTCGGGGTGCTGGGTGCTCAGTGCTCAGTACTCAGTGTGCTGGGTGCTCAGTGCTCGGAGTGCTGCGTGCTCAGTGCTCAGTACTCAGGGTGCTGGGTGCTCAGTGCTCAGGGTGCTGTGTGCTCAGTGCTCAGGGTGCTGGGTGCTCAGTCCTCAGGGTGTTCATTGCTCAGGGTGCTGGGTGCTCAGTACTCAGGGTGCTGGGTGCTCAGTGCTCAGGGTGCTCGGTGCTCGGGGCGCTGGGTGCTCAGTGCTCGGGGTGCTCGGAGCTCAGTACTCAGGGTGCTGGGTGCTCAGTGCTCGGGGTGCTCGGTTCTCAGTACTCAGGGTGCTGGGTGCTCAGTGCACAGGGTGCTTGATGCTCAGTATGTTGGGTGCTAACTACTCAGGGTGCTGCGTGCTCAGTGCTCAGGGTGCTGGGTGCTCAGTGCTCAGGGTGCTGGGTGCTCAGTGCTCAGGGTGCTGGGTGCTCAGTACTCAGGGTGCTGGGTGCTCAGTGCTCGGGGTGCTGGGTGCTCAGTGCTCAGGGTGCTGGGTGCTCAGTACTCAGGGTGTTGGTTGCCCAGTACTCGGGGTGCTTTGTGCTCAGTACTCAGGGTGCTGGGTGCTCAGTACTCAGGGTGCTGGGTGCTCAGTGCTCGGGGTGCTGGGTGCTCAGTGCTCAGTACTCAGGGTGCTGGGTGCTTAGTACTCGGGGTGCTGGATGCTCAGTGCTCAGTACTCAGGGTGCTGGGTGCTCAGTGCTCAGGGTGCTCGGTGCTCAGTACTCGGGGTGCTGGGTGCTCATTCTTGGGGTGCTGGGTGCTCAGTGCTCGGGGTGCTGCTTGCGCAGTACTCAGGGTGCTGGGTGCTCAGTGCTCAGGGTGCTGGGTGCTCAGTACTCAGGGTGCTGGGTGCTCAGTGCTCAGGGTGCTAGGTGCTCAGTACTCAGGGTGCTGGGCGCACAGTGCTCAGGGTGCTGGGTGCTCAGTACACAGGGTGCTGGGAGCTCAGTGCTCACGGTGATCGGTGCTCAGTACTCAGTGTGCTCAGTACTCAGGGTACTGGGTGCTCGGTGCTCGGGGTGCTGGGAGCTCAGTACTCAGGGTGCTGGGTGCTCAGTGCTCGGGGTGCTGGGTGCTCAGTGCTCAGGGTGATCGGTGCTCAGTACTGAGGGTGCTGGGTGCTCAGTGCTCAGGGTGCTGGGTGTTCAGTCCACAGGGTGCTCAGTGCTCAGGGTGCTGGGTGCTCAGTGCTCGGGGTGCTTGGTGCTCAGTGCTCGCGGTGCTGGGTGTTCAGTGCTCAGTGCTCAGGGTGCTGGTTGCTCAGTACTCAGGGTGCTGGATGCTCAGTATGTTGGGTGCTCACTACTCAGGGTGCTGCGTGCTCAGTGCTCAGGGTGCTGGGTGCTCAGTGCTCAGGGTGCTGGGTGCTCAGTGCTCAGGGTGCTGGGTGCTCAGTACTCAGGGTGCTGGGTGCTCAGTGCTCGGGGTGCTGGGTGCTCAGTGCTCAGGGTGCTGGGTGCTCAGTACTCAGGGTGCTGGGTGCTCAGTACTCGGGTGATGGGTTCTCAGTGCTCAGGGTGCTGGGTGCTCAGTGCTCGGGGTGCTGGGTGCTCAGTGCTCAGTACTCAGGGTGCTGGGTGCTTAGTACTCGGGGTGCTGGATGCTCAGTGCTCAGTACTCAGGGTGCTGGGTGCTCAGTGCTCAGGGTGCTCGGTGCTCAGTACTCGGGGTGCTGGGTGCTCATTCTTGGGGTGCTGGGTGCTCAGTGCTCGGGGTGCTGCTTGCGCAGTACTCAGGGTGCTGGGTGCTCAGTGCTCAGGGTGCTGGGTGCTCAGTACTCAGGGTGCTGGGTGCTCAGTGCTCAGGGTGCTGGGTGCTCAGTACTCAGGGTGCTGGGCGCACAGTGCTCAGGGTGCTGGGTGCTCAGTACACAGGGTGCTGGGAGCTCAGTGCTCACGGTGATCGGTGCTCAGTACTCAGTGTGCTCAGTACTCAGGGTACTGGGTGCTCGGTGCTCGGGGTGCTGGGAGCTCAGTACTCAGGGTGCTGGGTGCTCAGTGCTCGGGGTGCTGGGTGCTCAGTGCTCAGGGTGATCGGTGCTCAGTACTGAGGGTGCTGGGTGCTCAGTGCTCAGGGTGCTGGGTGTTCAGTCCACAGGGTGCTCAGTGCTCAGGGTGCTGGGTGCTCAGTGCTCGGGGTGCTTGGTGCTCAGTGCTCGGGGTGCTGGGTGTTCAGTGCTCAGTGCTCAGGGTGCTGGTTGCTCAGTACTCAGGGTGCTGGGTGCTCAGTGCTCGGGTTGCTCGGTGCTCAGTACTCAAGTGGCTGGGTGCTCAGTGCTCAGGGTGCTGGGTGCTCAGTGATCAGGGTGCTGGGTGCTCAGTACTCAGGGTGCTCGGTGCTCAGTACTCAGGGTTCTCAGTGCTCAGTACTCAGGGTGCTCGGTTCTCAGTACTCAGGGTGCTGGGTGCTCAGTGCTCAGGGTGCTCGATGCTCAGTACGTTGGGTGCTCACTACTCAGGGTGCTGCGTGCTCAGTGCTCAGGGTGCTGGGTGCTCAGTGCTCAGGGTGCTGGGTGCTCAGTGCTCAGGTTGCTGGGTGCTCAGTACTCAGGGTGCTGGGTGCTGAGTGCTCGGGGTGCTGGGTGCTCAGTGCTCAGGGTGCTGGGTGCTCAGTACTCAGGGTGTTGGTTGCCCAGTACTCGGGGTGATTTGTGCTCAGTACTCAGGGTGTTGGGTGCTCAGTACTCAGGGTGCTGGGTGCTCAGTACTCGGGTGCTGGGTGCTCAGTGCTCAGGGTGCTGGGTGCTCAGTGCTCAGGGTGCTGGGTGCTCAGTGCTCAGGGTGCTGGGTGCTCAGTACTCAGGGTGCTGGGTGCTCAGTGCTCGGAGTGCTGGGTGCTCAGTGCTCAGGGTGCTGGGTGCTCAGTACTCAGGGTGCTGGGTGCTCAGTACTCGGGGTGCTGTGTGCTCAGTACTCAGGGTGCTGGGTGCTCAGTACTCAGGGTGCTGGGTGCTCAGTGCTCAGGGTGCTGGGTGCTCAGTGCTCGGGGTGCTGGGTGCTCAGTGCTCAGTACTCAGTGTGCTGGGTGCTCAGTGCTCGGAGTGCTGCGTGCTCAGTGCTCAGTACTCAGGGTGCTGGGTGCTCAGTGCTCAGGGTGCTGTGTGCTCAGTGCTCAGGGTGCTGGGTGCTCAGTCCTCAGGGTGTTCATTGCTCAGGGTGCTGGGTGCTCAGTACTCAGGGTGCTGGGTGCTCAGTGCTCAGGGTGCTCGGTGCTCGGGGCGCTGGGTGCTCATTGCTCGGGGTGCTCGGAGCTCAGTACTCAGGGTGCTGGGTGCTCAGTGCTCGGGGTGCTCGGTTCTCAGTACTCAGGGTGCTGGGTGCTCAGTGCACAGGGTGCTCGATGCTCAGTATGTTGGGTGCTAACTACTCAGGGTGCTGCGTGCTCAGTGCTCAGGGTGCTGGGTGCTCAGTGCTCAGGGTGCTGGGTGCTCAGTGCTCAGGGTGCTGGGTGCTCAGTACTCAGGGTGCTGGGTGCTCAGTGCTCGGGGTGCTGGGTGCTCAGTGCTCAGGGTGCTGGGTGCTCAGTACTCAGGGTGTTGGTTGCCCAGTACTCGGGGTGCTTTGTGCTCAGTACTCAGGGTGCTGGGTGCTCAGTACTCAGGGTGCTTGGTGCTCAGTGCTCGGGGTGCTGGGTGCTCAGTGCTCAGTACTCAGGGTGCTGGGTGCTTAGTACTCGGGGTGCTGGATGCTCAGTGCTCAGTACTCAGGGTGCTGGGTGCTCAGTGCTCAGGGTGCTCGGTGCTCAGTACTCGGGGTGCTGGGTGCTCATTCTTGGGGTGCTGGGTGCTCAGTGCTCGGGGTGCTGCTTGCGCAGTACTCAGGGTGCTGGGTGCTCAGTGCTCAGGGTGCTGGGTGCTCAGTACTCAGGGTGCTGGGTGCTCAGTGCTCAGGGTGCTGGCTGCTCAGTACTCAGGGTGCTGGGCGCACAGTGCTCAGGGTGCTGGGTGCTCAGTACACAGGGTGCTGGGAGCTCAGTGCTCACGGTGATCGGTGCTCAGTACTCAGTGTGCTCAGTACTCAGGGTACTGGGTGCTCGGTGCTCGGGGTGCTGGGAGCTCAGTACTCAGGGTGCTGGGTGCTCAGTGCTCGGGGTGCTGGGTGCTCAGTGCTCAGGGTGATCGGTGCTCAGTACTGAGGGTGCTGGGTGCTCAGTGCTCAGGGTGCTGGGTGTTCAGTCCACAGGGTGCTCAGTGCTCAGGGTGCTGGGTGCTCAGTGCTCGGGGTGCTTGGTGCTCAGTGCTCGCGGTGCTGGGTGTTCAGTGCTCAGTGCTCAGGGTGCTGGTTGCTCAGTACTCAGGGTGCTGGATGCTCAGTATGTTGGGTGCTCACTACTCAGGGTGCTGCGTGCTCAGTGCTCAGGGTGCTGGGTGCTCAGTGCTCAGGGTGCTGGGTGCTCAGTGCTCAGGGTGCTGGGTGCTCAGTACTCAGGGTGCTGGGTGCTCAGTGCTCGGGGTGCTGGGTGCTCAGTGCTCAGGGTGCTGGGTGCTCAGTACTCAGGGTGCTGGGTGCTCAGTACTCGGGTGATGGGTTCTCAGTGCTCAGGGTGGTGGGTGCTCAGTGCTCGGGGTGCTGGGTGCTCAGTGCTCAGTACTCAGGGTGCTGGGTGCTCAATGCTCGGGTTGCTGCGTGCTCAGTGCTCAGTACTCAGGGTGCTGGGTGCTCAGTGCTCAGGGTGCGGTATGCTCAGTGCTCAGGGTGCTGGGTGCTCAGTCCTCAGGGTGTTCAGTGCTCAGGGTTCTGGGTGCTCAGTACTCAGGGTGCTGGGTGCTCAGTGCTCAGGGTGCTCGGTGCTCGGGGCGCTGGGTGCTCAGTGCTCGGGGTGCTCGGAGCTCAGAACTCAGTTTGCTGGGTGCTCAGTGCTCGGGGTGCTCGGTTCTCAGTACTCAGGGTGCTGGGTGCTCAGTGC
This sequence comes from Microtus oregoni, assembly GCF_018167655.1. Lineage (NCBI taxonomy): Eukaryota > Metazoa > Chordata > Mammalia > Rodentia > Cricetidae > Microtus > Microtus oregoni. Next base: position 112,723 of record NW_024543267.1, read on the forward strand.
TCAGGGTGCTCGATGCTCAGTACGTTGGGTGCTCACTACTCAGGGTGCTGCGTGCTCAGTGCTCAGGGTGCTGGGTGCTCAGTGCTCAGGGTGCTGGGTGCTCAGTGCTCGGGGTGCTGGGTGCTCAGTGCTCAGGGTGCTGGGTGCTCAGTACTCAGGGTGTTGGTTGCCCAGTACTCGGGGTGCTTTGTGCTCAGTACTCAGGGTGCTGGGTGCTCAGTACTCAGGGTGCTGGGTGCTCAGTACTCGGGTGCTGGGTGCTCAGTGCTCAGGGTGCTGGGTGCTCAGTGCTCAGGGTGCTGGGTGCTCAGTGCTCAGTACTCAGCGTGCTGGGTGCTTAGTACTCAGGGTGCTGGGTGCTCAGTGCTCAGTACTCAGGGTGCTGGGTGCTCAGTGCTCAGGGTGCTGGGTGCTCAGTGCTCAGGGTGCTGGGTGCTCAGTGCTCAGGGTGCTGGGTACTCAGTGCTCAGGGTGCTGGGTGCTCAGTGCTCGATGTGCTCGGTGCTCAGTACTCAGTGTGCTGGGTGCTCAGTGCTCAGTACTCGGGTGCTGGGTGCTCAGTGCTCAGGGTGCTGGGTGCTCAGTGCTCAGGGTGCTGGGTGCTCAGTGCTCAGGGTGCTGGGTGCTCAGTGCTCGGGGTGCTGGGTGCTCAGTGCTCAGGGTGCTGGGTGCTCAGTGCTCGATGTGCTCGGTGCTCAGTACTCAGTGTGCTGGGTGCTCAGTGCTCGAGGTGCTCAGTACTCAGGGTGCTGGGTGCTCAGTGCTCAGGGTGCTGTGTGCTCAGTACTCAGGCTGCTCGGTGCTTAGTACTCAGGGTGCTGGGTGCTCAGTACTCCGGGTGCTGGGTGCTCAGTGCTCGGGGTGCTCGGTGCTCAGTACTCAGTGCTCAGGGTGCTCAGTGCTCAGTGCTCAGGGTGCTGGGTGTTCAGTACTCAGGGTGCTGGGTGCTCAGTACTCAGGGTGCTGGGTGCTCAGTACTCGGGGTGCTCGGTGCTCTTTGCTCAGGGTGCTGGGTGCTCAGTACTCAGGGTGCTGGGTGCTCAGTACTCAGGGTGCTGGGTGCTCAGTGCTCAGGGTGCTGGGTACTCAGTGCTCAGGGTGCTCGGTGCTCAGTACTCGGGGTGCTGGGTGCTCATTCTCGGGGTGCTGGGTGCTCAGTGCTCGGGGTGCTGGGTGCGCAGTACTCAGGGTGCTGGGTGCTCAGTGCTCAGGGTGCTGGGTGCTCAGTACTCAGGGTGCTGGGTGCTCAGTGCTCAGGGTTCTGGGTGCTCAGTACTCAGGGTGCTGGGCGCACAGTGCTCAGGGTGCTGGGTGCTCAGTACTCAGGGTGTTGGGAGCTCAGTGCTCAGGGTGATCGGTGCTCAGTACTCAGGGTGCTCAGTACTCAGGGTACTGGGTGCTCAGTGCTCGGGGTGCTGGGAGCTCAGTACACAGGGTGCTGGGTGCTCAGTGCTCGGGGTGCTGGGTGCTCAGTGCTCAGGGTGATCGGTGCTCAGTACTCAGGGTGCTGGGTGCTCAGTGCTCAGGGTGCTGGGTGTTCAGTCCACAGGTTGCTCAGTGCTCAGGGTGCTGGGTGCTCAGTGCTCGGGGTGCTGGGTGCTCAGTGCTCGGGGTGCTGGGTGTTCAGTGCTCAGTGCTCAGGGTGCTGGGTGCTCAGTGCTCAGTGCTCAGGGTGCTGGTTGCTCAGTACTCAGGGTGCTGGGTGCTCAGTACTCAGGGTGCTGGGTGCTCAGTGCTCAGGGTGCTGGGTGCTCAGTACTCAGGGTGCTTGGTGATCAGTGCTCGGGGTGCTGGGTGCTCAGTGCTCAGGGTGCTGGGTGCTCAGTGCTCAGGGTGCTAGGTGCTCAGTACTCAGGGTGCTGTGTGCTCAGTGCTCGGGTTGCTCGGTGCTCAGTACTCAAGGTGCTGGGTGCTCAGTGCTCAGGGTCCTGGGTGCTCAGTGATCAGCGTGCTGGGTGCTCAGTACTCAGGGTGCTCGGTGCTCAGTACTCAGGGTTCTCAGTGCTCAGTACTCAGGGTGCTGGGTGCTCAGTACTGAGGGTGCTCAGTGCTCAGTACTTAGGGTGCTTGGTGCTCAGTACTCAGGGTGCTCAGTGCTCAGTACTCGGTGTGCTGGGTGCTCAGTGCTCAGGGTGTTCAGTGCTCAGTGCTCAGGGTGCTGGGTGCTCAGTACTCAGGGTGCTGGGTGCTCAGTACTCAGGGTGCTGGGTGCTCAGTACTCGGGTGCTGGGTGCTCAGTGCTCAGGGTGCTGGGTGCTCAGTGCTCAGCGTGCTGGGTGCTCAGTGCTCGGGGTGCTCGGTGCTCAGTACGTTGGGTGCTCACTACTCAGGGTGCTGGGTGCTCAGTGCTCAGGGTGCTGGGTGCTCAGTGCTCAGGGTGCTGGGTGCTCAGTGCTCAGGGTGCTGGGTGCTCAGTACTCAGGGTGCTGGGTGCTCAGTGCTCGGGGTGCTGGGTGCTCAGTGCTCAGGGTGCTGGGTGCTCAGTACTCAGGGTGCTGGGTGCTCAGTACTCGGGGTGCTGTGTGCTCAGTACTCAGGGTGCTGGGTGCTCAGTACTCAGGGTGCTGGGTGCTCAGTACTCGGGTGCTGGGTGCTCAGTGCTCAGGGTGCTGGGTGCTCAGTGCTCGGGGTGCTGGGTGCTCAGTGCTCAGTACTCAGGGTGCTGGGTGCTCAGTGCTCGGGTTGCTGCGTGCTCAGTGCTCAGTACTCAGGGTGCTGGGTGCTCAGTGCTCAGGGTGCTGGGTACTCAGTGCTCAGGGTGCTCGGTGCTCAGTACTCGGGGTGCTGGGTGCTCATTCTTGGGGTGCTGGGTGCTCAGTGCTCGGGGTGCTTCTTGCGCAGTACTCAGGGTGCTGGGTGCTCAGTGCTCAGGGTGCTGGGTGCTCAGTACTCAGGGTGCTGGGTGCTCAGTGCTCAGGGTGCTGTGTGCTCAGTGCTCAGGGTGCTGGGTGCTCAGTCCTCAGGGTGTTCAGTGCTCAGGGTGCTGGGTGCTCAGTACTCAGGATGCTGGGTGCTCAGTGCTCAGGGTGCTCGGTGCTCGGGGCGCTGGGTGCTCAGTGCTCGGGGTGCTCGGAGCTCAGTACTCAGGGTGCTGGGTGCTCAGTGCTCGGGGTGCTCGGTTCTCAGTACTCAGGGTGCTGGGTGCTCAGTGCTCAGGGTGCTCGATGCTCAGTACGTTGGGTGCTCACTACTCAGGGTGCTGCGTGCTCAGTGCTCAGGGTGCTGGGTGCTCAGTGCTCAGGGTGCTGGGTGCTCAGTGCTCAGGGTGCTGGGTGCTCAGTACTCAGGGTGCTGGGTGCTGAGTGCTCGGGGTGCTGGGTGCTCAGTGCTCAGGGTGCTGGGTGCTCAGTACTCAGGGTGTTGGTTGCCCAGTATTCAGGGTGCTGGGTGCTCAGTACTCGGGTGCTGGGTGCTCAGTGCTCAGGGTGCTGGGTGCTCAGTACTCGGGGTGCTCGGTGCTCATTAATCAGGGTGCTGGGTGCTCAGTGCTCGGGGTGCTGGGTGCTCATTGCTCAGTACTCAGGGTGCTGGGTGCTTAGTACTCGGGGTGCTGAATGCTCAGTGCTCAGTACTCAGGGTGCTTGGTGCTCAGTGCTCAGGGTGCTGTGTGCTCAGTGCTCAGGGTGCTGGGTGCTCAGTGCTCAGGGTGCTGGGTACTCAGTGCTCAGGGTGCTGGGTGCTCAGTACTCAGGGTGCTGGGTGCTGAGTGCTCACGGTGTTGGGTGCTCAGTGCTCGGGGTGCTGGGTGCTCAGTGCTCGGGGTGCTGGGTGCTCAGTGCTCGGGGTGCTCGGTGCTCAGTACTCAGGGTGCTGGGTGCTCAGTGCTCGAGGTGCTCAGTACTCAGGGTGCTGTATGTTCAGTGTTCAGGGTGCTGGGTGCTCAGTACTTAGGGTGCTCGGTGCTTAGTACTCAGGGTGCTGGGTGCTCAGTACTCCGGGTGCTGGGTGCTCAGTGCTCGGGGTGCTCAGTGCTCAGTACTCAGTGCTCAGGGTGCTCAGTGCTCAGTGCTCAGGGTGCTGGGTGTTCAGTACTCAGGGTGCTGGGTGCTCAGTACTCAGGGTGCTGGGTGCTCAGTACTCGGGGTGCTCGGTGCTCATTAATCAGGGTGCTGGGTTCTCAGTACTCAGGGTGCTGGGTGCTCAGTACTCAGGGTGCTGGGTGCTCAGTGCTCAGGGTGCTGGGTACTCAGTGCTCAGGGTGCTCGGTGCTCAGTACTCGGGGTGCTGGGTGCTCATTCTTGGGGTGCTGGGTGCTCAGTGCTCGGGGTGCTGCTTGCGCAGTACTCAGGGTGCTGGGTGCTCAGTGCTCAGGGTGCTGGGTGCTCAGTACTCAGGGTACTGGGTGCTCAGTGCTCAGGGTTCTGTGTGCTCAGTGCTCATTGTGCTGGGTGCTCAGTCCTCAGGGTGTTCAGTGCTCAGGGTGCTGGGTGCTCAGTACTCAGGGTGCTGGGTGCTCAGTGCTCAGGGTGCTCGGTGCTCGGGGCGCTGGGTGCTCAGTGCTCGGGGTGCTCGGAGCTCAGTACTCAGGGTGCTGGGTGCTCAGTGCTCAGGGTGCTCGGTTCTCAGTACTCAGGGTGCTGGGTGCTCAGTGCTCAGGGTGCTCGATGCTCAGTACGTTGGGTGCTCACTACTCAGGGTGCTGCGTGCTCAGTGCTCAGGGTGCTGGGTGCTCAGTGCTCAGGGTGCTGGGTGCTCAGTGCTCAGGTTGCTGGGTGCTCAGTACTCAGGGTGCTGGGTGCTGAGTGCTCGGGGTGCTGGGTGCTCAGTGCTCAGGGTGCTGGGTGCTCAGTACTCAGGGTGTTGGTTGCCCAGTACTCGGGGTGCTTTGTGCTCAGTACTCAGGGTGCTGGGTGCTCAGTACTCAGGGTGCTGGGTGCTCAGTACTCGGGTGCTGGGTGCTCAGTGCTCAGGGTGCTGGGTGCTCAGTGCTCAGGGTGCTGGGTGCTCAGTACTCAGGGTGCTGGGTGCTCAGTGCTCGGGGTGCTGGGTGCTCAGTGCTCAGGGTGCTGGGTGCTCAGTACTCAGGGTGCTGGGTGCTCAGTACTCGGGGTGCTGTGTGCTCAGTACTCAGGGTGCTGGGTGCTCAGTACTCAGGGTGCTGGGTGCTCAGTACTCGGGTGCTGGGTGCTCAGTGCTCAGGGTGCTGGGTGCTCAGTGCTCGGGGTGCTGGGTGCTCAGTGCTCAGTACTCAGGGTGCTGGGTGCTCAGTGCTCGGGTTGCTGCGTGCTCAGTGCTCAGTACTCAGGGTGCTGGGTGCTCAGTGCTCAGGGTGCTGGGTACTCAGTGCTCAGGGTGCTCGGTGCTCAGTACTCGGGGTGCTGGGTGCTCATTCTTGGGGTGCTGGGTGCTCAGTGCTCGGGGTGCTTCTTGCGCAGTACTCAGGGTGCTGGGTGCTCAGTGCTCAGGGTGCTGTGTGCTCAGTGCTCAGGGTGCTGGGTGCTCAGTCCTCAGGGTGTTCAGTGCTCAGGGTGCTGGGTGCTCAGTACTCAGGATGCTGGGTGCTCAGTGCTCAGGGTGCTCGGTGCTCGGGGCGCTGGGTGCTCAGTGCTCGGGGTGCTCGGAGCTCAGTACTCAGGGTGCTGCGTGCTCAGTGCTCGGGGTGCTCGGTTCTCAGTACTCAGGGTGCTGGGTGCTCAGTGCTCAGGGTGCTCGATGCTCAGTACGTTGGGTGCTCACTACTCAGGGTGCTGCGTGCTCAGTGCTCAGGGTGCTGGGTGCTCAGTGCTCAGGGTGCTGGGTGCTCAGTGCTCAGGGTGCTGGGTGCTCAGTACTCAGGGTGCTGGGTGCTGAGTGCTCGGGGTGCTGGGTGCTCAGTGCTCAGGGTGCTGGGTGCTCAGTACTCAGGGTGTTGGTTGCCCAGTATTCAGGGTGCTGGGTGCTCAGTACTCGGGTGCTGGGTGCTCAGTGCTCAGGGTGCTGGGTGCTCAGTACTCGGGGTGCTCGGTGCTCATTAATCAGGGTGCTGGGTGCTCAGTGCTCGGGGTGCTGGGTGCTCATTGCTCAGTACTCAGGGTGCTGGGTGCTTAGTACTCGGGGTGCTGAATGCTCAGTGCTCAGTACTCAGGGTGCTGGGTGCTCAGTGCTCAGGGTGCTGTGTGCTCAGTGCTCAGGGTGCTGGGTGCTCAGTGCTCAGGGTGCTGGGTACTCAGTGCTCAGGGTGCTGGGTGCTCAGTACTCAGGGTGCTGGGTGCTGAGTGCTCACGGTGCTGGGTGCTCAGTGCTCGGGGTGCTGGGTGCTCAGTGCTCGGGGTGCTGGGTGCTCAGTGCTCGGGGTGCTCGGTGCTCAGTACTCAGGGTGCTGGGTGCTCAGTGCTCGAGGTGCTCAGTACTCAGGGTGCTGTATGTTCAGTGTTCAGGGTGCTGGGTGCTCAGTACTTAGGGTGCTCGGTGCTTAGTACTCAGGGTGCTGGGTGCTCAGTACTCCGGGTGCTGGGTGCTCAGTGCTCGGGGTGCTCGGTGCTCAGTACTCAGTTCTCAGGGTGCTCAGTGCTCAGTGCTCAGGGTGCTGGGTGTTCAGTACTCAGGGTGCTGGGTGCTCAGTACTCAGGGTGCTGGGTGCTCAGTACTCGGGGTGCTCGGTGCTCATTAATCAGGGTGCTGGGTTCTCAGTACTCAGGGTGCTGGGTGCTCAGTACTCAGGGTGCTGGGTGCTCAGTGCTCAGGGTGCTGGGTACTCAGTGCTCAGGGTGCTCGGTGCTCAGTACTCGGGGTGCTGGGTGCTCATTCTTGGGGTGCTGGGTGCTCAGTGCTCGGGGTGCTGCTTGCGCAGTACTCAGGGTGCTGGGTGCTCAGTGCTCAGGGTGCTGGGTGCTCAGTACTCAGGGTACTGGGTGCTCAGTGCTCAGGGTGCTGTGTGCTCAGTGCTCAGGGTGCTGGGTGCTCAGTCCTCAGGGTGTTCAGTGCTCAGGGTGCTGGGTGCTCAGTACTCAGGGTGCTGGGTGCTCAGTGCTCAGGGTGCTCGGTGCTCGGGGCGCTGGGTGCTCAGTGCTCGGGGTGCTCGGAGCTCAGTACTCAGGGTGCTGGGTGCTCAGTGCTCAGGGTGCTCGGTTCTCAGTACTCAGGGTGCTGGGTGCTCAGTGCTCAGGGTGCTCGATGCTCAGTACGTTCGGTGCTCACTAGTCAGGTTGCAGCGTGCTCAGTGCTCAGGGTGCTGGCTGCTCAGTGCTCAGGGTGCTGGGTGCTCAGTGCTCAGGTTGCTGGGTGCTCAGTACTCAGGGTGCTGGGTGCTGAGTGCTCGGGGTGCTGGGTGCTCAGTGCTCAGGGTGCTGGGTGCTCAGTACTCAGGGTGTTGGTTGCCCAGTACTCGGGGTGCTTTGTGCTCAGTACTCAGGGTGCTGGGTGCTCAGTACTCAGGGTGCTGGGTGCTCAGTACTCGGGTGCTGGGTGCTCAGTGCTCAGGGTGCTGGGTGCTCAGTGCTCAGGGTGCTGGGTGCTCAGTGCTCAGGGTGCTGGGTGCTCAGTACTCAGGGTGCTGGGTGCTCAGTGCTCGGAGTGCTGGGTGCTCAGTGCTCAGGGTGCTGGGTGCTCAGTACTCAGGGTGCTGGGTGCTCAGTACTCGGGGTGCTGTGTGCTCAGTACTCAGGGTGCTGGGTGCTCAGTACTCAGGGTGCTGGGTGCTCAGTGCTCAGGGTGCTGGGTGCTCAGTGCTCGGGGTGCTGGGTGCTCAGTGCTCAGTACCCAGTGTGCTGGGTGCTCAGTGCTCAGAGTGCTGCGTGCTCAGTGCTCAGTACTCAGGGTGCTGGGTGCTCAGTGCTCAGGGTGCTGTGTGCTCAGTGCTCAGGGTGCTGGGTGCTCAGTCCTCAGGGTGTTCATTGCTCAGGGTGCTGGGTGCTCAGTACTCAGGGTGCTGGGTGCTCAGTGCTCAGGGTGCTCGGTGCTCGGGGCGCTGGGTGCTCAGTGCTCGGGGTGCTCGGAGCTCAGTACTCAGGGTGCTGGGTGCTCAGTGCTCGGGGTGCTCGGTTCTCAGTACTCAGGGTGCTGGGTGCTCAGTGCACAGGGTGCTCGATGCTCAGTATGTTGGGTGCTAACTACTCAGGGTGCTGCGTGCTCAGTGCTCAGGGTGCTGGGTGCTCAGTGCTCAGGGTGCTGGGTGCTCAGTGCTCAGGGTGCTGGGTGCTCAGTACTCAGGGTGCTGGGTGCTCAGTGCTCGGGGTGCTGGGTGCTCAGTGCTCAGGGTGCTGGGTGCTCAGTACTCAGGGTGTTGGTTGCCCAGTACTCGGGGTGCTTTGTGCTCAGTACTCAGGGTGCTGGGTGCTCAGTACTCAGGGTGCTGGGTGCTCAGTGCTCGGGGTGCTGGGTGCTCAGTGCTCAGTACTCAGGGTGCTGGGTGCTTAGTACTCGGGGTGCTGGATGCTCAGTGCTCAGTACTCAGGGTGCTGGGTGCTCAGTGCTCAGGGTGCTCGGTGCTCAGTACTCGGGGTGCTGGGTGCTCATTCTTGGGGTGCTGGGTGCTCAGTGCTCGGGGTGCTGCTTGCGCAGTACTCAGGGTGCTGGGTGCTCAGTGCTCAGGGTGCTGGGTGCTCAGTACTCAGGGTGCTGGGTGCTCAGTGCTCAGGGTGCTGGGTGCTCAGTACTCAGGGTGCTGGGCGCACAGTGCTCAGGGTGCTGGGTGCTCAGTACACAGGGTGCTGGGAGCTCAGTGCTCACGGTGATCGGTGCTCAGTACTCAGTGTGCTCAGTACTCAGGGTACTGGGTGCTCGGTGCTCGGGGTGCTGGGAGCTCAGTACTCAGGGTGCTGGGTGCTCAGTGCTCGGGGTGCTGGGTGCTCAGTGCTCAGGGTGATCGGTGCTCAGTACTGAGGGTGCTGGGTGCTCAGTGCTCAGGGTGCTGGGTGTTCAGTCCACAGGGTGCTCAGTGCTCAGGGTGCTGGGTGCTCAGTGCTCGGGGTGCTTGGTGCTCAGTGCTCGCGGTGCTGGGTGTTCAGTGCTCAGTGCTCAGGGTGCTGGTTGCTCAGTACTCAGGGTGCTGGATGCTCAGTATGTTGGGTGCTCACTACTCAGGGTGCTGCGTGCTCAGTGCTCAGGGTGCTGGGTGCTCAGTGCTCAGGGTGCTGGGTGCTCAGTGCTCAGGGTGCTGGGTGCTCAGTACTCAGGGTGCTGGGTGCTCAGTGCTCGGGGTGCTGGGTGCTCAGTGCTCAGGGTGCTGGGTGCTCAGTACTCAGGGTGCTGGGTGCTCAGTACTCGGGTGATGGGTTCTCAGTGCTCAGGGTGCTGGGTGCTCAGTGCTCGGGGTGCTGGGTGCTCAGTGCTCAGTACTCAGGGTGCTGGGTGCTTAGTACTCGGGGTGCTGGATGCTCAGTGCTCAGTACTCAGGGTGCTGGGTGCTCAGTGCTCAGGGTGCTCGGTGCTCAGTACTCGGGGTGCTGGGTGCTCATTCTTGGGGTGCTGGGTGCTCAGTGCTCGGGGTGCTGCTTGCGCAGTACTCAGGGTGCTGGGTGCTCAGTGCTCAGGGTGCTGGGTGCTCAGTACTCAGGGTGCTGGGTGCTCAGTGCTCAGGGTGCTGGGTGCTCAGTACTCAGGGTGCTGGGCGCACAGTGCTCAGGGTGCTGGGTGCTCAGTACACAGGGTGCTGGGAGCTCAGTGCTCACGGTGATCGGTGCTCAGTACTCAGTGTGCTCAGTACTCAGGGTACTGGGTGCTCGGTGCTCGGGGTGCTGGGAGCTCAGTACTCAGGGTGCTGGGTGCTCAGTGCTCGGGGTGCTGGGTGCTCAGTGCTCAGGGTGATCGGTGCTCAGTACTGAGGGTGCTGGGTGCTCAGTGCTCAGGGTGCTGGGTGTTCAGTCCACAGGGTGCTCAGTGCTCAGGGTGCTGGGTGCTCAGTGCTCGGGGTGCTTGGTGCTCAGTGCTCGGGGTGCTGGGTGTTCAGTGCTCAGTGCTCAGGGTGCTGGTTGCTCAGTACTCAGGGTGCTGGATGCTCAGTACTCAGGATGCTGGGTGCTCAGTGCTCAGGGTGCTGGGTGCTCAGTACTCAGGGTGCTGGGTGATCAGTGCTCGGGGTGCTGGGTGCTCAGTGCTGAGTGTGCTGGGTGCTCAGTGCTCAGGGTGCTGGGTGCTCAGTACTCAGGGTGCTGGGTGCTCAGTGCTCGGGTTGCTCGGTGCTCAGTACTCAAGTGGCTGGGTGCTCAGTGCTCAGGGTGCTGGGTGCTCAGTGATCAGGGTGCTGGGTGCTCAGTACTCAGGGTGCTCGGTGCTCAGTACTCAGGGTTCTCAGTGCTCAGTACTCAGGGTGCTCGGTTCTCAGTACTCAGGGTGCTGGGTGCTCAGTGCTCAGGGTGCTCGATGCTCAGTACGTTGGGTGCTCACTACTCAGGGTGCTGCGTGCTCAGTGCTCAGGGTGCTGGGTGCTCAGTGCTCAGGGTGCTGGGTGCTCAGTGCTCAGGTTGCTGGGTGCTCAGTACTCAGGGTGCTGGGTGCTGAGTGCTCGGGGTGCTGGGTGCTCAGTGCTCAGGGTGCTGGGTGCTCAGTACTCAGGGTGTTGGTTGCCCAGTACTCGGGGTGCTTTGTGCTCAGTACTCAGGGTGTTGGGTGCTCAGTACTCAGGGTGCTGGGTGCTCAGTACTCGGGTGCTGGGTGCTCAGTGCTCAGGGTGCTGGGTGCTCAGTGCTCAGGGTGCTGGGTGCTCAGTGCTCAGGGTGCTGGGTGCTCAGTACTCAGGGTGCTGGTGCTCAGTGCTCAGAGTGCTGGGTGCTCAGTGCTCAGGGTGCTGGGTGCTCAGTACTCAGGGTGCTGGGTGCTCAGTACTCGGGGTGCTGTGTGCTCAGTACTCAGGGTGCTGGGTGCTCAGTACTCAGGGTGCTGGGTGCTCAGTGCTCAGGGTGCTGGGTGCTCAGTGCTCGGGGTGCTGGGTGCTCAGTGCTCAGTACTCAGTGTGCTGGGTGCTCAGTGCTCGGAGTGCTGCGTGCTCAGTGCTCAGTACTCAGGGTGCTGGGTGCTCAGTGCTCAGGGTGCTGTGTGCTCAGTGCTCAGGGTGCTGGGTGCTCAGTCCTCAGGGTGTTCATTGCTCAGGGTGCTGGGTGCTCAGTACTCAGGGTGCTGGGTGCTCAGTGCTCAGGGTGCTCGGTGCTCGGGGCGCTGGGTGCTCAGTGCTCGGGGTGCTCGGAGCTCAGTACTCAGGGTGCTGGGTGCTCAGTGCTCGGGGTGCTCGGTTCTCAGTACTCAGGGTGCTGGGTGCTCAGTGCACAGGGTGCTCGATGCTCAGTATGTTGGGTGCTAACTACTCAGGGTGCTGCGTGCTCAGTGCTCAGGGTGCTGGGTGCTCAGTGCTCAGGGTGCTGGGTGCTCAGTGCTCAGGGTGCTGGGTGCTCAGTACTCAGGGTGCTGGGTGCTCAGTGCTCGGGGTGCTGGGTGCTCAGTGCTCAGGGTGCTGGGTGCTCAGTACTCAGGGTGTTGGTTGCCCAGTACTCGGGGTGCTTTGTGCTCAGTACTCAGGGTGCTGGGTGCTCAGTACTCAGGGTGCTGGGTGCTCAGTGCTCGGGGTGCTGGGTGCTCAGTGCTCAGTACTCAGGGTGCTGGGTGCTTAGTACTCGGGGTGCTGGATGCTCAGTGCTCAGTACTCAGGGTGCTGGGTGCTCAGTGCTCAGGGTGCTCGGTGCTCAGTACTCGGGGTGCTGGGTGCTCATTCTTGGGGTGCTGGGTGCTCAGTGCTCGGGGTGCTGCTTGCGCAGTACTCAGGGTGCTGGGTGCTCAGTGCTCAGGGTGCTGGGTGCTCAGTACTCAGGGTGCTGGGTGCTCAGTGCTCAGGGTGCTGGGTGCTCAGTACTCAGGGTGCTGGGCGCACAGTGCTCAGGGTGCTGGGTGCTCAGTACACAGGGTGCTGGGAGCTCAGTGCTCACGGTGATCGGTGCTCAGTACTCAGTGTGCTCAGTACTCAGGGTACTGGGTGCTCGGTGCTCGGGGTGCTGGGAGCTCAGTACTCAGGGTGCTGGGTGCTCAGTGCTCGGGGTGCTGGGTGCTCAGTGCTCAGGGTGATCGGTGCTCAGTACTGAGTGTGCTGGGTGCTCAGTGCTCAGGGTGCTGGGTGTTCAGTCCACAGGGTGCTCAGTGCTCAGGGTGCTGGGTGCTCAGTGCTCGGGGTGCTTGGTGCTCAGTGCTCGCGGTGCTGGGTGTTCAGTGCTCAGTGCTCAGGGTGCTGGTTGCTCAGTACTCAGGGTGCTGGATGCTCAGTATGTTGGGTGCTCACTACTCAGGGTGCTGCGTGCTCAGTGCTCAGGGTGCTGGGTGCTCAGTGCTCAGGGTGCTGGGTGCTCAGTGCTCAGGGTGCTGGGTGCTCAGTACTCAGGGTGCTGGGTGCTCAGTGCTCGGGGTGCTGGGTGCTCAGTGCTCAGGGTGCTGGGTGCTCAGTACTCAGGGTGCTGGGTGCTCAGTACTCGGGTGATGGGTTCTCAGTGCTCAGGGTGCTGGGTGCTCAGTGCTCGGGGTGCTGGGTGCTCAGTGCTCAGTACTCAGGGTGCTGGGTGCTTAGTACTCGGGGTGCTGGATGCTCAGTGCTCAGTACTCAGGGTGCTGGGTGCTCAGTGCTCAGGGTGCTCGGTGCTCAGTACTCGGGGTGCTGGGTGCTCATTCTTGGGGTGCTGGGTGCTCAGTGCTCGGGGTGCTGCTTGCGCAGTACTCAGGGTGCTGGGTGCTCAGTGCTCAGGGTGCTGGGTGCTTAGTACTCAGGGTGCTGGGTGCTCAGTGCTCAGGGTGCTGGGTGCTCAGTACTCAGGGTGCTGGGCGCACAGTGCTCAGGGTGCTGGGTGCTCAGTACACAGGGTGCTGGGAGCTCAGTGCTCACGGTGATCGGTGCTCAGTACTCAGTGTGCTCAGTACTCAGGGTACTGGGTGCTCGGTGCTCGGGGTGCTGGGAGCTCAGTACTCAGGGTGCTGGGTGCTCAGTGCTCGGGGTGCTGGGTGCTCAGTGCTCAGGGTGATCGGTGCTCAGTACTGAGGGTGCTGGGTGCTCAGTGCTCAGTGTGCTGGGTGTTCAGTCCACAGGGTGCTCAGTGCTCAGGGTGCTGGGTGCTCAGTGCTCGGGGTGCTTGGTGCTCAGTGCTCGGGGTGCTGGGTGTTCAGTGCTCAGTGCTCAGGGTGCTGGTTGCTCAGTACTCAGGGTGCTGGATGCTCAGTACTCAGGATGCTGGGTGCTCAGTGCTCAGGGTGCTGGGTGCTCAGTACTCAGGGTGCTGGGTGATCAGTGCTCGGGGTGCTGGGTGCTCAGTGCTGAGTGTGCTGGGTGCTCAGTGCTCAGGGTGCTGGGTGCTCAGTACTCAGGGTGCTGGGTGCTCAGTGCTCGGGTTGCTCGGTGCTCAGTACTCAAGTGGCTGGGTGCTCAGTGCTCAGGGTGCTGGGTGCTCAGTGATCAGGGTGCTGGGTGCTCAGTACTCAGGGTGCTCGGTGCTCAGTACTCAGGGTTCTCAGTGCTCAGTACTCAGGGTGCTGGGTACTCAGTGCTCAGGGTGCTGGGTGCTCAGTACTCAGGGTGCTCAGTGCTCAGTACTTAGGGTGCTTGGTGCTCAGTACTCAGGGTGCTCAGTGCTCAGTACTCGGTGTGCTGGGTGCTCAGTGCTCAGCCTGCTCAGTGCTCAGTGCTTGGGGTGCTGGGCGCTCAGTGCTCAGGGCGCTGGGTGCTCAGTGCTCGGGGTGCTGTGTGCTCAGTACTCGGGGTGCTGGGTGCTCAGTGTTCAGGTTGCTCAGTGCTCAGTACTCAGTGCTCAGGGTGCTCAGTGCTCAGTGCTCAGGGTGCTGGGTGTTCAGTACTCAGGGTGCTGGGTGCTCAGTACTCAGGGTGCTGGGTGCTCAGTGCTCAGGGTGCTGGGTTCTCAGTGCTCGGGGCCCTGGGTGCTCAGTGCTCGGGGTGCTCGGAGCTCAGTACTCAGGGTGCTGGGTGCTCAGTGCTCGGGGTGATCGGTGCTCAGTACTCAGGGTGCTGGGTGCTCAGTGCTCTGGGTGCTCGGTGCTCAGTACGTTGGGTGCTCACTACTCAGGGTGCTGCGTGCTCAGTGCTCAGGGTGCTGGGTGCTCAGTGCTCAGGGTGCTGGGTGCTCAGTGCTCAGGGTGCTGGGTGCTCAGTGCTCAGGGTGCTGGGTGCTCAGTGCTCGGGGTGATCGGTGCTCAGTACTCAGGGTGCTGGGTGCTCAGTGCTCTGGGTGCTCAGTGCTCAGGGTGCTGGGTGCTCAGTGCACAGGGTGCTTGATGCTCAGTATGTTGGGTGCTAACTACTCAGGGTGCTGCGTGCTCAGTGCTCAGGGTGCTGGGTGCTCAGTGCTCAGGGTGCTGGGTGCTCAGTGCTCAGGGTGCTGGGTGCTCAGTACTCAGGGTGCTGGGTGCTCAGTGCTCGGGGTGCTGGGTGCTCAGTGCTCAGGGTGCTGGGTGCTCAGTACTCAGGGTGTTGGTTGCCCAGTACTCGGGGTGCTTTGTGCTCAGTACTCAGGGTGCTGGGTGCTCAGTACTCAGGGTGCTGGGTGCTCAGTGCTCGGGGTGCTGGGTGCTCAGTGCTCAGTACTCAGGGTGCTGGGTGCTTAGTACTCGGGGTGCTGGATGCTCAGTGCTCAGTACTCAGGGTGCTGGGTGCTCAGTGCTCAGGGTGCTCGGTGCTCAGTACTCGGGGTGCTGGGTGCTCATTCTTGGGGTGCTGGGTGCTCAGTGCTCGGGGTGCTGCTTGCGCAGTACTCAGGGTGCTGGGTGCTCAGTGCTCAGGGTGCTGGGTGCTCAGTACTCAGGGTGCTGGGTGCTCAGTGCTCAGGGTGCTGGGTGCTCAGTACTCAGGGTGCTGGGCGCACAGTGCTCAGGGTGCTGGGTGCTCAGTACACAGGGTGCTGGGAGCTCAGTGCTCACGGTGATCGGTGCTCAGTACTCAGTGTGCTCAGTACTCAGGGTACTGGGTGCTCGGTGCTCGGGGTGCTGGGAGCTCAGTACTCAGGGTGCTGGGTGCTCAGTGCTCGGGGTGCTGGGTGCTCAGTGCTCAGGGTGATCGGTGCTCAGTACTGAGGGTGCTGGGTGCTCAGTGCTCAGGGTGCTGGGTGTTCAGTCCACAGGGTGCTCAGTGCTCAGGGTGCTGGGTGCTCAGTGCTCGGGGTGCTTGGTGCTCAGTGCTCGCGGTGCTGGGTGTTCAGTGCTCAGTGCTCAGGGTGCTGGTTGCTCAGTACTCAGGGTGCTGGATGCTCAGTATGTTGGGTGCTCACTACTCAGGGTGCTGCGTGCTCAGTGCTCAGGGTGCTGGGTGCTCAGTGCTCAGGGTGCTGGGTGCTCAGTGCTCAGGGTGCTGGGTGCTCAGTACTCAGGGTGCTGGGTGCTCAGTGCTCGGGGTGCTGGGTGCTCAGTGCTCAGGGTGCTGGGTGCTCAGTACTCAGGGTGCTGGGTGCTCAGTACTCGGGTGATGGGTTCTCAGTGCTCAGGGTGCTGGGTGCTCAGTGCTCGGGGTGCTGGGTGCTCAGTGCTCAGTACTCAGGGTGCTGGGTGCTTAGTACTCGGGGTGCTGGATGCTCAGTGCTCAGTACTCAGGGTGCTGGGTGCTCAGTGCTCAGGGTGCTCGGTGCTCAGTACTCGGGGTGCTGGGTGCTCATTCTTGGGGTGCTGGGTGCTCAGTGCTCGGGGTGCTGCTTGCGCAGTACTCAGGGTGCTGGGTGCTCAGTGCTCAGGGTGCTGGGTGCTCAGTACTCAGGGTGCTGGGTGCTCAGTGCTCAGGGTGCTGGGTGCTCAGTACTCAGGGTGCTGGGCGCACAGTGCTCAGGGTGCTGGGTGCTCAGTACACAGGGTGCTGGGAGCTCAGTGCTCACGGTGATCGGTGCTCAGTACTCAGTGTGCTCAGTACTCAGGGTACTGGGTGCTCGGTGCTCGGGGTGCTGGGAGCTCAGTACTCAGGGTGCTGGGTGCTCAGTGCTCGGGGTGCTGGGTGCTCAGTGCTCAGGGTGATCGGTGCTCAGTACTGAGGGTGCTGGGTGCTCAGTGCTCAGTGTGCTGGGTGTTCAGTCCACAGGGTGCTCAGTGCTCAGGGTGCTGGGTGCTCAGTGCTCGGGGTGCTTGGTGCTCAGTGCTCGGGGTGCTGGGTGTTCAGTGCTCAGTGCTCAGGGTGCTGGTTGCTCAGTACTCAGGGTGCTGGATGCTCAGTACTCAGGATGCTGGGTGCTCAGTGCTCAGGGTGCTGGGTGCTCAGTACTCAGGGTGCTGGGTGATCAGTGCTCGGGGTGCTGGGTGCTCAGTGCTGAGTGTGCTGGGTGCTCAGTGCTCAGGGTGCTGGGTGCTCAGTACTCAGGGTGCTGGGTGCTCAGTGCTCGGGTTGCTCGGTGCTCAGTACTCAAGTGGCTGGGTGCTCAGTGCTCAGGGTGCTGGGTGCTCAGTGATCAGGGTGCTGGGTGCTCAGTACTCAGGGTGCTCGGTGCTCAGTACTCAGGGTTCTCAGTGCTCAGTACTCAGGGTGCTGGGTACTCAGTGCTCAGGGTGCTGGGTGCTCAGTACTCAGGGTGCTCAGTGCTCAGTACTTAGGGTGCTTGGTGCTCAGTACTCAGGGTGCTCAGTGCTCAGTACTCGGTGTGCTGGGTGCTCAGTGCTCAGCCTGCTCAGTGCTCAGTGCTTGGGGTGCTGGGCGCTCAGTGCTCAGGGCGCTGGGTGCTCAGTGCTCGGGGTGCTGTGTGCTCAGTACTCGGGGTGCTGGGTGCTCAGTGTTCAGGTTGCTCAGTGCTCAGTACTCAGTGCTCAGGGTGCTCAGTGCTCAGTGCTCAGGGTGCTGGGTGTTCAGTACTCAGGGTGCTGGGTGCTCAGTACTCAGGGTGCTGGGTGCTCAGTGCTCAGGGTGCTGGGTTCTCAGTGCTCGGGGCCCTGGGTGCTCAGTGCTCGGGGTGCTCGGAGCTCAGTACTCAGGGTGCTGGGTGCTCAGTGCTCGGGGTGATCGGTGCTCAGTACTCAGGGTGCTGGGTGCTCAGTGCTCTGGGTGCTCGGTGCTCAGTACGTTGGGTGCTCACTACTCAGGGTGCTGGGTGCTCAGTGCTCAGGGTGCTGGGTGCTCAGTGCTCAGGGTGCTGGGTGCTCAGTGCTCAGGGTGCTGGGTGCTCAGTACTCAGGGTGCTGGGTGCTCAGTACTCAGGGTGCTGGGTGCTCAGTACTCGGGTGCTGGGTGCTCAGTGCTCAGGGTGCTGGGTGCTCAGTGCTCAGGGTGCTGGGTGCTCAGTGCTCAGTGTGCTCGGTGCTCAGTACGTTGGGTGCTCACTACTCAGGGTGCTGGGTGCTCAGTGCTCAGGGTGCTGGGTGCTCAGTGCTCAGGGTGCTGGGTGCTCAGTGCTCAGGGTGCTGGGTGCTCAGTACTCAGGGTGCTGGGTGCTCAGTGCTCGGGGTGCTGGGTGCTCAGTGCTCAGGGTGCTGGGTGCTCAGTACTCAGGGTGCTGGGTGCTCAGTACTCGGGGTGCTGGGTGCTCAGTATTCAGGGTGCTGGGTGCTCAGTACTCATTGTGCTGGGTGCTCAGTACTCGGGTGCTGGGTGCTCAGTGCTCAGGGTGCTGGGTGCTCAGTGCTCAGGGTGCTGGGTGCTCAGTACTCGGGGTGCTCGGTGCTCAGTACTCAGGGTGCTGGGTGCTCAGTACTCAGGGTGCTGGGTGCTCAGTACTCAGGGTGCTCGGTGCTCAGTACTGAGGGTGCTGGGTGCTCAGTGCTCAGGGTGCTGGGTGCTCAGTGCTCGCGGTGCTGCGTGCTCAGTGCTCAGTACTCAGGGTCCTGGGTGCTCAGTACTCAGGGTGCTGTGTGCTCAGTGCTCAGGGTGCTGGGTGTTCAGTGCTCAGGGTGCTGGGTGCTCAGTGCTCAGGGTGCTGGGTGCTCAGTACTCAGGGTGCTGGGTGCTCAGTGCTCGGGGTGCTGGGTGCTCAGTACTCGGGTGATGGGTTCTCAGTGCTCAGGGTGCTGGGTGCTCAGTGCTCGGGGTGCTGGGTGCTCAGTGCTCAGTACTCAGGGTGCTGGGTGCTTAGTACTCGGGATGCTGGATGCTCAGTGCTCAGTACTCAGGGTGCTGGGTGCTCAGTGCTCAGGTTGCTCGGTGCTCAGTACTCGGGGTGCTGGGTGCTCATTCTTGGGGTGCTGGGTGCTCAGTGCTCGGGGTGCTGCTTGCGCAGTACTCAGGGTGCTGGGTGCTCAGTGCTCAGGGTGCTGGGTGCTCAGTACTCAGGGTGCTGGGTGCTCAGTGCTCAGGGTGCTGGGTGCTCAGTACTCAGGGTGCTGGGCGCACAGTGCTCAGGGTGCTGGGTGCTCAGTACACAGGGTGCTGGGAGCTCAATGCTCACGGTGATCGGTGCTCAGTACTCAGTGTGCTCAGTACTCAGGGTACTGGGTGCTCGGTGCTCGGGGTGCTGGGAGCTCAGTACTCAGGGTGCTGGGTGCTCAGTGCTCGGGGTGCTGGGTGCTCAGTGCTCAGGGTGATCGGTGCTCAGTACTGAGGGTGCTGGGTGCTCAGTGCTCAGGGTGCTGGGTGTTCAGTCCACAGGGTGCTCAGTGCTCAGGGTGCTGGGTGCTCAGTGCTCGGGGTGCTTGGTGCTCAGTGCTCGGGGTGCTGGGTGTTCAGTGCTCAGTGCTCAGGGTGCTGGTTGCTCAGTACTCAGGGTGCTGGATGCTCAGTACTCAGGATGCTGGGTGCTCAGTGCTCAGGGTGCTGGGTGCTCAGTACTCAGGGTGCTGGGTGATCAGTGCTCGGGGTGCTGGGTGCTCAGTGCTGAGTGTGCTGGGTGCTCAGTGCTCAGGGTGCTGGGTGCTCAGTACTCAGGGTGCTGGGTGCTCAGTGCTCGGGTTGCTCGGTGCTCAGTACTCAAGGTGCTGGTTGCTCAGTGCTCAGGGTGCTGGGTGCTCAGTGATCAGGGTGCTGGGTGCTCAGTACTCAGGGTGCTCGGTGCTCAGTACTCAGGGTTCTCAGTGCTCAGTACTCAGGGTGCTGGGTACTCAGTGCTCAGGGTGCTGGGTGCTCAGTACTCAGGATGCTCAGTGCTCAGTACTTAGGGTGCTTGGTGCTCAGTACTCAGGGTGCTCAGTGCTCAGTACTCGGTGTGCTGGGTGCTCAGTGCTCAGGGTGCTCAGTGCTCAGTGCTTGGGGTGCTGGGCGCTCAGTGCTCAGGGCGCTGGGTGCTCAGTGCTCGGGGTGCTCTGTGCTCAGTACTCGGGGTGCTGGGTGCTCAGTGTTCAGGTTGCTCAGTGCTCAGTACTCAGTGCTCAGGGTGCTCAGTGCTCAGTGCTCAGGGTGCTGGGTGTTCAGTACTCAGGGTGCTGGGTGCTCAGTACTCAGGGTGCTGGGTGCTCAGTGCTCAGGTTGCTGGGTTCTCAGTGCTCGGGGCGCTGGGTGCTCAGTGCTCGGGGTGCTCGGAGCTCAGTACTCAGGGTGCTGGGTGCTCAGTGCTCGGGGTGATCGGTGCTCAGTACTCAGGGTGCTGGGTGCTCAGTGCTCGGGGTGCTCGGTGCTCAGTACGTTGGGTGCTCACTACTCAGGGTGCTGGGTGCTCAGTGCTCAGGGTGCTGGGTGCTCAGTGCTCAGGGTGCTGGGTGCTCAGTGCTCAGGGTGCTGGGTGCTCAGTACTCAGGGTGCTGGGTGCTCAGTACTCAGGGTGCTGGGTGCTCAGTAGTCGGGTGCTGGGTGCTCAGTGCTCAGGGTGCTGGGTGCTCAGTGCTCAGGGTGCTGGGTGCTCAGTGCTCAGTGTGCTCGGTGCTCAGTACATTGGGTGCTCACTACTCAGGGTGCTGGGTGCTCAGTTCTCAGGGTGCTGGGTGCTCAGTGCTCAGGGTGCTGGGTGCTCAGTGCTCAGGGTGCTGGGTGCTCAGTACTCAGGGTGCTGGGTGCTCAGTGCTCGGGGTGCTGGGTGCTCAGTGCTCAGGGTGCTGGGTGCTCAGTACTCAGGGTGCTGGGTGCTCAGTACTCGGCGTGCTGGGTGCTCAGTATTCAGGGTGCTGGGTGCTCAGTACTCATTGTGCTGGGTGCTCAGTACTCGGGTGCTGGGTGCTCAGTGCTCAGGGTGCTGGGTGCTCAGTGCTCAGGGTGCTGGGTGCTCAGTACTCGGGGTGCTCGGTGCTCAGTACTCAGGGTGCTGGGTGCTCAGTACTCAGGGTGCTGGGTGCTCAGTACTCAGGGTGCTCGGTGCTCAGTACTGAGGGTGCTGGGTGCTCAGTGCTCAGGGTGCTGGGTGCTCAGTGCTCGGGGTGCTGCGTGCTCAGTGCTCAGTACTCAGGGTCCTGGGTGCTCAGTACTCAGGGTGCTGTGTGCTCAGTGCTCAGGGTGCTGGGTGCTCAGTGCTCAGGGTGCTGGGTGCTCAGTGCTCAGGGTGCTGGGTGCTCAGTACTCAGGGTGCTGGGTGCTCAGTGCTCGGGGTGCTGGGTGCTCAGTGCTCAGGGTGCTGGGTGCTCAGTACTCAGGGTGTTGTGTCCTCAGTACTCGGGGTGCTGGGTGCTCAGTACTCAGGGTGCTGGGTGCTCAGTAC
The DNA here is from genome assembly GCF_018167655.1 of Microtus oregoni. Taxonomy (NCBI): domain Eukaryota; kingdom Metazoa; phylum Chordata; class Mammalia; order Rodentia; family Cricetidae; genus Microtus; species Microtus oregoni. The sequence goes on from NW_024543267.1 coordinate 133,134, forward strand.
TCAGGGTGCTGGTTGCTTAGTACTCGGGTGCTGGGTGCTCAGTGCTCAGGGTGCTGGGTGCTCAGTGCTCGGGGTGCTGGGTGCTCAGTGCTCAGTACTCAGGGTGCTGGGTGCTCAGTACTCGGGGTGCTAGGTGCTCAGTGCTCAGTACTCAGGGTGCTGGGTGCTCAGTGCTCAGGGTGCTGGGTGCTCAGTGCTCAGGGTGCTGGGTGCTCAGTGCTCAGGGTGCTGGGTACTCAGTGCTCAGGGTACTGGGTGCTCAGTACTCAGGGTGCTGGATGCTCAGTGCTCAGGGTGCTGGGTGCTCAGTGCTCGGGGTGCTGGGTGCTCAGTGCTCGGGGTGCTGGGTGCTCAGTGCTCGGGGTGCTCGGTTCTCAGTAATCAGGGTGCTGGGTGCTCAGTGCTCAGGGTGCTCGATGCTCAGTATGTTGGGTGCTCACTACTCAGGGTGCCGCGTGCTCAGTGCTCAGGGTGCTGGGTGCTCAGTGCTCAGGGTGCTGGGTGCTCATTGATCAGGGTGCTGGGTGCTCAGTACTCAGGGTGCTGGGTGCTCAGTGCTCGGGGTGCTGGGTGCTCAGTGCTCAGGGTGCTGGGTGCTCAGTACTCAGGGTGTTGGTTGCCCAGTACTCGGGGTGCTTTGTGCTCAGTACTCAGGGTGCTGGGTGCTCAGTACTCAGGGTGCTGGGTGCTCAGTACTCGGGTGCTGGGTGCTCAGTGCTCAGGGTGCTGGGTGCTCAGTGCTCGGGGTGCTGGGTGCTCAGTGCTCAGTACTCAGGGTGCTGGGTGCATAGTACTCGGGGTGCTGGATGTTCAGTGCTCAGTACTCAGAGTGCTGGGTGCTCAGTGCTCAGGGTGCTGGGTGCTCAGTGCTCAGGGTGCTGGGTGCTCAGTGCTCAGGGTGCTGGGTACTCAGTGCTCAGGGTGCTGGGTGCTCAGTACTCAGGGTGCTGGGTGCTCAGTGCTCACGGTGCTGGGTGCTCAGTGCTCGGGGTGCTGGGTGCTCAGTGCTCGGGGTGCTGGGTGCTCAGTGCTCGAGGTGCTCAGTACTCAGGGTGCTGTATGTTCATTGTTCAGTGTGCTGGGTGCTCAGTACTCAGGGTGCTCGGTGCTTAGTACTCAGGGTGCTGGGTGCTCAGTACTCCGGGTGCTGGGTGCTCAGTGCTTGGGGTCCTCGGTGCTCAGTACTCAGTGCTCAGGGTGCTCAGTGCTCAGTGTTCAGGGTGCTGGGTGCTCAGTGCTCGAGGTGCTCAGTACTCAGGGTGCTGTATGTTCATTGTTCAGTGTGCTGAGTGCTCAGTACTCAGGGTGCTCGGTGGTTAGTACTCAGGGTGCTGGGTGCGCAGTACTCCGGGTGCTGGGTGCTCAGTGCTCGGGGTGCTCGGTGCTCAGTACTCAGTGCTCAGGGTGCTCAGTGCTCAGTGCTCAGGGTGCTGGGTGTTCAGTACTCAGGGTGCTGGGTGCTCAGTACTCAGGGTGCTGGGTGCTCAGTACTCAGGGTGCTGGGTGCTCAGTACTGAGGGTGCTGGGTGCTCAGTGCTCAGGGTGCTCGGTGCTCAGTACTCGGGGTGCTGGGTGCTCATTCTTGGGGTGCTGGGTGCTCAGTGCTCGGGGTGCTGCTTGCGCAGTACTCAGGGTGCTGGGTGCTCAGTGCTCAGGGTGCTGGGTGCTCAGTACTCAGGGTGCTGTGTGCTCAGTGCTCAGGGTGCTGGGTGTTCAGTCCACAGGGTGATCAGTGCTCAGGGTGCTGGGTGCTCAGTGCTCGGGGTGCTGGGTGCTCAGTGCTCGGGGTGCTGGGTGTTCAGTGCTCAGTGCTCGGGGTGCTGGGTGCTCAGTGCTCAGTGCTCAGGGTGCTGGTTGCTCAGTACTCAGGGTGCTGGGTGCTCAGTACTCAGGGTGCTGGGTGCTCAGTGTTCAGGGTGCTGGGTGCTCAGTACTCAGGGTTCTGGGTGATCAGTGCTAGGGGTGCTGGGTGCTCAGTGCTCAGGGTGCTGGGTGCTCAGTGCTCAGGGTGCTGGGTGCTCAGTACTCAGGGTGCTGGGTGCTCAGTGCTCGGGTTGCTCGGTGCTCAGTACTCAAGGTGCTGGGTGCTCAGTGCTCAGGGTGCTGGGTGCTCAGTGTTCAGGGTGCTGGGTGCTCAGTACTCAGGGTGCTCGGTGCTCAGTACTCAGGGTTCTCGGTGCTCAGTACTCAGGGTGCTGGGTGCTCAGTATTCAGGGTGCTGGGTGCTCAGTACTCGGGTGCTGGGTGCTCAATGCTCAGGGTGCTGGGTGCTCAGTGCTCAGGGTGCTGGGTGCTCAGTACTCAGGGTGCTGGGTGCTCAGTGCTCGGGGTGCTGGGTGCTCAGTGCTCAGGGTGCTGGGTGCTCAGTACTCAGGGTGTTGGTTGCCCAGTACTCGGGGTGCTTTGTGCTCAGTACTCAGGGTGCTGGGTGCTCAGTACTCAGGGTGCTGGGTGCTCAGTGCTCAGGGTGCTGGGTGCTCAGTGCTCAGGGTGCTGGGTGCTCAGTACTCAGGGTGCTGGGTGCTCAGTGCTCAGGGTGCTGGGTGCTCAGTGCTCAGTGTGCTGGGTGCTCAGTGCTCAGGGTGCTGGGTGCTCAGTTCTCAGGGTGCTGGGTACTCAGTGCTCAGGGTGCTGGGTGCTCAGTACTCAGGGTGCTGGGTGCTCAGTGCTCACGGTGCTGGGTGCTCAGTGCTCGGGGTGCTGGGTGCTCAGTGCTCGGGGTGCTGGGTGCTCAGTGCTCGGGGTGCTCGGTGCTCAGTACTCCGGGTGCTGGGTGCTCAGTGCTCGAGGTGCTCAGTACTCAGGGTGCTGTATGTTCAGTGTTCAGGGTGCTGGGTGCTCAGTACTCAGGGTGCTCGGTGCTTAGTACTCAGGGTGCTGGGTGCTCAGTACTCCGGGTGCTGGGTGCTCAGTGCTCGGGGTGCTCGGTGCTCAGTACTCAGTGCTCAGGGTGCTCAGTGCTCAGTGCTCAGGGTGCTGGGTGTTCAGTACTCAGGGTGCTGGGTGCTCAGTACTCAGGGTGCTGGGTGCTCAGTACTCGGGGTGCTCGGTGCTCATTGCTCAGGGTGCTGGGTGCTCAGTACTCAGGGTGCTGGGTGCTCAGTACTCAGGGTGCTGGGTGCTCATTGCTCAGGGTGCTGGGTACTCAGTGCTCAGTGTGCTCGGTGCTCAGTACTCGGGGTGCTGGGTGCTCATTCTTGGGGTGCTGGGTGCTCAGTGCTCGCGGTGCTGCTTGCGCAGTACTCAGGGTGCTGGGTGCTCAGTGCTCAGGGTGCTGGGTGCTCAGTACTCAGGGTGCTGGGTGCTCAGTGCTCAGGGTGCTGGGTGCTCAGTACTCAGGGTGCTGGGCGCACAGTGCTCAGGGTGCTGGGTGCTCAGTACACAGGGTGCTGGGAGCTCAGTGCTCAGGGTGATCGGTGCTCAGTACTCAGTGTGCTCAGTACTCAGGGTACTAGGTGCTCAGTGCTCGGGGTGCTGGGAGCTCAGTACTCAGGGTGCTGGGTGCTCAGTGCTCGGGGTGCTGGGTGCTCAGTGCTCAGGGTGATCGGTGCTCAGTACTGAGGGTGATGGGTGCTCAGTGCTCAGGGTGCTGGGTGTTCAGTCCACAGGGTGCTCAGTGCTCAGGGTGCTGGGTGCTCAGTGCTCGGGGTGCTTGGTGCTCAGTGCTCGGGGTGCTGGATGCTCAGTGCTCAGGTTGCTGGGTGCTCAGTACTCAGGGTGCTGGGTGCTCAGTACTCAGGGTGCTCGGTGCTCAGTACTCAGGGTTCTCAGTGCTCAGTACTCAGGGTGCTGGGTGTTCAGTCCACAGGGTGCTCAGTGCTCAGGGTGCTGGTTGCTCAGTACTCAGGGTGCTGGATGCTCAGTACTCAGGGTGCTGGGTGCTCAGTGCTCAGGTTGCTGGGTGCTCAGTACTCAGGGTGCTGGGTGATCAGTGCTCGGGGTGCTGGGTGCTCAGTGCTCAGGGTGCTGGGTGCTCAGTGCTCAGGGTGCTGGGTGCTCAGTACTCAGGGTGCTGGGTGCTCAGTGCTCGGGTTGCTCGGTGCTCAGTACTCAAGGTGCTGGGTGCTCAGTGCTCAGGGTGCTGGGTGCTCAGTGATCAGGGTGCTGGGTGCTCAGTACTCAGGGTGCTCGGTGCTCAGTACTCAGGGTTCTCAGTGCTCAGTACTCAGGGTGCTGGGTACTGAGTGCTCAGGGTGCTGGGTGCTCAGTACTCAGGGTGCTCAGTGCTCAGTACTCGGTGTGCTGGGTGCTCAGTGCTCAGGGTGCTCAGTGCTCAGTGCTCGGAGTGCTGGGCGCTCAGTGCTCAGGGCGCTGGGTGCTCAGTGCTCGGGGTGCTGTGTGCTCAGTACTCGGGGTGCTGGGTGCTCAGTGCTCAGGTTGCTCAGTGCTCAGTACTCAGTCCTCAGGGTGCTCAGTGCTCAGTGCTCAGGGTGCTGGGTGCTCAGTACTCAGGGTGCTGGGTGCTCAGTGCTCAGGGTGCTGGGTGCTCAGTGCTCGGGGCGCTGGGTGCTCAGTGCTCGGGGTGCTCGGAGCTCAGTACTCAGGGTGCTGGGTGCTCAGTGCTCGGGGTGATCGGTGCTCAGTACTCAGGGTGCTGGGTGCTCAGTGCTCGGGGTGCTCGGTGCTCAGTACGTTGGGTGCTCACTACTCAGGGTGCTGGGTACTCAGTGCTCAGGGTGCTGGGTGCTCAGTGCTCAGGGTGCTGGGTGCTCAGTGCTCAGGGTGCTGGGTGCTCAGTACTCAGGGTGCTGGGTGCTCAGTACTCAGGGTGCTGGGTGCTCAGTACGTTGGGTGCTCACTACTCAGGGTGCTGGGTACTCAGTGCTCAGGGTGCTGGGTGCTCAGTGCTCAGGGTGCTGGGTGTTCAGTACTCAGGGTGCTGGGTGCTCAGTACTCAGGGTGCTGGGTGCTCAGTACGTTGGGTGCTCACTACTCAGGGTGCTGGGTACTCAGTGCTCAGGGTGCTGGGTGCTCAGTGCTCAGGGTGCTGGGTGTTCAGTACTCAGGGTGCTGGGTGCTCAGTACTCAGGGTGCTGGGTGCTCAGTGCTCAGGGTGCTGGGTGCTCAGTGCTCGGGGCGCTGGGTGCTCAGTGCTCGGGGTGCTCGGAGCTCAGTACTCAGGGTGCTGGGTGCTCAGTGCTCGGGGTGATCGGTGCTCAGTACTCAGGGTGCTGGGTGCTCAGTGCTCGGGGTGCTCGGTGCTCAGTACGTTGGGTGCTCACTACTCAGCGTGCTGGGTACTCAGTGCTCAGGGTGCTGGGTGCTCAGTGCTCAGGGTGCTGGGTGCTCAGTGCTCAGGGTGCTGGGTGCTCAGTGCTCAGGGTCCTGGGTGCTCAGTGCTCAGGGTGCTCGGTGCTCAGTACGTTGGGTGCTCACTACTCAGGGTGCTGGGTGCTCAGTGCTCAGGGTGCTGGGTGCTCAGTACTCAGGGTGCTGGGTGCTCAGTGCTCGGGGTGCTGGGTGCTCAGTGCTCAGGGTGCTGGGTGCTCAGTACTCAGGGTGCTGGGTGCTCAGTACTCGGGTGCTGGGTGTTCAGTGCTCAGGTTGCTGGGTGCTCAGTGCTCGGGGTGCTGGGTGCTCCGTGCTCAGTACTCAGGGTGCTGGGTGCTCAGTGCTCGGGGTGCTGCGTACTCAGTGCTCAGTACTCAGGGTCCTGGGTGCTCAGTACTCAGGGTGCTGTGTGCTCAGTGCTCAGGGTGCTGGGTGCTCAGTGCTCAGGGTGCTGGGTGCTCAGTGCTCAGGGTGCTGGGTGCTCAGTACTCAGGGTGCTGGGTGCTCAGTGCTCCGGGTGCTGGGTGCTCAGTGCTCAGGGTGCTGGGTGCTCAGTACTCAGGGTGTTGTGTCCTCAGTACTCGGGGTGCTGGGTGCTCAGTACTCAGGGTGCTGGTTGCTTAGTACTCGGGTGCTGGGTGCTCAGTTCTCAGGGTGCTGGGTGCTCAGTGCTCGGGGTGCTGGGTGCTCAGTGCTCAGTACTCAGGGTGCTGGGTGCTCAGTACTCGGGGTGCTAAGTGCTCAGTGCTCAGTACTCAGGGTGCTTGGTGCTCAGTGCTCAGGGTGCTGGGTGCTCAGTGCTCGGGGTGCTGGGTGCTCAGTGCTCGGGGTGCTGGGTGCTCAGTGCTCGGGGTGCTCGGTTCTCAGTACTCAGGGTGCTGGGTGCTCAGTGCTCAGGGTGCTGGGTGCTCAGTACTTGGTGTGCTCGGTTCTCAGTACTCAGGGTGCTGGGTGCTCAGTACTCAGGGTGCTGGGTGCTCAGTACTCGGGTGCTGGGAGCTCAGTGCTCAGGGTGCTGGGTGCTCAGTGCTCGGGGTGCTGGGTGCTCAGTGCTCAGTACTCAGGGTGCTGGGTGCTTAGTACTCGGGGTGCTGGATGCTCAGTGCTCAGTACTCAGGGTGCTGGGTGCTCAGTGCTCAGGGTGCTGGGTGCTCAGTGCTCAGGGTGCTGGGTGCTCAGTGCTCAGGGTGCTGGGTACTCAGTGCTCAGGGTGCTGGGTGCTCAGTACTCAGGGTGCTGGGTGCTCAGTGCTCACGGTGCTGGGTGCTCAGTGCTCGGGGTGCTGGGTGCTCTGTGCTCGGGGTGCTGGGTGCTCAGTGCTCGGGGTGCTCTGTGCTCAGTACTCAGGGTGCTGTGTGCTCAGTGCTCGAGGTGCTCAGTACTCAGGGTGCTGTATGTTCAGTGTTCAGGGTGCTGGGTGCTCAGTACTCAGGGTGCTCGGTGCTTAGTACTCAGGGTGCTGGGTGCTCAGTACTCCGGGTGCTGGGTGCTCAGTGCTCGGGGTGCTCGGTGCTCAGTACTCAGTGGTCATGGTGCTCAGTGCTCAGTGCTCAGGGTGCTGGGTGTTCAGTACTCAGGGTGCTGGGTGCTCAGTACTCAGGGTGCTGGGTGCTCAGTACTCGGGGTGCTCGGTGCTCATTGCTCAGGCTGCTGGGTGCTCAGTACTCAGGGTGCTGGGTGCACAGTACTCAGGGTGCTGGGTGCTCAGTGCTCAGGGTGCTGGGTACTCAGTGCTCAGGGTGCTCGGTGCTCAGTACTCGGGGTGCTGGGTGCTCATTCTTGGGGTGCTGGGTGCTCAGTGCTCGGGGTGCTGCTTGCGCAGTACTCAGGGTGCTGGGTGCTCAGTGCTCAGGGTGCTGGGTGCTCAGTACTCAGGGTGCTGGGAGCTCAGTGCTCAGGGTGATTGGTGCTCAGTACTCAGGGTGCTCAGTACTCAGGGTACTGGGTGCTCATTGCTCGGGGTGCTGGGAGCTCAGTACTCAGGGTGCTGGGTGCTCAGTGCTCGGGGTGCTGGGTGCTCAGTGCTCAGGGTGATCGGTGCTCAGTACTGAGGGTGCTGGGTGCTCAGTGCTCAGGGTTCTGGGTGTTCAGTCCACAGTTTGCTCAGTGCTCAGGGTGCTGGGTGCTCAGTGCTCGGGGTGCTGGGTGCTCAGTGCTCGGGGTGCTGGGTGTTCAGTGCTCAGTGCTCAGGGTGCTGGGTGCTCAGTGCTCAGTGCTCAGGGTGCTGGTTGCTCAGTACTCAGGGTGCTGGGTGCTCAGTACTCAGGGTTCTGGGTGCTCAGTGCTCAGGGTGCTGGGTGCTCAGTACTCAGGGTGCTGGGTGATCAGTGCTCGGGGTGCTTTGTGCTCAGTGCTCAGGGTGCTGGGTGCTCAGTGCTCAGGGTGCTGGGTGCTCAGTACTCAGGGTGCTGGGTGCTCAGTGCTCGGGTTGCTCGGTGCTCAGTACTCAAGGTGCTGGGTGCTCAGTGCTCGGGGGGCTGGGTGCTCAGTGATCAGGGTGCTGGGTGCTCAGTACTCAGGGTGCTCGGTGCTCAGTACTCAGGGTTCTCGGTGCTCAGTACTCAGGGTGCTGGGTACTCAGTGCTCAGGGTGCTGGGTGCTCAGTATTCAGGGTGCTCAGTGCTCAGTACTTAGGGTGCTTGGTGCTCAGTACTCAGGGTGCTCAGTGCTCAGTACTCGGTGTGCTGGGTGCTCAGTGCTCAGGGTGCTCAGTGCTCAGTGCTCGGGGTGCTGGGTGCTCAGTGCTCAGGGCGCTGGGTGCTCAGTGCTCGGGGTGCTGTGTGCTCAGTACTCGGGGTGCTGGGTGCTCAGTGCTCAGGTTGCTCAGTGCTCCGTACTCAGTGCTCAGGGTGCTCAGTGCTCAGTGCTCAGGGTGCTGGGTGTTCAGTACTCAGGGTGCTAGGTGCTCAGTACTCAGGGTGCTGGGTGCTCAGTGCTCAGGGTGCTGGGTGCTCAGTGCTCGGGGCGCTGAGTGCTCAGTGCTCGGGGTGCTCGGTGCTCAGTACTCAGGGTGCTGGGTGCTCAGTGCTCGGGGTGCTCGGTGCTCAGTACGTTGGGTGCTCACTACTCAGGGTGCTGGGTGCTCAGTGCTCAGGGTGCTGGGTGCTCAGTGCTCAGGGTGCTGGGTGCTCAGTGCTCAGGGTGCTGGGTGCTCAGTACTCAGGGTGCTGGGTGCTCAGTATTCAGGGTTCTGGGTGCTCAGTACTCGGGTGCTGGGTGCTCAGTGCTCAGGGTGCTGGGTGCTCAGTGCTCAGGGTGCTGGGTGCTCAGTGCTCGGGGTGCTCGGTGCTCAGTACGTTGGGTGCTCACTACTCAGGGTGCTGGGTGCTCAGTGCTCAGGGTGCTGGGTGCTCAGTGCTCAGGGTGCTGGGTGCTCGGTGCTCTGGGTGCTAGGTGCTCAGTACTCAGGGTGCTGGGTGCTCAGTGCTCGGGGTGCTGGGTGCCCTGTGCTCAGGGTGCTGGGTGCTCAGTACTCAGGGTGCTGGGTGCTCAGTACTCGGGGTGCTGCGTGCTCAGTATTTAGGGTGCTGGGTGCTCAGTACTCATTGTGCTGGGTGCTCAGTACTCGGGTGCTGGGTGCTCAGTTCTCAGGGTGCTGGGTGCTCAGTGCTCGGGGTGCTGGGTGCTCAGTGCTCAGTACTCAGGGTGCTGGGTTCTCAGTGCTCGGGGTGCTGCGTGCTCAGTCCTCAGTACTCAGGGTGCTGGGTTCTCAGTACTCGGGGTGCTGCGTGCTCAGTATTCAGGGTGCTGGGTGCTCAGTACTCATTGTGCTGGGTGCTCAGTACTCAGGGTGCTGTGTGCTCAGTGCTCAGGGTGCTGGGTGCTCAGTGCTCAGGGTGCTGGGTGCTCAGTGCTCAGGGTGCTGGGTGCTCAGTACTCAGGGTGCTGGGTGCTCAGTGGTCGGGGTGCTGGGTGCTCAGTGCTCAGGGTGCTGGGTGCTCAGTACTCAGGGTGTTGTGTCCTCAGTACTCGGGGTGCTGGGTGCTCAGTACTCAGGGTGCTGGGTGCTCAGTACTCAGGGTGCTGGTTGCTTAGTACTCGGGTGCTGGGTGCTCAGTGCTCAGGGTGCTGGGTGCTCAGTACTCAGGGTGCTGGGTGCTCAGTACTCGGGGTGCTGGGTGCTCAGTATTCAGGGTGCTGGGTGCTCAGTACTCATTGTGCTGGGTGCTCAGTACTCGGGTGCTGGGTGCTCAGTGCTCAGGGTGCTGGGTGCTCAGTGCTCGGGGTGCTGGGTGCTCAGTGCTCAGTACTCAGGGTGCTGGGTGCTCAGTGCTCGGGGTGCTGCGTGCTCAGTGCTCAGTACTCAGGGTCCTGGGTGCTCAGTACTCAGGGTGCTGTGTGCTCAGTGCTCAGGGTCCTGGGTGCTCAGTGCTCAGGGTGCTGGGTGCTCAGTGCTCAGGGTGCTGGGTGCTCAGTACTCAGGGTGCTGGGTGCTCAGTGCTCGGGGTGCTGGGTGCTCAGTGCTCAGGGTGCTGGGTGCTCAGTACTCAGGGTGTTGTGTCCTCAGTACTCGGGGTGCTGGGTGCTCAGTACTCAGGGTGCTGGTTGCTTAGTACTCCGGTGCTGGGTGCTCAGTGCTCAGGGTGCTGGGTGCTCAGTGCTCGGGGTGCTGGGTGCTCAGTGCTCAGTACTCAGGGTGCTGGGTGCTCAGTATTCGGGGTGCTAGGTGCTCAGTGATCAGTACTCAGGGTGCTGGGTGCTCAGTGCTCAGGGTGCTGGGTGCTCAGTGCTCAGGGTGCTGGGTGCTCAGTGCTCAGGGTGCTGGGTACTCAGTGCTCAGGGTACTGGGTGCTCAGTACTCAGGGTGCTGGGTGCTCAGTGCTCAGGGTGCTGGGTGCTCAGTGCTCGGGGTGCTGGGTGCTCAGTGCTCGGGGTGCTCGGTTCTCAGTACTCAGGGTGCTGGGTGCTCAGTGCTCAGGGTGCTCGATGCTCAGTATGTTGGGTGCTCACTACTCAGGGTGGTGCGTGCTCAGTGCTCAGGGTGCTGGGTGCTCAGTGCTCAAGGTGCTGGGTGCTCAGTGCTCAGGGTGCTGGGTGCTCAGTACTCAGGGTGCTGGGTGCTCAGTGCTCGGGGTGCTCGGTTCTCAGTACTCAGGGTGCTGGGTGCTCAGTGCTCAGGGTGCTCGATGCTCAGTATGTTGGGTGCTCACTACTCAGGGTGCTGAGTGCTCAGTGCTCAGGGTGCTGGGTGCTCAGTGCTCAGGGTGCTGGGTGCTCAGTGCTCAGGGTGCTGGGTGCTCAGTACTCAGGGTGCTGGGTGCTCAGTGCTCGGGGTGCTGGGTGCTCAGTGCTCAGGGTGCTGGGTGCTCAGTACTCAGGGTGTTGGTTGCCCAGTACTCAGGGTGCTTTTTGCTCAGTACTCAGGGTGCTGGGTGCTCAGTACTCAGGGTGCTGGGTGCTCAGTACTCGGGTGCTGGGTGCTCAGTGCTCAGGGTGCTGGGTGCTCAGTGCTCGGGGTGCTGGGTGCTCAGTGCTCAGTACTCAGGGTGCTGGGTGCTTAGTACTCGGGGTGCTGGATGCTCAGTGCTCAGTACTCAGGGTGCTGGGTGCTCAGTGCTCAGGGTGCTGGGTGCTCAGTGCTCAGGGTGCTGGGTGCTCAGTGCTCAGGGTGCTGTGTACTCAGTGCTCAGGGTGCTGGGTGCTCAGTACTCAGGGTGCTGGGTGCTCAGTGCTCACGGTGCTGGGTGCTCAGTGCTCGGGGTGCTGGGTGCTCAGTGCTCGGGGTGCTGGGTGCTCAGTGCTCGGGGTGCTCGGTGCTCAGTACTCAGGGTGCTGGGTGCTCAGTGCTCGAGGTGCTCAGTACTCAGGGTGCTGGGTGCTCAGTGCTCAGGGTGCTGGGTGCTCAGTACTCAGGGTGCTGGGCGCACAGTGCTCAGGGTGCTGGGTGCTCAGTACACAGGGTGCTGGGAGCTCAGTGCTCAGGGTGATTGGTGCTCAGTACTCAGTGTGCTCAGTACTCAGGGTACTGGGTGCTCATTGCTCGGGGTGGTGGGAGCTCAGTACTCAGGGTGCTGGGTGCTCAGTGCTCGGGGTGCTGGGTGCTCAGTGCTCAGGGTGATCGGTGCTCAATACTGAGGGTGCTGGGTGCTCAGTGCTCAGGGTGCTGGGTGTTCAGTCCACAGGGTGCTCAGTGCTCAGGGTGCTGGGTGCTCAGTGCTCGGGGTGCTGGGTGCTCAGTTCTCGGGGTGCTGGGTGTTCAGTGCTCAGTGCTCAGGGTGCTGGGTGCTCAGTGCTCAGTGCTCAGGGTGCTGGTTGCTCAGTACTCAGGGTGCTGGGTGCTCAGTACTCAGGGTTCTGGGTGCTCAGTGCTCAGGGTGCTGGGTGCTCAGTACTCAGGGTGCTGGGTGATCAGTGCTCGGGGTGCTGGGTGCTCAGTGCTCAGGGTGCTGGGTGCTCAGTGCTCAGGGTGCTGGGTGCTCAGTACTCAGGGTGCTGGGTGCTCAGTGCTCGGGTTGCTCGGTGCTCAGTACTCACGGTGCTGGATGCTCAGTGCTCAGGGTGCTGGGTGCTCAGTGATCAGGGTGCTGGGTGCTCAGTACTCAGGGTGCTCGGTACTCAGTACTCAGGGTTCTCGGTGCTCAGTACTCAGGGTGCTGGGTACTCAGTGCTCAGGGTGCTGGGTGCTCAGTACTCAGGGTGCTCAGTGCTCAGTACTTAGGGTGCTTGGTGCTCAGTACTCAGGTTGCTCAGTGCTCAGGGTGCTCAGTGCTCAGTGCTCGGGGTGCTGGGTGCTCAGTGCTCAGGGCGCTGTGTGCTCAGTGCTCGGGGTGCTGTGTGCTCAGTACTCGGGGTGCTGGGTGCTCAGTGCTCAGGTTGCTCAGTGCTCAGTACTCAGTGCTCAGGGTGCTCAGTGCTCAGTGCTCAGGGTGCTGGGTGTTCAGTACTCAGGGTGCTGGGTGCTCAGTACTCAGGGTGCTGGGTGCTCAGTGCTCAGGGTGCTGGGTGCTCAGTGCTCGGGGCGCTGGGTGCTCAGTGCTCGGGGTGCTCGGAGCTCAGTACTCAGGGTGCTGGGTGCTCAGTGCTCGGGGTGATCGGTGCTCAGTGCTCAGGGTGCTGGGTGCTCAGTGCTCAGGGTGCTGGGTGCTCAGTGCTCGGGGTGCTCGGTGCTCAGTACGTTGGGTGCTCACTACTCAGGGTGCTGGGTGCTCAGTGCTCAGGGAGCTGGGTGCTCAGTGCTCAGGGTGCTGGGTGCTCAGTGCTCTGGGTGCTGGGTGCTCAGTACTCAGGGTGCTGGGTGCTCAGTGCTCGGGGTGCTGGGTGCTCAGTGCTCAGGGTGCTGGGTGCTCAGTACTCAGGGTGCTGTGTGCTCAGTACTCGGGGTGCTGCGTGCTCAGTATTCAGGGTGCTGGGTGCTCAGTACTCATTGTGCTGGGTGCTCAGTACTCGGGTGCTGGGTGCTCAGTGCCCAGGGTCCTGGGTGCTCAGTGCTTGGGGTGCTGGGTGCTCAGTGCTCAGTACTCAGGGTGCTGGGTGCTCAGTGCTCGGGGTGCTGCGTGCTCAGTGCTCAGTACTCAGGGTCCTGGGTGCTCAGTACTCAGGGTGCTGTGTGCTCAGTGCTCAGGGTGCTGGGTGCTCAGTGCTCAGGGTGCTGGGTGCTCAGTGCTCAGGGTGCTGGGTGCTCAGTACTCAGGGTGCTGGGTGCTCAGTGCTCGGGGTGCTGGGTGCTCAGTGCTCAGGGTGCTGGGTGCTCAGAACTCAGGGTGTTATGTCCTCAGTACTCGGGGTGCTGGGTGCTCAGTACTCAGGGTGCTGGGTGCTCAGTACTCAGGGTGCTGGTTGCTTAGTACTCGGGTGCTGGGTGCTCAGTGCTCAGGGTGCTGGGTGCTCAGTACTCAGGGTGCTGGGTGCTCAGTGCTCGAGGTGCTCGGTTCTCAGTACTCAGGGTGCTGGGTGCTCAGTGCTCAGGGTGCTCGATGCTCAGTATGTTGGGTGCTCACTACTCAGGGTGCTGAGTGCTCAGTGCTCAGGGTGCTGGGTGCTCAGTGCTCAGGGTGCTGGGTGCTCAGTGCTCAGGGTGCTGGGTGCTCAGTACTCAGGGTGCTGGGTGCTCAGTGCTCGGGGTGCTGGGTGCTCAGTGCTCAGGGTGCTGGGTGCTCAGTACTCAGGGTGTTGGTTGCCCAGTACTCAGGGTGCTTTTTGCTCAGTACTCAGGGTGCTGGGTGCTCAGTACTCAGGGTGCTGGGTGCTCAGTACTCGGATGCTGGGTGCTCAGTGCTCAGGGTGCTGGGTGCTCAGTGCTCGGGGTGCTGGGTGCTCAGTGCTCAGTACTCAGGGTGCTGGGTGCTTAGTACTCGGGGTGCTGGATGCTCAGTGCTCAGTACTCAGGGTGCTGGGTGCTCAGTGCTCAGGGTGCTGGGTGCTCAGTGCTCAGGGTGCTGGGTGCTCAGTGCTCAGGGTGCTGTGTACTCAGTGCTCAGGGTGCTGGGTGCTCAGTACTCAGGGTGCTGGGTGCTCAGTGCTCACGGTGCTGGGTGCTCAGTGCTCGGGGTGCTGGGTGCTCAGTGCTCGGGGTGCTGGGTGCTCAGTGTTCGGGGTGCTCGGTGCTCAGTACTCAGGGTGCTGGGTGCTCAGTGCTCGAGGTGCTCAGTACTCAGGGTGCTGGGTGCTCAGTGCTCAGGGTGCTGGGTGCTCAGTACTCAGGGTGCTGGGCGCACAGTGCTCAGGGTGCTGGGTGCTCAGTACACAGGGTGCTGGGAGCTCAGTGCTCAGGGTGATTGGTGCTCAGTACTCAGTGTGCTCAGTACTCAGGGTACTGGGTGCTCATTGCTCGGGGTGGTGGGAGCTCAGTACTCAGGGTGCTGGGTGCTCAGTGCTCGGGGTGCTGGGTGCTCAGTGCTCAGGGTGATCGGTGCTCAATACTGAGGGTGCTGGGTGCTCAGTGCTCAGGGTGCTGGGTGTTCAGTCCACAGGGTGCCCAGTGCTCAGGGTGCTGGGTGCTCAGTGCTCGGGGTGCTGGGTGCTCAGTTCTCGGGGTGCTGGGTGTTCAGTGCTCAGTGCTCAGGGTGCTGGGTGCTCAGTGCTCAGTGCTCAGGGTGCTGGTTGCTCAGTACTCAGGGTGCTGGGTGCTCAGTACTCAGGGTTCTGGGTGCTCAGTGCTCAGGGTGCTGGGTGCTCAGTACTCAGGGTTCTGGGTGCTCAGTGCTCAGGGTGCTGGGTGCTCAGTGCTCAGGGTGCTGGGTGCTCAGTGCTCAGGGTGCTGGGTGCTCAGTACTCAGGGTGCTGGGTGCTCAGTGCTCGGGTTGCTCGGTGCTCAGTACTCACGGTGCTGGATGCTCAGTGCTCAGGGTGCTGGGTGCTCAGTGATCAGGGTGCTGGGTGCTCAGTACTCAGGGTGCTCGGTACTCAGTACTCAGGGTTCTCGGTGCTCAGTACTCAGGGTGCTGGGTACTCAGTGCTCAGGGTGCTGGGTGCTCAGTACTCAGGGTGCTCAGTGCTCAGTACTTAGGGTGCTTGGTGCTCAGTACTCAGGTTGCTCAGTGCTCAGGGTGCTCAGTGCTCAGTGCTCGGGGTGCTGGGTGCTCAGTGCTCAGGGCGCTGTGTGCTCAGTGCTCGGGGTGCTGTGTGCTCAGTACTCGGGGTGCTGGGTGCTCAGTGCTCAGGGTGCTGGGTGCTCAGTGCTCAGGGTGCTGGGTGCTCAGTGCTCAGGGTGCTGGGTGCTCAGTACTCAGGGTGCTGGGTGCTCAGTGCTCGGGTTGCTCGGTGCTCAGTACTCACGGTGCTGGATGCTCAGTGCTCAGGGTGCTGGGTGCTCAGTGATCAGGGTGCTGGGTGCTCAGTACTCAGGGTGCTCGGTACTCAGTACTCAGGGTTCTCGGTGCTCAGTACTCAGGGTGCTGGGTACTCAGTGCTCAGGGTGCTGGGTGCTCAGTACTCAGGGTGCTCAGTGCTCAGTACTTAGGGTGCTTGGTGCTCAGTACTCAGGTTGCTCAGTGCTCAGGGTGCTCAGTGCTCAGTGCTCGGGGTGCTGGGTGCTCAGTGCTCAGGGCGCTGTGTGCTCAGTGCTCGGGGTGCTGTGTGCTCAGTACTCGGGGTGCTGGGTGCTCAGTGCTCAGGTTGCTCAGTGCTCAGTACTCAGTGCTCAGGGTGCTCAGTGCTCAGTGCTCAGGGTGCTGGGTGTTCAGTACTCAGGGTGCTGGGTGCTCAGTGCTCAGGGTGCTGGGTGCTCAGTGCTCGGGGTGATCGGTGCTCAGTGCTCAGGGTGCTGGGTGCTCAGTGCTCAGGGTGCTGGGTGCTCAGTGCTCGGGGTGCTCGGTGCTCAGTACGTTGGGTGCTCACTACTCAGGGTGCTGGGTGCTCAGTGCTCAGGGAGCTGGGTGCTCAGTGCTCAGGGTGCTGGGTGCTCAGTGCTCTGGGTGCTGGGTGCTCAGTACTCAGGGTGCTGGGTGCTCAGTGCTCGGGGTGCTGGGTTCTCAGTGCTCAGGGTGCTGGGTGCTCAGTACTCAGGGTGCTGGGTGCTCAGTACTCGGGGTGCTGCGTGCTCAGTATTCAGGGTGCTGGGTGCTCAGTACTCATTGTGCTGGGTGCTCAGTACTCGGGTGCTGGGTGCTCAGTGCTCAGGGTCCTGGGTGCTCAGTGCTTGGGGTGCTGGGTGCTCAGTGCTCAGTACTCAGGGTGCTGGGTGCTCAGTGCTCGGGGTGCTGCGTGCTCAGTGCTCAGTACTCAGGGTCCTGGGTGCTCAGTACTCAGGGTGCTGTGTGCTCAGTGCTCAGGGTGCTGGGTGCTCAGTGCTCAGGGTGCTGGGTGCTCAGTGCTCAGGGTGCTGGGTGCTCAGTACTCAGGGTGCTGGGTGCTCAGTGCTCGGGGTGCTGGGTGCTCAGTGCTCAGGGTGCTGGGTGCTCAGAACTCAGGGTGTTATGTCCTCAGTACTCGGGGTGCTGGGTGCTCAGTACTCAGGGTGCTGGGTGCTCAGTACTCAGGGTGCTGGTTGCTTAGTACTCGGGTGCTGGGTGCTCAGTGCTCAGGGTGCTGGGTGCTCAGTGCTCGGGGTGCTGGTTGCTCAGTGCTCAGTACTCAGGGTGCTGGGTGCTCAGTACTCGGGGTGCTAGGTGCTCAGTGCTCAGTACTCAGGGTGCTGGGTGCTCAGTGCTCAGGGTGCTGGGTGCTCATTGCTCAGGGTGCTGGGTGCTCAGTGCTCAGGGTGCTGGGTACTCAGTGCTCAGGGTACTGGGTGCTCAGTGCTCAGGGTGCTGTGTGCTCAGTGCTCGGTGTGCTGGGTGCTCAGTGCTCGGGGTGCTGGGTGCTCATTGCTCGGGGTGCTCGGTGCTCAGTACTCAGGGTGCTGGGTGCTCAGTGCTCGAGGTGCTCAGTACTCAGGGTGCTGTATGTTCAGTGTTCAGGGTGCTGGGTGCTCAGTACTCAGGGTGCTCGGTGCTTAGTACTCAGGGTGCTGGGTGCTCAGTACTCAGGGTGCTGGGTGCTCAGTACTCAGGGTGCTGGGTGTTCAGTGCTCAGTGTGCTGGGTACTCAGTGCTCAGGGTGCTCGGTGCTCAGTACTCGGGGTGCTGGGTGCTCATTCTCGGGGTGCTGGGTGCTCAGTGCTCAGGGTGCAGGGTGCTCAGTACTCAGGGTGCTGGGTGCTCAGTGCTCAGGGTGCTGGGTGCTCAGTACTAAGGGTGCTGGGTGCTCAGTGCTCAGGGTGCTGGGTGCTCAGTATTCAGGGTGCTGGGTGCTCAGTGCTCAGGATGCTGGGTGCTCAGTACTCAGGGTGCTGGGAGCTCAGTGCTCAGGGTGATCGGTGCTCAATACTCAGGGTGCTCAGTACTCAGGGTACTGGGTGCTCAGTGCTCGGGGTGCTGGGAGCACAGTTCTCAGGGTGCTGGGTGCTCAGTGCTCGGGGTGCTGGGTGCTCAGTGCTCAGGGTGATCGGTGCTCAGTACTCAGGGTGCTGGGTGCTCAGTGCTCAGGGTGCTGGGTGTTCAGTCCACAGGGTGCTCAGTGCTCAGGGTGCTGGGTGCTCAGTGCTCGGGGTGCTGGGTGTTCAGTGCTCGGGGTGCTGGGTGCTCAGTGCTCAGGGTGCTGTGTGCTCAGTGCTCAGTGCTCAGGGTGCTGGTTGCTCAGTACTCAGGGTGCTGGGTGCTCAGTACTCAGGGTGCTGGGTGCTCAGTGCTCGGGTTGCTCGGTGCTCAGTACTCAAGGTGCTGGGTGCTCAGTGCTCAGGGTGCTGGGTGCTCAGTGATCAGGGTGCTGGGTGCTCAGTACTCAGGGTGCTTGGTGCTCAGTACTCAGGGTGCTCAGTGCTCAGTACTCGGTGTGCTGGGTGCTCAGTGCTCAGGGTGCTCAGTGCTCAGTGCTCGGGGTGCTGGGTGCTCAGTGCTCAGGGCGCTGGGTGCTCAGTGCTCGGGGTGCTGTGTGCTCAGTACTCGGGGTGCTGGGTGCTCAGTGCTCAGGTTGCTCAGTGCTCCGTACTCAGTGCTCAGGGTGCTCAGTGCTCAGTGCTCAGGGTGCTGGGTGTTCAGTACTCAGGGTGCTAGGTGCTCAGTACTCAGGGTGCTGGGTTCTCAGTGCTCAGGGTGCTGGGTGCTCAGTGCTCGGGGCGCTGAGTGCTCAGTGCTCGGGGTGCTCGGTGCTCAGTACTCAGGGTGCTGGGTGCTCAGTGCTCGGGGTGCTCGGTGCTCAGTACGTTGGGTGCTCACTACTCAGGGTGCTGGGTGCTCAGTGCTCAGGGTGCTGGGTGCTCAGTGCTCAGGGTGCTGGGTGCTCAGTGCTCAGGGTGCTGGGTGCTCAGTACTCAGGGTGCTGGGTGCTCAGTATTCAGGGTGCTGGGTGCTCAGTACTCGGGTGCTGGGTGCTCAGTGCTCAGGGTGCTGGGTGCTCAGTGCTCAGTGTGCTGGGTTCTCAGTACACAGGGTGCTGGGAGCTCAGTGCTCAGGGTGATTGGTGCTCAGTACTCAGTGTGCTCAGTACTCAGGGTACTGGGTGCTCATTGCTCGGGGTGGTGGGAGCTCAGTACTCAGGGTGCTGGGTGCTCAGTGCTCGGGGTGCTGGGTGCTCAGTGCTCAGGGTGATCGGTGCTCAATACTGAGGGTGCTGGGTGCTCAGTGCTCAGGGTGCTGGGTGTTCAGTCCACAGGGTGCTCAGTGCTCAGGGTGCTGGGTGCTCAGTGCTCGGGGTGCTGGGTGCTCAGTTCTCGGGGTGCTGGGTGTTCAGTGTTCAGTGCTCAGGGTGCTGGGTGCTCAGTGCTCAGTGCTCAGGGTGCTGGTTGCTCAGTACTCAGGGTGCTGGGTGCTCAGTACTCAGGGTTCTGGGTGCTCAGTGCTCAGGGTGCTGGGTGCTCAGTACTCAGGGTGCTGGGTGATCAGTGCTCGGGGTGCTGGGTGCTCAGTGCTCAGGGTGCTGGGTGCTCAGTGCTCAGGGTGCTGGGTGCTCAGTACTCAGGGTGCTGGGTGCTCAGTGCTCGGGTTGCTCGGTGCTCAGTACTCACGGTGCTGGATGCTCAGTGCTCAGGGTGCTGGGTGCTCAGTGATCAGGGTGCTGGGTGCTCAGTACTCAGGGTGCTCGGTACTCAGTACTCAGGGTTCTCGGTGCTCAGTACTCAGGGTGCTGGGTACTCAGTGCTCAGGGTGCTGGGTGCTCAGTACTCAGGGTGCTCAGTGCTCAGTACTTAGGGTGCTTGGTGCTCAGTACTCAGGTTGCTCAGTGCTCAGGGTGCTCAGTGCTCAGTGCTCGGGGTGCTGGGTGCTCAGTGCTCAGGGCGCTGTGTGCTCAGTGCTCGGGGTGCTGTGTGCTCAGTACTCGGGGTGCTGGGTGCTCAGTGCTCAGGTTGCTCAGTGCTCAGTACTCAGTGCTCAGGGTGCTCAGTGCTCAGTGCTCAGGGTGCTGGGTGTTCAGTACTCAGGGTGCTGGGTGCTCAGTACTCAGGGTGCTGGGTGCTCAGTGCTCAGGGTGCTGGGTGCTCAGTGCTCGGGGCGCTGGGTGCTCAGTGCTCGGGGTGCTCGGAGCTCAGTACTCAGGGTGCTGGGTGCTCAGTGCTCGGGGTGATCGGTGCTCAGTGCTCAGGGAGCTGGGTGCTCAGTGCTCAGGGTGCTGGGTGCTCAGTGCTCGGGGTGCTCGGTGCTCAGTACGTTGGGTGCTCACTACTCAGGGTGCTGGGTGCTCAGTGCTCAGGGAGCTGGGTGCTCAGTGCTCAGGGTGCTGGGTGCTCAGTGCTCTGGGTGCTGGGTGCTCAGTACTCAGGGTGCTGGCTGCTCAGTGCTCGGGGTGCTGGGTGCTCAGTGCTCAGGGTGCTGGGTGCTCAGTACTCAGGGTGCTGTGTGCTCAGTACTCGGGGTGCTGCGTGCTCAGTATTCAGGGTGCTGGGTGCTCAGTACTCATTGTGCTGGGTGCTCAGTACTCGGGTGCTGGGTGCTCAGTGCTCAGGGTCCTGGGTGCTCAGTGCTTGGGGTGCTGGGTGCTCAGTGCTCAGTACTCAGGGTGCTGGGTGCTCAGTGCTCGGGGTGCTGCGTGCTCAGTGCTCAGTACTCAGGGTCCTGGGTGCTCAGTACTCAGGGTGCTGTGTGCTCAGTGCTCAGGGTGCTGGGTGCTCAGTGCTCAGGGTGCTGGGTGCTCAGTGCTCAGGGTGCTGGGTGCTCAGTACTCAGGGTGCTGGGTGCTCAGTGCTCGGGGTGCTGGGTGCTCAGTGCTCAGGGTGCTGGGTGCTCAGAACTCAGGGTGTTATGTCCTCAGTACTCGGGGTGCTGGGTGCTCAGTACTCAGGGTGCTGGGTGCTCAGTACTCAGGGTGCTGGTTGCTTAGTACTCGGGTGCTGGGTGCTCAGTGCTCAGGGTGCTGGGTGCTCAGTGCTCGGGGTGCTGGTTGCTCAGTGCTCAGTACTCAGGGTGCTGGGTGCTCAGTACTCGGGGTGCTAGGTGCTCAGTGCTCAGTACTCAGGGTGCTGGGTGCTCAGTGCTCAGGGTGCTGGGTGCTCATTGCTCAGGGTGCTGGGTGCTCAGTGCTCAGGGTGCTGGGTACTCAGTGCTCAGGGTACTGGGTGCTCAGTGCTCAGGGTGCTGGGTGCTCAGTGCTCGGGGTGCTGGGTGCTCAGTGCTCGGGGTGCTGGGTGCTCATTGCTCGGGGTGCTCGGTGCTCAGTACTCAGGGTGCTGGGTGCTCAGTGCTCGAGGTGCTCAGTACTCAGGGTGCTGTATGTTCAGTGTTCAGGGTGCTGGGTGCTCAGTACTCAGGGTGCTCGGTGCTTAGTACTCAGGGTGCTGGGTGCTCAGTACTCAGGGTGCTGGGTGCTCAGTACTCAGGGTGCTGGGTGTTCAGTGCTCAGTGTGCTGGGTACTCAGTGCTCAGGGTGCTCGGTGCTCAGTACTCGGGGTGCTGGGTGCTCATTCTCGGGGTGCTGGGTGCTCAGTGCTCAGGGTGCAGGGTGCTCAGTACTCAGGGTGCTGGGTGCTCAGTGCTCAGGGTGCTGGGTGCTCAGTACTAAGGGTGCTGGGTGCTCAGTGCTCAGGGTGCTGGGTGCTCAGTATTCAGGGTGCTGGGTGCTCAGTGCTCAGGATGCTGGGTGCTCAGTACTCAGGGTGCTGGGAGCTCAGTGCTCAGGGTGATCGGTGCTCAATACTCAGGGTGCTCAGTACTCAGGGTACTGGGTGCTCAGTGCTCGGGGTGCTGGGAGCACAGTTCTCAGGGTGCTGGGTGCTCAGTGCTCGGGGTGCTGGGTGCTCAGTGCTCAGGGTGATCGGTGCTCAGTACTCAGGGTGCTGGGTGCTCAGTGCTCAGGGTGCTGGGTGTTCAGTCCACAGGGTGCTCAGTGCTCAGGGTGCTGGGTGCTCAGTGCTCGGGGTGCTGGGTGTTCAGTGCTCGGGGTGCTGGGTGCTCAGTGCTCAGGGTGCTGTGTGCTCAGTGCTCAGTGCTCAGGGTGCTGGTTGCTCAGTACTCAGGGTGCTGGGTGCTCAGTACTCAGGGTGCTGGGTGCTCAGTGCTCGGGTTGCTCGGTGCTCAGTACTCAAGGTGCTGGGTGCTCAGTGCTCAGGGTGCTGGGTGCTCAGTGATCAGGGTGCTGGGTGCTCAGTACTCAGGGTGCTCGGTGCTCAGTACTCAGGGTTCTCGGTGCTCAGTACTCAGGGTGCTGGGTACTCAGTGCTCAGGGTGCTGGGTGCTCAGTATTCAGGGTGCTCAGTGCTCAGTACTTAGGGTGCTTGGTGCTCAGTACTCAGGGTGCTCAGTGCTCAGTACTCGGTGTGCTGGGTGCTCAGTGCTCAGGGTGCTCAGTGCTCAGTGCTCGGGGTGCTGGGTGCTCAGTGCTCAGGGCGCTGGGTGCTCAGTGCTCGGGGTGCTGTGTGCTCAGTACTCGGGGTGCTGGGTGCTCAGTGCTCAGGTTGCTCAGTGCTCCGTACTCAGTGCTCAGGGTGCTCAGTGCTCAGTGCTCAGGGTGCTGGGTGTTCAGTACTCAGGGTGCTAGGTGCTCAGTACTCAGGGTGCTGGGTTTTCAGTGCTCAGGGTGCTGGGTGCTCAGTGCTCGGGGCGCTGAGTGCTCAGTGCTCGGGGTGCTCGGTGCTCAGTACTCAGGGTGCTGGGTGCTCAGTGCTCGGGGTGCTCGGTGCTCAGTACGTTGGGTGCTCACTACTCAGGGTGCTGGGTGCTCAGTGCTCAGGGTGCTGGGTGCTCAGTGCTCAGGGTGCTGGGTGCTCAGTGCTCAGGGTGCTGGGTGCTCAGTACTCAGGGTGCTGGGTGCTCAGTATTCAGGGTGCTGGGTGCTCAGTACTCGGGTGCTGGGTGCTCAGTGCTCAGGGTGCTGGGTGCTCAGTGCTCAGGGTGCTGGGTGCTCAGTGCTCGGGGTGCTCGGTGCTCAGTACGTTGGGTGCTCACTACTCAGGGTGCTGGGTGCTCAGTGCTCAGGGTGCTGGGTGCTCAGTGCTCAGGGTGCTGGGTGCTCAGTGCTCTGGGTGCTAGGTGCTCAGTACTCAGGGTGCTGGGTGCTCAGTGCTCGGGGTGCTGGGTGCCCAGTGCTCAAGGTGCTGGGTGCTCAGTACTCAGGGTGCTGGGTGCTCAGTACTCGGGGTGCTGCGTGCTCAGTATTCAGGGTGCTGGGTGCTCAGTACTCATTGTGCTGGGTGCTCAGTACTCGGGTGCTGGGTGCTCAGTGCTCAGGGTGCTGGGTGCTCAGTGCTCGGGGTGCTGGGTGCTCAGTGCTCAGTACTCAGGGTGCTGGGTTCTCAGTGCTCGGGGTGCTGCGTGCTCAGTCCTCAGTACTCAGGGTGCTGGGTTCTCAGTACTCGGGGTGCTGCGTGCTCAGTATTCAGGGTGCTGGGTGCTCAGTACTCATTGTGCTGGGTGCTCAGTACTCAGGGTGCTGTGTGCTCAGTGCTCAGGGTGCTGGGTGCTCAGTGCTCAGGGTGCTGGGTGCTCAGTGCTCAGGGTGTTGGGTGCTCAGTACTCAGGGTGCTGGGTGCTCAGTGGTCGGGGTGCTGGGTGCTCAGTGCTCAGGGTGCTGGGTGCTCAGTACTCAGGGTGTTGTGTCCTCAGTACTCGGGGTGCTGGGTGCTCAGTACTCAGGGTGCTGGGTGCTCAGTACTCAGGGTGCTGGTTGCTTAGTACTCGGGTGCTGGGTGCTCAGTGCTCAGGGTGCTGGGTGCTCAGTACTCAGGGTGCTGGGTGCTCAGTACTCGGGGTGCTGGGTGCTCAGTATTCAGGGTGCTGGGTGCTCAGTACTCATTGTGCTGGGTGCTCAGTACTCGGGTGCTGGGTGCTCAGTGCTCAGGGTGCTGGGTGCTCAGTGCTCGGGGTGCTGGGTGCTCAGTGCTCAGTACTCAGGGTGCTGGGTGCTCAGTGCTCGGGGTGCTGCGTGCTCAGTGCTCAGTACTCAGGGTCCTGGGTGCTCAGTACTCAGGGTGCTGTGTGCTCAGTGCTCAGGGTGCTGGGTGCTCAGTGCTCAGGGTGCTGGGTGCTCAGTGCTCAGGTTGCTGGGTGCTCAGTACTCAGCGTGCTGGGTGCTCAGTGCTCGGGGTGCTGGGTGCTCAGTGCTCAGGGTGCTGGGTGCTCAGTACTCAGGGTGTTGTGTCCTCAGTACTCGGGGTGCTGGGTGCTCAGTACTCAGGGTGCTGGTTGCTTAGTACTCGGGTGCTGGGTGCTCAGTGCTCAGGGTGCTGGGTGCTCAGTGCTCGGGGTGCTGGGTGCTCAGTGCTCAGTACTCAGGGTGCTGGGTGCTCAGTACTCGGGGTGCTAGGTGCTCAGTGATCAGTACTCAGGGTGCTGGGTGCTCAGTGCTCAGGGTGCTGGGTGCTCAGTGCTCAGGGTGCTGGGTGCTCAGTGCTCAGGGTGCTGGGTACTCAGTGCTCAGGGTACTGGGTGCTCAGTACTCAGGGTGCTGGGTGCTCAGTGCTCAGGGTGCTGGGTGCTCAGTGCTCGGGGTGCTGGGTGCTCAGTGCTCGGGGTGCTCGGTTCTCAGTACTCAGGGTGCTGGGTGCTCAGTGCTCAGGGTGCTCGATGCTCAGTATGTTGGGTGCTCACTACTCAGGGTGGTGCGTGCTCAGTGCTCAGGGTGCTGGGTGCTCAGTGCTCAAGGTGCTGGGTGCTCAGTGCTCAGGGTGCTGGGTGCTCAGTACTCAGGGTGCTGGGTGCTCAGTGCTCGGGGTGCTCGGTTCTCAGTACTCAGGGTGCTGGGTGCTCAGTGCTCAGGGTGCTCGATGCTCAGTATGTTGGGTGCTCACTACTCAGGGTGCTGGGTGCTCAGTGCTCAGGGTGCTGGGTGCTCAGTGCTCAGGGTGCTGGGTGCTCAGTACTCAGGGTGCTGGGTGCTCAGTGCTCGGGGTGCTGGGTGCTCAGTGCTCAGGGTGCTGGGTGCTCAGTACTCAGGGTGTTGGTTGCCCAGTACTCAGGGTGCTTTTTGCTCAGTACTCAGGGTGCTGGGTGCTCAGTACTCAGGGTGCTGGGTGCTCAGTACTCGGGTGCTGGGTGCTCAGTGCTCAGGGTGCTGGGTGCTCAGTGCTCGGGGTGCTGGGTGCTCAGTGCTCAGTACTCAGGGTGCTGGGTGCTTAGTACTCGGGGTGCTGGATGCTCAGTGCTCAGTACTCAGGGTGCTGGGTGCTCAGTGCTCAGGGTGCTGGGTGCTCAGTGCTCAGGGTGCTGGGTGCTCAGTGCTCAGGGTGCTGTGTACTCAGTGCTCAGGGTGCTGGGTGCTCAGTACTCAGGGTGCTGGGTGCTCAGTGCTCACGGTGCTGGGTGCTCAGTGCTCGGGGTGCTGGGTGCTCAGTGCTCGGGGTGCTGGGTGCTCAGTGCTCGGGGTGCTCGGTGCTCAGTACTCAGGGTGCTGGGTGCTCAGTGCTCGAGGTGCTCAGTACTCAGGGTGCTGTATGTTCAGTGTTCAGGTTGCTGGGTGCTCAGTACTCAGGGTGCTCGGTGCTTAGTACTCAGGGTGCTGGGTGCTCAGTACTCCGGGTGCTGGGTGCTCAGTGCTCGGGGTGCTCGGTGCTCAGTACTCAGTGCTCAGGTTGCTCAGTGCTCAGTGCTCAGGGTGCTGGGTGTTCAGTACTCAGGGTGCTGGGTGCTCAGTACTCAGGGTGCTGGGTGCTCAGTACTCGGGGTGCTCGGTGCTCAGTACTCAGGGTGCTGGGTGCTCAGTGCTCAGGGTGCTGGGTACTCAGTGCTCAGGGTGCTCGGTGCTCAGTACTCAGGGTGCTGGGTGCTCAGTACTCGGGGTGCTCGGTGCTCATTGCTCAGGCTGCTGGGTGCTCAGTACTCAGGGTGCTGGGTGCTCAGTGCTCAGGGTGCTGGGTGCTCAGTACTCAGGGTGCTGGGTGCTCAGTGCTCAGGGTGCTGGGTGCTCAGTACTCAGGGTGCTGGGCGCACAGTGCTCAGGGTGCTGGGTGCTCAGTACACAGGGTGCTGGGAGCTCAGTGCTCAGGGTGATTGGTGCTCAGTACTCAGTGTGCTCAGTACTCAGGGTACTGGGTGCTCATTGCTCGGGGTGGTGGGAGCTCAGTACTCAGGGTGCTGGGTGCTCAGTGCTCGGGGTGCTGGGTGCTCAGTGCTCAGGGTGATCGGTGCTCAATACTGAGGGTGCTGGGTGCTCAGTGCTCAGGGTGCTGGGTGTTCAGTCCACAGGGTGCTCAGTGCTCAGGGTGCTGGGTGCTCAGTGCTCGGGGTGCTGGGTGCTCAGTTCTCGGGGTGCTGGGTGTTCAGTGCTCAGTGCTCAGGGTGCTGGGTGCTCAGTGCTCAGTGCTCAGGGTGCTGGTTGCTCAGTGCTCAGGGTGCTGGGTGCTCAGTACTCAGGGTGCTGGGTGCTCAGTGCTCGGGTTGCTCGGTGCTCAGTACTCACGGTGCTGGATGCTCAGTGCTCAGGGTGCTGGGTGCTCAGTGCTCAGGGTGCTGTGTGCTCAGTGCTCAGGGTGCTGGGTGTTCAGTCCACAGGGTGATCAGTGCTCAGGGTGCTGGGTGCTCAGTGCTCGGGGTGCTGGGTGCTCAGTGCTCGGGGTGCTGGGTGTTCAGTGCTCAGTGCTCGGGGTGCTGGGTGCTCAGTGCTCAGTGCTCAGGGTGCTGGTTGCTCAGTACTCAGGGTGCTGGGTGCTCAGTACTCAGGGTGCTGGGTGCTCAGTGTTCAGGGTGCTGGGTGCTCAGTACTCAGGGTTCTGGGTGATCAGTGCTAGGGGTGCTGGGTGCTCAGTGCTCAGGGTGCTGGGTGCTCAGTGCTCAGGGTGCTGGGTGCTCAGTACTCAGGGTGCTGGGTGCTCAGTGCTCGGGTTGCTCGGTGCTCAGTACTCAAGGTGCTGGGTGCTCAGTGCTCAGGGTGCTGGGTGCTCAGTGTTCAGGGTGCTGGGTGCTCAGTACTCAGGGTGCTCGGTGCTCAGTACTCAGGGTTCTCGGTGCTCAGTACTCAGGGTGCTGGGTGCTCAGTATTCAGGGTGCTGGGTGCTCAGTACTCGGGTGCTGGGTGCTCAATGCTCAGGGTGCTGGGTGCTCAGTGCTCAGGGTGCTGGGTGCTCAGTACTCAGGGTGCTGGGTGCTCAGTGCTCGGGGTGCTGGGTGCTCAGTGCTCAGGGTGCTGGGTGCTCAGTACTCAGGGTGTTGGTTGCCCAGTACTCGGGGTGCTTTGTGCTCAGTACTCAGGGTGCTGGGTGCTCAGTACTCAGGGTGCTGGGTGCTCAGTGCTCAGGGTGCTGGGTGCTCAGTGCTCAGGGTGCTGGGTGCTCAGTACTCAGGGTGCTGGGTGCTCAGTGCTCAGGGTGCTGGGTGCTCAGTGCTCAGTGTGCTGGGTGCTCAGTGCTCAGGGTGCTGGGTGCTCAGTTCTCAGGGTGCTGGGTACTCAGTGCTCAGGGTGCTGGGTGCTCAGTACTCAGGGTGCTGGGTGCTCAGTGCTCACGGTGCTGGGTGCTCAGTGCTCGGGGTGCTGGGTGCTCAGTGCTCGGGGTGCTGGGTGCTCAGTGCTCGGGGTGCTCGGTGCTCAGTACTCCGGGTGCTGGGTGCTCAGTGCTCGAGGTGCTCAGTACTCAGGGTGCTGTATGTTCAGTGTTCAGGGTGCTGGGTGCTCAGTACTCAGGGTGCTCGGTGCTTAGTACTCAGGGTGCTGGGTGCTCAGTACTCCGGGTGCTGGGTGCTCAGTGCTCGGGGTGCTCGGTGCTCAGTACTCAGTGCTCAGGGTGCTCAGTGCTCAGTGCTCAGGGTGCTGGGTGTTCAGTACTCAGGGTGCTGGGTGCTCAGTACTCAGGGTGCTGGGTGCTCAGTACTCGGGGTGCTCGGTGCTCATTGCTCAGGGTGCTGGGTGCTCAGTACTCAGGGTGCTGGGTGCTCAGTACTCAGGGTGCTGGGTGCTCATTGCTCAGGGTGCTGGGTACTCAGTGCTCAGTGTGCTCGGTGCTCAGTACTCGGGGTGCTGGGTGCTCATTCTTGGGGTGCTGGGTGCTCAGTGCTCGCGGTGCTGCTTGCGCAGTACTCAGGGTGCTGGGTGCTCAGTGCTCAGGGTGCTGGGTGCTCAGTACTCAGGGTGCTGGGTGCTCAGTGCTCAGGGTGCTGGGTGCTCAGTACTCAGGGTGCTGGGCGCACAGTGCTCAGGGTGCTGGGTGCTCAGTACACAGGGTGCTGGGAGCTCAGTGCTCAGGGTGATCGGTGCTCAGTACTCAGTGTGCTCAGTACTCAGGGTACTAGGTGCTCAGTGCTCGGGGTGCTGGGAGCTCAGTACTCAGGGTGCTGGGTGCTCAGTGCTCGGGGTGCTGGGTGCTCAGTGCTCAGGGTGATCGGTGCTCAGTACTGAGGGTGATGGGTGCTCAGTGCTCAGGGTGCTGGGTGTTCAGTCCACAGGGTGCTCAGTGCTCAGGGTGCTGGGTGCTCAGTGCTCGGGGTGCTTGGTGCTCAGTGCTCGGGGTGCTGGATGCTCAGTGCTCAGGTTGCTGGGTGCTCAGTACTCAGGGTGCTGGGTGCTCAGTACTCAGGGTGCTCGGTGCTCAGTACTCAGGGTTCTCAGTGCTCAGTACTCAGGGTGCTGGGTGTTCAGTCCACAGGGTGCTCAGTGCTCAGGGTGCTGGTTGCTCAGTACTCAGGGTGCTGGATGCTCAGTACTCAGGGTGCTGGGTGCTCAGTGCTCAGGTTGCTGGGTGCTCAGTACTCAGGGTGCTGGGTGATCAGTGCTCGGGGTGCTGGGTGCTCAGTGCTCAGGGTGCTGGGTGCTCAGTGCTCAGGGTGCTGGGTGCTCAGTACTCAGGGTGCTGGGTGCTCAGTGCTCGGGTTGCTCGGTGCTCAGTACTCAAGGTGCTGGGTGCTCAGTGCTCAGGGTGCTGGGTGCTCAGTGATCAGGGTGCTGGGTGCTCAGTACTCAGGGTGCTCGGTGCTCAGTACTCAGGGTTCTCAGTGCTCAGTACTCAGGGTGCTGGGTACTGAGTGCTCAGGGTGCTGGGTGCTCAGTACTCAGGGTGCTCAGTGCTCAGTACTCGGTGTGCTGGGTGCTCAGTGCTCAGGGTGCTCAGTGCTCAGTGCTCGGAGTGCTGGGCGCTCAGTGCTCAGGGCGCTGGGTGCTCAGTGCTCGGGGTGCTGTGTGCTCAGTACTCGGGGTGCTGGGTGCTCAGTGCTCAGGTTGCTCAGTGCTCAGTACTCAGTCCTCAGGGTGCTCAGTGCTCAGTGCTCAGGGTGCTGGGTGCTCAGTACTCAGGGTGCTGGGTGCTCAGTGCTCAGGGTGCTGGGTGCTCAGTGCTCGGGGCGCTGGGTGCTCAGTGCTCGGGGTGCTCGGAGCTCAGTACTCAGGGTGCTGGGTGCTCAGTGCTCGGGGTGATCGGTGCTCAGTACTCAGGGTGCTGGGTGCTCAGTGCTCGGGGTGCTCGGTGCTCAGTACGTTGGGTGCTCACTACTCAGGGTGCTGGGTACTCAGTGCTCAGGGTGCTGGGTGCTCAGTGCTCAGGGTGCTGGGTGCTCAGTGCTCAGGGTGCTGGGTGCTCAGTACTCAGGGTGCTGGGTGCTCAGTACTCAGGGTGCTGGGTGCTCAGTACGTTGGGTGCTCACTACTCAGGGTGCTGGGTACTCAGTGCTCAGGGTGCTGGGTGCTCAGTGCTCAGGGTGCTGGGTGTTCAGTACTCAGGGTGCTGGGTGCTCAGTACTCAGGGTGCTGGGTGCTCAGTACGTTGGGTGCTCACTACTCAGGGTGCTGGGTACTCAGTGCTCAGGGTGCTGGGTGCTCAGTGCTCAGGGTGCTGGGTGTTCAGTACTCAGGGTGCTGGGTGCTCAGTACTCAGGGTGCTGGGTGCTCAGTGCTCAGGGTGCTGGGTGCTCAGTGCTCGGGGCGCTGGGTGCTCAGTGCTCGGGGTGCTCGGAGCTCAGTACTCAGGGTGCTGGGTGCTCAGTGCTCGGGGTGATCGGTGCTCAGTACTCAGGGTGCTGGGTGCTCAGTGCTCGGGGTGCTCGGTGCTCAGTACGTTGGGTGCTCACTACTCAGCGTGCTGGGTACTCAGTGCTCAGGGTGCTGGGTGCTCAGTGCTCAGGGTGCTGGGTGCTCAGTGCTCAGGGTGCTGGGTGCTCAGTGCTCAGGGTCCTGGGTGCTCAGTGCTCAGGGTGCTCGGTGCTCAGTACGTTGGGTGCTCACTACTCAGGGTGCTGGGTGCTCAGTGCTCAGGGTGCTGGGTGCTCAGTACTCAGGGTGCTGGGTGCTCAGTGCTCGGGGTGCTGGGTGCTCAGTGCTCAGGGTGCTGGGTGCTCAGTACTCAGGGTGCTGGGTGCTCAGTACTCGGGTGCTGGGTGTTCAGTGCTCAGGTTGCTGGGTGCTCAGTGCTCGGGGTGCTGGGTGCTCAGTGCTCAGTACTCAGGGTGCTGGGTGCTCAGTGCTCGGGGTGCTGCGTACTCAGTGCTCAGTACTCAGGGTCCTGGGTGCTCAGTACTCAGGGTGCTGTGTGCTCAGTGCTCAGGGTGCTGGGTGCTCAGTGCTCAGGGTGCTGGGTGCTCAGTGCTCAGGGTGCTGGGTGCTCAGTACTCAGGGTGCTGGGTGCTCAGTGCTCCGGGTGCTGGGTGCTCAGTGCTCAGGGTGCTGGGTGCTCAGTACTCAGGGTGTTGTGTCCTCAGTACTCGGGGTGCTGGGTGCTCAGTACTCAGGGTGCTGGTTGCTTAGTACTCGGGTGCTGGGTGCTCAGTTCTCAGGGTGCTGGGTGCTCAGTGCTCGGGGTGCTGGGTGCTCAGTGCTCAGTACTCAGGGTGCTGGGTGCTCAGTACTCGGGGTGCTAAGTGCTCAGTGCTCAGTACTCAGGGTGCTTGGTGCTCAGTGCTCAGGGTGCTGGGTGCTCAGTGCTCGGGGTGCTGGGTGCTCAGTGCTCGGGGTGCTGGGTGCTCAGTGCTCGGGGTGCTCGGTTCTCAGTACTCAGGGTGCTGGGTGCTCAGTGCTCAGGGTGCTGGGTGCTCAGTACTTGGTGTGCTCGGTTCTCAGTACTCAGGGTGCTGGGTGCTCAGTACTCAGGGTGCTGGGTGCTCAGTACTCGGGTGCTGGGAGCTCAGTGCTCAGGGTGCTGGGTGCTCAGTGCTCGGGGTGCTGGGTGCTCAGTGCTCAGTACTCAGGGTGCTGGGTGCTTAGTACTCGGGGTGCTGGATGCTCAGTGCTCAGTACTCAGGGTGCTGGGTGCTCAGTGCTCAGGGTGCTGGGTGCTCAGTGCTCAGGGTGCTGGGTGCTCAGTGCTCAGGGTGCTGGGTACTCAGTGCTCAGGGTGCTGGGTGCTCAGTACTCAGGGTGCTGGGTGCTCAGTGCTCACGGTGCTGGGTGCTCAGTGCTCGGGGTGCTGGGTGCTCTGTGCTCGGGGTGCTGGGTGCTCAGTGCTCGGGGTGCTCTGTGCTCAGTACTCAGGGTGCTGTGTGCTCAGTGCTCGAGGTGCTCAGTACTCAGGGTGCTGTATGTTCAGTGTTCAGGGTGCTGGGTGCTCAGTACTCAGGGTGCTCGGTGCTTAGTACTCAGGGTGCTGGGTGCTCAGTACTCCGGGTGCTGGGTGCTCAGTGCTCGGGGTGCTCGGTGCTCAGTACTCAGTGGTCATGGTGCTCAGTGCTCAGTGCTCAGGGTGCTGGGTGTTCAGTACTCAGGGTGCTGGGTGCTCAGTACTCAGGGTGCTGGGTGCTCAGTACTCGGGGTGCTCGGTGCTCATTGCTCAGGCTGCTGGGTGCTCAGTACTCAGGGTGCTGGGTGCACAGTACTCAGGGTGCTGGGTGCTCAGTGCTCAGGGTGCTGGGTACTCAGTGCTCAGGGTGCTCGGTGCTCAGTACTCGGGGTGCTGGGTGCTCATTCTTGGGGTGCTGGGTGCTCAGTGCTCGGGGTGCTGCTTGCGCAGTACTCAGGGTGCTGGGTGCTCAGTGCTCAGGGTGCTGGGTGCTCAGTACTCAGGGTGCTGGGAGCTCAGTGCTCAGGGTGATTGGTGCTCAGTACTCAGGGTGCTCAGTACTCAGGGTACTGGGTGCTCATTGCTCGGGGTGCTGGGAGCTCAGTACTCAGGGTGCTGGGTGCTCAGTGCTCGGGGTGCTGGGTGCTCAGTGCTCAGGGTGATCGGTGCTCAGTACTGAGGGTGCTGGGTGCTCAGTGCTCAGGGTTCTGGGTGTTCAGTCCACAGTTTGCTCAGTGCTCAGGGTGCTGGGTGCTCAGTGCTCGGGGTGCTGGGTGCTCAGTGCTCGGGGTGCTGGGTGTTCAGTGCTCAGTGCTCAGGGTGCTGGGTGCTCAGTGCTCAGTGCTCAGGGTGCTGGTTGCTCAGTACTCAGGGTGCTGGGTGCTCAGTACTCAGGGTTCTGGGTGCTCAGTGCTCAGGGTGCTGGGTGCTCAGTACTCAGGGTGCTGGGTGATCAGTGCTCGGGGTGCTTTGTGCTCAGTGCTCAGGGTGCTGGGTGCTCAGTGCTCAGGGTGCTGGGTGCTCAGTACTCAGGGTGCTGGGTGCTCAGTGCTCGGGTTGCTCGGTGCTCAGTACTCAAGGTGCTGGGTGCTCAGTGCTCGGGGGGCTGGGTGCTCAGTGATCAGGGTGCTGGGTGCTCAGTACTCAGGGTGCTCGGTGCTCAGTACTCAGGGTTCTCGGTGCTCAGTACTCAGGGTGCTGGGTACTCAGTGCTCAGGGTGCTGGGTGCTCAGTATTCAGGGTGCTCAGTGCTCAGTACTTAGGGTGCTTGGTGCTCAGTACTCAGGGTGCTCAGTGCTCAGTACTCGGTGTGCTGGGTGCTCAGTGCTCAGGGTGCTCAGTGCTCAGTGCTCGGGGTGCTGGGTGCTCAGTGCTCAGGGCGCTGGGTGCTCAGTGCTCGGGGTGCTGTGTGCTCAGTACTCGGGGTGCTGGGTGCTCAGTGCTCAGGTTGCTCAGTGCTCCGTACTCAGTGCTCAGGGTGCTCAGTGCTCAGTGCTCAGGGTGCTGGGTGTTCAGTACTCAGGGTGCTAGGTGCTCAGTACTCAGGGTGCTGGGTGCTCAGTGCTCAGGGTGCTGGGTGCTCAGTGCTCGGGGCGCTGAGTGCTCAGTGCTCGGGGTGCTCGGTGCTCAGTACTCAGGGTGCTGGGTGCTCAGTGCTCGGGGTGCTCGGTGCTCAGTACGTTGGGTGCTCACTACTCAGGGTGCTGGGTGCTCAGTGCTCAGGGTGCTGGGTGCTCAGTGCTCAGGGTGCTGGGTGCTCAGTGCTCAGGGTGCTGGGTGCTCAGTACTCAGGGTGCTGGGTGCTCAGTATTCAGGGTTCTGGGTGCTCAGTACTCGGGTGCTGGGTGCTCAGTGCTCAGGGTGCTGGGTGCTCAGTGCTCAGGGTGCTGGGTGCTCAGTGCTCGGGGTGCTCGGTGCTCAGTACGTTGGGTGCTCACTACTCAGGGTGCTGGGTGCTCAGTGCTCAGGGTGCTGGGTGCTCAGTGCTCAGGGTGCTGGGTGCTCGGTGCTCTGGGTGCTAGGTGCTCAGTACTCAGGGTGCTGGGTGCTCAGTGCTCGGGGTGCTGGGTGCCCTGTGCTCAGGGTGCTGGGTGCTCAGTACTCAGGGTGCTGGGTGCTCAGTACTCGGGGTGCTGCGTGCTCAGTATTTAGGGTGCTGGGTGCTCAGTACTCATTGTGCTGGGTGCTCAGTACTCGGGTGCTGGGTGCTCAGTTCTCAGGGTGCTGGGTGCTCAGTGCTCGGGGTGCTGGGTGCTCAGTGCTCAGTACTCAGGGTGCTGGGTTCTCAGTGCTCGGGGTGCTGCGTGCTCAGTCCTCAGTACTCAGGGTGCTGGGTTCTCAGTACTCGGGGTGCTGCGTGCTCAGTATTCAGGGTGCTGGGTGCTCAGTACTCATTGTGCTGGGTGCTCAGTACTCAGGGTGCTGTGTGCTCAGTGCTCAGGGTGCTGGGTGCTCAGTGCTCAGGGTGCTGGGTGCTCAGTGCTCAGGGTGCTGGGTGCTCAGTACTCAGGGTGCTGGGTGCTCAGTGGTCGGGGTGCTGGGTGCTCAGTGCTCAGGGTGCTGGGTGCTCAGTACTCAGGGTGTTGTGTCCTCAGTACTCGGGGTGCTGGGTGCTCAGTACTCAGGGTGCTGGGTGCTCAGTACTCAGGGTGCTGGTTGCTTAGTACTCGGGTGCTGGGTGCTCAGTGCTCAGGGTGCTGGGTGCTCAGTACTCAGGGTGCTGGGTGCTCAGTACTCGGGGTGCTGGGTGCTCAGTATTCAGGGTGCTGGGTGCTCAGTACTCATTGTGCTGGGTGCTCAGTACTCGGGTGCTGGGTGCTCAGTGCTCAGGGTGCTGGGTGCTCAGTGCTCGGGGTGCTGGGTGCTCAGTGCTCAGTACTCAGGGTGCTGGGTGCTCAGTGCTCGGGGTGCTGCGTGCTCAGTGCTCAGTACTCAGGGTCCTGGGTGCTCAGTACTCAGGGTGCTGTGTGCTCAGTGCTCAGGGTCCTGGGTGCTCAGTGCTCAGGGTGCTGGGTGCTCAGTGCTCAGGGTGCTGGGTGCTCAGTACTCAGGGTGCTGGGTGCTCAGTGCTCGGGGTGCTGGGTGCTCAGTGCTCAGGGTGCTGGGTGCTCAGTACTCAGGGTGTTGTGTCCTCAGTACTCGGGGTGCTGGGTGCTCAGTACTCAGGGTGCTGGTTGCTTAGTACTCCGGTGCTGGGTGCTCAGTGCTCAGGGTGCTGGGTGCTCAGTGCTCGGGGTGCTGGGTGCTCAGTGCTCAGTACTCAGGGTGCTGGGTGCTCAGTATTCGGGGTGCTAGGTGCTCAGTGATCAGTACTCAGGGTGCTGGGTGCTCAGTGCTCAGGGTGCTGGGTGCTCAGTGCTCAGGGTGCTGGGTGCTCAGTGCTCAGGGTGCTGGGTACTCAGTGCTCAGGGTACTGGGTGCTCAGTACTCAGGGTGCTGGGTGCTCAGTGCTCAGGGTGCTGGGTGCTCAGTGCTCGGGGTGCTGGGTGCTCAGTGCTCGGGGTGCTCGGTTCTCAGTACTCAGGGTGCTGGGTGCTCAGTGCTCAGGGTGCTCGATGCTCAGTATGTTGGGTGCTCACTACTCAGGGTGGTGCGTGCTCAGTGCTCAGGGTGCTGGGTGCTCAGTGCTCAAGGTGCTGGGTGCTCAGTGCTCAGGGTGCTGGGTGCTCAGTACTCAGGGTGCTGTGTGCTCAGTGCTCGGGGTGCTCGGTTCTCAGTACTCAGGGTGCTGGGTGCTCAGTGCTCAGGGTGCTCGATGCTCAGTATGTTGGGTGCTCACTACTCAGGGTGCTGAGTGCTCAGTGCTCAGGGTGCTGGGTGCTCAGTGCTCAGGGTGCTGGGTGCTCAGTGCTCAGGGTGCTGGGTGCTCAGTACTCAGGGTGCTGGGTGCTCAGTGCTCGGGGTGCTGGGTGCTCAGTGCTCAGGGTGCTGGGTGCTCAGTACTCAGGGTGTTGGTTGCCCAGTACTCAGGGTGCTTTTTGCTCAGTACTCAGGGTGCTGGGTGCTCAGTACTCAGGGTGCTGGGTGCTCAGTACTCGGGTGCTGGGTGCTCAGTGCTCAGGGTGCTGGGTGCTCAGTGCTCGGGGTGCTGGGTGCTCAGTGCTCAGTACTCAGGGTGCTGGGTGCTTAGTACTCGGGGTGCTGGATGCTCAGTGCTCAGTACTCAGGGTGCTGGGTGCTCAGTGCTCAGGGTGCTGGGTGCTCAGTGCTCAGGGTGCTGGGTGCTCAGTGCTCAGGGTGCTGTGTACTCAGTGCTCAGGGTGCTGGGTGCTCAGTACTCAGGGTGCTGGGTGCTCAGTGCTCACGGTGCTGGGTGCTCAGTGCTCGGGGTGCTGGGTGCTCAGTGCTCGGGGTGCTGGGTGCTCAGTGCTCGGGGTGCTCGGTGCTCAGTACTCAGGGTGCTGGGTGCTCAGTGCTCGAGGTGCTCAGTACTCAGGGTGCTGGGTGCTCAGTGCTCAGGGTGCTGGGTGCTCAGTACTCAGGGTGCTGGGCGCACAGTGCTCAGGGTGCTGGGTGCTCAGTACACAGGGTGCTGGGAGCTCAGTGCTCAGGGTGATTGGTGCTCAGTACTCAGTGTGCTCAGTACTCAGGGTACTGGGTGCTCATTGCTCGGGGTGGTGGGAGCTCAGTACTCAGGGTGCTGGGTGCTCAGTGCTCGGGGTGCTGGGTGCTCAGTGCTCAGGGTGATCGGTGCTCAATACTGAGGGTGCTGGGTGCTCAGTGCTCAGGGTGCTGGGTGTTCAGTCCACAGGGTGCTCAGTGCTCAGGGTGCTGGGTGCTCAGTGCTCGGGGTGCTGGGTGCTCAGTTCTCGGGGTGCTGGGTGTTCAGTGCTCAGTGCTCAGGGTGCTGGGTGCTCAGTGCTCAGTGCTCAGGGTGCTGGTTGCTCAGTACTCAGGGTGCTGGGTGCTCAGTACTCAGGGTTCTGGGTGCTCAGTGCTCAGGGTGCTGGGTGCTCAGTACTCAGGGTGCTGGGTGATCAGTGCTCGGGGTGCTGGGTGCTCAGTGCTCAGGGTGCTGGGTGCTCAGTGCTCAGGGTGCTGGGTGCTCAGTACTCAGGGTGCTGGGTGCTCAGTGCTCGGGTTGCTCGGTGCTCAGTACTCACGGTGCTGGATGCTCAGTGCTCAGGGTGCTGGGTGCTCAGTGATCAGGGTGCTGGGTGCTCAGTACTCAGGGTGCTCGGTACTCAGTACTCAGGGTTCTCGGTGCTCAGTACTCAGGGTGCTGGGTACTCAGTGCTCAGGGTGCTGGGTGCTCAGTACTCAGGGTGCTCAGTGCTCAGTACTTAGGGTGCTTGGTGCTCAGTACTCAGGTTGCTCAGTGCTCAGGGTGCTCAGTGCTCAGTGCTCGGGGTGCTGGGTGCTCAGTGCTCAGGGCGCTGTGTGCTCAGTGCTCGGGGTGCTGTGTGCTCAGTACTCGGGGTGCTGGGTGCTCAGTGCTCAGGTTGCTCAGTGCTCAGTACTCAGTGCTCAGGGTGCTCAGTGCTCAGTGCTCAGGGTGCTGGGTGTTCAGTACTCAGGGTGCTGGGTGCTCAGTACTCAGGGTGCTGGGTGCTCAGTGCTCAGGGTGCTGGGTGCTCAGTGCTCGGGGCGCTGGGTGCTCAGTGCTCGGGGTGCTCGGAGCTCAGTACTCAGGGTGCTGGGTGCTCAGTGCTCGGGGTGATCGGTGCTCAGTGCTCAGGGTGCTGGGTGCTCAGTGCTCAGGGTGCTGGGTGCTCAGTGCTCGGGGTGCTCGGTGCTCAGTACGTTGGGTGCTCACTACTCAGGGTGCTGGGTGCTCAGTGCTCAGGGAGCTGGGTGCTCAGTGCTCAGGGTGCTGGGTGCTCAGTGCTCTGGGTGCTGGGTGCTCAGTACTCAGGGTGCTGGGTGCTCAGTGCTCGGGGTGCTGGGTGCTCAGTGCTCAGGGTGCTGGGTGCTCAGTACTCAGGGTGCTGTGTGCTCAGTACTCGGGGTGCTGCGTGCTCAGTATTCAGGGTGCTGGGTGCTCAGTACTCATTGTGCTGGGTGCTCAGTACTCGGGTGCTGGGTGCTCAGTGCCCAGGGTCCTGGGTGCTCAGTGCTTGGGGTGCTGGGTGCTCAGTGCTCAGTACTCAGGGTGCTGGGTGCTCAGTGCTCGGGGTGCTGCGTGCTCAGTGCTCAGTACTCAGGGTCCTGGGTGCTCAGTACTCAGGGTGCTGTGTGCTCAGTGCTCAGGGTGCTGGGTGCTCAGTGCTCAGGGTGCTGGGTGCTCAGTGCTCAGGGTGCTGGGTGCTCAGTACTCAGGGTGCTGGGTGCTCAGTGCTCGGGGTGCTGGGTGCTCAGTGCTCAGGGTGCTGGGTGCTCAGAACTCAGGGTGTTATGTCCTCAGTACTCGGGGTGCTGGGTGCTCAGTACTCAGGGTGCTGGGTGCTCAGTACTCAGGGTGCTGGTTGCTTAGTACTCGGGTGCTGGGTGCTCAGTGCTCAGGGTGCTGGGTGCTCAGTACTCAGGGTGCTGGGTGCTCAGTGCTCGAGGTGCTCGGTTCTCAGTACTCAGGGTGCTGGGTGCTCAGTGCTCAGGGTGCTCGATGCTCAGTATGTTGGGTGCTCACTACTCAGGGTGCTGAGTGCTCAGTGCTCAGGGTGCTGGGTGCTCAGTGCTCAGGGTGCTGGGTGCTCAGTGCTCAGGGTGCTGGGTGCTCAGTACTCAGGGTGCTGGGTGCTCAGTGCTCGGGGTGCTGGGTGCTCAGTGCTCAGGGTGCTGGGTGCTCAGTACTCAGGGTGTTGGTTGCCCAGTACTCAGGGTGCTTTTTGCTCAGTACTCAGGGTGCTGGGTGCTCAGTACTCAGGGTGCTGGGTGCTCAGTACTCGGATGCTGGGTGCTCAGTGCTCAGGGTGCTGGGTGCTCAGTGCTCGGGGTGCTGGGTGCTCAGTGCTCAGTACTCAGGGTGCTGGGTGCTTAGTACTCGGGGTGCTGGATGCTCAGTGCTCAGTACTCAGGGTGCTGGGTGCTCAGTGCTCAGGGTGCTGGGTGCTCAGTGCTCAGGGTGCTGGGTGCTCAGTGCTCAGGGTGCTGTGTACTCAGTGCTCAGGGTGCTGGGTGCTCAGTACTCAGGGTGCTGGGTGCTCAGTGCTCACGGTGCTGGGTGCTCAGTGCTCGGGGTGCTGGGTGCTCAGTGCTCGGGGTGCTGGGTGCTCAGTGTTCGGGGTGCTCGGTGCTCAGTACTCAGGGTGCTGGGTGCTCAGTGCTCGAGGTGCTCAGTACTCAGGGTGCTGGGTGCTCAGTGCTCAGGGTGCTGGGTGCTCAGTACTCAGGGTGCTGGGCGCACAGTGCTCAGGGTGCTGGGTGCTCAGTACACAGGGTGCTGGGAGCTCAGTGCTCAGGGTGATTGGTGCTCAGTACTCAGTGTGCTCAGTACTCAGGGTACTGGGTGCTCATTGCTCGGGGTGGTGGGAGCTCAGTACTCAGGGTGCTGGGTGCTCAGTGCTCGGGGTGCTGGGTGCTCAGTGCTCAGGGTGATCGGTGCTCAATACTGAGGGTGCTGGGTGCTCAGTGCTCAGGGTGCTGGGTGTTCAGTCCACAGGGTGCCCAGTGCTCAGGGTGCTGGGTGCTCAGTGCTCGGGGTGCTGGGTGCTCAGTTCTCGGGGTGCTGGGTGTTCAGTGCTCAGTGCTCAGGGTGCTGGGTGCTCAGTGCTCAGTGCTCAGGGTGCTGGTTGCTCAGTACTCAGGGTGCTGGGTGCTCAGTACTCAGGGTTCTGGGTGCTCAGTGCTCAGGGTGCTGGGTGCTCAGTACTCAGGGTTCTGGGTGCTCAGTGCTCAGGGTGCTGGGTGCTCAGTGCTCAGGGTGCTGGGTGCTCAGTGCTCAGGGTGCTGGGTGCTCAGTACTCAGGGTGCTGGGTGCTCAGTGCTCGGGTTGCTCGGTGCTCAGTACTCACGGTGCTGGATGCTCAGTGCTCAGGGTGCTGGGTGCTCAGTGATCAGGGTGCTGGGTGCTCAGTACTCAGGGTGCTCGGTACTCAGTACTCAGGGTTCTCGGTGCTCAGTACTCAGGGTGCTGGGTACTCAGTGCTCAGGGTGCTGGGTGCTCAGTACTCAGGGTGCTCAGTGCTCAGTACTTAGGGTGCTTGGTGCTCAGTACTCAGGTTGCTCAGTGCTCAGGGTGCTCAGTGCTCAGTGCTCGGGGTGCTGGGTGCTCAGTGCTCAGGGCGCTGTGTGCTCAGTGCTCGGGGTGCTGTGTGCTCAGTACTCGGGGTGCTGGGTGCTCAGTGCTCAGGTTGCTCAGTGCTCAGTACTCAGTGCTCAGGGTGCTCAGTGCTCAGTGCTCAGGGTGCTGGGTGTTCAGTACTCAGGGTGCTGGGTGCTCAGTACTCAGGGTGCTGGGTGCTCAGTGCTCAGGGTGCTGGGTGCTCAGTGCTCGGGGCGCTGGGTGCTCAGTGCTCGGGGTGCTCGGAGCTCAGTACTCAGGGTGCTGGGTGCTCAGTGCTCGGGGTGATCGGTGCTCAGTGCTCAGGGTGCTGGGTGCTCAGTGCTCAGGGTGCTGGGTGCTCAGTGCTCGGGGTGCTCGGTGCTCAGTACGTTGGGTGCTCACTACTCAGGGTGCTGGGTGCTCAGTGCTCAGGGAGCTGGGTGCTCAGTGCTCAGGGTGCTGGGTGCTCAGTGCTCTGGGTGCTGGGTGCTCAGTACTCAGGGTGCTGGGTGCTCAGTGCTCGGGGTGCTGGGTTCTCAGTGCTCAGGGTGCTGGGTGCTCAGTACTCAGGGTGCTGGGTGCTCAGTACTCGGGGTGCTGCGTGCTCAGTATTCAGGGTGCTGGGTGCTCAGTACTCATTGTGCTGGGTGCTCAGTACTCGGGTGCTGGGTGCTCAGTGCTCAGGGTCCTGGGTGCTCAGTGCTTGGGGTGCTGGGTGCTCAGTGCTCAGTACTCAGGGTGCTGGGTGCTCAGTGCTCGGGGTGCTGCGTGCTCAGTGCTCAGTACTCAGGGTCCTGGGTGCTCAGTACTCAGGGTGCTGTGTGCTCAGT
This sequence comes from Microtus oregoni, assembly GCF_018167655.1. NCBI lineage: Eukaryota > Metazoa > Chordata > Mammalia > Rodentia > Cricetidae > Microtus > Microtus oregoni. The sequence continues at coordinate 172,624 of NW_024543267.1, forward strand.
GCTCAGGGTGCTGGGTGCTCAGTGCTCAGGGTGCTGGGTGCTCAGTGCTCAGGGTGCTGGGTGCTCAGTACTCAGGGTGCTGGGTGCTCAGTGCTCGGGGTGCTGGGTGCTCAGTGCTCAGGGTGCTGGGTGCTCAGAACTCAGGGTGTTATGTCCTCAGTACTCGGGGTGCTGGGTGCTCAGTACTCAGGGTGCTGGGTGCTCAGTACTCAGGGTGCTGGTTGCTTAGTACTCGGGTGCTGGGTGCTCAGTGCTCAGGGTGCTGGGTGCTCAGTGCTCGGGGTGCTGGTTGCTCAGTGCTCAGTACTCAGGGTGCTGGGTGCTCAGTACTCGGGGTGCTAGGTGCTCAGTGCTCAGTACTCAGGGTGCTGGGTGCTCAGTGCTCAGGGTGCTGGGTGCTCATTGCTCAGGGTGCTGGGTGCTCAGTGCTCAGGGTGCTGGGTACTCAGTGCTCAGGGTACTGGGTGCTCAGTGCTCAGGGTGCTGTGTGCTCAGTGCTCGGTGTGCTGGGTGCTCAGTGCTCGGGGTGCTGGGTGCTCATTGCTCGGGGTGCTCGGTGCTCAGTACTCAGGGTGCTGGGTGCTCAGTGCTCGAGGTGCTCAGTACTCAGGGTGCTGTATGTTCAGTGTTCAGGGTGCTGGGTGCTCAGTACTCAGGGTGCTCGGTGCTTAGTACTCAGGGTGCTGGGTGCTCAGTACTCAGGGTGCTGGGTGCTCAGTACTCAGGGTGCTGGGTGTTCAGTGCTCAGTGTGCTGGGTACTCAGTGCTCAGGGTGCTCGGTGCTCAGTACTCGGGGTGCTGGGTGCTCATTCTCGGGGTGCTGGGTGCTCAGTGCTCAGGGTGCAGGGTGCTCAGTACTCAGGGTGCTGGGTGCTCAGTGCTCAGGGTGCTGGGTGCTCAGTACTAAGGGTGCTGGGTGCTCAGTGCTCAGGGTGCTGGGTGCTCAGTATTCAGGGTGCTGGGTGCTCAGTGCTCAGGATGCTGGGTGCTCAGTACTCAGGGTGCTGGGAGCTCAGTGCTCAGGGTGATCGGTGCTCAATACTCAGGGTGCTCAGTACTCAGGGTACTGGGTGCTCAGTGCTCGGGGTGCTGGGAGCACAGTTCTCAGGGTGCTGGGTGCTCAGTGCTCGGGGTGCTGGGTGCTCAGTGCTCAGGGTGATCGGTGCTCAGTACTCAGGGTGCTGGGTGCTCAGTGCTCAGGGTGCTGGGTGTTCAGTCCACAGGGTGCTCAGTGCTCAGGGTGCTGGGTGCTCAGTGCTCGGGGTGCTGGGTGTTCAGTGCTCGGGGTGCTGGGTGCTCAGTGCTCAGGGTGCTGTGTGCTCAGTGCTCAGTGCTCAGGGTGCTGGTTGCTCAGTACTCAGGGTGCTGGGTGCTCAGTACTCAGGGTGCTGGGTGCTCAGTGCTCGGGTTGCTCGGTGCTCAGTACTCAAGGTGCTGGGTGCTCAGTGCTCAGGGTGCTGGGTGCTCAGTGATCAGGGTGCTGGGTGCTCAGTACTCAGGGTGCTTGGTGCTCAGTACTCAGGGTGCTCAGTGCTCAGTACTCGGTGTGCTGGGTGCTCAGTGCTCAGGGTGCTCAGTGCTCAGTGCTCGGGGTGCTGGGTGCTCAGTGCTCAGGGCGCTGGGTGCTCAGTGCTCGGGGTGCTGTGTGCTCAGTACTCGGGGTGCTGGGTGCTCAGTGCTCAGGTTGCTCAGTGCTCCGTACTCAGTGCTCAGGGTGCTCAGTGCTCAGTGCTCAGGGTGCTGGGTGTTCAGTACTCAGGGTGCTAGGTGCTCAGTACTCAGGGTGCTGGGTTCTCAGTGCTCAGGGTGCTGGGTGCTCAGTGCTCGGGGCGCTGAGTGCTCAGTGCTCGGGGTGCTCGGTGCTCAGTACTCAGGGTGCTGGGTGCTCAGTGCTCGGGGTGCTCGGTGCTCAGTACGTTGGGTGCTCACTACTCAGGGTGCTGGGTGCTCAGTGCTCAGGGTGCTGGGTGCTCAGTGCTCAGGGTGCTGGGTGCTCAGTGCTCAGGGTGCTGGGTGCTCAGTACTCAGGGTGCTGGGTGCTCAGTATTCAGGGTGCTGGGTGCTCAGTACTCGGGTGCTGGGTGCTCAGTGCTCAGGGTGCTGGGTGATCAGTGCTCAGTGTGCTGGGTTCTCAGTACACAGGGTGCTGGGAGCTCAGTGCTCAGGGTGATTGGTGCTCAGTACTCAGTGTGCTCAGTACTCAGGGTACTGGGTGCTCATTGCTCGGGGTGGTGGGAGCTCAGTACTCAGGGTGCTGGGTGCTCAGTGCTCGGGGTGCTGGGTGCTCAGTGCTCAGGGTGATCGGTGCTCAATACTGAGGGTGCTGGGTGCTCAGTGCTCAGGGTGCTGGGTGTTCAGTCCACAGGGTGCTCAGTGCTCAGGGTGCTGGGTGCTCAGTGCTCGGGGTGCTGGGTGCTCAGTTCTCGGGGTGCTGGGTGTTCAGTGTTCAGTGCTCAGGGTGCTGGGTGCTCAGTGCTCAGTGCTCAGGGTGCTGGTTGCTCAGTACTCAGGGTGCTGGGTGCTCAGTACTCAGGGTTCTGGGTGCTCAGTGCTCAGGGTGCTGGGTGCTCAGTACTCAGGGTGCTGGGTGATCAGTGCTCGGGGTGCTGGGTGCTCAGTGCTCAGGGTGCTGGGTGCTCAGTGCTCAGGGTGCTGGGTGCTCAGTACTCAGGGTGCTGGGTGCTCAGTGCTCGGGTTGCTCGGTGCTCAGTACTCACGGTGCTGGATGCTCAGTGCTCAGGGTGCTGGGTGCTCAGTGATCAGGGTGCTGGGTGCTCAGTACTCAGGGTGCTCGGTACTCAGTACTCAGGGTTCTCGGTGCTCAGTACTCAGGGTGCTGGGTACTCAGTGCTCAGGGTGCTGGGTGCTCAGTACTCAGGGTGCTCAGTGCTCAGTACTTAGGGTGCTTGGTGCTCAGTACTCAGGTTGCTCAGTGCTCAGGGTGCTCAGTGCTCAGTGCTCGGGGTGCTGGGTGCTCAGTGCTCAGGGCGCTGTGTGCTCAGTGCTCGGGGTGCTGTGTGCTCAGTACTCGGGGTGCTGGGTGCTCAGTGCTCAGGTTGCTCAGTGCTCAGTACTCAGTGCTCAGGGTGCTCAGTGCTCAGTGCTCAGGGTGCTGGGTGTTCAGTACTCAGGGTGCTGGGTGCTCAGTACTCAGGGTGCTGGGTGCTCAGTGCTCAGGGTGCTGGGTGCTCAGTGCTCGGGGCGCTGGGTGCTCAGTGCTCGGGGTGCTCGGAGCTCAGTACTCAGGGTGCTGGGTGCTCAGTGCTCGGGGTGATCGGTGCTCAGTGCTCAGGGAGCTGGGTGCTCAGTGCTCAGGGTGCTGGGTGCTCAGTGCTCGGGGTGCTCGGTGCTCAGTACGTTGGGTGCTCACTACTCAGGGTGCTGGGTGCTCAGTGCTCAGGGAGCTGGGTGCTCAGTGCTCAGGGTGCTGGGTGCTCAGTGCTCTGGGTGCTGGGTGCTCAGTACTCAGGGTGCTGGCTGCTCAGTGCTCGGGGTGCTGGGTGCTCAGTGCTCAGGGTGCTGGGTGCTCAGTACTCAGGGTGCTGTGTGCTCAGTACTCGGGGTGCTGCGTGCTCAGTATTCAGGGTGCTGGGTGCTCAGTACTCATTGTGCTGGGTGCTCAGTACTCGGGTGCTGGGTGCTCAGTGCTCAGGGTCCTGGGTGCTCAGTGCTTGGGGTGCTGGGTGCTCAGTGCTCAGTACTCAGGGTGCTGGGTGCTCAGTGCTCGGGGTGCTGCGTGCTCAGTGCTCAGTACTCAGGGTCCTGGGTGCTCAGTACTCAGGGTGCTGTGTGCTCAGTGCTCAGGGTGCTGGGTGCTCAGTGCTCAGGGTGCTGGGTGCTCAGTGCTCAGGGTGCTGGGTGCTCAGTACTCAGGGTGCTGGGTGCTCAGTGCTCGGGGTGCTGGGTGCTCAGTGCTCAGGGTGCTGGGTGCTCAGAACTCAGGGTGTTATGTCCTCAGTACTCGGGGTGCTGGGTGCTCAGTACTCAGGGTGCTGGGTGCTCAGTACTCAGGGTGCTGGTTGCTTAGTACTCGGGTGCTGGGTGCTCAGTGCTCAGGGTGCTGGGTGCTCAGTGCTCGGGGTGCTGGTTGCTCAGTGCTCAGTACTCAGGGTGCTGGGTGCTCAGTACTCGGGGTGCTAGGTGCTCAGTGCTCAGTACTCAGGGTGCTGGGTGCTCAGTGCTCAGGGTGCTGGGTGCTCATTGCTCAGGGTGCTGGGTGCTCAGTGCTCAGGGTGCTGGGTACTCAGTGCTCAGGGTACTGGGTGCTCAGTGCTCAGGGTGCTGGGTGCTCAGTGCTCGGGGTGCTGGGTGCTCAGTGCTCGGGGTGCTGGGTGCTCATTGCTCGGGGTGCTCGGTGCTCAGTACTCAGGGTGCTGGGTGCTCAGTGCTCGAGGTGCTCAGTACTCAGGGTGCTGTATGTTCAGTGTTCAGGGTGCTGGGTGCTCAGTACTCAGGGTGCTCGGTGCTTAGTACTCAGGGTGCTGGGTGCTCAGTACTCAGGGTGCTGGGTGCTCAGTACTCAGGGTGCTGGGTGTTCAGTGCTCAGTGTGCTGGGTACTCAGTGCTCAGGGTGCTCGGTGCTCAGTACTCGGGGTGCTGGGTGCTCATTCTCGGGGTGCTGGGTGCTCAGTGCTCAGGGTGCAGGGTGCTCAGTACTCAGGGTGCTGGGTGCTCAGTGCTCAGGGTGCTGGGTGCTCAGTACTAAGGGTGCTGGGTGCTCAGTGCTCAGGGTGCTGGGTGCTCAGTATTCAGGGTGCTGGGTGCTCAGTGCTCAGGATGCTGGGTGCTCAGTACTCAGGGTGCTGGGAGCTCAGTGCTCAGGGTGATCGGTGCTCAATACTCAGGGTGCTCAGTACTCAGGGTACTGGGTGCTCAGTGCTCGGGGTGCTGGGAGCACAGTTCTCAGGGTGCTGGGTGCTCAGTGCTCGGGGTGCTGGGTGCTCAGTGCTCAGGGTGATCGGTGCTCAGTACTCAGGGTGCTGGGTGCTCAGTGCTCAGGGTGCTGGGTGTTCAGTCCACAGGGTGCTCAGTGCTCAGGGTGCTGGGTGCTCAGTGCTCGGGGTGCTGGGTGTTCAGTGCTCGGGGTGCTGGGTGCTCAGTGCTCAGGGTGCTGTGTGCTCAGTGCTCAGTGCTCAGGGTGCTGGTTGCTCAGTACTCAGGGTGCTGGGTGCTCAGTACTCAGGGTGCTGGGTGCTCAGTGCTCGGGTTGCTCGGTGCTCAGTACTCAAGGTGCTGGGTGCTCAGTGCTCAGGGTGCTGGGTGCTCAGTGATCAGGGTGCTGGGTGCTCAGTACTCAGGGTGCTCGGTGCTCAGTACTCAGGGTTCTCGGTGCTCAGTACTCAGGGTGCTGGGTACTCAGTGCTCAGGGTGCTGGGTGCTCAGTATTCAGGGTGCTCAGTGCTCAGTACTTAGGGTGCTTGGTGCTCAGTACTCAGGGTGCTCAGTGCTCAGTACTCGGTGTGCTGGGTGCTCAGTGCTCAGGGTGCTCAGTGCTCAGTGCTCGGGGTGCTGGGTGCTCAGTGCTCAGGGCGCTGGGTGCTCAGTGCTCGGGGTGCTGTGTGCTCAGTACTCGGGGTGCTGGGTGCTCAGTGCTCAGGTTGCTCAGTGCTCCGTACTCAGTGCTCAGGGTGCTCAGTGCTCAGTGCTCAGGGTGCTGGGTGTTCAGTACTCAGGGTGCTAGGTGCTCAGTACTCAGGGTGCTGGGTTTTCAGTGCTCAGGGTGCTGGGTGCTCAGTGCTCGGGGCGCTGAGTGCTCAGTGCTCGGGGTGCTCGGTGCTCAGTACTCAGGGTGCTGGGTGCTCAGTGCTCGGGGTGCTCGGTGCTCAGTACGTTGGGTGCTCACTACTCAGGGTGCTGGGTGCTCAGTGCTCAGGGTGCTGGGTGCTCAGTGCTCAGGGTGCTGGGTGCTCAGTGCTCAGGGTGCTGGGTGCTCAGTACTCAGGGTGCTGGGTGCTCAGTATTCAGGGTGCTGGGTGCTCAGTACTCGGGTGCTGGGTGCTCAGTGCTCAGGGTGCTGGGTGCTCAGTGCTCAGGGTGCTGGGTGCTCAGTGCTCGGGGTGCTCGGTGCTCAGTACGTTGGGTGCTCACTACTCAGGGTGCTGGGTGCTCAGTGCTCAGGGTGCTGGGTGCTCAGTGCTCAGGGTGCTGGGTGCTCAGTGCTCTGGGTGCTAGGTGCTCAGTACTCAGGGTGCTGGGTGCTCAGTGCTCGGGGTGCTGGGTGCCCAGTGCTCAAGGTGCTGGGTGCTCAGTACTCAGGGTGCTGGGTGCTCAGTACTCGGGGTGCTGCGTGCTCAGTATTCAGGGTGCTGGGTGCTCAGTACTCATTGTGCTGGGTGCTCAGTACTCGGGTGCTGGGTGCTCAGTGCTCAGGGTGCTGGGTGCTCAGTGCTCGGGGTGCTGGGTGCTCAGTGCTCAGTACTCAGGGTGCTGGGTTCTCAGTGCTCGGGGTGCTGCGTGCTCAGTCCTCAGTACTCAGGGTGCTGGGTTCTCAGTACTCGGGGTGCTGCGTGCTCAGTATTCAGGGTGCTGGGTGCTCAGTACTCATTGTGCTGGGTGCTCAGTACTCAGGGTGCTGTGTGCTCAGTGCTCAGGGTGCTGGGTGCTCAGTGCTCAGGGTGCTGGGTGCTCAGTGCTCAGGGTGTTGGGTGCTCAGTACTCAGGGTGCTGGGTGCTCAGTGGTCGGGGTGCTGGGTGCTCAGTGCTCAGGGTGCTGGGTGCTCAGTACTCAGGGTGTTGTGTCCTCAGTACTCGGGGTGCTGGGTGCTCAGTACTCAGGGTGCTGGGTGCTCAGTACTCAGGGTGCTGGTTGCTTAGTACTCGGGTGCTGGGTGCTCAGTGCTCAGGGTGCTGGGTGCTCAGTACTCAGGGTGCTGGGTGCTCAGTACTCGGGGTGCTGGGTGCTCAGTATTCAGGGTGCTGGGTGCTCAGTACTCATTGTGCTGGGTGCTCAGTACTCGGGTGCTGGGTGCTCAGTGCTCAGGGTGCTGGGTGCTCAGTGCTCGGGGTGCTGGGTGCTCAGTGCTCAGTACTCAGGGTGCTGGGTGCTCAGTGCTCGGGGTGCTGCGTGCTCAGTGCTCAGTACTCAGGGTCCTGGGTGCTCAGTACTCAGGGTGCTGTGTGCTCAGTGCTCAGGGTGCTGGGTGCTCAGTGCTCAGGGTGCTGGGTGCTCAGTGCTCAGGGTGCTGGGTGCTCAGTACTCAGCGTGCTGGGTGCTCAGTGCTCGGGGTGCTGGGTGCTCAGTGCTCAGGGTGCTGGGTGCTCAGTACTCAGGGTGTTGTGTCCTCAGTACTCGGGGTGCTGGGTGCTCAGTACTCAGGGTGCTGGTTGCTTAGTACTCGGGTGCTGGGTGCTCAGTGCTCAGGGTGCTGGGTGCTCAGTGCTCGGGGTGCTGGGTGCTCAGTGCTCAGTACTCAGGGTGCTGGGTGCTCAGTACTCGGGGTGCTAGGTGCTCAGTGATCAGTACTCAGGGTGCTGGGTGCTCAGTGCTCAGGGTGCTGGGTGCTCAGTGCTCAGGGTGCTGGGTGCTCAGTGCTCAGGGTGCTGGGTACTCAGTGCTCAGGGTACTGGGTGCTCAGTACTCAGGGTGCTGGGTGCTCAGTGCTCAGGGTGCTGGGTGCTCAGTGCTCGGGGTGCTGGGTGCTCAGTGCTCGGGGTGCTCGGTTCTCAGTACTCAGGGTGCTGGGTGCTCAGTGCTCAGGGTGCTCGATGCTCAGTATGTTGGGTGCTCACTACTCAGGGTGGTGCGTGCTCAGTGCTCAGGGTGCTGGGTGCTCAGTGCTCAAGGTGCTGGGTGCTCAGTGCTCAGGGTGCTGGGTGCTCAGTACTCAGGGTGCTGGGTGCTCAGTGCTCGGGGTGCTCGGTTCTCAGTACTCAGGGTGCTGGGTGCTCAGTGCTCAGGGTGCTCGATGCTCAGTATGTTGGGTGCTCACTACTCAGGGTGCTGGGTGCTCAGTGCTCAGGGTGCTGGGTGCTCAGTGCTCAGGGTGCTGGGTGCTCAGTACTCAGGGTGCTGGGTGCTCAGTGCTCGGGGTGCTGGGTGCTCAGTGCTCAGGGTGCTGGGTGCTCAGTACTCAGGGTGTTGGTTGCCCAGTACTCAGGGTGCTTTTTGCTCAGTACTCAGGGTGCTGGGTGCTCAGTACTCAGGGTGCTGGGTGCTCAGTACTCGGGTGCTGGGTGCTCAGTGCTCAGGGTGCTGGGTGCTCAGTGCTCGGGGTGCTGGGTGCTCAGTGCTCAGTACTCAGGGTGCTGGGTGCTTAGTACTCGGGGTGCTGGATGCTCAGTGCTCAGTACTCAGGGTGCTGGGTGCTCAGTGCTCAGGGTGCTGGGTGCTCAGTGCTCAGGGTGCTGGGTGCTCAGTGCTCAGGGTGCTGTGTACTCAGTGCTCAGGGTGCTGGGTGCTCAGTACTCAGGGTGCTGGGTGCTCAGTGCTCACGGTGCTGGGTGCTCAGTGCTCGGGGTGCTGGGTGCTCAGTGCTCGGGGTGCTGGGTGCTCAGTGCTCGGGGTGCTCGGTGCTCAGTACTCAGGGTGCTGGGTGCTCAGTGCTCGAGGTGCTCAGTACTCAGGGTGCTGTATGTTCAGTGTTCAGGTTGCTGGGTGCTCAGTACTCAGGGTGCTCGGTGCTTAGTACTCAGGGTGCTGGGTGCTCAGTACTCCGGGTGCTGGGTGCTCAGTGCTCGGGGTGCTCGGTGCTCAGTACTCAGTGCTCAGGTTGCTCAGTGCTCAGTGCTCAGGGTGCTGGGTGTTCAGTACTCAGGGTGCTGGGTGCTCAGTACTCAGGGTGCTGGGTGCTCAGTACTCGGGGTGCTCGGTGCTCAGTACTCAGGGTGCTGGGTGCTCAGTGCTCAGGGTGCTGGGTACTCAGTGCTCAGGGTGCTCGGTGCTCAGTACTCAGGGTGCTGGGTGCTCAGTACTCGGGGTGCTCGGTGCTCATTGCTCAGGCTGCTGGGTGCTCAGTACTCAGGGTGCTGGGTGCTCAGTGCTCAGGGTGCTGGGTGCTCAGTACTCAGGGTGCTGGGTGCTCAGTGCTCAGGGTGCTGGGTGCTCAGTACTCAGGGTGCTGGGCGCACAGTGCTCAGGGTGCTGGGTGCTCAGTACACAGGGTGCTGGGAGCTCAGTGCTCAGGGTGATTGGTGCTCAGTACTCAGTGTGCTCAGTACTCAGGGTACTGGGTGCTCATTGCTCGGGGTGGTGGGAGCTCAGTACTCAGGGTGCTGGGTGCTCAGTGCTCGGGGTGCTGGGTGCTCAGTGCTCAGGGTGATCGGTGCTCAATACTGAGGGTGCTGGGTGCTCAGTGCTCAGGGTGCTGGGTGTTCAGTCCACAGGGTGCTCAGTGCTCAGGGTGCTGGGTGCTCAGTGCTCGGGGTGCTGGGTGCTCAGTTCTCGGGGTGCTGGGTGTTCAGTGCTCAGTGCTCAGGGTGCTGGGTGCTCAGTGCTCAGTGCTCAGGGTGCTGGTTGCTCAGTACTCAGGGTGCTGGGTGCTCAGTACTCAGGGTTCTGGGTGCTCAGTGCTCAGGGTGCTGGGTGCTCAGTACTCAGGGTGCTGGGTGATCAGTGCTCGGGGTGCTGGGTGCTCAGTGCTCAGGGTGCTGGGTGCTCAGTGCTCAGGGTGCTGGGTGCTCAGTACTCAGGGTGCTGGGTGCTCAGTGCTCGGGTTGCTCGGTGCTCAGTACTCACGGTGCTGGATGCTCAGTGCTCAGGGTGCTGGGTGCTCAGTGATCAGGGTGCTGGGTGCTCAGTACTCAGGGTGCTCAGTACTCAGTACTCAGGGTTCTCGGTGCTCAGTACTCAGGGTGCTGGGTGCTCAGTGCTCTGGGTGCTGGGTGCTCAGTACTCAGGGTGCTGGGTGCTCAGTGCTCGGGGTGCTGCGTGCTCAGTGCTCAGGGTGCTGGGTGCTCAGTACTCAGGGTGCTGTGTGCTCAGTACTCGGGGTGCTGCGTGCTCAGTATTCAGGGTGCTGGGTGCTCAGTACTCATTGTGCTGGGTGCTCAGTACTCGGGTGCTGGGTGCTCAGTGCTCAGGGTCCTGGGTGCTCAGTGCTTGGGGTGCTGGGTGCTCAGTGCTCAGTACTCAGGGTGCTGGGTGCTCAGTGCTCGGGGTGCTGCGTGCTCAGTGCTCAGTACTCAGGGTCCTGGGTGCTCAGTACTCAGGGTGCTGTGTGCTCAGTGCTCAGGGTGCTGGGTGCTCAGTGCTCAGGGTGCTGGGTGCTCAGTGCTCAGGGTGCTGGGTGCTCAGTACTCAGGGTGCTGGGTACTCAGTGCTCGGGGTGCTGGGTGCTCAGTGCTCAGGGTGCTGGGTGCTCAGAACTCAGGGTGTTATGTCCTCAGTACTCGGGGTGCTGGGTGCTCAGTACTCAGGGTGCTGGGTGCTCAGTACTCAGGGTGCTGGTTGCTTAGTACTCGGGTGCTGGGTGCTCAGTGCTCAGGGTGCTGGGTGCTCAGTGCTCGGGGTGCTGGTTGCTCAGTGCTCAGTACTCAGGGTGCTGGGTGCTCAGTACTCGGGGTGCTAGGTGCTCAGTGCTCAGTACTCAGGGTGCTGGGTGCTCAGTGCTCAGGGTGCTGGGTGCTCAGTGCTCAGGGTGCTGGGTACTCAGTGCTCAGGGTACTGGGTGCTCAGTACTCAGGGTGCTGGGTGCTCAGTGCTCAGGGTGCTGGGTGCTCAGTGCTCGGGGTGCTGGGTGCTCAGTGCTCGGGGTGCTGGGTGCTCATTGCTCGAGGTGCTCGGTGCTCAGTACTCAGGGTGCTGGGTGCTCAGTGCTCGAGGTGCTCAGTACTCAGGGTGCTGTATGTTCAGTGTTCAGGGTGCTGGGTGCTCAGTACTCAGGGTGCTCGGTGCTTAGGACTCAGGGTGCTGGGTGCTCAGTACTCAGGGTGCTGGGTGCTCAGTACTCAGGGTGCTGGGTGTTCAGTGCTCAGTGTGCTGGGTACTCAGTGCTCAGGGTGCTCGGTGCTCAGTACTCGGGGTGCTGGGTGCTCATTCTCGGGGTGCTGGGTGCTCAGTGCTCAGGGTGCAGGGTGCTCAGTACTCAGGGTGCTGGGTGCTCAGTGCTCAGGGTGCTGGGTGCTCAGTACTAAGGGTGCTGGGTGCTCAGTGCTCAGGGTGCTGGGTGCTCAGTATTCAGGGTGCTGGGAGCTCAGTGCTCAGGGTGATCGGTGCTCAATACTCAGGGTGCTCAGTACTCAGGGTACTGGGTGCTCAGTGCTCGGGGTGCTGGGAGCACAGTTCTCAGGGTGCTGGGTGCTCAGTGCTCGGGGTGCTGGGTGCTCAGTGCTCAGGGTGATCGGTGCTCAGTACTCAGGGTGCTGGGTGCTCAGTGCTCAGGGTGCTGGGTGTTCAGTCCACAGGGTGCTCAGTGCTCAGGGTGCTGGGTGCTCAGTGCTCGGGGTGCTGGGTGTTCAGTGCTCGGGGTGCTGGGTGCTCAGTGCTCAGGGTGCTGTGTGCTCAGTGCTCAGTGCTCAGGGTGCTGGTTGCTCAGTACTCAGGGTGCTGGGTGCTCAGTACTCAGGGTGCTGGGTGCTCAGTGCTCAGGGTGCTGGGTGCTCAGTACTCAGGGTGCTGGGTGATCAGTGCTCGGGGTGCTGGGTGCTCAGTGCTCAGGGTGCTGGGTGCTCAGTGCTCAGGTTGCTGGGTGCTCAGTACTCAGGGTGCTGGGTGCTCAGTGCTCGGGGTGCTCGGTGCTCAGTACTCAAGGTGCTGGGTGCTCAGTGCTCAGGGTGCTGGGTGCTCAGTGATCAGGGTGCTTGGTGCTCAGTACTCAGGGTGCTCGGTGCTCAGTACTCAGGGTTCTCAGTGCTCAGTACTCAGGGTGCTGGGTACTCAGTGCTCAGGGTGCTGGGTGCTCAGTACTCAGGGTGCTCAGTGCTCAGTACTTAGGGTGCTTGGTGCTCAGTACTCAGGGTGCTCAGTGCTCAGTACTCGGTGTGCTGGGTGCTCAGTGCTCAGGGTGCTCAGTGTTCAGTGCTCGGGCTGCTGGGTGCTCAGTGGTCAGGGCGCTGGTTGCTCAGTGCTCGGGGTGCTGGGTGCTCAGTGCTCGGGGTGCTGGGTGCTCAGTGCTCAGGGTGCTGTGTGCTCAGTGCTCAGGGTGCTGGGTGCTCAGTGCTCAGGGTGCTGGGTGCTCAGTACTCAGGGTGCTCAGTGCTCAGTACTTATGGTGCTTGGTGCTCAGTACTCAGGGTGCTCAGTGCTCAGTACTCGGTGTGCTGGGTGCTCAGTGCTCAGGGTGCTCAGTGCTCAGTGCTCGGGCTGCTGGGTGCTCAGTGGTCAGGGCGCTGGGTGCTCAGTGCTCGGGGTGCTAGGTGCTCAGTACTCGGGGTGCTGGGTGCTCAGTGCTCAGGTTGCTCAGTGCTCAGTACTCAGTGCTCAGGGTGCTCAGTGCTCAGTGCTCAGGGTGCTGGGCGTTCAGTACTCAGGGTGCTGGGTGCTCAGTACTCAGAGTGCTGGGTGCTCAGTGCTCAGGGTGCTGGGTGTTCAGTACTCAGTGTGCTGGGTGCTCAGTACTCAGGGTGCTGGGTGCTCAGTACTCGGGGTGCTCGGTGCTCATTGCTCAGGGTGCTGGGTGCTCAGTACTCAGTGTGCTGGGTGCTCAGTACTCAGGGTGCTGGGTGCTCAGTGCTCAGGGTGCTGGGTACTCAGTGCTCAGGGTGCTCGGTGCTCAGTACTCGGTGTGCTGGGTGCTCATTCTTGGGGTGTTGGGTGCTCAGTGCTCGGGGTGCTGCTTGCGCAGTACTCAGGGTGCTGGGTGCTCAGTGCTCGTGGTGCTGGGTGCTCAGTACTCAGGGTGCTGGGTGCTCAGTGCTCAGGGTGCTGGGTGCTCAGTACTCAGGGTGCTGGGTGCTCAGTGCTCAGGGTGCTGGGTGCTCAATACTCAGGGTGCTGGGAGCTCAGTGCTCAGGGTGATCGGTGCTCAATACTCAGGGTGCTCAGTACTCAGGTTACTGGGTGCTCAGTGCTCGGGGTGCTGGGAGCTCAGTTCTCAGGGTGCTGGGTGCTCAGTGCTCGGGGTGCTGGGTGCTCAGTGCTCAGGGTGATCAGTGCTCAGTATTCAGGGTGCTGGGTGCTCAGTGCTCAGTGTGCTGGGTGTTCAGTCCACAGGGTGCTCAGTGCTCAGGGTGCTGGGTGCTCAGTGCTCGGGGTGCTGGGTGTTCAGTGCTCGGGGTGCTGGGTGCTCAGTGCTCAGGGTGCTGTGTGCTCAGTGCTCAGTGCTCAGGGTGCTGGTTGCTCAGTACTCAGGGTGCTGGGTGCTCAGTACTCAGGGTGCTGGGTGCTCAGTGCTCAGGGTGCTGGGTGCTCAGTACTCAGGGTGCTGGGTGATCAGTGCTCGGGGTGCGGGGTGCTCAGTGCTCAGGGTGCTGGGTGCTCAGTGCTCAGGTTGCTGGGTGCTCAGTACTCAGGGTGCTGGGTGCTCAGTACTCAGGGTGCTGGGTGCTCAGTACTCAGGGTTCTGGGTGCTCAGTGCTCAGGGTGCTGGGTGCTCAGTACTCAGGGTGCTTGGTGATCAGTGCTCGGGGTGCTTTGTGCTCAGTGCTCAGGGTGCTGGGTGCTCAGTGCTCAGGGTGCTGGGTGCTCAGTACTCAGGGTGCTGGGTGCTCAGTGCTCGGGTTGCTCGGTGCTCAGTACTCAAGGTGCTGGGTGCTCAGTGCTCAGGGTGCTGGGTGCTCAGTGATCAGGGTGCTGGGTGCTCAGTACTCAGGGTGCTCGGTGCTCAGTACTCAGGGTTCTCGGTGCTCAGTACTCAGGGTGCTGGGTACTCAGTGCTCAGGGTGCTGGGTGCTCAGTATTCAGGGTGCTCAGTGCTAAGTACTTAGGGTGCTTGGTGCTCAGTACTCAGGGTGCTCAGTGCTCAGTACTCGGTGTGCTGGGTGCTCAGTGCTCAGGGTGCTCAGTGCTCAGTGCTCGGGGTGCTGGGTGCTCAGTGCTCAGGGCGCTGGGTGCTCAGTGCTCGGGGTGCTGTGTGCTCAGTACTCGGGGTGCTGGGTGCTCAGTGCTCAGGTTGCTCAGTGCTCCGTACTCAGTGCTCAGGGTGCTCAGTGCTCAGTGCTCAGGGTGCTGGGTGTTCAGTACTCAGGGTGCTAGGTGCTCAGTACTCAGGGTGCTGGGTGCTCAGTGCTCAGGGTGCTGGGTGCTCAGTGCTCGGGGCGCTGAGTGCTCAGTGCTCGGGGTGCTCGGTGCTCAGTACTCAGGGTGCTGGGTGCTCAGTGCTCGGGGTGCTCGGTGCTCAGTACGTTGGGTGCTCACTACTCAGGGTGCTGGGTGCTCAGTGCTCAGGGTGCTGGGTGCTCAGTGCTCAGGGTGCTGGGTGCTCAGTGCTCAGGGTGCTGGGTGCTCAGTACTCAGGGTGCTGGGTGCTCAGTATTCAGGGTGCTGGGTGCTCAGTACTCGGGTGCTGGGTGCTCAGTGCTCAGGGTGCTGGGTGCTCAGTGCTCAGGGTGCTGGGTGCTCAGTGCTCGGGGTGCTCGGTGCTCAGTACGTTGGGTGCTCACTACTCAGGGTGCTGGGTGCTCAGTGCTCAGGGTGCTGGGTGCTCAGTGCTCAGGGTGCTGGGTGCTCAGTGCTCTGGGTGCTTGGTGCTCAGTACTCAGGGTGCTGGGTGCTCAGTGCTCGGGGTGCTGGGTGCCCAGTGCTCAGGGTGCTGGGTGCTCAGTACTCAGGGTGCTGGGTGCTCAGTACTCGGGGTGCTGCGTGCTCAGTATTCAGGGTGCTGGGTGCTCAGTACTCATTGTGCTGGGTGCTCAGTACTCGGGTGCTGGGTGCTCAGTGCTCAGGGTGCTGGGTGCTCAGTGCTCGGGGTGCTGGGTGCTCAGTGCTCAGTACTCAGGGTGCTGGGTTCTCAGTGCTCGGGGTGCTGCGTGCTCAGTCCTCAGTACTCAGGGTGCTGGGTTCTCAGTACTCGGGGTGCTGCGTGCTCAGTATTCAGGGTGCTGGGTGCTCAGTACTCATTGTGCTGGGTGCTCAGTACTCAGGGTGCTGTGTGCTCAGTGCTCAGGGTGCTGGGTGCTCAGTGCTCAGGGTGCTGGGTGCTCAGTGCTCAGGGTGCTGGGTGCTCAGTACTCAGGGTGCTGGGTGCTCAGTGGTCGGGCTGCTGGGTGCTCAGTGCTCAGGGTGCTGGGTGCTCAGTACTCAGGGTGTTGTGTCCTCAGTACTCGGGGTGCTGGGTGCTCAGTACTCAGGGTGCTGGGTGCTCAGTACTCAGGGTGCTGGTTGCTTAGTACTCGGGTGCTGGGTGCTCAGTGCTCAGGGTGCTGGGTGCTCAGTACTCAGGGTGCTGGGTGCTCAGTACTCGGGGTGCTGGGTGCTCAGTATTCAGGGTGCTGGGTGCTCAGTACTCATTGTGCTGGGTGCTCAGTACTCGGGTGCTGGGTGCTCAGTGCTCAGGGTGCTGGGTGCTCAGTGCTCGGGGTGCTGGGTGCTCAGTGCTCAGTACTCAGGGTGCTGGGTGCTCAGTGCTCGGGGTGCTGCGTGCTCAGTGCTCAGTACTCAGGGTCCTGGGTGCTCAGTACTCAGGGTGCTGTGTGCTCAGTGCTCAGGGTGCTGGGTGCTCAGTGCTCAGGGTGCTGGGTGCTCAGTGCTCAGGGTGCTGGGTGCTCAGTACTCAGGGTGCTGGGTGCTCAGTGCTCGGGGTGCTGGGTGCTCAGTGCTCAGGGTGCTGGGTGCTCAGTACTCAGGGTGTTGTGTCCTCAGTACTCGGGGTGCTGGGTGCTCAGTACTCAGGGTGCTGGTTGCTTAGTACTCGGGTGCTGGGTGCTCAGTGCTCAGGGTGCTGGGTGCTCAGTGCTCGGGGTGCTGGGTGCTCAGTGCTCAGTACTCAGGGTGCTGGGTGCTCAGTGCTCAGGGTACTGGGTGCTCAGTACTCAGGGTGCTGGGTGCTCAGTGCACAGGGTGCTGGGTGCTCAGTGCTCGGGGTGCTGGGTGCTCAGTGCTCGGGGTGCTCGGTTCTCAGTACTCAGGGTGCTGGGTGCTCAGTGCTCAGGGTGCTCGATGCTCAGTATGTTGGGTGCTCACTACTCAGGGTGGTGCGTGCTCAGTGCTCAGGGTGCTGGGTGCTCAGTGCTCAAGGTGCTGGGTGCTCAGTGCTCAGGGTGCTGTGTGCTCAGTACTCAGGGTGCTGGGTGCTCAGTGCTCGGGGTGCTCGGTTCTCAGTACTCAGGGTGCTGGGTGCTCAGTGCTCAGGGTGCTCGATGCTCAGTATGTTGGGTGCTCACTACTCAGGGTGCTGAGTGCTCAGTGCTCAGGGTGCTGGGTGCTCAGTGCTCAGGGTGCTGGGTGCTCAGTGCTCAGGGTGCTGGGTGCTCAGTACTCAGGGTGCTGGGTGCTCAGTGCTCGGGGTGCTGGGTGCTTAGTACTCGGGGTGCTGGATGCTCAGTGCTCAGTACTCAGGGTGCTGGGTGCTCAGTGCTCAGGGTGCTGGGTGCTCAGTGCTCAGGGTGCTGGGTGCTCAGTGCTCAGGGTGCTGTGTACTCAGTGCTCAGGGTGCTGGGTGCTCAGTACTCAGGGTGCTGGGTGCTCAGTGCTCACGGTGCTGGGTGCTCAGTGCTCGGGGTGCTGGGTGCTCAGTGCTCGGGGTGCTGGGTGCTCAGTGCTCGGGGTGCTCGGTGCTCAGTACTCAGGGTGCTGGGTGCTCAGTGCTCGAGGTGCTCAGTACTCAGGGTGCTGTATGTTCAGTATTCAGGTTGCTGGGTGCTCAGTACTCAGGGTGCTCGGTGCTTAGTACTCAGAGTGCTGGGTGCTCAGTACTCCGGGTGCTGGGTGCTCAGTGCTCGGGGTGCTCGGTGCTCAGTACTCAGTGCTCAGGGTGCTCAGTGCTCAGTGCTCAGGGTTCTGGGTGTTCAGTACTCAGGGTGCTGGGTGCTCAGTACTCAGGGTGCTGGGTGCTCAGTACTCGGGGTGCTCGGTGCTCAGTACTCAGGGTGCTGGGTGCTCAGTGCTCAGGGTGCTGGGTACTCAGTGCTCAGGGTGCTCGGTGCTCAGTACTCAGGGTGCTGGGTGCTCAGTACTCGGGGTGCTCGGTGCTCATTGCTCAGGCTGCTGGGTGCTCAGTGCTCAGGGTGCTGGGTGCTCAGTACTCAGGGTGCTGGGTGCTCAGTGCTCAGGGTGCTGGGTGCTCAGTACTCAGGGTGCTGGGCGCACAGTGCTCAGGGTGCTGGGTGCTCAGTACACAGGGTGCTGGGAGCTCAGTGCTCAGGGTGATTGGTGCTCAGTACTCAGTGTGCTCAGTACTCAGGGTACTGGGTGCTCATTGCTCGGGGTGGTGGGAGCTCAGTACTCAGGGTGCTGGGTGCTCAGTGCTCGGAGTGCTGGGTGCTCAGTGCTCAGGGTGATCGGTGCTCAATACTGAGGGTGCTATGTGCTCAGTGCTCAGGGTGCTGGGTGTTCAGTCCACAGGGTGCTCAGTGCTCAGGGTGCTGGGTGCTCAGTGCTCGGGGTGCTGGGTGCTCAGTTCTCGGGGTGCTGGGTGTTCAGTGCTCAGTGCTCAGGGTGCTGGGTGCTCAGTGCTCAGTGCTCAGGGTGCTGGTTGCTCAGTACTCAGGGTGCTGGGTGCTCAGTACTCAGGGTTCTGGGTGCTCAGTGCTCAGGGTGCTGGGTGCTCAGTACTCAGGGTGCTGGGTGATCAGTGCTCGGGGTGCTGGGTGCTCAGTGCTCAGGGTGCTGGGTGCTCAGTGATCAGGGTGCTGGGTGCTCAGTACTCAGGGTGCTGGGTGCTCAGTGCTCGGGTTGCTCGGTGCTCAGTACTCACGGTGCTGGATGCTCAGTGCTCAGGGTGCTGGGTGCTCAGTGATCAGGGTGCTGGGTGCTCAGTACTCAGGGTGCTCGGTACTCAGTACTCAGGGTTCTCGGTGCTCAGTACTCAGGGTGCTGGGTACTCAGTGCTCAGGGTGCTGGGTGCTCAGTACTCAGGGTGCTCAGTGCTCAGTACTTAGGGTGCTTGGTGCTCAGTACTCAGGTTGCTCAGTGCTCAGGGTGCTCAGTGCTCAGTGCTCGGGGTGCTGGGTGCTCAGTGCTCAGGGCGCTGTGTGCTCAGTGCTCGGGGTGCTGTGTGCTCAGTACTCGGGGTGCTGGGTGCTCAGTGCTCAGGTTGCTCAGTGCTCAGTACTCAGTGCTCAGGGTGCTCAGTGCTCAGTGCTCAGGGTGCTGGGTGTTCAGTACTCAGGGTGCTGGGTGCTCAGTACTCAGGGTGCTGGGTGCTCAGTGCTCAGGGTGCTGGGTGCTCAGTGCTCGGGGCGCTGGGTGCTCAGTGCTCGGGGTGCTCGGAGCTCAGTACTCAGGGTGCTGGGTGCTCAGTGCTCAGGGTGATCGGTGCTCAGTGCTCAGGGTGCTGGGTGCTCAGTGCTCAGGGTGCTGGGTGCTCAGTGCTCGGGGTGCTCGGTGCTCAGTACGTTGGGTGCTCACTACTCAGGGTGCTGGGTGCTCAGTGCTCAGGGAGCTGGGTGCTCAGTGCTCAGGGTGCTGGGTGCTCAGTGCTCTGGGTGCTGGGTGCTCAGTACTCAGGGTGCTGGGTGCTCAGTGCTCGGGGTGCTGGGTGCTCAGTGCTCTGGGTGCTGGGTGCTCAGTACTCAGGGTGCTGGGTGCTCAGTGCTCGGGGTGCTGGGTGCTCAGTACTCGGGGTGCTGCGTGCTCAGTATTCAGGGTGCTGGGTGCTCAGTACTCATTGTGCTGGGTGCTCAGTACTCGGGTGCTGGGTGCTCAGTGCTCAGGGTCCTGGGTGCTCAGTGCTTGGGGTGCTGGGTGCTCAGTGCTCAGTACTCAGGGTGCTGGGTGCTCAGTGCTCGGGGTGCTGCGTGCTCAGTGCTCAGTACTCAGGGTCCTGGGTGCTCAGTACTCAGGGTGCTGTGTGCTCAGTGCTCAGGGTGCTGGGTGCTCAGTGCTCAGGGTGCTGGGTGCTCAGTGCTCAGGGTGCTGGGTGCTCAGTACTCAGGGTGCTGGGTGCTCAGTGCTCGGGGTGCTGGGTGCTCAGTGCTCAGGGTGCTGGGTGCTCAGAACTCAGGGTGTTATGTCCTCAGTACTCGGGGTGCTGGGTGCTCAGTACTCAGGGTGCTGGGTGCTCAGTACTCAGGGTGCTGGTTGCTTAGTACTCGGGTGCTGGGTGCTCAGTGCTCAGGGTGCTGGGTGCTCAGTGCTCGGGGTGCTGGTTGCTCAGTGCTCAGTACTCAGGGTGCTGGGTGCTCAGTACTCGGGGTGCTAGGTGCTCAGTGCTCAGTACTCAGGGTGCTGGGTGCTCAGTGCTCAGGGTGCTGGGTGCTCATTGCTCAGGGTGCTGGGTGCTCAGTGCTCAGGGTGCTGGGTACTCAGTGCTCAGGGTACTGGGTGCTCAGTACTCAGGGTGCTGGGTGCTCAGTGCTCAGGGTGCTGGGTGCTCAGTGCTCGGGGTGCTGGGTGCTCAGTGCTCGGGGTGCTGGGTGCTCATTGCTCGGGGTGCTCGGTGCTCAGTACTCAGGGTGCTGGGTGCTCAGTGCTCGAGGTGCTCAGTACTCAGGGTGCTGTATGTTCAGTGTTCAGGGTGCTGGGTGCTCAGTACTCAGGGTGCTCGGTGCTTAGTACTCAGGGTGCTGGGTGCTCAGTACTCAGGGTGCTGGGTGCTCAGTACTCAGGGTGCTGGGTGTTCAGTGCTCAGTGTGCTGGGTACTCAGTGCTCAGGGTGCAGGGTGCTCAGTACTCAGGGTGCTGGGTGCTCAGTGCTCAGGGTGCTGGGTGCTCAGTACTAAGGGTGCTGGGTGCTCAGTGCTCAGGGTGCTGGGTGCTCAGTATTCAGGGTGCTGGGTGCTCAGTGCTCAGGATGCTGGGTGCTCAGTACTCAGGGTGCTGGGAGCTCAGTGCTCAGGGTGATCGGTGCTCAATACTCAGGGTGCTCAGTACTCAGGGTACTGGGTGCTCAGTGCTCGGGGTGCTGGGAGCACAGTTCTCAGGGTGCTGGGTGCTCAGTGCTCGGGGTGCTGGGTGCTCAGTGCTCAGGGTGATCGGTGCTCAGTACTCAGGGTGCTGGGTGCTCAGTGCTCAGGGTGCTGGGTGTTCAGTCCACAGGGTGCTCAGTGCTCAGGGTGCTGGGTGCTCAGTGCTCGGGGTGCTGGGTGCTCAGTACTCAGGGTGCTCAGTGCTCAGTACTTAGGGTGCTTGGTGCTCAGTACTCAGGGTGCTCAGTGCTCAGTACTCGGTGTGCTGGGTGCTCAGTGCTCAGGGTGCTCAGTGCTCGGGCTGCTGGGTGCTCAGTGGTCAGGGCGCTGGTTGCTCAGTGCTCGGGGTGCTGGGTGCTCAGTGCTCGGGGTGCTGGGTGCACAGTGCTCAGGGTGCTGTGTGCTCAGTGCTCAGGGTGCTGGGTGCTCAGTGCTCAGGGTGCTGGGTGCTCAGTACTCAGGGTGCTCAGTGCTCAGTACTTAGGGTGCTTGGTGCTCAGTACTCAGGGTGCTCAGTGCTCAGGGTGCTCAGTGCTCAGTGCTCGGGGTGCTGGGTGCTCAGTGCTCAGGGCGCTGTGTGCTCAGTGCTCGGGGTGCTCTGTGCTCAGTACTCGGGGTGCTGGGTGCTCAGTGCTCAGGTTGCTCAGTGCTCAGTACTCAGTGCTCAGGGTGCTCAGTGCTCAGTGCTCAGGGTGCAGGGTGTTCAGTACTCAGGGTGCTGGGTGCTCAGTACTCAGGGTGCTGGGTGCTCAGTGCTCACGGTGCTGGGTGCTCAGTGCTCGGGGCGCTGGGTGCTCAGTGCTCGGGGTGCTCGGAGCTCAGTACTCAGGGTGCTGGGTGCTCAGTGCTCGGGGTGATCGGTGCTCAGTGCTCAGGGTGCTGGGTGCTCAGTGCTCAGGGTGCTGGGTGCTCAGTGCTCGGGGTGCTCGGTGCTCAGTACGTTGGGTGCTCACTACTCAGGGTGCTGGGTGCTCAGTGCTCAGGGAGCTGGGTGCTCAGTGCTCAGGGTGCTGGGTGCTCAGTGCTCTGGGTGCTGGGTGCTCAGTACGCAGGGTGCTGGGTGCTCAGTGCTCGGGGTGCTGGGTGCTCAGTGCTCAGGGTGCTGGGTGCTCAGTACTCAGGGTGCTGGGTGCTCAGTACTCGGGGTGCTGCGTGCTCAGTATTCAGGGTGCTGGGTGCTCAGTACTCATTGTGCTGGGTGCTCAGTACTCGGGTGCTGGGTGCTCAGTGCTCAGGGTCCTGGGTGCTCAGTGCTCGGGGTGCTGGGTGCTCAGTGCTCAGTACTCAGGGTGCTGGGTGCTCAGTGCTCGGGGTGCTGCGTGCTCAGTGCTCAGTACTCAGGGTCCTGGGTGCTCAGTACTCAGGGTGCTGTGTGCTCAGTGCTCAGGGTGCTGGGTGCTCAGTGCTCAGGGTGCTGGGTGCTCAGTGCTCAGGGTGCTGGGTGCTCAGTACTCAGGGTGCTGGGTGCTCAGTGCTCGGGGTGCTGGGTGCTCAGGGCTCAGGGTGCTGGGTGCTCAGAACTCAGGGTGTTATGTCCTCAGTACTCGGGGTGCTGGGTGCTCAGTACTCAGGGTGCTGGGTGCTCAGTACTCAGGGTGCTGGTTGCTTAGTACTCGGGTGCTGGGTGCTCAGTGCTCAGGGTGCTGGGTGCTCAGTGCTCGGGGTGCTGGTTGCTCAGTGCTCAGTACTCAGGGTGCTGGGTGCTCAGTACTCGGGGTGCTAGGTGCTCAGTGCTCAGTACTCAGGGTGCTGGGTGCTCAGTGCTCAGGGTGCTGGGTGCTCATTGCTCAGGGTGCTGGGTGCTCAGTGCTCAGGGTGCTGGGTACTCAGTGCTCAGGGTACTGGGTGCTCAGTACTCAGGGTGCTGGGTGCTCAGTGCTCAGGGTGCTGGGTGCTCAGTGCTCGGGGTGCTGGGTGCTCAGTGCTCGGGGTGCTGGGTGCTCATTGCTCGGGGTGCTCGGTGCTCAGTACTCAGGGTGCTGGGTGCTCAGTGCTCGAGGTGCTCAGTACTCAGGGTGCTGTATGTTCAGTGTTCAGGGTGCTGGGTGCTCAGTACTCAGGGTGCTCGGTGCTTAGTACTCAGGGTGCTGGGTGCTCAGTACTCTGGGTGCTGGGTGCTTAGTGCTCGGGGTGCTCGGTGCTCAGTACTCAGTGCTCAGGGTGCTCAGTGCTCAGTGCTCAGGGTGCTGGGTGTTCAGTACTCAGGGTGCTGGGTGCTCAGTACTCAGGATGCTGGGTGCTCAGTACTCGGGGTGATCGGTGCTCAGTGCTCAGGGTGCTGGGTGCTCAGTACTCAGGGTGCTGGGTGCTCAGTACTCAGGGTGCTGGGTGTTCAGTGCTCAGTGTGCTGGGTACTCAGTGCTCAGGGTGCTCGGTGCTCAGTACTCGGGGTGCTGGGTGCTCATTCTCGGGGTGCTGGGTGCTCAGTGCTCAGGGTGCCAGGTGCTCAGTACTCTGGGTGCTGGGTGCTCAGTGCTCAGGGTGCTGGGTGCTCAGTACTAAGGGTGCTGGGTGCTCAGTGCTCAGGGTGCTGGGTGCTCAGTATTCAGGGTGCTGGGTGCTCAGTGCTCAGGGTGCTGGGTGCTCAGTACTCAGGGTGCTGGGAGCTCAGTGCTCAGGGTGATCGGTGCTCAATACTCAGGGTGCTCAGTACTCAGGGTACTGGGTGCTCAGTGCTCGGGGTGCTGGGAGCACAGTTCTCAGGGTGCTGGGTGCTCAGTGCTCGGGGTGCTGGGTGCTCAGTGCTCAGGGTGATCGGTGCTCAGTACTCAGGGTGCTGGGTGCTCAGTGCTCAGGGTGCTGGGTGTTCAGTCCACAGGGTGCTCAGTGCTCAGGGTGCTGGGTGCTCAGTGCTCGGGGTGCTGGGTGTTCAGTGCTCGGGGTGCTGGGTGCTCAGTGCTCAGGGTGCTGTGTGCTCAGTGCTCAGTGCTCAGGGTGCTGGTTGCTCAGTACTCAGGGTGCTGGGTGCTCAGTACTCAGGGTGCTGGGTGCTCAGTGCTCAGGGTGCTGGGTGCTCAGTACTCAGGGTGCGGGGTGATCAGTGCTCCTGGTGCTGGGTGCTCAGTGCTCAGGGTGCTGGGTGCTCAGTGCTCAGGTTGCTGGGTGCTCAGTACTCAGGGTGCTGGGTGCTCAGTGCTCGGGGTGCTCGGTGCTCAGTACTCAAGGTGCTGGGTACTCAGTGCTCAGGGTGCTGGGTGCTCAGTGATCAGGGTGCTTGGTGCTCAGTACTCAGGGTACTTGGTGCTCAGTACTCAGGGTTCTCAGTGCTCAGTACTCAGGGTGCTGGGTACTCAGTGCTCAGGGTGCTGGGTGCTCAGTACTCAGGGTGCTCAGTGCTCAGTACTTAGGGTGCTTGGTGCTCAGTACTCAGGGTGCTCAGTGCTCAGTACTCGGTGTGCTGGGTGCTCAGTGCTCAGGGTGCTCAGTGCTCAGTGCTCGGGCTGCTGGGTGCTCAGTGGTCAGGGCGCTGGTTGCTCAGTGCTCGGGGTGCTGGGTGCTCAGTGCTCGGGGTGCTGGGTGCTCAGTGCTCAGGGTGCTGTGTGCTCAGTGCTCAGGGTGCTGGGTGCTCAGTGCTCAGGGTGCTGGGTGCTCAGTACTCAGGGTGCTCAGTGCTCAGTACTTAGGGTGCTTGGTGCTCAGTACTCAGGGTGCTCAGTGCTCAGTACTCGGTGTGCTGGGTGCTCAGTGCTCAGGGTGCTCAGTGCTCAGTGCTCGGGCTGATGGGTGCTCAGTGGTCAGGGCGCTGGGTGCTCAGTGCTCGGGGTGCTGGGTGCTCAGTACTCGGGGTGCTGGGTGCTCAGTGCTCAGGTTGCTCAGTGCTCAGTACTCAGTGCTCAGGGTGCTCAGTGCTCAGTGCTCAGGGTGCTGGGCGTTCAGTACTCAGGGTGCTGGGTGCTCAGTACTCAGAGTGCTGGGTGCTCAGTGCTCAGGGTGCTGGGTGTTCAGTACTCAGTGTGCTGGGTGCTCAGTACTCAGGGTGCTGGGTGCTCAGTACTCGGGGTGCTCGGTGCTCATTGCTCAGGGTGCTGGGTGCTCAGTACTCAGTGTGCTGGGTGCTCAGTACTCAGGGTGCTGGGTGCTCAGTGCTCATGGTGCTGGGTACTCAGTGCTCAGGGTGCTCGGTGCTCAGTACTCGGCGTGCTGGGTGCTCATTCTTGGGGTGTTGGGTGCTCAGTGCTCAGGGTGCTGCTTGCGCAGTACTCAGGGTGCTGGGTGCTCAGTGCTCGTGGTGCTGGGTGCTCAGTACTCAGGGTGCTGGGTGCTCAGTGCTCAGGGTGCTGGGTGCTCAGTACTCAGGGTGCTGGGTGCTCAGTGCTCAGGGTGCTGGGTGCTCAGTACTCAGGGTGCTGGGAGCTCAGTGATCAGGGTGATCGGTGCTCAATACTCAGGGTGCTCAGTACTCAGGTTACTGGGTGCTCAGTGCTCGGGGTGCTGGGAGCTCAGTTCTCAGGGTGCTGGGTGCTCAGTGCTCGGGGTGCTGGGTGCTCAGTGCTCAGGGTGCTGGGTGCTCAGTGCTCAGGGTGCTGGGTGCTCAGTGCTCAGGGTGCTGGGTGTTCAGTCCACAGGGTGCTCAGTGCTCAGGGTGCTGGGTGCTCAGTGCTCGGGGTGCTGGGTGTTCAGTGCTCGGGGTGCTGGGTGCTCAGTGCTCAGGGTGCTGTGTGCTCAGTGCTCAGGGTGCTGGTTGCTCAGTACTCAGGGTGCTGGGTGCTCAGTACTCAGGGTGCTGGGTGCTCAGTGCTCAGGGTGCTGGGTGCTCAGTACTCAGGGTGCTGGGTGATCAGTGCTCGGGGTGCTGGGTGCTCAGTGCTCAGGGTGCTGGGTGCTCAGTGCTCAGGTTGCTGGGTGCTCAGTGCTCAGGGTGCTGGGTGCTCAGTGCTCGGGGTGCTCGGTGCTCAGTACTCAAGGTGCTGGGTGCTCAGTGCTCAGGGTGCTGGGTGCTCAGTGATCAGGGTGCTGGGTGCTCAGTACTCAGGGTGCTCGGTGCTCAGTACTCAGGGTTCTCGGTGCTCAGTACTCAGGGTGCTGGGTACTCAGTCCTCAGGGTGCTGGGTGCTCAGTACTCAGGGTGCTCAGTGCTCAGTACTTAGGGTGCTTGGTGCTCAGTACTCAGGGTGCTCAGTGCTCAGTACTCGGTGTGCTGGGTGCTCAGTGCTCAGGGTGCTCAGTGCTCAGTGCTCGGGCTGCTGGGTGCTCAGTGGTCAGGGCGCTGGGTGCTCAGTGCTCGGGGTGCTGGGTGCTCAGTACTCGGGGTGCTTGGTGCTCAGTGCTCAGGTTGCTCAGTGCTCAGTACTCAGTGCTCAGGGTGCTCAGTGCTCAGTGCTCAGGGTGCTGGGTGTTCAGTACTCAGGGTGCTGGGTGCTCAGTACTCAGAGTGCTGGGTGCTCAGTGCTCAGGGTGCTGGGTGTTCAGTACTCAGGGTGCTGGGTGCTCAGTACTCAGGGTGCTGGGTGCTCAGTACTCGGGGTGCTCGGTGCTCATTGCTCAGGGTGCAGGGTGCTCAGTACTCAGTGTGCTGGGTGCTCAGTACTCAGGGTGCTGGGTGCTCAGTGCTCAGGGTGCTGGGTACTCAGTGCTCAGGGTGCTCGGTGCTCAGTACTCGGGGTGCTGGGTGCTCAGTGCTCAGGGTGCTGGGTGCTCAGTACTCAGTTTGCTGGGTGCTCAGTGCTCAGGGTGCTGGGTGATCAGTACTCAGGGTGCTGGGCGCACAGTGCTCAGGGTGCTGGGTGCTCAGTACACAGGGTGCTGGGAGCTCAGTGCTCAGGGTGATCGGTGCTCAGTACTCAGGTTGCTCAGTACTCAGGGTACTGGATGCTCAGTGCTCGGGGTGCTGGGAGCTCAGTACTCAGGGTGCTGGGTGCTCAGTACTCAGGGTGCTGGGTGCTCAGTGCTCAGGGTGCTGGGTGCTCAGTGCTCGGGGCGCTGGGTGCTCAGTGCTCGGGGTGCTCGGTGCTCAGTACGTTGGGTGCTCACTACTCAGGCTGCTGGGTCCTCAGTGCTCAGGGTCCTGGGTGCTCAGTGCTCAGGGTGCTGTGTGCTCAGTGCTCAGGGTGCTCGGTGCTCAGTACTCAGGGTGCTGGGTGCTCAGTACTCAGGGTGCTGGGTGCTCAGTACTTGGGTGCTGGGTGCTCAGTGCTCAGGGTGCTGGGTGCTCAGTGCTCAGGGTGCTCGGTGCTCAGTACGTTGGGTGCTCACTATTCAGGGTGCTGGATGCTCAGTGCTCAGGGTGCTGGGTGCTCAGTGCTCAGGGTGCTGGGTGCTCAGTGCTCAGGGTGCTGGGTGCTCAGTACTCAGGGTGCTGGGTGCTCAGTGCTCGGGGTGCTGGGTGCTCAGTGCTCAGGGTGCTGGGTGCTCAGTACTCAGGGTGCTGGGTGCTCAGTACTCGGGGTGCTGGGTGCTCAGTATTCAGGGTGCTGGGTGCTCAGTACTCATTGTGCTGGGTGCTCAGTACTCGGGTGCTGGGTGCTCAGTGCTCAGGGTGCTGGGTGCTCAGTGCTCGGGGTGCTGGGTGCTCAGTGCTCAGTACTCAGGGTGCTGGGTGCTCAGTGCTCAGTACTCAGGGTGCTGGGTGCTCAGTGCTCGGGGTGCTGGGTGCTCAGTGCTCAGTACTCAGGGTCCTGGGTGCTCAGTACTCAGGGTGCTGTGTGCTCAGTGCTCAGGGTGCTGGGTGCTCAGTGCTCAGGGTGCTGGGTGCTCAGTGCTCAGGGTGCTGGGTGCTCAGTACTCAGGGTGCTGGGTGCTCAGTGCTCAGGGTGCTGGGTGCTCAGTGCTCGGGGTTCTGGGTGCTGGGTGCTCAGTGCTCAGTACTCAGGGTGTTGGGTCCTCAGTACTCAGGGTGCTGGTTGCTTAGTACTCGGGTGCTGGCTGCTCAGTGCTCAGGGTGCTGGGTGCTCAGTGCTCGGGGTGCTGGGTGCTCAGTGCTCAGTACTCAGGGTGCTGGGTGCTCAGTGCTCAGGGTGCTGGGTGCTCAGTGCTCAGGGTGCTGGGTGCTCAGTGCTCAGGTTGCTGGGCGCTCAGTGCTCAGGGTGGTGGGTGCTCAGTGCTCGGGGTGCTGGGTGCTCAGTGCTCGGGGTGCTGGGTGCTCAGTGCTCGGGGTGCTCGGTGCTCAGTACTCAGGGTGCTGGGTGCTCAGTGCTCGAGGTGCTCAGTACTCAGGGTGCTGTATGTTCAGTGTTCAGGGTGCTGGGTGCTCAGTACTCAGGGTGCTCTGTGCTTAGTACTCAGGGTGCTGGGTTCTCAGTACTCTGGGTGCTGGGTGCTCAGTGCTCGATGTGATCGGTGCTCAGTACTCAGTGCTCAGGGTGCTGGGTGCTCAGTGCTCAGGGTACTGGGTGCTCAGTACAAAGGGTGCTGGGTGCTCAGTGCTCAGGGTGCTGGGTGCTCAGTGCTAGGGGTGCTGGGTGCTCAGTGCTCGGGGTGCTCGGTGCTCAGTACTCAGGGTGCTGGGTGCTCAGTGCTCGAGGTGCTCAGTACTCAGGGTGCTCTATGTTCAGTGTTCAGGGTGCTGGGTGTTCAGTGCTCAGGGTGCTGGGTACTCAGTGCTCAGGGTGCTCGGTGCTCAGTACTCGGGGTGCTGGCTGCTCAGTACTCAGGGGGCTGGGTGCTCAGTACTCGGGGTGATCGGTGCTCAGTGCTCAGGGTGCTGGGTGCTCAGTACTCAGGGTGCTGGGTGCTCAGTACTCAGGCTGCTGGGTGTTCAGTGCTCAGGGTGCTGGGTACTCCGTGCTCAGGGTGCTCGGTGCTCAGTACTCGGGGTGCTGGGTGCTCATTCTCGGGGTGCTGGGTGCTCAGTGCTCAGGGTGCTGGGTGCTCAGTACTCAGGGTGCTGGGTGCTCAGTGCTCAGGGTGCTGGGTGCTCAGTACTCAGGGTGCTGTGTGCTCAGTGCTCAGGGTGCTGGGTGATCAGTACTCAGGGTGCTGGGTGCTCAGTGCTCAGGGTGCTGGGTGCTCAGTACTCAGGGTGCTGGGAGCTCAGTCCTCAGGGTGATCGGTGCTCAATACTCAGGGTGCTCAGTACTCAGGGTACTGGGTGCTTAGTGCTCGGGGTGCTGGGAGCTCAGTACTCAGGGTGCTGGGTGCTCAGTGCTCGGGGTGCTGGGTGCTCAGTGCTCAGGGTGATCGGTGCTCAGTACTCAGGGTGCTGGGTGCTCAGTGCTCAGGGTGCTGGGTGATCAGTCCACAGGGTGCTCAGTGCTCAGGGTGCTGGGTGCTCAGTGCTCGGGGTGCTGGGTGTTCAGTGCTCGGGGTGCTGCGTGCTCAGTGCTCAGGGTGCTGTGTGCTCAGTGCTCAGTGCTCAGGGTGCTGGGTGCTCAGTGATCAGCGTGCTGGGTGCTCAGTACTCAGGGTGCTCGGTGCTCAGTACTCAGGGTTCTCAGTGCTCAGTACTCAGGGTGCTGGGTACTCAGTGCTCAGGGTGCTGGGTGCTCAGTACTCAGGGTGCTCAGTGCTCAGTACTTAGGGTGCTTGGTGCTCAGTACTCAGGGTGCTCAGTGCTCAGTACTCGGTGTGCTGGGTGCTCAGTGCTCAGGGTGCTCAGTGCTCAGGGTGCTGGGTGCTCAGTGTTCAGGGCGCTGGGTGCTCAGTGCTCGGGGTGCTGGGTGCTCAGTACTCGGGGTGCTGGGTGCTCAGTGCTCAGGGTGCTCGGTGCTCAGTACGTTGGGTGCTCACTACTCAGGCTGCTGGGTCCTCAGTGCTCAGGGTCCTGGGTGCTCAGTGCTCAGGGTGCTGTGTGCTCAGTGCTCAGGGTGCTCGGTGCTCAGTACTCAGGGTGCTGGGTGCTCAGTACTCAGGGTGCTGGGTGCTCAGTACTTGGGTGCTGGGTGCTCAGTGCTCAGGGTGCTATGTGCTCAGTGCTCAGGGTGCTGGGTGCTCAGTGCTCAGGGTGCTTGGTGCTCAGTACGTTGGGTGCTCACTATTCAGGGTGCTGGGTGCTCAGTGCTCAGGGTGCTGGGTGTTCAGTGCTCAGGGTGCTGGGTGCTCAGTGCTCAGGGTGCTGGGTGCTCAGTACTCAGGGTGCTGGGTGCTCAGTGCTCGGGGTGCTGGGTGCTCAGTGCTCAGGGTGCTGGGTGCTCAGTACTCAGGGTGCTGGGTGCTCAGTACTCGGGGTGCTGGGTGCTCAGTATTCAGGGTGCTGGGTGCTCAGTACTCATTGTGCTGGGTGCTCAGTACTCGGGTGCTGGGTGCTCAGTGCTCAGGGTGCTGGGTGCTCAGTGCTCGGGGTGCTGGGTGCTCAGTGCTCAGTACTCAGGGTGCTGGGTGCTCAGTGCTCAGTACTCAGGGTGCTGGGTGCTCAGTGCTCGGGGTGCTGGGTGCTCAGTGCTCAGTACTCAGGGTCCTGGGTGCTCAGTACTCAGGGTGCTGTGTGCTCAGTGCTCAGGGTGCTGGGTGCTCAGTGCTCAGGGTGCTGGGTGCTCAGTGCTCAGGGTGCTGGGTGCTCAGTACTCAGGGTGCTGGGTGCTCAGTGCTCAGGGTGCTTGGTGCTCAGTGCTCGGGGTGCTGGGTGCTGGGTGCTCAGTGCTCAGTACTCAGGGTGTTGGGTCCTCAGTACTCAGGGTGCTGGTTGCTTAGTACTCGGGTGCTGGCTGCTCAGTGCTCAGGGTGCTGGGTGCTCAGTGCTCGGGGTGCTGGGTGCTCAGTGCTCAGTACTCAGGGTGCTGGGTGCTCAATACTCGGGGTGCTAGGTGCTCAGTGCTCAGTACTCAGGGTGCTGGGTGCTCAGTGCTCAGGGTGCTGGGTGCTCAGTGCTCAGGGTGCTGGGTGCTCAGTGCTCAGGGTGGTGGGTGCTCAGTGCTCGGGGTGCTGGGTGCTCAGTGCTCGGGGTGCTGGGTGCTCAGTGCTCGGGGTGCTCGGTGCTCAGTACTCAGGGTGCTGGGTGCTCAGTGCTCGAGGTGCTCAGTACTCAGGGTGCTGTATGTTCAGTGTTCAGGGTGCTGGGTGCTCAGTACTCAGGGTGCTCGGTGCTTAGTACTCAGGGTGCTGGGTGCTCAGTACTCTGGGTGCTGGGTGCTCAGTGCTCAGGGTACTGGGTGCTCAGTACTAAGGGTGCTGGGTGCTCAGTGGTCAGGGTGCTGGGTGCTCAGTGCTCGGGGTGCTGGGTGCTCAGTGCTCGGGGTGCTCGGTGCTCAGTACTCAGGGTGCTGGGTGCTCAGTGCTCGAGGTGCTCAGTACTCAGGGTGCTGTATGTTCAGTGTTCAGGGTGCTGGGTGTTCAGTGCTCAGGGTGCTGGGTACTCAGTGCTCAGGGTGCTCGGTGCTCAGTACTCGGGGTGCTGGCTGCTCAGTACTCAGGGGGCTGGGTGCTCAGTACTCGGGGTGATCGGTGCTCAGTGCTCAGGGTGCTGGGTGCTCAGTACTCAGGGTGCTGGGTGCTCAGTACTCAGGCTGCTGGGTGTTCAGTGCTCAGGGTGCTGGGTACTCAGTGCTCAGGGTGCTCGGTGCTCAGTACTCGGGGTGCTGGGTGCTCATTCTCGGGGTGCTGGGTGCTCAGTGCTCAGGGTGCTGGGTGCTCAGTACTCAGGGTGCTGGGTGCTCAGTGCTCAGGGTGCTGGGTGCTCAGTACTCAGGGTGCTGTGTGCTCAGTGCTCAGGGTGCTGGGTGATCAGTACTCAGGGTGCTGGGTGCTCAGTGCTCAGGGTGCTGGGTGCTCAGTACTCAGGGTGCTGGGAGCTCAGTGCTCAGGGTGATCGGTGCTCAATACTCAGGGTGCTCAGTACTCAGGGTACTGGGTGCTTAGTGCTCGGGGTGCTGGGAGCTCAGTACTCAGGGTGCTGGGTGCTCAGTGCTCGGGGTGCTGGGTGCTCAGTGCTCAGGGTGATCGGTGCTCAGTACTCAGGGTGCTGGGTGCTCAGTGCTCAGGGTGCTGGGTGTTCAGTCCACAGGGTGCTCAGTGCTCAGGGTGCTGGGTGCTCAGTGCTCGGGGTGCTGGGTGTTCAGTGCTCGGGGTGCTGGGTGCTCAGTGCTCTGGGTGCTGTGCGCTCAGTGCTCAGTGCTCAGGGTGCTGGGTGCTCAGTGATCAGCGTGCTGGGTGCTCAGTACTCAGGGTGCTCGGTGCTCAGTACTCAGGGTACTCAGTGCTCAGTACTCAGGGTGCTGGGTACTCAGTGCTCAGGGTGCTGGGTGCTCAGTACTCAGGGTGCTCAGTGCTCAGTACTTAGGGTGCTTGGTGCTCAGTACTCAGGGTGCTCAGTGCTCAGTACTCGGTGTGCTGGGTGCTCAGTGCTCAGGGTGCTCAGTGCTCAGTGCTCAGGGTGCTGGGTGCTCAGTGTTCAGGGCGCTGGGTGCTCAGTGCTCGGGGTGCTGGGTGCTCAGTACTCGGGGTGCTGGGTGCTCAGTGCTCAGGGTGCTCGGTGCTCAGTACGTTGGGTGCTCACTACTCAGGCTGCTGGGTCCTCAGTGCTCAGGGTCCTGGGTGCTCAGTGCTCAGGGTGCTGTGTGCTCAGTGCTCAGGGTGCTCGGTGCTCAGTACTCAGGGTGCTGGGTGCTCAGTACTCATGGTGCTGGGTGCTCAGTACTTGGGTGCTGGGTGCTCAGTGCTCAGGGTGCTGGGTGCTCAGTGCTCAGGGTGCTGGGTGCTCAGTGCTCAGGGTGCTCGGTGCTCAGTACGTTGGGTGCTCACTATTCAGGGTGCTGGGTGCTCAGTGCTCAGGGTGCTGGGTGCTCAGTGCTCAGGGTGCTGGGTGCTCAGTGCTCAGGGTGCTGGGTGCTCAGTACTCAGGGTGCTGGGTGCTCAGTGCTCGGGGTGCTGGGTGCTCAGTGCTCAGGGTGCTGGGTGCTCAGTACTCAGGGTGCTGGGTGCTCAGTACTCGGGGTGCTGGGTGCTCAGTATTCAGGGTGCTGGGTGCTCAGTACTCATTGTGCTGGGTGCTCAGTACTCGGGTGCTGGGTGCTCAGTGCTCAGGGTGCTGGGTGCTCAGTGCTCGGGGTGCTGGGTGCTCAGTGCTCAGTACTCAGGGTGCTGGGTGCTCAGTGCTCAGTACTCAGGGTGCTGGGTGCTCAGTGCTCGGGGTGCTGGGTGCTCAGTGCTCAGTACTCAGGGTCCTGGGTGCTCAGTACTCAGGGTGCTGTGTGCTCAGTGCTCAGGGTGCTGGGTGCTCAGTGCTCAGGGTGCTGGGTGCTCAGTGCTCAGGGTGCTGGGTGCTCAGTACTCAGGGTGCTGGGTGCTCAGTGCTCAGGGTGCTGGGTGCTCAGTGCTCGGGGTGCTGGGTGCTGGGTGCTCAGTGCTCAGTACTCAGGGTGTTGGGTCCTCAGTACTCAGGGTGCTGGTTGCTTAGTACTCGGGTGCTGGCTGCTCAGTGCTCAGGGTGCTGGGTGCTCAGTGCTCGGGGTGCTGGGTGCTCAGTGCTCAGTACTCAGGGTGCTGGGTGCTCAATACTCGGGGTGCTAGGTGCTCAGTGATCAGTACTCAGGGTGCTGGGTGCTCAGTGCTCAGGGTGCTGGGTGCTCAGTGCTCAGGGTGCTGGGTGCTCAGTGCTCAGGGTGCTGGGTGCTCAGTGCTCAGGGTGGTGGGTGCTCAGTGCTCGGGGTGCTGGGTGCTCAGTGCTCGGGGTGCTGGGTGCTCAGTGCTCGGGGTGCTCGGTGCTCAGTACTCAGGGTGCTGGGTGCTCAGTGCTCGAGGTGCTCAGTACTCAGGGTGCTGTATGTTCAGTGTTCAGGGTGCTGGGTGCTCAGTACTCAGGGTGCTCGGTGCTTAGTACTCAGGGTGCTGGGTGCTCAGTACTCTGGGTGCTGGGTGCTCAGTGCTCGATGTGATCGGTGCTCAGTACTCAGTGCTCAGGGTGCTGGGTGCTCAGTGCTCAGGGTACTGGGTGCTCAGTACTAAGGGTGCTGGGTGCTCAGTGCTCAGGGTGCTGGGTGCTCAGTGCTCGGGGTGCTGGGTGCTCAGTGCTCGGGGTGCTCGGTGCTCAGTACTCAGGGTGCTGGGTGCTCAGTGCTCGAGGTGCTCAGTACTCAGGGTGCTGTATGTTCAGTGTTCAGGGTGCTGGGTGTTCAGTGCTCAGGGTGCTGGGTACTCAGTGCTCAGGGTGCTCGGTGCTCAGTACTCGGGGTGCTGGCTGCTCAGTACTCAGGGGGCTGGGTGCTCAGTACTCGGGGTGATCGGTGCTCAGTGCTCAGGGTGCTGGGTGCTCAGTACTCAGGGTGCTGGGTGCTCAGTACTCAGGCTGCTGGGTGTTCAGTGCTCAGGGTGCTGGGTACTCAGTGCTCAGGGTGCTCGGTGCTCAGTACTCGGGGTGCTTGGTGCTCAGTACTCAGGGTGCTCGGTGCTCAGTACTCAGGGTTCTCAGTGCTCAGTACTCAGGGTGCTGGGTACTCAGTGCTCAGGGTGCTGGGTGCTCAGTACTCAGGGTGCTCAGTGCTCAGTACTTAGGGTGCTTGGTGCTCAGTACTCAGGGTGCTCAGTGCTCAGTACTCGGTGTGCTGGGTGCTCAGTGCTCAGGGTGCTCAGTGCTCAGGGTGCTGGGTGCTCAGTGTTCAGGGCGCTGGGTGCTCAGTGCTCGGGGTGCTGGGTGCTCAGTACTCGGGGTGCTGGGTGCTCAGTGCTCAGGGTGCTCGGTGCTCAGTACGTTGGGTGCTCACTACTCAGGCTGCTGGGTCCTCAGTGCTCAGGGTCCTGGGTGCTCAGTGCTCAGGGTGCTGTGTGCTCAGTGCTCAGGGTGCTCGGTGCTCAGTACTCAGGGTGCTGGGTGCTCAGTACTCAGGGTGCTGGGTGCTCAGTACTTGGGTGCTGGGTGCTCAGTGCTCAGGGTGCTGGGTGCTCAGTGCTCAGGGTGCTGGGTGCTCAGTGCTCAGGGTGCTCGGTGCTCAGTACGTTGGGTGCTCACTATTCAGGGTGCTGGGTGCTCAGTGCTCAGGGTGCTGGGTGCTCAGTGCTCAGGGTGCTGGGTGCTCAGTGCTCAGGGTGCTGGGTGCTCAGTACTCAGGGTGCTGGGTGCTCAGTGCTCGGGGTGCTGGGTGCTCAGTGCTCAGGGTGCTGGGTGCTCAGTACTCAGTGTGCTGGGTGCTCAGTACTCGGGGTGCTGGGTGCTCAGTATTCAGGGTGCTGGGTGCTCAGTACTCATTGTGCTGGGTGCTCAGTACTCGGGTGCTGTGTGCTCAGTGCTCAGGGTGCTGGGTGCTCAGTGCTCGGGGTGCTGGGTGCTCAGTGCTCAGTACTCAGGGTGCTGGGTGCTCAGTGCTCAGTACTCAGGGTGCTGGGTGCTCAGTGCTCAGGGTGCTGGGTGCTCAGTGCTCAGTACTCAGGGTCCTGGGTGCTCAGTACTCAGGGTGCTGTGTGCTCAGTGCTCAGGGTGCTGGGTGCTCAGTGCTCAGGGTGCTGGGTGCTCAGTGCTCAGGGTGCTTGGTGCTCAGTGCTCGGGGTGCTGGGTGCTGGGTGCTCAGTGCTCAGTACTCAGGGTGTTGGGTCCTCAGTACTCAGGGTGCTGGTTGCTTAGTACTCGGGTGCTGGCTGCTCAGTGCTCAGGGTGCTGGGTGCTCAGTGCTCGGGGTGCTGGGTGCTCAGTGCTCAGTACTCAGGGTGCTGGGTGCTCAATACTCGGGGTGCTAGGTGCTCAGTGCTCAGTACTCAGGGTGCTGGGTGCTCAGTGCTCAGGGTGCTGGGTGCTCAGTGCTCAGGGTGCTGGGTGCTCAGTGCTCAGGGTGGTGGGTGCTCAGTGCTCGGGGTGCTGGGTGCTCAGTGCTCGGGGTGCTGGGTGCTCAGTGCTCGGGGTGCTCGGTGCTCAGTACTCAGGGTGCTGGGTGCTCAGTGCTCGAGGTGCTCAGTACTCAGGGTGCTGTATGTTCAGTGTTCAGGGTGCTGGGTGCTCAGTACTCAGGGTGCTCGGTGCTTAGTACTCAGGGTGCTGGGTGCTCAGTACTCTGGGTGCTGGGTGCTCAGTGCTCAGGGTACTGGGTGCTCAGTACTAAGGGTGCTGGGTGCTCAGTGGTCAGGGTGCTGGGTGCTCAGTGCTCGGGGTGCTGGGTGCTCAGTGCTCGGGGTGCTCGGTGCTCAGTACTCAGGGTGCTGGGTGCTCAGTGCTCGAGGTGCTCAGTACTCAGGGTGCTGTATGTTCAGTGTTCAGGGTGCTGGGTGTTCAGTGCTCAGGGTGCTGGGTACTCAGTGCTCAGGGTGCTCGGTGCTCAGTACTCGGGGTGCTGGCTGCTCAGTACTCAGGGGGCTGGGTGCTCAGTACTCGGGGTGATCGGTGCTCAGTGCTCAGGGTGCTGGGTGCTCAGTACTCAGGGTGCTGGGTGCTCAGTACTCAGGCTGCTGGGTGTTCAGTGCTCAGGGTGCTGGGTACTCAGTGCTCAGGGTGCTCGGTGCTCAGTACTCGGGGTGCTGGGTGCTCATTCTCGGGGTGCTGGGTGCTCAGTGCTCAGGGTGCTGGGTGCTCAGTACTCAGGGTGCTGGGTGCTCAGTGCTCAGGGTGCTGGGTGCTCAGTACTCAGGGTGCTGTGTGCTCAGTGCTCAGGGTGCTGGGTGATCAGTACTCAGGGTGCTGGGTGCTCAGTGCTCAGGGTGCTGGGTGCTCAGTACTCAGGGTGCTGGGAGCTCAGTGCTCAGGGTGATCGGTGCTCAATACTCAGGGTGCTCAGTACTCAGGGTACTGGGTGCTTAGTGCTCGGGGTGCTGGGAGCTCAGTACTCAGGGTGCTGGGTGCTCAGTGCTCGGGGTGCTGGGTGCTCAGTGCTCAGGGTGATCGGTGCTCAGTACTCAGGGTGCTGGGTGCTCAGTGCTCAGGGTGCTGGGTGTTCAGTCCACAGGGTGCTCAGTGCTCAGGGTGCTGGGTGCTCAGTGCTCGGGGTGCTGGGTGTTCAGTGCTCGGGGTGCTGGGTGCTCAGTGCTCTGGGTGCTGTGTGCTCAGTGCTCAGTGCTCAGGGTGCTGGGTGCTCAGTGATCAGCGTGCTGGGTGCTCAGTACTCAGGGTGCTCGGTGCTCAGTACTCAGGGTTCTCAGTGCTCAGTACTCAGGGTGCTGGGTACTCAGTGCTCAGGGTGCTGGGTGCTCAGTACTCAGGGTGCTCAGTGCTCAGTACTTAGGGTGCTTGGTGCTCAGTACTCAGGGTGCTCAGTGCTCAGTACTCGGTGTGCTGGGTGCTCAGTGCTCAGGGTGCTCAGTGCTCAGTGCTCAGGGTGCTGGGTGCTCAGTGTTCAGGGCGCTGGGTGCTCAGTGCTCGGGGTGCTGGGTGCTCAGTACTCGGGGTGCTGGGTGCTCAGTGCTCAGGGTGCTCGGTGCTCAGTACGTTGGGTGCTCACTACTCAGGCTGCTGGGTCCTCAGTGCTCAGGGTCCTGGGTGCTCAGTGCTCAGGGTGCTGTGTGCACAGTGCTCAGGGTGCTCGGTGCTCAGTACTCAGGGTGCTGGGTGCTCAGTACTCATGGTGCTGGGTGCTCAGTACTTGGGTGCTGGGTGCTCAGTGCTCAGGGTGCTGGGTGCTCAGTGCTCAGGGTGCTGGGTGCTCAGTGCTCAGGGTGCTCGGTGCTCAGTACGTTGGGTGCTCACTATTCAGGGTGCTGGGTGCTCAGTGCTCAGGGTGCTGGGTGCTCAGTGCTCAGGGTGCTGGGTGCTCAGTGCTCAGGGTGCTGGGTGCTCAGTACTCAGGGTGCTGGGTGCTCAGTGCTCGGGGTGCTGGGTGCTCAGTGCTCAGGGTGCTGGGTGCTCAGTACTCAGGGTGCTGGGTGCTCAGTACTCGGGGTGCTGGGTGCTCAGTATTCAGGGTGCTGGGTGCTCAGTACTCATTGTGCTGGGTGCTCAGTACTCGGGTGCTGGGTGCTCAGTGCTCAGGGTGCTGGGTGCTCAGTGCTCGGGGTGCTGGGTGCTCAGTGCTCAGTACTCAGGGTGCTGGGTGCTCAGTGCTCAGTACTCAGGGTGCTGGGTGCTCAGTGCTCGGTGTG
Organism: Microtus oregoni; assembly: GCF_018167655.1. Taxonomy (NCBI): domain Eukaryota; kingdom Metazoa; phylum Chordata; class Mammalia; order Rodentia; family Cricetidae; genus Microtus; species Microtus oregoni. The sequence continues at coordinate 209,362 of NW_024543267.1, forward strand.
CTGGGTGCTCAGTGCTCAGTACTCAGGGTCCTGGGTGCTCAGTACTCAGGGTGCTGTGTGCTCAGTGCTCAGGGTGCTGGGTGCTCAGTGCTCAGGGTGCTGGGTGCTCAGTGCTCAGGGTGCTGGGTGCTCAGTACTCAGGGTGCTGGGTGCTCAGTGCTCAGGGTGCTGGGTGCTCAGTGCTCGGGGTGCTGGGTGCTGGGTGCTCAGTGCTCAGGGTGCTCGGTGCTCAGTACTCAGGGTTCTCAGTGCTCAGTACTCAGGGTGCTGGGTACTCAGTGCTCAGGGTGCTGGGTGCTCAGTACTCAGGGTGCTCAGTGCTCAGTACTTAGGGTGCTTGGTGCTCAGTACTCAGGGTGCTCAGTGCTCAGTACTCGGTGTGCTGGGTGCTCAGTGCTCAGGGTGCTCAGTGCTCAGGGTGCTGGGTGCTCAGTGTTCAGGGCGCTGGGTGCTCAGTGCTCGGGGTGCTGGGTGCTCAGTACTCGGGGTGCTGGGTGCTCAGTGCTCAGGGTGCTCGGTGCTCAGTACGTTGGGTGCTCACTACTCAGGCTGCTGGGTCCTCAGTGCTCAGGGTCCTGGGTGCTCAGTGCTCAGGGTGCTGTGTGCTCAGTGCTCAGGGTGCTCGGTGCTCAGTACTCAGGGTGCTGGGTGCTCAGTACTCAGGGTGCTGGGTGCTCAGTACTTGGGTGCTGGGTGCTCAGTGCTCAGGGTGCTGGGTGCTCAGTGCTCAGGGTGCTGGGTGCTCAGTGCTCAGGGTGCTCGGTGCTCAGTACGTTGGGTGCTCACTATTCAGGGTGCTGGGTGCTCAGTGCTCAGGGTGCTGGGTGCTCAGTGCTCAGGGTGCTGGGTGCTCAGTGCTCAGGGTGCTGGGTGCTCAGTACTCAGGGTGCTGGGTGCTCAGTGCTCGGGGTGCTGGGTGCTCAGTGCTCGGGGTGCTGGGTGCTCAGTACTCAGTGTGCTGGGTGCTCAGTACTCGGGGTGCTGGGTGCTCAGTATTCAGGGTGCTGGGTGCTCAGTACTCATTGTGCTGGGTGCTCAGTACTCGGGTGCTGTGTGCTCAGTGCTCAGGGTGCTGGGTGCTCAGTGCTCGGGGTGCTGGGTGCTCAGTGCTCAGTACTCAGGGTGCTGGGTGCTCAGTGCTCAGTACTCAGGGTGCTGGGTGCTCAGTGCTCGGGGTGCTGGGTGCTCAGTGCTCAGTACTCAGGGTCCTGGGTGCTCAGTACTCAGGGTGCTGTGTGCTCAGTGCTCAGGGTGCTGGGTGCTCAGTGCTCAGGGTGCTGGGTGCTCAGTGCTCAGGGTGCTTGGTGCTCAGTGCTCGGGGTGCTGGGTGCTGGGTGCTCAGTGCTCAGTACTCAGGGTGTTGGGTCCTCAGTACTCAGGGTGCTGGTTGCTTAGTACTCGGGTGCTGGCTGCTCAGTGCTCAGGGTGCTGGGTGCTCAGTGCTCGGGGTGCTGGGTGCTCAGTGCTCAGTACTCAGGGTGCTGGGTGCTCAATACTCGGGGTGCTAGGTGCTCAGTGCTCAGTACTCAGGGTGCTGGGTGCTCAGTGCTCAGGGTGCTGGGTGCTCAGTGCTCAGGGTGCTGGGTGCTCAGTGCTCAGGGTGGTGGGTGCTCAGTGCTCGGGGTGCTGGGTGCTCAGTGCTCGGGGTGCTGGGTGCTCAGTGCTCGGGGTGCTCGGTGCTCAGTACTCAGGGTGCTGGGTGCTCAGTGCTCGAGGTGCTCAGTACTCAGGGTGCTGTATGTTCAGTGTTCAGGGTGCTGGGTGCTCAGTACTCAGGGTGCTCGGTGCTTAGTACTCAGGGTGCTGGGTGCTCAGTACTCTGGGTGCTGGGTGCTCAGTGCTCAGGGTACTGGGTGCTCAGTACTAAGGGTGCTGGGTGCTCAGTGGTCAGGGTGCTGGGTGCTCAGTGCTCGGGGTGCTGGGTGCTCAGTGCTCGGGGTGCTCGGTGCTCAGTACTCAGGGTGCTGGGTGCTCAGTGCTCGAGGTGCTCAGTACTCAGGGTGCTGTATGTTCAGTGTTCAGGGTGCTGGGTGTTCAGTGCTCAGGGTGCTGGGTACTCAGTGCTCAGGGTGCTCGGTGCTCAGTACTCGGGGTGCTGGCTGCTCAGTACTCAGGGGGCTGGGTGCTCAGTACTCGGGGTGATCGGTGCTCAGTGCTCAGGGTGCTGGGTGCTCAGTACTCAGGGTGCTGGGTGCTCAGTACTCAGGCTGCTGGGTGTTCAGTGCTCAGGGTGCTGGGTACTCAGTGCTCAGGGTGCTCGGTGCTCAGTACTCGGGGTGCTGGGTGCTCATTCTCGGGGTGCTGGGTGCTCAGTGCTCAGGGTGCTGGGTGCTCAGTACTCAGGGTGCTGGGTGCTCAGTGCTCAGGGTGCTGGGTGCTCAGTACTCAGGGTGCTGTGTGCTCAGTGCTCAGGGTGCTGGGTGATCAGTACTCAGGGTGCTGGGTGCTCAGTGCTCAGGGTGCTGGGTGCTCAGTACTCAGGGTGCTGGGAGCTCAGTGCTCAGGGTGATCGGTGCTCAATACTCAGGGTGCTCAGTACTCAGGGTACTGGGTGCTTAGTGCTCGGGGTGCTGGGAGCTCAGTACTCAGGGTGCTGGGTGCTCAGTGCTCGGGGTGCTGGGTGCTCAGTGCTCAGGGTGATCGGTGCTCAGTACTCAGGGTGCTGGGTGCTCAGTGCTCAGGGTGCTGGGTGTTCAGTCCACAGGGTGCTCAGTGCTCAGGGTGCTGGGTGCTCAGTGCTCGGGGTGCTGGGTGTTCAGTGCTCGGGGTGCTGGGTGCTCAGTGCTCTGGGTGCTGTGTGCTCAGTGCTCAGTGCTCAGGGTGCTGGGTGCTCAGTGATCAGCGTGCTGGGTGCTCAGTACTCAGGGTGCTCGGTGCTCAGTACTCAGGGTTCTCAGTGCTCAGTACTCAGGGTGCTGGGTACTCAGTGCTCAGGGTGCTGGGTGCTCAGTACTCAGGGTGCTCAGTGCTCAGTACTTAGGGTGCTTGGTGCTCAGTACTCAGGGTGCTCAGTGCTCAGTACTCGGTGTGCTGGGTGCTCAGTGCTCAGGGTGCTCAGTGCTCAGTGCTCAGGGTGCTGGGTGCTCAGTGTTCAGGGCGCTGGGTGCTCAGTGCTCGGGGTGCTGGGTGCTCAGTACTCGGGGTGCTGGGTGCTCAGTGCTCAGGGTGCTCGGTGCTCAGTACGTTGGGTGCTCACTACTCAGGCTGCTGGGTCCTCAGTGCTCAGGGTCCTGGGTGCTCAGTGCTCAGGGTGCTGTGTGCACAGTGCTCAGGGTGCTCGGTGCTCAGTACTCAGGGTGCTGGGTGCTCAGTACTCATGGTGCTGGGTGCTCAGTACTTGGGTGCTGGGTGCTCAGTGCTCAGGGTGCTGGGTGCTCAGTGCTCAGGGTGCTGGGTGCTCAGTGCTCAGGGTGCTCGGTGCTCAGTACGTTGGGTGCTCACTATTCAGGGTGCTGGGTGCTCAGTGCTCAGGGTGCTGGGTGCTCAGTGCTCAGGGTGCTGGGTGCTCAGTGCTCAGGGTGCTGGGTGCTCAGTACTCAGGGTGCTGGGTGCTCAGTGCTCGGGGTGCTGGGTGCTCAGTGCTCAGGGTGCTGGGTGCTCAGTACTCAGGGTGCTGGGTGCTCAGTACTCGGGGTGCTGGGTGCTCAGTATTCAGGGTGCTGGGTGCTCAGTACTCATTGTGCTGGGTGCTCAGTACTCGGGTGCTGGGTGCTCAGTGCTCAGGGTGCTGGGTGCTCAGTGCTCGGGGTGCTGGGTGCTCAGTGCTCAGTACTCAGGGTGCTGGGTGCTCAGTGCTCAGTACTCAGGGTGCTGGGTGCTCAGTGCTCGGTGTGCTGGGTGCTCAGTGCTCAGTACTCAGGGTCCTGGGTGCTCAGTACTCAGGGTGCTGTGTGCTCAGTGCTCAGGGTGCTGGGTGCTCAGTGCTCAGGGTGCTGGGTGCTCAGTGCTCAGGGTGCTGGGTGCTCAGTACTCAGGGTGCTGGGTGCTCAGTGCTCAGGGTGCTGGGTGCTCAGTGCTCGGGGTGCTGGGTGCTGGGTGCTCAGTGCTCAGTACTCAGGGTGTTGGGTCCTCAGTACTCAGGGTGCTGGTTGCTTAGTACTCGGGTGCTGGCTGCTCAGTGCTCAGGGTGCTGGGTGCTCAGTGCTCGGGGTGCTGGGTTCTCAGTGCTCAGTACTCAGGGTGCTGGGTGCTCAATACTCGGGGTGCTAGGTGCTCAGTGCTCAGTACTCAGGGTGCTGGGTGCTCAGTGCTCAGGGTGCTGGGTGCTCAGTGCTCAGGGTGCTGGGTGCTCAGTGCTCAGGGTGCTGGGTGCTCAGTGCTCAGGGTGGTGGGTGCTCAGTGCTCGGGGTGCTGGGTGCTCAGTGCTCGGGGTGCTGGGTGCTCAGTGCTCGGGGTGCTCGGTGCTCAGTACTCAGGGTGCTGGGTGCTCAGTGCTCGAGGTGCTCAGTACTCAGGGTGCTGTATGTTCAGTGTTCAGGGTGCTGGGTGCTCAGTACTCAGGGTGCTCGGTGCTTATTACTCAGGGTGCTGGGTGCTCAGTACTCTGGGTGCTGGGTGCTCAGTGCTCGATGTGATCGGTGCTCAGTACTCAGTGCTCAGGGTGCTGGGTGCTCAGTGCTCAGGGTACTGGGTGCTCAGTACTAAGGGTGCTGGGTGCTCAGTGCTCAGGGTGCTGGGTGCTCAGTGCTCGGGGTGCTGGGTGCTCAGTGCTCGGGGTGCTCGGTGCTCAGTACTCAGGGTGCTGGGTGCTCAGTGCTCGAGGTGCTCAGTACTCAGGGTGCTGTATGTTCAGTGTTCAGGGTGCTGGGTGTTCAGTGCTCAGGGTGCTGGGTACTCAGTGCTCAGGGTGCTCGGTGCTCAGTACTCGGGGTGCTGGCTGCTCAGTACTCAGGGGGCTGGGTGCTCAGTACTCGGGGTGATCGGTGCTCAGTGCTCAGGGTGCTGGGTGCTCAGTACTCAGGGTGCTGGGTGCTCAGTACTCAGGCTGCTGGGTGTTCAGTGCTCAGGGTGCTGGGTACTCAGTGCTCAGGGTGCTCGGTGCTCAGTACTCGGGGTGCTGGGTGCTCATTCTCGGGGTGCTGGGTGCTCAGTGCTCAGGGTGCTGGGTGCTCAGTACTCAGGGTGCTGGGTGCTAAGTGCTCAGGGTGCTGGGTGCTCAGTACTCAGGGTGCTGTGTGCTCAGTGCTCAGGGTGCTGGGTGATCAGTACTCAGGGTGCTGGGTGCTCAGTGCTCAGGGTGCTGGGTGCTCAGTACTCAGGGTGCTGGGAGCTCAGTCCTCAGGGTGATCGGTGCTCAATACTCAGGGTGCTCAGTACTCAGGGTACTGGGTGCTTAGTGCTCGGGGTGCTGGGAGCTCAGTACTCAGGGTGCTGGGTGCTCAGTGCTCGGGGTGCTGGGTGCTCAGTGCTCAGGGTGATCGGTGCTCAGTACTCAGGGTGCTGGGTGCTCAGTGCTCAGGGTGCTGGGTGTTCAGTCCACAGGGTGCTCAGTGCTCAGGGTGCTGGGTGCTCTGGGCTCGGGGTGCTGAGTGTTCAGTGCTCGGGGTGCTGGGTGCTGAGTGCTCAGGGTGCTGTGTGCTCAGTGCTCAGTGCTCAGGGTGCTGGGTGCTCAGTGATCAGCTTGCTGGGTGCTCAGTACTCAGGGTGCTCGGTGCTCAGTACTCAGGGTTCTCAGTGCTGAGTACTCAGGGTGCTGGGTACTCAGTGCTCAGGGTGCTGGGTGCTCAGTACTCAGGGTGCTCAGTGCTCAGTACTTAGGGTGCTTGGTGCTCAGTACTCAGGGTGCTCAGTGCTCAGTACTCGGTGTGCTGGGTGCTCAGTGCTCAGGGTGCTCAGTGCTCAGTGCTCAGGGTGCTGGGTGCTCAGTGTTCAGGGCGCTGGGTGCTCAGTGCTCGGGGTGCTGGGTGCTCAGTACTCGGGGTGCTGGGTGCTCAGTGCTCAGGTTGCTCAGTACTCAGTGCTCAGGGTGCTCAGTGCTCAGTGCTCAGGGTGCTGGGTGTTCAGTACTCAGGGTGCTGGGTGCTCAGTACTCAGGGTGCTGGGTGCTCAGTGCTCAGGGTGCTGGGTGCTCAGTGCTCAGGGCGCTGGGTGCTCAGTGCTCGGGGTGCTCGGAGCTCAGTACTCAGGGTGCTGGGTGCTCAGTGCTCGGGGTGATCGGTGCTCAGTACTCAGGGTGCTGGGTGCTCAGTGCTCGGGGTGCTCGGTGCTCAGTACGTTGGTTGCTCACTACTCAGGGTGCTGGGTGCTCAGTGCTCAGGGTGCCGGGTGCTCAGTGCTCAGGGTGCTGGGTGCTCAGTGCTCAGGGTGCTGGGTGCTCAGTACTCAGGGTGCTGGTTGCTCAGTGCTCGGGGTGCTGGGTGCTCAGTGCTCAGGGTGCTGGGTGCTCAGTACTCAGGGTGCTAGGTGCTCAGTACTCGGGGTGCTGGGTTCTCAGTACTCAGGGTGCTGGGTGATCAGTGCTCAGTACTCAGGGTGCTGGGTGCTCAGTGCTCAGGGTGCTGTGTGCTCAGTGCTCAGGGTGCTGGGTGCTCAGTGCTCAGTGTGCTGGGTACTCAGTGCTCAGGGTGCAGGGTGCTCAGTACTCAGGGTGCTGGGTGCTCAGAACTCAGGGTGCTGGGTGCTCAGTGCTCGGGGTGCTGGGTGCTCAGTGCTCGGGGTGCTGGGTGCTCAGTGCTCGGGGTGCTCGGTGCTCAGTACTCAGGGTGCTGGGTGTTCAGTGCTCGAGGTGCTCAGTACTCAGGGTGCTGTGTGTTCAGTGCTCAGAGTGCTGGGTGCTCAGTACTCAGGGTGCTCGGTGCTTAGTACGCAGGGTGCTGGGTGCTCAGTACTCCGGGTGCTGGGTGCTCAGTGCTCGGGGTGCTCGGTGCTCAGTGCTCAAGGTGCTGGGTGCTCAGTACTCAGGGTGCTCATTGCTCAGGGTGCTGGGTGCTCAGTACTCAGGGTGCTGGGTGCTCAGTGCTCAGGGTGCTCGGTGCTCAGTACGCTGGGTGCTCAGTACTCAGTGTGCTGGGTGCTCAGTACTCAGGGTGCAGGGTGCTCAGTACTCAGGGTGCTGGGTGCTCAGTGCTCGGGGTGCTCGGTGCTCAGTACGCTGGGTGATCAGTACTCAGTGTGCTGGGTGCTCAGTACTCAGGGTGCAGGGTGCTCAGTACTCAGGGTGCTGGGTGCGTAGTACTCAGGGTGCTGGGTGCTCAGGGCTCGGGGTGCTGGGTGCTCAGTGCTCAGGGTGCTTGGTGCTCAGTAATCCGGGTGCTGGGTGCTCAGTACTCGTTGTGCTGGGTGCTCAGTGCTCAGGGTGCTGGGTGCTCAGTGCTCAGGGCGCTGGGTGCTCAGTGCTCGGGGTGCTCGGAGCTCAGTACTCAGGGTGCTGGGTGCTCAGTGCTCGGGGTGATCGGTGCTCAGTACTCAGGGTGCTCAGTGCTCAGTACTTAGGGTGCTTGGTGCTCAGTACTCAGGGTGCTCAGTGCTCAGTACTCGGTGTGCTGGGTGCTCAGTGCTCAGGGTGCTCAGTGCTCAGTGCTCAGGGTGCTGGGTGCTCAGTGTTCAGGGCGCTGGGTGCTCAGTGCTCGGGGTGCTGGGTGCTCAGTACTCGGGGTGCTGGGTGCTCAGTGCTCAGGGTGCTCGGTGCTCAGTACGTTGGGTGCTCACTACTCAGGCTGCTGGGTCCTCAGTGCTCAGGGTCCTGGGTGCTCAGTGCTCAGGGTGCTGTGTGCACAGTGCTCAGGGTGCTCGGTGCTCAGTACTCAGGGTGCTGGGTGCTCAGTACTCATGGTGCTGGGTGCTCAGTACTTGGGTGCTGGGTGCTCAGTGCTCAGGGTGCTGGGTGCTCAGTGCTCAGGGTGCTGGGTGCTCAGTGCTCAGGGTGCTCGGTGCTCAGTACGTTGGGTGCTCACTATTCAGGGTGCTGGGTGCTCAGTGCTCAGGGTGCTGGGTGCTCAGTGCTCAGGGTGCTGGGTGCTCAGTGCTCAGGGTGCTGGGTGCTCAGTACTCAGGGTGCTGGGTGCTCAGTGCTCGGGGTGCTGGGTGCTCAGTGCTCAGGGTGCTGGGTGCTCAGTACTCAGGGTGCTGGGTGCTCAGTACTCGGGGTGCTGGGTGCTCAGTATTCAGGGTGCTGGGTGCTCAGTACTCATTGTGCTGGGTGCTCAGTACTCGGGTGCTGGGTGCTCAGTGCTCAGGGTGCTGGGTGCTCAGTGCTCGGGGTGCTGGGTGCTCAGTGCTCAGTACTCAGGGTGCTGGGTGCTCAGTGCTCAGTACTCAGGGTGCTGGGTGCTCAGTGCTCGGTGTGCTGGGTGCTCAGTGCTCAGTACTCAGGGTCCTGGGTGCTCAGTACTCAGGGTGCTGTGTGCTCAGTGCTCAGGGTGCTGGGTGCTCAGTGCTCAGGGTGCTGGGTGCTCAGTGCTCAGGGTGCTGGGTGCTCAGTACTCAGGGTGCTGGGTGCTCAGTGCTCAGGGTGCTGGGTGCTCAGTGCTCGGGGTGCTGGGTGCTGGGTGCTCAGTGCTCAGTACTCAGGGTGTTGGGTCCTCAGTACTCAGGGTGCTGGTTGCTTAGTACTCGGGTGCTGGCTGCTCAGTGCTCAGGGTGCTGGGTGCTCAGTGCTCGGGGTGCTGGGTTCTCAGTGCTCAGTACTCAGGGTGCTGGGTGCTCAATACTCGGGGTGCTAGGTGCTCAGTGCTCAGTACTCAGGGTGCTGGGTGCTCAGTGCTCAGGGTGCTGGGTGCTCAGTGCTCAGGGTGCTGGGTGCTCAGTGCTCAGGGTGCTGGGTGCTCAGTGCTCAGGGTGGTGGGTGCTCAGTGCTCGGGGTGCTGGGTGCTCAGTGCTCGGGGTGCTGGGTGCTCAGTGCTCGGGGTGCTCGGTGCTCAGTACTCAGGGTGCTGGGTGCTCAGTGCTCGAGGTGCTCAGTACTCAGGGTGCTGTATGTTCAGTGTTCAGGGTGCTGGGTGCTCAGTACTCAGGGTGCTCGGTGCTTAGTACTCAGGGTGCTGGGTGCTCAGTACTCTGGGTGCTGGGTGCTCAGTGCTCGATGTGATCGGTGCTCAGTACTCAGTGCTCAGGGTGCTGGGTGCTCAGTGCTCAGGGTACTGGGTGCTCAGTACTAAGGGTGCTGGGTGCTCAGTGCTCAGGGTGCTGGGTGCTCAGTGCTCGGGGTGCTGGGTGCTCAGTGCTCGGGGTGCTCGGTGCTCAGTACTCAGGGTGCTGGGTGCTCAGTGCTCGAGGTGCTCAGTACTCAGGGTGCTGTATGTTCAGTGTTCAGGGTGCTGGGTGTTCAGTGCTCAGGGTGCTGGGTACTCAGTGCTCAGGGTGCTCGGTGCTCAGTACTCGGGGTGCTGGCTGCTCAGTACTCAGGGGGCTGGGTGCTCAGTACTCGGGGTGATCGGTGCTCAGTGCTCAGGGTGCTGGGTGCTCAGTACTCAGGGTGCTGGGTGCTCAGTACTCAGGCTGCTGGGTGTTCAGTGCTCAGGGTGCTGGGTACTCAGTGCTCAGGGTGCTCGGTGCTCAGTACTCGGGGTGCTGGGTGCTCATTCTCGGGGTGCTGGGTGCTCAGTGCTCAGGGTGCTGGGTGCTCAGTACTCAGGGTGCTGGGTGCTAAGTGCTCAGGGTGCTGGGTGCTCAGTACTCAGGGTGCTGTGTGCTCAGTGCTCAGGGTGCTGGGTGATCAGTACTCAGGGTGCTGGGTGCTCAGTGCTCAGGGTGCTGGGTGCTCAGTACTCAGGGTGCTGGGAGCTCAGTCCTCAGGGTGATCGGTGCTCAATACTCAGGGTGCTCAGTACTCAGGGTACTGGGTGCTTAGTGCTCGGGGTGCTGGGAGCTCAGTACTCAGGGTGCTGGGTGCTCAGTGCTCGGGGTGCTGGGTGCTCAGTGCTCAGGGTGATCGGTGCTCAGTACTCAGGGTGCTGGGTGCTCAGTGCTCAGGGTGCTGGGTGTTCAGTCCACAGGGTGCTCAGTGCTCAGGGTGCTGGGTGCTCTGTGCTCGGGGTGCTGAGTGTTCAGTGCTCGGGGTGCTGGGTGCTGAGTGCTCAGGGTGCTGTGTGCTCAGTGCTCAGTGCTCAGGGTGCTGGGTGCTCAGTGATCAGCTTGCTGGGTGCTCAGTACTCAGGGTGCTCGGTGCTCAGTACTCAGGGTTCTCAGTGCTGAGTACTCAGGGTGCTGGGTACTCAGTGCTCAGGGTGCTGGGTGCTCAGTACTCAGGGTGCTCAGTGCTCAGTACTTAGGGTGCTTGGTGCTCAGTACTCAGGGTGCTCAGTGCTCAGTACTCGGTGTGCTGGGTGCTCAGTGCTCAGGGTGCTCAGTGCTCAGTGCTCAGGGTGCTGGGTGCTCAGTGTTCAGGGCGCTGGGTGCTCAGTGCTCGGGGTGCTGGGTGCTCAGTACTCGGGGTGCTGGGTGCTCAGTGCTCAGGTTGCTCAGTACTCAGTGCTCAGGGTGCTCAGTGCTCAGTGCTCAGGGTGCTGGGTGTTCAGTACTCAGGGTGCTGGGTGCTCAGTACTCAGGGTGCTGGGTGCTCAGTGCTCAGGGTGCTGGGTGCTCAGTGCTCAGGGCGCTGGGTGCTCAGTGCTCGGGGTGCTCGGAGCTCAGTACTCAGGGTGCTGGGTGCTCAGTGCTCGGGGTGATCGGTGCTCAGTACTCAGGGTGCTGGGTGCTCAGTGCTCGGGGTGCTCGGTGCTCAGTACGTTGGTTGCTCACTACTCAGGGTGCTGGGTGCTCAGTGCTCAGGGTGCTGGGTGCTCAGTGCTCAGGGTGCTGGGTGCTCAGTGCTCAGGGTGCTGGGTGCTCAGTACTCAGGGTGCTGGTTGCTCAGTGCTCGGGGTGCTGGGTGCTCAGTGCTCAGGGTGCTGGGTGCTCAGTACTCAGGGTGCTGGGTGCTCAGTACTCGGGGTGCTGGGTTCTCAGTACTCAGGGTGCTGGGTGCTCAGTGCTCAGTACTCAGGGTGCTGGGTGCTCAGTGCTCAGGGTGCTGTGTGCTCAGTGCTCAGGGTGCTGGGTGCTCAGTGCTCAGTGTGCTGGGTACTCAGTGCTCAGGGTGCAGGGTGCTCAGTACTCAGGGTGCTGGGTGCTCAGAACTCAGGGTGCTGGGTGCTCAGTGCTCGGGGTGCTGGGTGCTCAGTGCTCGGGGTGCTGGGTGCTCAGTGCTCGGGGTGCTCGGTGCTCAGTACTCAGGGTGCTGGGTGTTCAGTGCTCGAGGTGCTCAGTACTCAGGGTGCTGTGTGTTCAGTGCTCAGAGTGCTGGGTGCTCAGTACTCAGGGTGCTCGGTGCTTAGTACGCAGGGTGCTGGGTGCTCAGTACTCCGGGTGCTGGGTGCTCAGTGCTCGGGGTGCTCGGTGCTCAGTGCTCAAGGTGCTGGGTGCTCAGTACTCAGGGTGCTCATTGCTCAGGGTGCTGGGTGCTCAGTACTCAGGGTGCTGGGTGCTCAGTGCTCAGGGTGCTCGGTGCTCAGTACGCTGGGTGCTCAGTACTCAGTGTGCTGGGTGCTCAGTACTCAGGGTGCAGGGTGCTCAGTACTCAGGGTGCTGGGTGCTCAGTGCTCGGGGTGCTCGGTGCTCAGTACGCTGGGTGATCAGTACTCAGTGTGCTGGGTGCTCAGTACTCAGGGTGCAGGGTGCTCAGTACTCAGGGTGCTGGGTGCGTAGTACTCAGGGTGCTGGGTGCTCAGGGCTCGGGGTGCTGGGTGCTCAGTGCTCAGGGTGCTTGGTGCTCAGTAATCCGGGTGCTGGGTGCTCAGTACTCGTTGTGCTGGGTGCTCAGTGCTCAGGGTGCTGGGTGCTCACTACTCAGGGTGCTCGGTGCTCAGTGCTCGGGGTGCTGGGTGCTCAGTACTCAGGGTGCTCGGTGCTCAGTACTCAGGGTGCTCAGTGCTCAGTACTCAGGGTGCTCAGGCTCAGTGCTCGGGGTGCTGGGTGCTCAGTGCTCGGGGTGCTGGGTGCTCAGTGCTCAGGGTGCTGGGTGCTCAATTCTCAGATTGCTGGGTGCTCAGTACTCAGGGTGCTTGGTGCTCGGTGCTCAGTACGCTGGGTGCTCAGTACTCAGGGTGCTGCGTGCTCAGTGCTCGGGGTGCTGGGTGCTCAGTACTCAGGGTGCTGGGTGCTCAGTGCTCGGGGTGCTCGGTGCTCAGTACGCTGGGTGCTGGGTGCTCAGTGCTCGATGTGCTCAGTACTCAGGGTGCTCTGTGTTCAGTGCTCAGGGTGCTGTGTGTTCAGTGCTCAGGGTGCTGGGTGCTTAGTACTCAGGGTGCTGGGTGCCCAGTGCTCGGGGTGCTGGGTGCTCAGTGCTCAGTACTCAGGGTGCTGGGTGCTCAGTGCTCAGGGTGCTGGGTGCTCAGTGCTCGGGGTGCTGGGTGCTCAGTACTCAGGGTGCTGGGTGCTCAGTACGCCGGGTGCTGGGTGCTGAGTTCTCGGGGTGCTCGGTGCTCAGTACTCAGGGCTCAGGGTGCTCAGTGCTCAGTGCTCAGTGTGCTGGGTGTTCAGTACTCAGGGTGCTGGGTGCTCAGTACTCAAGGTGCTGGGGGCTCAGTGCTCAGGGTGCTGGGTGCTCAGTACTCGGGGTGCTGGGTGCTCAGTGCTCAGGGTGCTGGGGGCTCAGTACTCAGGGTGCTGGGTGCTCAGTACTCAGGGTGCTGGGTGCTCAGTGCTCAGCGTGCTGGGTACTCAGTGCTCAGGGTGCTCGGTGCTCAGTACTCGGGGTGCTGGGTGCTCATTCTCGGGGTGCTGGGTGCTCAGTGCTCGGGGTGCTGTGTGCTCAGTACTCAGCGTGCTGGGTGCTCAGTGCTAAGGGTGCTGGGTGCTCAGTACTCAGGGTGCTGGGTGCTCAGTGCTCAGGGTGCTGGGTGCTCAGTACTCAGGGTGCTGGGTGGTCAGTGCTCAGGGTGCTGGGTGCTCAGTACTCAGGGTTCTGGGAGCTCAGTGCTCAGGGTGATCGGTGCTCAGTACTCAGGGTGCTCAGTACTCAGGGTGCTGGGTGCTCAGTGCTCGGGGTGCTGGGTGCTCAGTACTCAGGGAGCTGGGTGCTCAGTGCTCGGGGTTCTGGGTGCTCAGTGCTCAGGGTGCTGGGTGCTCAGTCCTCAGGGTGCTCAGTGCTCAGTGTGCTGGGTGCTCAGTGCTCGGGGTGCTCGGTGCTCAGTACTCAGGGTGCTGAGTGCTCAGTACTCAGGGTGCTGGGTGCTCAGTACTCAGGGTGCTGGGTGCTCAGTGCGCAGTGTGCTGGGTGCTCAGTGATCAGGGTGCTGGGTGCTCAGTGCTCGGGGTGCTCAGTACTCAGGGTACTGGGTGCTTAGTGCTCGGGGTGCTGGGAGCTCAGTACTCAGGGTGCTGGGTGCTCAGTGCTCGGGGTGCTGGGTGCTCAGTGCTCAGGGTGATCGGTGCTCAGTACTCAGGGTGCTGGGTGCTCAGTGCTCAGGGTGCTGGGTGTTCAGTCCACAGGGTGCTCAGTGCTCAGGGTGCTGGGTGCTCAGTGCTCGGGGTGCTGGGTGTTCAGTGCTCGGGGTGCTGGGTGCTCAGTGCTCTGGGTGCTGTGTGCTCAGTGCTCAGTGCTCAGGGTGCTGGGTGCTCAGTGATCAGCGTGCTGGGTGCTCAGTACTCAGGGTGCTCGGTGCTCAGTACTCAGGGTTCTCAGTGCTCAGTACTCAGGGTGCTGGGTACTCAGTGCTCAGGGTGCTGGGTGCTCAGTACTCAGGGTGCTCAGTGCTCAGTACTTAGGGTGCTTGGTGCTCAGTACTCAGGGTGCTCAGTGCTCAGTACTCGGTGTGCTGGGTGCTCAGTGCTCAGGGTGCTCAGTGCTCAGTGCTCAGGGTGCTGGGTGCTCAGTGTTCAGGGCGCTGGGTGCTCAGTGCTCGGGGTGCTGGGTGCTCAGTACTCGGGGTGCTGGGTGCTCAGTGCTCAGGGTGCTCGGTGCTCAGTACGTTATGTGCTCACTACTCAGGCTGCTGGGTCCTCAGTGCTCAGGGTCCTGGGTGCTCAGTGCTCAGGGTGCTGTGTGCACAGTGCTCAGGGTGCTCGGTGCTCAGTACTCAGGGTGCTGGGTGCTCAGTACTCATGGTGCTGGGTGCTCAGTACTTGGGTTCTGGGTGCTCAGTGCTCAGGGTGCTGGGTGCTCAGTGCTCAGGGTGCTGGGTGCTCAGTGCTCAGGGTGCTCGGTGCTCAGTACGTTGGGTGCTCACTATTCAGGGTGCTGGGTGCTCAGTGCTCAGGGTGCTGGGTGCTCAGTGCTCAGGGTGCTGGGTGCTCAGTGCTCAGGGTGCTGGGTGCTCAGTACTCAGGGTGCTGGGTGCTCAGTGCTCGGGGTGCTGGGTGCTCAGTGCTCAGGGTGCTGGGTGCTCAGTACTCAGGGTGCTGGGTGCTCAGTACTCGGGGTGCTGGGTGCTCAGTATTCAGGGTGCTGGGTGCTCAGTACTCATTGTGCTGGGTGCTCAGTACTCGGGTGCTGGGTGCTCAGTGCTCAGGGTGCTGGGTGCTCAGTGCTCGGGGTGCTGGGTGCTCAGTGCTCAGTACTCAGGGTGCTGGGTGCTCAGTGCTCAGTACTCAGGGTGCTGGGTGCTCAGTGCTCGGGGTGCTGGGTGCTCAGTGCTCAGTACTCAGGGTCCTGGGTGCTCAGTACTCAGGGTGCTGTGTGCTCAGTGCTCAGGGTGCTGGGTGCTCAGTGCTCAGGGTGCTGGGTGCTCAGTGCTCAGGGTGCTGGGTGCTCAGTACTCAGGGTGCTGGGTGCTCAGTGCTCAGGGTGCTGGGTGCTCAGTGCTCGGGGTGCTGGGTGCTGGGTGCTCAGTGCTCAGTACTCAGGGTGTTGGGTCCTCAGTACTCAGGGTGCTGGTTGCTTAGTACTCGGGTGCTGGCTGCTCAGTGCTCAGGGTGCTGGGTGCTCAGTGCTCGGGGTGCTGGGTTCTCAGTGCTCAGTACTCAGGGTGCTGGGTGCTCAATACTCGGGGTGCTAGGTGCTCAGTGCTCAGTACTCAGGGTGCTGGGTGCTCAGTGCTCAGGGTGCTGGGTGCTCAGTGCTCAGGGTGCTGGGTGCTCAGTGCTCAGGGTGCTGGGTGCTCAGTGCTCAGGGTGGTGGGTGCTCAGTGCTCGGGGTGCTGGGTGCTCAGTGCTCGGGGTGCTGGGTGCTCAGTGCTCGGGGTGCTCGGTGCTCAGTACTCAGGGTGCTGGGTGCTCAGTGCTCGAGGTGCTCAGTACTCAGGGTGCTGTATGTTCAGTGTTCAGGGTGCTGGGTGCTCAGTACTCAGGGTGCTCGGTGCTTAGTACTCAGGGTGCTGGGTGCTCAGTACTCTGGGTGCTGGGTGCTCAGTGCTCGATGTGATCGGTGCTCAGTACTCAGTGCTCAGGGTGCTGGGTGCTCAGTGCTCAGGGTACTGGGTGCTCAGTACTAAGGGTGCTGGGTGCTCAGTGCTCAGGGTGCTGGGTGCTCAGTGCTCGGGGTGCTGGGTGCTCAGTGCTCGGGGTGCTCGGTGCTCAGTACTCAGGGTGCTGGGTGCTCAGTGCTCGAGGTGCTCAGTACTCAGGGTGCTGTATGTTCAGTGTTCAGGGTGCTGGGTGTTCAGTGCTCAGGGTGCTGGGTACTCAGTGCTCAGGGTGCTCGGTGCTCAGTACTCGGGGTGCTGGCTGCTCAGTACTCAGGGGGCTGGGTGCTCAGTACTCGGGGTGATCGGTGCTCAGTGCTCAGGGTGCTGGGTGCTCAGTACTCAGGGTGCTGGGTGCTCAGTACTCAGGCTGCTGGGTGTTCAGTGCTCAGGGTGCTGGGTACTCAGTGCTCAGGGTGCTCGGTGCTCAGTACTCGGGGTGCTGGGTGCTCATTCTCGGGGTGCTGGGTGCTCAGTGCTCAGGGTGCTGGGTGCTCAGTACTCAGGGTGCTGGGTGCTAAGTGCTCAGGGTGCTGGGTGCTCAGTACTCAGGGTGCTGTGTGCTCAGTGCTCAGGGTGCTGGGTGATCAGTACTCAGGGTGCTGGGTGCTCAGTGCTCAGGGTGCTGGGTGCTCAGTACTCAGGGTGCTGGGAGCTCAGTGCTCAGGGTGATCGGTGCTCAATACTCAGGGTGCTCAGTACTCAGGGTACTGGGTGCTTAGTGCTCGGGGTGCTGGGAGCTCAGTACTCAGGGTGCTGGGTGCTCAGTGCTCGGGGTGCTGGGTGCTCAGTGCTCAGGGTGATCGGTGCTCAGTACTCAGGGTGCTGGGTGCTCAGTGCTCAGGGTGCTGGGTGTTCAGTCCACAGGGTGCTCAGTGCTCAGGGTGCTGGGTGCTCTGTGCTCGGGGTGCTGAGTGTTCAGTGCTCGGGGTGCTGGGTGCTGAGTGCTCAGGGTGCTGTGTGCTCAGTGCTCAGTGCTCAGGGTGCTGGGTGCTCAGTGATCAGCTTGCTGGGTGCTCAGTACTCAGGGTGCTCGGTGCTCAGTACTCAGGGTTCTCAGTGCTGAGTACTCAGGGTGCTGGGTACTCAGTGCTCAGGGTGCTGGGTGCTCAGTACTCAGGGTGCTCAGTGCTCAGTACTTAGGGTGCTTGGTGCTCAGTACTCAGGGTGCTCAGTGCTCAGTACTCGGTGTGCTGGGTGCTCAGTGCTCAGGGTGCTCAGTGCTCAGTGCTCAGGGTGCTGGGTGCTCAGTGTTCAGGGCGCTGGGTGCTCAGTGCTCGGGGTGCTGCGTGCTCAGTACTCGGGGTGCTGGGTGCTCAGTGCTCAGGTTGCTCAGTACTCAGTGCTCAGGGTGCTCAGTGCTCAGTGCTCAGGGTGCTGGGTGTTCAGTACTCAGGGTGCTGGGTGCTCAGTACTCAGGGTGCTGGGTGCTCAGTGCTCAGGGTGCTGGGTGCTCAGTGCTCAGGGCGCTGGGTGCTCAGTGCTCGGGGTGCTCGGAGCTCAGTACTCAGGGTGCTGGGTGCTCAGTGCTCGGGGTGATCGGTGCTCAGTACTCAGGGTGCTGGGTGCTCAGTGCTCGGGGTGCTCGGTGCTCAGTACGTTGGTTGCTCACTACTCAGGGTGCTGGGTGCTCAGTGCTCAGGGTGCTGGGTGCTCAGTGCTCAGGGTGCTGGGTGCTCAGTGCTCAGGGTGCTGGGTGCTCAGTACTCAGGGTGCTGGTTGCTCAGTGCTCGGGGTGCTGGGTGCTCAGTGCTCAGGGTGCTGGGTGCTCAGTACTCAGGGTGCTGGGTGCTCAGTACTCGGGGTGCTGGGTTCTCAGTACTCAGGGTGCTGGGTGCTCAGTGCTCAGTACTCAGGGTGCTGGGTGCTCAGTGCTCAGGGTGCTGTGTGCTCAGTGCTCAGGGTGCTGGGTGCTCAGTGCTCAGTGTGCTGGGTACTCAGTGCTCAGGGTGCAGGGTGCTCAGTACTCAGGGTGCTGGGTGCTCAGAACTCAGGGTGCTGGGTGCTCAGTGCTCGGGGTGCTGGGTGCTCAGTGCTCGGGGTGCTGGGTGCTCAGTGCTCGGGGTGCTCGGTGCTCAGTACTCAGGGTGCTGGGTGTTCAGTGCTCGAGGTGCTCAGTACTCAGGGTGCTGTGTGTTCAGTGCTCAGAGTGCTGGGTGCTCAGTACTCAGGGTGCTCGGTGCTTAGTACGCAGGGTGCTGGGTGCTCAGTACTCCGGGTGCTGGGTGCTCAGTGCTCGGGGTGCTCGGTGCTCAGTGCTCAAGGTGCTGGGTGCTCAGTACTCAGGGTGCTCATTGCTCAGGGTGCTGGGTGCTCAGTACTCAGGGTGCTGGGTGCTCAGTGCTCAGGGTGCTCGGTGCTCAGTACGCTGGGTGCTCAGTACTCAGTGTGCTGGGTGCTCAGTACTCAGGGTGCAGGGTGCTCAGTACTCAGGGTGCTGGGTGCTCAGTGCTCGGGGTGCTCGGTGCTCAGTACGCTGGGTGATCAGTACTCAGTGTGCTGGGTGCTCAGTACTCAGGGTGCAGGGTGCTCAGTGCTCAGGGTGCTTGGTGCTCAGTAATCCGGGTGCTGGGTGCTCAGTACTCGTTGTGCTGGGTGCTCAGTGCTCAGGGTGCTGGGTGCTCACTACTCAGGGTGCTCGGTGCTCAGTGCTCGGGGTGCTGGGTGCTCAGTACTCAGGGTGCTCGGTGCTCAGTACTCAGGGTGCTCAGTGCTCAGTACTCAGGGTGCACAGGCTCAGTGCTCGGGGTGCTGGGTGCTCAGTGCTCGGGGTGCTGGGTGCTCAGTGCTCAGGGTGCTGGGTGCTCAGTTCTCAGATTGCTGGGTGCTCAGTACTCAGGGTGCTTGGTGCTCGGTGCTCAGTACGCTGGGTGCTCAGTACTCAGGGTGCTGCGTGCTCAGTGCTCGGGGTGCTGGGTGCTCAGTACTCAGGGTGCTGGGTGCTCAGTGCTCGGGGTGCTCGGTGCTCAGTACGCTGGGTGCTGGGTGCTCAGTGCTCGATGTGCTCAGTACTCAGGGTGCTCTGTGTTCAGTGCTCAGGGTGCTGTGTGTTCAGTGCTCAGGGTGCTGGGTGCTTAGTACTCAGGGTGCTGGGTGCTCAGTGCTCGGGGTGCTGGGTGCTCAGTGCTCAGTACTCAGGGTGCTGGGTGCTCAGTGCTCAGGGTGCTGGGTGCTCAGTGCTCTGGGTGCTGGGTGCTCAGTACTCAGGGTGCTGGGTGCTCATTACGCCGGGTGCTGGGTGCTGAGTTCTCGGGGTGCTCGGTGCTCAGTACTCAGGGCTCAGGGTGCTCAGTGCTCAGTGCTCAGTGTGCTGGGTGTTCAGTACTCAGGGTGCTGGGTGCTCAGTACTCAAGGTGCTGGGGGCTCAGTGCTCAGGGTGCTGGGTGCTCAGTACTCGGGGTGCTGGGTGCTCAGTGCTCAGGGTGCTGGGGGCTCAGTACTCAGGGTGCTGGGTGCTCAGTACTCAGGGTGCTGGGTGCTCAGTGCTCAGCGTGCTGGGTACTCAGTGCTCAGGGTGCTCGGTGCTCAGTACTCGGGGTGCTGGGTGCTCATTCTCGGGGTGCTGGGTGCTCAGTGCTCGGGGTGCTGTGTGCTCAGTACTCAGCGTGCTGGGTGCTCAGTGCTAAGGGTGCTGGGTGCTCAGTACTCAGGGTGCTGGGTGCTCAGTGCTCAGGGTGCTGGGTGCTCAGTACTCAGGGTGCTGGGTGGTCAGTGCTCAGGGTGCTGGGTGCTCAGTACTCAGGGTTCTGGGAGCTCAGTGCTCAGGGTGATCGGTGCTCAGTACTCAGGGTGCTCAGTACTCAGGGTGCTGGGTGCTCAGTGCTCGGGGTGCTGGGTGCTCAGTACTCAGGGAGCTGGGTGCTCAGTGCTCGGGGTTCTGGGTGCTCAGTGCTCAGGGTGCTGGGTGCTCAGTCCTCAGGGTGCTCAGTGCTCAGGGTGCTGGGTGCTCAGTGCTCGGGGTGCTCGGTGCTCAGTACTCAGGGTGCTGAGTGCTCAGTACTCAGGGTGCTGGGTGCTCAGTACTCAGGGTGCTGGGTGCTCAGTGCGCAGTGTGCTGGGTGATCAGTGCTCAGTGTGCTGGGTGCTCAGTGATCAGGGTGCTGGGTGCTCAGTGCTCGGGGTGCTGGGTGCTCAGAACTCAGGCTGCTGGGTGCTCAGTGCTCAGGGTGCTCGGTGCTCAGTGCTCGGGGCGCTGTGTGCTCAGTGCTCGGGGTGCTCGGAGCTCAGTACCCAGGGTGCTGGGTGCTCAGTGCTCGGGGTAATCGGTGCTCAGTACTCAGGGTGCTGGGTGCTCAGTGCTCGTGGTGCTCGGTGCTCAGTACGTTGGGTGCTCACTACTCAGGGTGCTGGGTGCTCAGTGCTCAGGGTGCTGGGTGCTCAGTGCTCAGGGTGCTGGGTGCTCAGTGCTCAGGGTGCTGGGTGCTCAGTACTCAGGGTGCTGGGTGCTCAGTGCTCGGGGTGCTGGGTGCTCAGTGCTCACCGTGCTGGGTGCTCAGTACTCGGGGTGCTGGGTGCTCAGTTCTCAGAGTGCTCGGTGCTCAGTACTCAGGGTGTTGGGTGCTCAGTACTCAGGGTGCTGGGTACTCAGTACTCGGGTGCTGGGTGCTCAGTGCTCAGGGTGCTGGGTGCTCAGTGCTCGGGGTGCTGGGTGCTCAGTGCTCAGTACTCAGGGTGCTCGGTGCACAGTGCTCGGGGTTCTGGGTGCTCAGTGCTCAGTACTCAGGGTGCTGGGTGCTCAGTGCTCAGGGTGCTGTGTGCTCAGTGCTCAGGGTGCTGGGTGCTCAGTGCTCAGGGTGCTGGGTACTCAGTGCTAAGGGTGCTGGGTGCTCAGTACTCAGGGTTCTGGGTGCTCAGTACTCAGGGTGCTGGGTGCTCAGTGCTCGGGGTGCTGGGTGCTCAGGGCTCGCGGTGCTTGGTGCTCAGTGCTCGGGGTGCTCGGTGCTCAGTACTCAGGGTGCTGGGTGCTCAGTGCGCGAGGTGCTCAGTACTCAGAGTGCTGTGTGTTCAGTGCTCAGGGTGCTGGGTGCTCAGTACTCAGGGTGCTCGTTGCTTAGTACTCATGGTGCTGGGTGCTCAGTACTCCGGGTACTGGGTGCTCAGTGCTCGGGGTGCTCGGTGCTCAGTACGTTGGGTGCTCACTACTCAGGGTGCTGGGTGCTCAGTGCTCAGGGTGCTGGGTGCTCAGTGCTCAGGGTGCTGGGTGCTCAGTGCTCAGGGTGCTGGGTGCTCAGTACTCAGGGTGCTGGGTGCTCAGTGCTCGGGGTGCTGGGTGCTCAGTGCTCAGGGTGCTGGGTGCTCAGTACTCAGGGTGCTGGGTGCTCAGTATTCAGGGTGGTGGGTGCTCAGTACTCATTGTGCTGGGTGCTCAGTATTCGGGGTGCTGGGTGCTCAGTGCTCAGTATTCAGGGTGCTGGGTGCTCAGTGCTCGGGGCGCTGGGTGCTCAGTGCTCGGGGTGCTCGGAGCTCAGTACTCAGGGTGCTGGGTACTCATTGCTCGGGGTGATCGGTGCTCAGTACTCAGGGTGCTGGGTGCTCAGTGCTCGGGGTGCTCGGTGCTCAGTACGTTGGTTTCTCACTACTCAGGGTGCTGGGTGCTCAGTGCTCAGGGTGCTGGGTGCTCAGTGCTCAGGGTGCTGGGTGCTGAGTGCTCAGGGTGCTGGGTGCTCAGTACTCAGGGTGCTGGGTGCTCAGTGCTCGGGGTGCTGGGTGCTCAGTGCTCAGGGTGCTGGGTGCTCAGTACTCAGGGTGCTGGGTGCTCAGTACTCGGGGTGCTGGGTGCTCAGTACTCAGGGTGCTGGGTGTTCAGTACTCAGGGTGCTGGGTGCTCTGTACTCGGGAGCTGGGTGCTCAGTGCTCAGGGTGCTGGGTGCTCAGTGCTCAGTGTGCTGGGTGCTCAGTGCTCAGTACTCAGGGTGCTGGGTGCTCAGTGCTCAGTACTCAGGGTGCTGGGTGCTCAGTGCTCAGGTGCTGTGTGCTCAGTGCTCAGGGTGCTGGGTGCTCAGTGCTCAGGGTGCTGGGTACTCAGTGCTCAGTGTGCTGGGTGCTATGTACTCAGGGTGCTGGGTGCTCAGAACTCAGGGTGCTGGGTGCTCAGTGCTCGGGGTGCTGGGTGCTCAGTGCTCGGGGTGCTGGGTGCTCAGTGCTCGGGGTGCTCGGTGCTCAGTACTCAGGGTGCTGGGTGCTCAGTGCTCGAGGTGCTCAGTACTCAGGGTGCTGTGTGTTCAGTGCTCAGGGTGCTGGGTGCTCAGTACTCAGGGTGCTCGGTGCTTAGTACGCAGCGTGCTGGGTGCTCAGTACTCCGGGTGATGGGTGCTCAGTGCTCGGGGTGCTCGGTGCTCAGTGCTCAAGGTGCTGGGTGCTCAGTACTCAGGGTGCTCATTGCTCAGGGTGCTGGGTGCTCAGTACTCATGGTGCTGGGTGCTCAGTGCTCAGGGTGCTCGGTGCTCAGTACGTTGGGTGCTCAGTCCTCAGGGTGCTGGGGGCTCAGTGCTCAGGGTGCTGGGTGCTCAGTGCTCAGGGTGCTGGGTGCTCAGTACTCAGGGTGCTGGGTGCTCGGTGCTCAGTATGCTGGGTGCTCAGTACTCAGGGTGCTGGGTGCTCAGTGCTCGGGGTGCTCGGTGCTCAGTACGCTGGGTGATCAGTACTCAGTGTGCTTTGTGCTCAGTACTCAGGGTGCAGGGTGCTCAGTACTCAGGGTGCTGGGTGCTTAGTACTCAGGGTGCTGGGGGCTCAGTGCTCAGGGTGCTGGGTGCTCAGTGCTCAGGGTGCTGGGTGCTCAGTACTCGGGGTGCTCGGTGCTCAGTACTCAGGGTGCTGGGTGCTCAGTACTCAGGGTGATGGGTGCTCAGTGCTCAGGGTGATCGGTGCTCAGTCCTCAGGGTGCTCAGTACTCAGGGTGCTGGGTGCTCAGTGCTCGGGGTGATGGGAGCTCAGTGCTGAGGGTGCTGGCTGCTCTGTGATCGGGGTGCTGGGTGCTCAGTACTCAGGGTGCTCAGTGCTCAGGCAGCTCGGTGCTCAGTACTCAGGGTGCTGGGTGCTCATTACTCAGTGCTCGGTGTCCTGGGTGCTCCGTGCTTGGGCTGCTGGGTGCTCAGCGCTCTGGATGCTTAGTGCTCAGTACTCAGGGTGCTGGGTGCTCAGTACTCAGGGTGCTCAGTGCTCGTTGTGCTGGGTGCTCAGTACTCAGGGTGCTGGGTGCTCAGTACTCAGTGTGCTGGGTGCTCATTCTCGGGGTGCTGGGTGCTCAGTGCTCGGTGTGCTGTTTGCTCAGTAATCGGGGTGCTGGGTGCTCAGTGCTCAGCGTGCTGGGTGCTCAGTACTCAGGGTGCTCGGTTCTCAGTACTCAGGGTGCTGGGTGCTTATTCTCGGGGTGCTGGTTGCTCAGTGCTCGGGGTGCTGGGTGCTCAGTGCTCGTTGTGCTGGGTACTCAGTACTCAGGGCGCTGGGTGCTCAGTACTCGGGGTGCTGGGTGCTCAGTGCTCAGGGTGCTGGGTGCTCAGTGCTCGGGGTGCAGGGTGCTCAGTGCTCAGGGTGCTGGGTGCTCAGTGCTCAGGGTGCTGGGTGCTCAGTACTCAGGGTGCTCGGTGCTCAGTACTCAGGGTGCTCAGCGCTCAGTACTCAGAGTGCTTTGTGCTCAGTGCTCAGGGTGCTGGGTGCTCAGTACTCAGGGTCCTTGGTGCTCAGTACTCAGGGTGCTCAGTGCTCAGTACTCAGCGTGCTTTGTGCTCAGTGCTCAGGGTGCTGGGTGCTCAGTACTCAGGGTGCTGGGTGCTCAGTACTCACGGTGCTGGGTGCTCAGTACTCTGGGTGCTGGGTGCTCATTACTCAGGTTGCTGGGTGCTCAGTGCTCGGGGTGCTGGGTGCTCAGTACTCAGGGTGCTGGTTGCTCAGTGCTTGGGGTGCTTGGTGCTCAGTGCTCGGGGTGCTCGGTGCTCAGTACTCTTGGTGCTGGGTGCTCAGTCCTCAGGGTGCTGGGTGCTCAGTGTTCGGGGTGCTCGGTGCTCAGTGCTCAGGATGCTCGGTGCTCAGTACTCTTCGTGCTGGGTGCTCAGTCCTCAGGGTGCTGGGTGCTCAGTGCTCGGGGTGCTCGGTGCTCAGTACTCAGGGTGCTGGGTGCTCAGTGCTCAGGGTGCTGGGTGCTCAGTGCTCAGGGTGATCGGTGCTCAGTACTCAGGGAGCTCAGTACTCAGGGTGCTGAGTGCTCAGTGCTCAGGGTGCTGGGTGCACAGTGCTGAGGGTGCTGGGTGCTCTGTTATCGGGGTGCTGGGTGCTCAGTACTCAGGGTGCTCAGTTCTCGGGGAACTTGGTGCTCAGTACTCAGGGTGCTGGGTGCTCAGTACTCAGTGCTCGGGGTCCTGGGTGCTCCGTGCTTGGGGTGCTGGGTGCTCAGCGCTCAGGGTGCTTAGTGCTCAGTACTCAGGGTGCTGGGTGCTCAGTACTCAGGGTGCTCAGTGCTCCTTGTGCTGGGTGCTCAGTACTCAGGGTGCTGGGTGCTCAGTATTCAGGGTGCTGGGTGCTCATTCTCGGGGTACTGGGTGCTCAGTGCTCGGTGTGCTGTTTGCTCAGTACTCGGGGTGCTGGGTGCTCAGTGCTCAGCGTGCTGGGTGCTCAGTACTCAGGGTGCTCGGTTATCAGTACTCAGGGTGCTGGGTGCTCATTCTCGGGGTGCTGGGTGCTCAGTGCTCGGGGTGCTGGGTGCTCAGTGCTCGTTGTGCTGGGTGCTCAGTACTCAGGGTGCTGGGTGCTCAGTACTCGTTGTGCTGGGTGCTCAGTGCTCAGGGTGCTGGGTGCTCAGTGCTCGGGGTGCTGGGTGCTCAGTGCTCAGGGTGCTGGGTGCTCAGTGCTCAGGCTGCTGGGTGCTCAGTACTCAGGGTGCTCGGTGCTCAGTACTCAGGGTGCTCAGCGCTCAGTACTCAGCGTGCTTTGTGCTCAGTGCTCAGGGAGCTGGGGGCTCAGTACTCAGGGTCCTTGGTGCTCAGTACTCAGGGTGCTCAGTGCTCAGTACTCAGCGTGCTTTGTGCTCAGTGCTCAGGGTGCTGGGTGCTCAGTACTCAGTGTGCTGGGTGCTCAGTACTCATGGTGCTGGGTGCTCAGTACTCGGGGTGCTGGGTGCTCATTACTCAGGGTGCTGGGTGCTCAGTGCTCGGGGTGCTGGGTGCTCAGTACTCAGGGTGCTCAGTGCTCGGGGAGCTTGGTGCTCAGTACTCAGGGTGCTGGGTGCTCAGTACTCAGTGCTCGGGGTCCTGGGTGCTCCGTGCTTGGGGTGCTGGGTGCTCAGCGCTCAGGGTGCTTAGTGCTCAGTATTCAGGGTGCTCAGTGCTCGGGGTGCTGGGTGCTCAGTACTCAGTGTGCTGGGTGCTCAGTGCTCAGGGTGCTGGGTGCTCAGTACTCGGGGTGCTCGGTGCTCAGTACTCAGGGTGCTGGGTGCTCAGTACTCAGGGTGCTGGGTGCTCAGTACTCAGGGTGCTTGGTGCTCAGTACTCAGGGTGCTGGGTGCTCAGTGCTCAGGGTGCTGGGTGCTAAGTACTCAGGGTGCTGGTTGCTCAGTACTCAGGGTGCTGGGTGCTCAGTGCTCAGGGTGCTGGGTGCTCAGTACTCACGGTGCTGGGTGCTCAGTGCTCAGGGTGCTGGGTGCTCAGTACTCAGGGTGCTCAGTACTCAGGGTGCAGGGTGCTCAGTGCTCGGGGTGCTGGGTGCTCAGTACTCAGGGTGCTCAGTACTCAGGGTGCTGGGTGCTCAGTGCTCGGGTTGCTGGGTGCTCAGTGCTCACGGTGATCGGTGCTCAGTAATCAGGATGCTGGGTGCTCAGTACTCAGGGTGCTGGGTGCTCAGTCCTCAGGGTGCTCAGTGCTCAGGGTGCTGGGTGCTCAGTGCTCGGGGTGCTGGGTGCTCAGTGCTCGGGGTGCTGGGTGCTCAGTACTCAGGGTGCGCGGTGCTCAGTACTCAGGGTGCTGGGTCCTCAGTGCTCGGGGTGCTGGGTGCTCAGTACTCAGGGTGCTGGGTACTCATTGCTCGGGGTGATCGGTGCTCAGTACTCAGGGTGCTGGGTGCTCAGTGCTCGGGGTGCTCGGTGCTCAGTACGTTGGTTTCTCACTACTCAGGGTGCTGGGTGCTCAGTGCTCAGGGTGCTGGGTGCTCAGTGCTCAGGGTGCTGGGTGCTGAGTGCTCAGGGTGCTGGGTGCTCAGTACTCAGGGTGCTGGGTGCTCAGTGCTCGGGGTGCTGGGTGCTCAGTGCTCAGGGTGCTGGGTGCTCAGTACTCAGGGTGCTGGGTGCTCAGTACTCGGGGTGCTGGGTGCTCAGTACTCAGGGTGCTGGGTGTTCAGTACTCAGGGTGCTGGGTGCTCTGTACTCGGGAGCTGGGTGCTCAGTGCTCAGGGTGCTGGGTGCTCAGTGCTCAGTGTGCTGGGTGCTCAGTGCTCAGTACTCAGGGTGCTGGGTGCTCAGTGCTCAGTACTCAGGGTGCTGGGTGCTCAGTGCTCAGGTGCTGTGTGCTCAGTGCTCAGGGTGCTGGGTGCTCAGTGCTCAGGGTGCTGGGTACTCAGTGCTCAGTGTGCTGGGTGCTATGTACTCAGGGTGCTGGGTGCTCAGAACTCAGGGTGCTGGGTGCTCAGTGCTCGGGGTGCTGGGTGCTCAGTGCTCGGGGTGCTGGGTGCTCAGTGCTCGGGGTGCTCGGTGCTCAGTACTCAGGGTGCTGGGTGCTCAGTGCTCGAGGTGCTCAGTACTCAGGGTGCTGTGTGTTCAGTGCTCAGGGTGCTGGGTGCTCAGTACTCAGGGTGCTCGGTGCTTAGTACGCAGCGTGCTGGGTGCTCAGTACTCCGGGTGATGGGTGCTCAGTGCTCGGGGTGCTCGGTGCTCAGTGCTCAAGGTGCTGGGTGCTCAGTACTCAGGGTGCTCATTGCTCAGGGTGCTGGGTGCTCAGTACTCATGGTGCTGGGTGCTCAGTGCTCAGGGTGCTCGGTGCTCAGTACGTTGGGTGCTCAGTCCTCAGGGTGCTGGGGGCTCAGTGCTCAGGGTGCTGGGTGCTCAGTGCTCAGGGTGCTGGGTGCTCAGTACTCAGGGTGCTGGGTGCTCGGTGCTCAGTATGCTGGGTGCTCAGTACTCAGGGTGCTGGGTGCTCAGTGCTCGGGGTGCTCGGTGCTCAGTACGCTGGGTGATCAGTACTCAGTGTGCTTTGTGCTCAGTACTCAGGGTGCAGGGTGCTCAGTACTCAGGGTGCTGGGTGCTTAGTACTCAGGGTGCTGGGGGCTCAGTGCTCAGGGTGCTGGGTGCTCAGTGCTCAGGGTGCTGGGTGCTCAGTACTCGGGGTGCTCGGTGCTCAGTACTCAGGGTGCTGGGTGCTCAGTACTCAGGGTGATGGGTGCTCAGTGCTCAGGGTGATCGGTGCTCAGTCCTCAGGGTGCTCAGTACTCAGGGTGCTGGGTGCTCAGTGCTCGGGGTGATGGGAGCTCAGTGCTGAGGGTGCTGGCTGCTCTGTGATCGGGGTGCTGGGTGCTCAGTACTCAGGGTGCTCAGTGCTCAGGCAGCTCGGTGCTCAGTACTCAGGGTGCTGGGTGCTCATTACTCAGTGCTCGGTGTCCTGGGTGCTCCGTGCTTGGGCTGCTGGGTGCTCAGCGCTCTGGATGCTTAGTGCTCAGTACTCAGGGTGCTGGGTGCTCAGTACTCAGGGTGCTCAGTGCTCGTTGTGCTGGGTGCTCAGTACTCAGGGTGCTGGGTGCTCAGTACTCAGTGTGCTGGGTGCTCATTCTCGGGGTGCTGGGTGCTCAGTGCTCGGTGTGCTGTTTGCTCAGTAATCGGGGTGCTGGGTGCTCAGTGCTCAGCGTGCTGGGTGCTCAGTACTCAGGGTGCTCGGTTCTCAGTACTCAGGGTGCTGGGTGCTTATTCTCGGGGTGCTGGTTGCTCAGTGCTCGGGGTGCTGGGTGCTCAGTGCTCGTTGTGCTGGGTACTCAGTACTCAGGGCGCTGGGTGCTCAGTACTCGGGGTGCTGGGTGCTCAGTGCTCAGGGTGCTGGGTGCTCAGTGCTCGGGGTGCAGGGTGCTCAGTGCTCAGGGTGCTGGGTGCTCAGTGCTCAGGGTGCTGGGTGCTCAGTACTCAGGGTGCTCGGTGCTCAGTACTCAGGGTGCTCAGCGCTCAGTACTCAGAGTGCTTTGTGCTCAGTGCTCAGGGTGCTGGGTGCTCAGTACTCAGGGTCCTTGGTGCTCAGTACTCAGGGTGCTCAGTGCTCAGTACTCAGCGTGCTTTGTGCTCAGTGCTCAGGGTGCTGGGTGCTCAGTACTCAGGGTGCTGGGTGCTCAGTACTCACGGTGCTGGGTGCTCAGTACTCTGGGTGCTGGGTGCTCATTACTCAGGGTGCTGGGTGCTCAGTGCTCGGGGTGCTGGGTGCTCAGTACTCAGGGTGCTGGTTGCTCAGTGCTTGGGGTGCTTGGTGCTCAGTGCTCGGGGTGCTCGGTGCTCAGTACTCTTGGTGCTGGGTGCTCAGTCCTCAGGGTGCTGGGTGCTCAGTGTTCGGGGTGCTCGGTGCTCAGTGCTCAGGATGCTCGGTGCTCAGTACTCTTCGTGCTGGGTGCTCAGTCCTCAGGGTGCTGGGTGCTCAGTGCTCGGGGTGCTCGGTGCTCAGTACTCAGGGTGCTGGGTGCTCAGTGCTCAGGGTGCTGGGTGCTCAGTGCTCAGGGTGATCGGTGCTCAGTACTCAGGGAGCTCAGTACTCAGGGTGCTGAGTGCTCAGTGCTCGGGGTGCTGGGTGCACAGTGCTGAGGGTGCTGGGTGCTCTGTTATCGGGGTGCTGGGTGCTCAGTACTCAGGGTGCTCAGTTCTCGGGGAACTTGGTGCTCAGTACTCAGGGTGCTGGGTGCTCAGTACTCAGTGCTCGGGGTCCTGGGTGCTCCGTGCTTGGGGTGCTGGGTGCTCAGCGCTCAGGGTGCTTAGTGCTCAGTACTCAGGGTGCTGGGTGCTCAGTACTCAGGGTGCTCAGTGCTCCTTGTGCTGGGTGCTCAGTACTCAGGGTGCTGGGTGCTCAGTATTCAGGGTGCTGGGTGCTCATTCTCGGGGTACTGGGTGCTCAGTGCTCGGTGTGCTGTTTGCTCAGTACTCGGGGTGCTGGGTGCTCAGTGCTCAGCGTGCTGGGTGCTCAGTACTCAGGGTGCTCGGTTATCAGTACTCAGGGTGCTGGGTGCTCATTCTCGGGGTGCTGGGTGCTCAGTGCTCGGGGTGCTGGGTGCTCAGTGCTCGTTGTGCTGGGTGCTCAGTACTCAGGGTGCTGGGTGCTCAGTACTCGTTGTGCTGGGTGCTCAGTGCTCAGGGTGCTGGGTGCTCAGTGCTCGGGGTGCTGGGTGCTCAGTGCTCAGGGTGCTGGGTGCTCAGTGCTCAGGCTGCTGGGTGCTCAGTACTCAGGGTGCTCGGTGCTCAGTACTCAGGGTGCTCAGCGCTCAGTACTCAGCGTGCTTTGTGCTCAGTGCTCAGGGAGCTGGGGGCTCAGTACTCAGGGTCCTTGGTGCTCAGTACTCAGGGTGCTCAGTGCTCAGTACTCAGCGTGCTTTGTGCTCAGTGCTCAGGGTGCTGGGTGCTCAGTACTCAGTGTGCTGGGTGCTCAGTACTCACGGTGCTGGGTGCTCAGTACTCGGGGTGCTGGGTGCTCATTACTCAGGGTGCTGGGTGCTCAGTGCTCGGGGTGCTGGGTGCTCAGTACTCAGGGTGCTCAGTGCTCGGGGAGCTTGGTGCTCAGTACTCAGGGTGCTGGGTGCTCAGTACTCAGTGCTCGGGGTCCTGGGTGCTCCGTGCTTGGGGTGCTGGGTGCTCAGCGCTCAGGGTGCTTAGTGCTCAGTATTCAGGGTGCTCAGTGCTCGGGGTGCTGGGTGCTCAGTACTCAGTGTGCTGGGTGCTCAGTACTCAGGGTGCTGGGTGCTCAGTGCTCAGGGTGCTGGGTGCTCAGTACTCGGGGTGCTCGGTGCTCAGTACTCAGGGTGCTGGGTGCTCAGTACTCAGGGTGCTGGGTGCTCAGTACTCAGGGTGCTTGGTGCTCAGTACTCAGGGTGCTGGGTGCTCAGTGCTCAGGGTGCTGGGTGCTAAGTACTCAGGGTGCTGGTTGCTCAGTACTCAGGGTGCTGGGTGCTCAGTGCTCAGGGTGCTGGGTGCTCAGTACTCACGGTGCTGGGTGCTCAGTGCTCAGGGTGCTGGGTGCTCAGTACTCAGGGTGCTCAGTACTCAGGGTGCAGGGTGCTCAGTGCTCGGGGTGCTGGGTGCTCAGTACTCAGGGTGCTCAGTACTCAGGGTGCTGGGTGCTCAGTGCTCGGGTTGCTGGGTGCTCAGTGCTCACGGTGATCGGTGCTCAGTAATCAGGATGCTGGGTGCTCAGTACTCAGGGTGCTGGGTGCTCAGTCCTCAGGGTGCTCAGTGCTCAGGGTGCTGGGTGCTCAGTGCTCGGGGTGCTGGGTGCTCAGTGCTCGGGGTGCTGGGTGCTCAGTACTCAGGGTGCGCGGTGCTCAGTACTCAGGGTGCTGGGTCCTCAGTGCTCGGGGTGCTGGGTGCTCAGTACTCAGGGTGCTGGGTGCTCAGTGCTCGGGGTGCTCAATGCTCAGTACGTTGGGTGCTCAGTACTCAGGGTGCTGGGTGCTCAGTGCTCAGGGTGCTGGGTGCTCAGTGCTCAGGGTGCTTGATGCTCAGTACTCAGGGTGCAGGGTGCTCAGTGCTCAGGGTGCTGGGTGCTCAGTGCTCGGGGTGCTAGGTGCTCAGTACTCAGGGTGCTGGGTGCTCAGGTCACGGGGTGCTGGGTGCTCAGTACTCAGGGTGCTGCGTGCTCAGTGCTCGGGGTGCTCGGTGCTCAGTACTCAGGGTGCTGGGTGCTCAGTACTCAGGGTGCTGGGTGCTCAGTGCTCAGGGTGATCGGTGCTCAGTGCTCAGGGTGCTGGGTGCTCAGTACTCGGGGTGCTCGGTGCTCAGTACTCAGGGTGCTGGGTGCTCAGTACTCAGGGTGCTGGGTGCTCAGTGCTCAGGGTGATCGGTGCTCAGTCCTCAGTGTGCTCAGTACTCAGGGTGCTGGGTGCTCAGTACTCAGGGTGCTGGGTGCTCATTCTCGGGGTGCT
Source organism: Microtus oregoni (assembly GCF_018167655.1). Lineage (NCBI taxonomy): Eukaryota > Metazoa > Chordata > Mammalia > Rodentia > Cricetidae > Microtus > Microtus oregoni. The sequence continues at coordinate 239,754 of NW_024543267.1, forward strand.
GGGTGCTCAGTGCTCGGTGTGCTGTTTGCTCAGTACTCGGGGTGCTGGGTGCTCAGTGCTCAGCGTGCTGGGTGCTCAGTATTCAGGGTACTCGGTTCTCAGTACTCAGGGTGCTGGGTGCTAATTCTCGGGGTGCTGGGTTCTCAGTGCTCGGGGTGCTGGGTGCTCTGTGCTCGGGGTGCTCGGTGCTCAGTACTCAGGGTGCTGGGTGCTCAGTACTCGGGGTGCTGGGTGCTCAGTGCTCAGGGTGCTGGGTGCTCAGTGCTCGGGGTGCTGGGTGCTCAATGCTCATGTTGCTGGCTGCTCAGTGCTCAGGGTGCTGGGTGCTCAGTACTCAGGGTGCTCGGTGCTCAGTACTCAGGGTGATCAGCGCTCAGTACTCAGCGTGCTGGGTGCTCAGTGCTCAGGGTCCTTGGTGCTCAGTACTCAGGGTGCTCAGTACTCAGCGTGCTTTGTGCTCAGTAGTCAGGGTGCTGGGTGCTCAGTACTCAGGGTGCTGGGTGCTCAGTACTCAGGTTGCTGGGTGCTCAGTGCTTGGGGTGCTGGGTGCTCAGTGTTCAGGGTGCTGGGTGCTCAGTGCTCGGGGTGCTGGGTGCTCAGTACTCGGGGTGCTCGGTGCTCAGTACTCAGGGTGCTGGGTGCTCAGTACTCAGGGTGCTGGGTGCTCAGTACTCAGGGTGCTGGGTGCTCAGTACTCAGGGTGCTGGGTGCTCAGTACTCAGGGTGCTGCGTGCTCAGTGCTCAGGGTGCTGGGTGCTCAGTACTCAGGGTGCTGGGTGCTCAGTACTCAGGGTGCTGGGTGCTCAGTGCTCGGGGTGCTGGGTGCTCAGTGCTGAGGGTGCTGTGTGCTCTGTGATCGGGGTGCTGGGTGCTCAGTACTCAGGGTGCTCAGTGCTCGGGGAGCTCAGTGCTCAGTACTCAGGGTGCTGGGTGCTCAGTACTCAGGGTGCTGCGTGCTCAGTGCTCGGGGTGCTCGGTGCTCAGTACTCAGGGTGCTCGGTGCTCAGTACTCAGCGTGCTGGGTGCTCAGTGCTCGGGGTGCTCGATGCTCAGTACGTTGGGTGCTCAGTACTCAGTGTGCTGGGTGCTCAGTGCTCAGGGTGCAGGGTGCTCAGTGCTCAGGGTGTTGGGAGCTCAGTGCTCAGGGTGCTTGATGCTCAGTACTCAGGGTGCAGGGTGCTCAGTGCTCAGGGTGCTGGGTGCTCAGTGCTCGGGGTGCTAGGTGCTCAGTACTCAGGGTGCTCAGTACTCAGGGTGCTGTGTGCTCAGGGCTCGGGGTGCTGGGTGCTCAGTACTCAGGGTGCTGCGTGCTCAGTGCTCGGGTTGCTAGGTGCTCAGTGCTCAGGGTGCTGGGTGCTCAGTACTCGGGGTGCTCGGTGCTCAGTACTCAGGGTGCTGGGTGCTCAGTACTCAGGGTGCTGGGTGCTCAGTGCTCAGCGTGATCGGTGCTCAGTCCTCAGGGTGCTCAGTACTCAGGGTGCTGGGTGCTCAGTACTCAGGGTGCTGGGTGCTCATTCTCGGGGTGCTGGGTGCTCAGTGCTCGGTGTGCTGTTTGCTCAGTACTCGGGGTGCTGGGTGCTCAGTGCTCAGCGTGCTGGGTGCTCAGTACTGAGGGTACTCGGTTCTCAGTACTCAGGGTGCTGGGTGCTAATTCTCGGGGTGCTGGGTTCTCAGTGCTCGGGGTGCTGGGTGCTCTGTGCTCGGGGTGCTCGGTGCTCAGTACTCAGGGTGCTGGTTGCTCAGTACTCGGGGTGCTGGGTGCTCAGTGCTGAGGGTGCTGGGTGCTCAGTGCTCGGGGAGCTGGGTGCTCAGTGCTCAGGGTGCTGGCTGCTCAGTGCTCAGGGTGCTGGGTGCTCAGTACTCAGGGTGCTCGGTGCTCAGTACTCAGGGTGCTCAGCGCTCAGTACTCAGCGTGCTGGGTGCTCAGTGCTCAGGGTCCTTGGTTCTCAGTACTCAGGGTGCTCAGTGCTCAGTACTCAGCGTGCTTTGTGCTCAGTGCTCAGGGTGCTGGGTGCTCAGTACTCAGGGTGCTGGGTGTTCAGTACTCACGGTGCTCGGTGCTCAGTACTCGGGGTGCTGGGTGGTCATTACTCAGGGTGCTGGGTGCTCAGTGCTCGGGGTGCTCGGTGCTCAGTACTCTTGGTTCTGGGTGCTCAGTACTCAGGGTGCTAGGTGCTCAGTGCTCGGGGTGCTCGGTGCTCAGTGCTCAGGATGCTCGGTGCTCAGTACTCTTGGTGCTCGGTGCTCAGTACTCAGGGTGCTGGGTGCTCAGTGCTCGGGGTGCTGGGTGCTCAGTACTCAGGGTGCTGGGTGCTCAGTACTCAGGGTGCTGGGTGCTCAGTACTCAGCGTGCTGCGTGCTCAGTGCTCAGGGTGCTGGGTGCTCAGTACTCAGGGTGCTGGGTGCTCAGTACTCAGGGTGCTGGGTGCTCAGTGCTCAGGGTGATCGGTGCTCAGTCCTCAGTGTGCTCAGTACTCAGGGTGCTGGGTGCTCAGTGCTCGGGGTGCTGGGTGCTCAGTGCTGAGGATGCTGTGTGCTCTGTGATCGGGGTGCTGGGTGCTCAGTACTCAGGGTGCTCAGTGCTCGGGGAGCTCGGTGCTCAGTACTCAGGGTGCTGGGTGCTCAGTACTCAGTGCTCGGGGTCCTGGGTGCTCCGTGCTTGGGGTGCTGGGTGCTCAGCACTCAGGGTGCTTAGTGCTCAGTACTCAGGGTGCTCAGTGCTCGGGGTGCTGGGTGCTCAGTACGCAGGGTTCTGGGTGCTCAGTACTCAGGGTGCTGGGTGCTCAGTGCTCAGGGTGCTGGGTGCTCAGTACTCGGGGTGCTCGGTGCTCAGTACTCAGGGTGCTGGGTGCTCAGTGCTCGGGGTGCTCGATGCTCAGTATGTTGGGTGCTGGGTGCTCAGTACTCAGGGTGCTGGGTGCTCAGTACTCAGGGTGCTGGGTGCTCAGTACTCAGGGTGCTGGGTGCTCAGTACTCAGGGTGCTGCGTGCTCAGTGCTCAGGGTGCTGGGTGCTCAGTACTCAGGGTGCTGGGTGCTCAGTACTCAGGGTGCTGGGTGCTCAGTGCTCAGGGTGATCGGTGCTCAGTCCTCAGTGTGCTCAGTACTCAGGGTGCTGGGTGCTCAGTGCTCGGGGTGCTGGGTGCTCAGTGCTGAGGGTGCTGTGTGCTCTGTGATCGGGGTGCTGGGTGCTCAGTACTCAGGGTGCTCAGTGCTCGGGGAGCTCGGTGCTCAGTACTCAGGGTGCTGGGTGCTCAGTACTCAGTGCTTGGTGTCCTGGGTGCTCCGTGCTTGGGGTGCTGGGTGATCAGCGCTCAGGGTGCTTAGTGCTCAGTACTCAGGGTGCTCAGTGCTCAGGGTGCTGGGTGCTCAGTACCCAGGGTTCTCGGTGCTCAGTACTCAGGGTGCTGGGTGCTCAGTGCTCAGGGTGCTGGGTGCTCAGTACTCGGGGTGCTCGGTGCTCAGTACTCAGGATGCTGGGTGCTCAGTGCTCGGGGTGCTCAATGCTCAGTAGGTTGGGTGCTCAGTACTCAGGGTGCTGGGTGCTCAGTGCTCAGGGTCCTGGGTGCTCAGTGCTCAGGGTGCTGGGTGCTCAGTGCTCAGGGTGCTTGATGCTCAGTACTCAGGGTGCAGGGTGCTCAGTGCTCAGGGTGCTGGGTGCTCAGTGCTCGGGGTGCTAGGTGCTCAGTACTCAGGGTGCTCAGTACTCAGGGTGCTGTGTGCTCAGGGCTCGGGGTGCTGGGTGCTCAGTACTCAGGGTGCTGCGTGCTCAGTGCTCGGGTTGCTAGGTGCTCAGTGCTCAGGGTGCTGGGTGCTCAGTACTCGGGGTGCTCGGTGCTCAGTACTCAGGGTGCTGGGTGCTCAGTACTGAGGGTGCTGGGTGCTCAGTGCTCAGGGTGATCGGTACTCAGTCCTCAGGGTGCTCAGTGCTCAGGGTGCTGGGTGCTCAGTACCCAGGGTTCTCGGTGCTCAGTACTCAGGGTGCTGGGTGCTCAGTGCTCAGGGTGCTGGGTGCTCAGTACTCGGGGTGCTCGGTGCTCAGTACTCAGGGTGCTGGGTGCTCAGTACTCAGGGTGCTGGGTGCTCATTCTCGGGGTGCTGGGTGCTCAGTGCTCGGTGTGCTGTTTGCTCAGTACTCGGGGTGCTGGGTGCTCAGTGCTCAGCGTGCTGGGTGCTCAGTACTGAGGGTACTCGGTTCTCAGTACTCAGGGTGCTGGGTGCTAATTCTCGGGGTGCTGGGTTCTCAGTGCTCGGGGTGCTGGGTGCTCAGTGCTCGGGGTGCTCGGTGCTCAGTAATCAGGGTGCTGGGTGCTCAGTACTCGGGGTGCTGGGTGCTCAGTGCTCAGGGTGCTGGGTGCTCAGTGCTCGGGGAGCTGGGTGCTCAGTGCTCAGGGTGCTGGCTGCTCAGTGCTCAGGGTGCTGGGTGCTCAGTACTCAGGGTGCTCGGTGCTCAGTACTCAGGGTGCTCAGCGCTCAGTACTCAGCGTGCTGGGTGCTCAGTGCTCAGGGTCCTTGGTGCTCAGTACTCAGGGTGCTCAGTGCTCAGTACTCAGCGTGCTTTGTGCTCAGTGCTCAGGGTGCTGGGTGCTCAGTACTCAGGGTGCTGGGTGCTCAGTACTCACGGTGCTCGGTGCTCAGTACTCGGGGTGCTGTGTGCTCATTACTCAGGGTGCTGGGTGCTCAGTGCTCGGGGTGCTCGGTGCTCAGTACTCTTGGTTCTGGGTGCTCAGTACTCAGGGTGCTAGGTGCTCAGTGCTCGGGGTGCTCGGTGCTCAGTGCTCAGGATGCTCGGTGCTCAGTACTCTTGGTGCTCGGTGCTCAGTACTCAGGGTGCTGGGTGCTCAGTGCTCGGGGTGCTGGGTGCTCAGTACTCAGGGTGCTGGGTGCTCAGTACTCAGGGTGCTGGGTGCTCAGTACTCAGGTTGCTGGGTGCTCAGTGCTTGGGGTGCTGGGTGCTCAGTGTTCAGGGTGCTGGGTGCTTAGTGCTCGGGGTGCTGGGTGCTCAGTACTCGGGGTGCTCAGTGCTCAGTACTCAGGGTGCTGGGTGCTCAGTACTCAGGGTGCTGGGTTCTCAGTACTCAGGGTGCTGGGTGCTCAGTACTCAGGGTGCTGGGTGCTCAGTACTCAGGGTGCTGCGTGCTCAGTGCTCAGGGTGCTGGGTGCTCAGTACTCAGGGTGCTGGGTGCTCAGTACTCAGGGTGCTGAGTGCTCAGTGCTCAGGGTGATCGGTGCTCAGTCCTCAGTGTGCTCAGTACTCAGGGTGCTGGGTGCTCAGTGCTCGGGGTGCTAGGTGCTCAGTGCTGAGGGTGCTGTGTGCTCTGTGATCGGGGTGCTGGGTGCTCAGTACTCAGGGTGCTCAGTGCTCGGGGAGCTCGGTGCTCAGTACTCAGGGTGCTGGGTGCTCAGTACTAAGTGCTGGGTGTCCTGGGTGCTCCGTGCTTGGGGTGCTGGGTGCTCAGTACTCAGGGTGCTCGTTGCTTAGTACTCATGGTGCTGGGTGCTCAGTACTCCGGGTACTGGGTGCTCAGTGCTCGGGGTGCTCGGTGCTCAGTACGTTGGGTGCTCACTACTCAGGGTGCTGGGTGCTCAGTGCTCAGGGTGCTGGGTGCTCAGTTCTCAGGGTGCTGGGTGCTCAGTGCTCAGGGTGCTGGGTGCTCAGTACTCAGGGTGCTGGGTGCTCAGTGCTCGGGGTGCTGGGTGCTCAGTGCTCAGGGTGCTGGGTGCTCAGTACTCAGGGTGCTGGGTGCTCAGTATTCAGGGTGGTGGGTGCTCAGTACTCATTGTGCTGGGTGCTCAGTATTCGGGGTGCTGGGTGCTCAGTGCTCAGTATTCAGGGTGCTGGGTGCTCAGTGCTCGGGGCGCTGGGTGCTCAGTGCTCGGGGTGCTCGGAGCTCAGTACTCAGGGTGCTGGGTACTCATTGCTCGGGGTGATCGGTGCTCAGTACTCAGGGTGCTGGGTGCTCAGTGCTCGGGGTGCTCGGTGCTCAGTACGTTGGTTTCTCACTACTCAGGGTGCTGGGTGCTCAGTGCTCAGGGTGCTGGGTGCTCAGTGCTCAGGGTGCTGGGTGCTGAGTGCTCAGGGTGCTGGGTGCTCAGTACTCAGGGTGCTGGGTGCTCAGTGCTCGGGGTGCTGGGTGCTCAGTGCTCAGGGTGCTGGGTGCTCAGTACTCAGGGTGCTGGGTGCTCAGTACTCGGGGTGCTGGGTGCTCAGTACTCAGGGTGCTGGGTGTTCAGTACTCAGGGTGCTGGGTGCTCTGTACTCGGGAGCTGGGTGCTCAGTGCTCAGGGTGCTGGGTGCTCAGTGCTCAGTGTGCTGGGTGCTCAGTGCTCAGTACTCAGGGTGCTGGGTGCTCAGTGCTCAGTACTCAGGGTGCTGGGTGCTCAGTGCTCAGGTGCTGTGTGCTCAGTGCTCAGGGTGCTGGGTGCTCAGTGCTCAGGGTGCTGGGTACTCAGTGCTCAGTGTGCTGGGTGCTATGTACTCAGGGTGCTGGGTGCTCAGAACTCAGGGTGCTGGGTGCTCTGTGCTCGGGGTGCTGGGTGCTCAGTGCTCGGGGTGCTGGGTGCTCAGTGCTCGGGGTGCTCGGTGCTCAGTACTCAGGGTGCTGGGTGCTCAGTGCTCGAGGTGCTCAGTACTCAGGGTGCTGTGTGTTCAGTGCTCAGGGTGCTGGGTGCTCAGTACTCAGGGTGCTCGGTGCTTAGTACGCAGCGTGCTGGGTGCTCAGTACTCCGGGTGATGGGTGCTCAGTGCTCGGGGTGCTCGGTGCTCAGTGCTCAAGGTGCTGGGTGCTCAGTACTCAGGGTGCTCATTGCTCAGGGTGCTGGGTGCTCAGTACTCATGGTGCTGGGTGCTCAGTGCTCAGGGTGCTCGGTGCTCAGTACGTTGGGTGCTCAGTCCTCAGGGTGCTGGGGGCTCAGTGCTCAGGGTGCTGGGTGCTCAGTGCTCAGGGTGCTGGGTGCTCAGTACTCAGGGTGCTGGGTGCTCGGTGCTCAGTATGCTGGGTGCTCAGTACTCAGGGTGCTGGGTTCTCAGTGCTCGGGGTGCTCGGTGCTCAGTACGCTGGGTGATCAGTACTCAGTGTGCTTTGTGCTCAGTACTCAGGGTGCAGGGTGCTCAGTACTCAGGGTGCTGGGTGCTTAGTACTCAGGGTGCTGGGGGCTCAGTGCTCAGGGTGCTGGGTGCTCAGTGCTCAGGGTGCTGGGTGCTCAGTACTCGGGGTGCTCGGTGCTCAGTACTCAGGGTGCTGGGTGCTCAGTACTCAGGGTGATGGGTGCTCAGTGCTCAGGGTGATCGGTGCTCAGTCCTCAGGGTGCTCAGTACTCAGGGTGCTGGGTGCTCAGTGCTCGGGGTGATGGGAGCTCAGTGCTGAGGGTGCTGGCTGCTCTGTGATCGGGGTGCTGGGTGCTCAGTACTCAGGGTGCTCAGTGCTCAGGCAGCTCGGTGCTCAGTACTCAGGGTGCTGGGTGCTCATTACTCAGTGCTCGGTGTCCTGGGTGCTCCGTGCTTGGGCTGCTGGGTGCTCAGCGCTCTGGATGCTTAGTGCTCAGTACTCAGGGTGCTGGGTGCTCAGTACTCAGGGTGCTCAGTGCTCGTTGTGCTGGGTGCTCAGTACTCAGGGTGCTGGGTGCTCAGTACTCAGTGTGCTGGGTGCTCATTCTCGGGGTGCTGGGTGCTCAGTGCTCGGTGTGCTGTTTGCTCAGTAATCGGGGTGCTGGGTGCTCAGTGCTCAGCGTGCTGGGTGCTCAGTACTCAGGGTGCTCGGTTCTCAGTACTCAGGGTGCTGGGTGCTTATTCTCGGGGTGCTGGTTGCTCAGTGCTCGGGGTGCTGGGTGCTCAGTGCTCGTTGTGCTGGGTACTCAGTACTCAGGGCGCTGGGTGCTCAGTACTCGGGGTGCTGGGTGCTCAGTGCTCAGGGTGCTGGGTGCTCAGTGCTCGGGGTGCAGGGTGCTCAGTGCTCAGGGTGCTGGGTGCTCAGTGCTCAGGGTGCTGGGTGCTCAGTACTCAGGGTGCTCGGTGCTCAGTACTCAGGGTGCTCAGCGCTCAGTACTCAGAGTGCTTTGTGCTCAGTGCTCAGGGTGCTGGGTGCTCAGTACTCAGGGTCCTTGGTGCTCAGTACTCAGGGTGCTCAGTGCTCAGTACTCAGCGTGCTTTGTGCTCAGTGCTCAGGGTGCTGGGTGCTCAGTACTCAGGGTGCTGGGTGCTCAGTACTCACGGTGCTGGGTGCTCAGTACTCTGGGTGCTGGGTGCTCATTACTCAGGGTGCTGGGTGCTCAGTGCTCGGGGTGCTGGGTGCTCAGTACTCAGGGTGCTGGTTGCTCAGTGCTTGGGGTGCTTGGTGCTCAGTGCTCGGGGTGCTCGGTGCTCAGTACTCTTGGTGCTGGGTGCTCAGTCCTCAGGGTGCTGGGTGCTCAGTGTTCGGGGTGCTCGGTGCTCAGTGCTCAGGATGCTCGGTGCTCAGTACTCTTCGTGCTGGGTGCTCAGTCCTCAGGGTGCTGGGTGCTCAGTGCTCGGGGTGCTCGGTGCTCAGTACTCAGGGTGCTGGGTGCTCAGTGCTCAGGGTGCTGGGTGCTCAGTGCTCAGGGTGATCGGTGCTCAGTACTCAGGGAGCTCAGTACTCAGGGTGCTGAGTGCTCAGTGCTCGGGGTGCTGGGTGCACAGTGCTGAGGGTGCTGGGTGCTCTGTTATCGGGGTGCTGGGTGCTCAGTACTCAGGGTGCTCAGTTCTGGGGGAACTTGGTGCTCAGTACTCAGGGTGCTGGGTGCTCAGTACTCAGTGCTCGGGGTCCTGGGTGCTCCGTGCTTGGGGTGCTGGGTGCTCAGCGCTCAGGGTGCTTAGTGCTCAGTACTCAGGGTGCTGGGTGCTCAGTACTCAGGGTGCTCAGTGCTCCTTGTGCTGGGTGCTCAGTACTCAGGGTGCTGGGTGCTCAGTATTCAGGGTGCTGGGTGCTCATTCTCGGGGTACTGGGTGCTCAGTGCTCGGTGTGCTGTTTGCTCAGTACTCGGGGTGCTGGGTGCTCAGTGCTCAGCGTGCTGGGTGCTCAGTACTCAGGGTGCTCGGTTATCAGTACTCAGGGTGCTGGGTGCTCATTCTCGGGGTGCTGGGTGCTCAGTGCTCGGGGTGCTGGGTGCTCAGTGCTCGTTGTGCTGGGTGCTCAGTACTCAGGGTGCTGGGTGCTCAGTACTCGTTGTGCTGGGTGCTCAGTGCTCAGGGTGCTGGGTGCTCAGTGCTCGGGGTGCTGGGTGCTCAGTGCTCAGGGTGCTGGGTGCTCAGTGCTCAGGCTGCTGGGTGCTCAGTACTCAGGGTGCTCGGTGCTCAGTACTCAGGGTGCTCAGCGCTCAGTACTCAGCGTGCTTTGTGCTCAGTGCTCAGGGAGCTGGGGGCTCAGTACTCAGGGTCCTTGGTGCTCAGTACTCAGGGTGCTCAGTGCTCAGTACTCAGCGTGCTTTGTGCTCAGTGCTCAGGGTGCTGGGTGCTCAGTACTCAGTGTGCTGGGTGCTCAGTACTCACGGTGCTGGGTGCTCAGTACTCGGGGTGCTGGGTGCTCATTACTCAGGGTGCTGGGTGCTCAGTGCTCGGGGTGCTGGGTGCTCAGTACTCAGGGTGCTCAGTGCTCGGGGAGCTTGGTGCTCAGTACTCAGGGTGCTGGGTGCTCAGTACTCAGTGCTCGGGGTCCTGGGTGCTCCGTGCTTGGGGTGCTGGGTGCTCAGCGCTCAGGGTGCTTAGTGCTCAGTATTCAGGGTGCTCAGTGCTCGGGGTGCTGGGTGCTCAGTACTCAGTGTGCTGGGTGCTCAGTACTCAGGGTGCTGGGTGCTCAGTGCTCAGGGTGCTGGGTGCTCAGTACTCGGGGTGCTCGGTGCTCAGTACTCAGGGTGCTGGGTGCTCAGTACTCAGGGTGCTGGGTGCTCAGTACTCAGGGTGCTTGGTGCTCAGTACTCAGGGTGCTGGGTGCTCAGTGCTCAGGGTGCTGGGTGCTAAGTACTCAGGGTGCTGGTTGCTCAGTACTCAGGGTGCTGGGTGCTCAGTGCTCAGGGTGCTGGGTGCTCAGTACTCACGGTGCTGGGTGCTCAGTGCTCAGGGTGCTGGGTGCTCAGTACTCAGGGTGCTCAGTACTCAGGGTGCAGGGTGCTCAGTGCTCGGGGTGCTGGGTGCTCAGTACTCAGGGTGCTCAGTACTCAGGGTGCTGGGTGCTCAGTGCTCGGGTTGCTGGGTGCTCAGTGCTCACGGTGATCGGTGCTCAGTAATCAGGATGCTGGGTGCTCAGTACTCAGGGTGCTGGGTGCTCAGTCCTCAGGGTGCTCAGTGCTCAGGGTGCTGGGTGCTCAGTGCTCGGGGTGCTGGGTGCTCAGTGCTCGGGGTGCTGGGTGCTCAGTACTCAGGGTGCGCGGTGCTCAGTACTCAGGGTGCTGGGTCCTCAGTGCTCGGGGTGCTGGGTGCTCAGTACTCAGGGTGCTGGGTGCTCAGTGCTCGGGGTGCTCAATGCTCAGTACGTTGGGTGCTCAGTACTCAGGGTGCTGGGTGCTCAGTGCTCAGGGTGCTGGGTGCTCAGTGCTCAGGGTGCTTGATGCTCAGTACTCAGGGTGCAGGGTGCTCAGTGCTCAGGGTGCTGGGTGCTCAGTGCTCGGGGTGCTAGGTGCTCAGTACTCAGGGTGCTGGGTGCTCAGGTCACGGGGTGCTGGGTGCTCAGTACTCAGGGTGCTGCGTGCTCAGTGCTCGGGGTGCTCGGTGCTCAGTACTCAGGGTGCTGGGTGCTCAGTACTCAGGGTGCTGGGTGCTCAGTGCTCAGGGTGATCGGTGCTCAGTGCTCAGGGTGCTGGGTGCTCAGTACTCGGGGTGCTCGGTGCTCAGTAGTCAGGGTGCTGGGTGCTCAGTACTCAGGGTGCTGGGTGCTCAGTGCTCAGGGTGATCGGTGCTCAGTCCTCAGTGTGCTCAGTACTCAGGGTGCTGGGTGCTCAGTACTCAGGGTGCTGGGTGCTCATTCTCGGGGTGCTGGGTGCTCAGTGCTCGGTGTGCTGTTTGCTCAGTACTCGGGGTGCTGGGTGCTCAGTGCTCAGCGTGCTGGGTGCTCAGTATTCAGGGTACTCGGTTCTCAGTACTCAGGGTGCTGGGTGCTAATTCTCGGGGTGCTGGGTTCTCAGTGCTCGGGGTGCTGGGTGCTCTGTGCTCGGGGTGCTCGGTGCTCAGTACTCAGGGTGCTGGGTGCTCAGTACTCGGGGTGCTGGGTGCTCAGTGCTCAGGGTGCTGGGTGCTCAGTGCTCGGGGTGCTGGGTGCTCAATGCTCATGTTGCTGGCTGCTCAGTGCTCAGGGTGCTGGGTGCTCAGTACTCAGGGTGCTCGGTGCTCAGTACTCAGGGTGATCAGCGCTCAGTACTCAGCGTGCTGGGTGCTCAGTGCTCAGGGTCCTTGGTGCTCAGTACTCAGGGTGCTCAGTACTCAGCGTGCTTTGTGCTCAGTAGTCAGGGTGCTGGGTGCTCAGTACTCAGGGTGCTGGGTGCTCAGTACTCAGGTTGCTGGGTGCTCAGTGCTTGGGGTGCTGGGTGCTCAGTGTTCAGGGTGCTGGGTGCTCAGTGCTCGGGGTGCTGGGTGCTCAGTACTCGGGGTGCTCGGTGCTCAGTACTCAGGGTGCTGGGTGCTCAGTACTCAGGGTGCTGGGTGCTCAGTACTCAGGGTGCTGGGTGCTCAGTACTCAGGGTGCTGGGTGCTCAGTACTCAGGGTGCTGCGTGCTCAGTGCTCAGGGTGCTGGGTGCTCAGTACTCAGGGTGCTGGGTGCTCAGTACTCAGGGTGCTGGGTGCTCAGTGCTCGGGGTGCTGGGTGCTCAGTGCTGAGGGTGCTGTGTGCTCTGTGATCGGGGTGCTGGGTGCTCAGTACTCAGGGTGCTCAGTGCTCGGGGAGCTCAGTGCTCAGTACTCAGGGTGCTGGGTGCTCAGTACTCAGGGTGCTGCGTGCTCAGTGCTCGGGGTGCTCGGTGCTCAGTACTCAGGGTGCTCGGTGCTCAGTACTCAGCGTGCTGGGTGCTCAGTGCTCGGGGTGCTCGATGCTCAGTACGTTGGGTGCTCAGTACTCAGTGTGCTGGGTGCTCAGTGCTCAGGGTGCAGGGTGCTCAGTGCTCAGGGTGTTGGGAGCTCAGTGCTCAGGGTGCTTGATGCTCAGTACTCAGGGTGCAGGGTGCTCAGTGCTCAGGGTGCTGGGTGCTCAGTGCTCGGGGTGCTAGGTGCTCAGTACTCAGGGTGCTCAGTACTCAGGGTGCTGTGTGCTCAGGGCTCGGGGTGCTGGGTGCTCAGTACTCAGGGTGCTGCGTGCTCAGTGCTCGGGTTGCTAGGTGCTCAGTGCTCAGGGTGCTGGGTGCTCAGTACTCGGGGTGCTCGGTGCTCAGTACTCAGGGTGCTGGGTGCTCAGTACTCAGGGTGCTGGGTGCTCAGTGCTCAGCGTGATCGGTGCTCAGTCCTCAGGGTGCTCAGTACTCAGGGTGCTGGGTGCTCAGTACTCAGGGTGCTGGGTGCTCATTCTCGGGGTGCTGGGTGCTCAGTGCTCGGTGTGCTGTTTGCTCAGTACTCGGGGTGCTGGGTGCTCAGTGCTCAGCGTGCTGGGTGCTCAGTACTGAGGGTACTCGGTTCTCAGTACTCAGGGTGCTGGGTGCTAATTCTCGGGGTGCTGGGTTCTCAGTGCTCGGGGTGCTGGGTGCTCTGTGCTCGGGGTGCTCGGTGCTCAGTACTCAGGGTGCTGGTTGCTCAGTACTCGGGGTGCTGGGTGCTCAGTGCTGAGGGTGCTGGGTGCTCAGTGCTCGGGGAGCTGGGTGCTCAGTGCTCAGGGTGCTGGCTGCTCAGTGCTCAGGGTGCTGGGTGCTCAGTACTCAGGGTGCTCGGTGCTCAGTACTCAGGGTGCTCAGCGCTCAGTACTCAGCGTGCTGGGTGCTCAGTGCTCAGGGTCCTTGGTGCTCAGTACTCAGGGTGCTCAGTGCTCAGTACTCAGCGTGCTTTGTGCTCAGTGCTCAGGGTGCTGGGTGCTCAGTACTCAGGGTGCTGGGTGTTCAGTACTCACGGTGCTCGGTGCTCAGTACTCGGGGTGCTGGGTGGTCATTACTCAGGGTGCTGGGTGCTCAGTGCTCGGGGTGCTCGGTGCTCAGTACTCTTGGTTCTGGGTGCTCAGTACTCAGGGTGCTAGGTGCTCAGTGCTCGGGGTGCTCGGTGCTCAGTGCTCAGGATGCTCGGTGCTCAGTACTCTTGGTGCTCGGTGCTCAGTACTCAGGGTGCTGGGTGCTCAGTGCTCGGGGTGCTGGGTGCTCAGTACTCAGGGTGCTGGGTGCTCAGTACTCAGGGTGCTGGGTGCTCAGTACTCAGGGTGCTGCGTGCTCAGTGCTCAGGGTGCTGGGTGCTCAGTACTCAGGGTGCTGGGTGCTCAGTACTCAGGGTGCTGGGTGCTCAGTGCTCAGGGTGATCGGTGCTCAGTCCTCAGTGTGCTCAGTACTCAGGGTGCTGGGTGCTCAGTGCTCGGGGTGCTGGGTGCTCAGTGCTGAGGATGCTGTGTGCTCTGTGATCGGGGTGCTGGGTGCTCAGTACTCAGGGTGCTCAGTGCTCGGGGAGCTCGGTGCTCAGTACTCAGGGTGCTGGGTGCTCAGTACTCAGTGCTCGGGGTCCTGGGTGCTCCGTGCTTGGGGTGCTGGGTGCTCAGCACTCAGGGTGCTTAGTGCTCAGTACTCAGGGTGCTCAGTGCTCGGGGTGCTGGGTGCTCAGTACGCAGGGTTCTGGGTGCTCAGTACTCAGGGTGCTGGGTGCTCAGTGCTCAGGGTGCTGGGTGCTCAGTACTCGGGGTGCTCGGTGCTCAGTACTCAGGGTGCTGGGTGCTCAGTGCTCGGGGTGCTCGATGCTCAGTATGTTGGGTGCTGGGTGCTCAGTACTCAGGGTGCTGGGTGCTCAGTACTCAGGGTGCTGGGTGCTCAGTACTCAGGGTGCTGGGTGCTCAGTACTCAGGGTGCTGCGTGCTCAGTGCTCAGGGTGCTGGGTGCTCAGTACTCAGGGTGCTGGGTGCTCAGTACTCAGGGTGCTGGGTGCTCAGTGCTCAGGGTGATCGGTGCTCAGTCCTCAGTGTGCTCAGTACTCAGGGTGCTGGGTGCTCAGTGCTCGGGGTGCTGGGTGCTCAGTGCTGAGGGTGCTGTGTGCTCTGTGATCGGGGTGCTGGGTGCTCAGTACTCAGGGTGCTCAGTGCTCGGGGAGCTCGGTGCTCAGTACTCAGGGTGCTGGGTGCTCAGTACTCAGTGCTTGGTGTCCTGGGTGCTCCGTGCTTGGGGTGCTGGGTGATCAGCGCTCAGGGTGCTTAGTGCTCAGTACTCAGGGTGCTCAGTGCTCAGGGTGCTGGGTGCTCAGTACCCAGGGTTCTCGGTGCTCAGTACTCAGGGTGCTGGGTGCTCAGTGCTCAGGGTGCTGGGTGCTCAGTACTCGGGGTGCTCGGTGCTCAGTACTCAGGATGCTGGGTGCTCAGTGCTCGGGGTGCTCAATGCTCAGTAGGTTGGGTGCTCAGTACTCAGGGTGCTGGGTGCTCAGTGCTCAGGGTCCTGGGTGCTCAGTGCTCAGGGTGCTGGGTGCTCAGTGCTCAGGGTGCTTGATGCTCAGTACTCAGGGTGCAGGGTGCTCAGTGCTCAGGGTGCTGGGTGCTCAGTGCTCGGGGTGCTAGGTGCTCAGTACTCAGGGTGCTCAGTACTCAGGGTGCTGTGTGCTCAGGGCTCGGGGTGCTGGGTGCTCAGTACTCAGGGTGCTGCGTGCTCAGTGCTCGGGTTGCTAGGTGCTCAGTGCTCAGGGTGCTGGGTGCTCAGTACTCGGGGTGCTCGGTGCTCAGTACTCAGGGTGCTGGGTGCTCAGTACTGAGGGTGCTGGGTGCTCAGTGCTCAGGGTGATCGGTACTCAGTCCTCAGGGTGCTCAGTGCTCAGGGTGCTGGGTGCTCAGTACCCAGGGTTCTCGGTGCTCAGTACTCAGGGTGCTGGGTGCTCAGTGCTCAGGGTGCTGGGTGCTCAGTACTCGGGGTGCTCGGTGCTCAGTACTCAGGGTGCTGGGTGCTCAGTACTCAGGGTGCTGGGTGCTCATTCTCGGGGTGCTGGGTGCTCAGTGCTCGGTGTGCTGTTTGCTCAGTACTCGGGGTGCTGGGTGCTCAGTGCTCAGCGTGCTGGGTGCTCAGTACTGAGGGTACTCGGTTCTCAGTACTCAGGGTGCTGGGTGCTAATTCTCGGGGTGCTGGGTTCTCAGTGCTCGGGGTGCTGGGTGCTCAGTGCTCGGGGTGCTCGGTGCTCAGTAATCAGGGTGCTGGGTGCTCAGTACTCGGGGTGCTGGGTGCTCAGTGCTCAGGGTGCTGGGTGCTCAGTGCTCGGGGAGCTGGGTGCTCAGTGCTCAGGGTGCTGGCTGCTCAGTGCTCAGGGTGCTGGGTGCTCAGTACTCAGGGTGCTCGGTGCTCAGTACTCAGGGTGCTCAGCGCTCAGTACTCAGCGTGCTGGGTGCTCAGTGCTCAGGGTCCTTGGTGCTCAGTACTCAGGGTGCTCAGTGCTCAGTACTCAGCGTGCTTTCTGCTCAGTGCTCAGGGTGCTGGGTGCTCAGTACTCAGGGTGCTGGGTGCTCAGTACTCACGGTGCTCGGTGCTCAGTACTCGGGGTGCTGTGTGCTCATTACTCAGGGTGCTGGGTGCTCAGTGCTCGGGGTGCTCGGTGCTCAGTACTCTTGGTTCTGGGTGCTCAGTACTCAGGGTGCTAGGTGCTCAGTGCTCGGGGTGCTCGGTGCTCAGTGCTCAGGATGCTCGGTGCTCAGTACTCTTGGTGCTCGGTGCTCAGTACTCAGGGTGCTGGGTGCTCAGTGCTCGGGGTGCTGGGTGCTCAGTACTCAGGGTGCTGGGTGCTCAGTACTCAGGGTGCTGGGTGCTCAGTACTCAGGTTGCTGGGTGCTCAGTGCTTGGGGTGCTGGGTGCTCAGTGTTCAGGGTGCTGGGTGCTTAGTGCTCGGGGTGCTGGGTGCTCAGTACTCGGGGTGCTCAGTGCTCAGTACTCAGGGTGCTGGGTGCTCAGTACTCAGGGTGCTGGGTTCTCAGTACTCAGGGTGCTGGGTGCTCAGTA
This sequence comes from Microtus oregoni, assembly GCF_018167655.1. Taxonomy (NCBI): domain Eukaryota; kingdom Metazoa; phylum Chordata; class Mammalia; order Rodentia; family Cricetidae; genus Microtus; species Microtus oregoni. The sequence continues at coordinate 255,836 of NW_024543267.1, forward strand.
CTCAGGGTGCTGGGTGCTCAGTACTCAGGGTGCTGCGTGCTCAGTGCTCAGGGTGCTGGGTGCTCAGTACTCAGGGTGCTGGGTGCTCAGTACTCAGGGTGCTGAGTGCTCAGTGCTCAGGGTGATCGGTGCTCAGTCCTCAGTGTGCTCAGTACTCAGGGTGCTGGGTGCTCAGTGCTCGGGGTGCTAGGTGCTCAGTGCTGAGGGTGCTGTGTGCTCTGTGATCGGGGTGCTGGGTGCTCAGTACTCAGGGTGCTCAGTGCTCGGGGAGCTCGGTGCTCAGTACTCAGGGTGCTGGGTGCTCAGTACTAAGTGCTGGGTGTCCTGGGTGCTCCGTGCTTGGGGTGCTGGGTGATCAGCGCTCAGGGTGCTTAGTGCTCAGTACTCAGGGTGCTCAGTGCGCGGGGTGCTGGGTGCTCAGTACTCAGGGTTCTCGGTGCTCAGTACTCAGGGTGCTGGGTGCTCAGTGCTCAGGGTGCTGGGTGCTCAGTACTCGGGGTGCTCGGTGCTCAGTACTCAGAATGCTGGGTGCTCAGTGCTCGGGGTGCTCGATGCTCAGTAGGTTGGGTGCTCAGTACTCAGGGTGCTGGGTGCTCAGTGCTCAGGGTCCTGGGTGCTCAGTGCTCAGGGTGCTGGGTGCTCAGTGCTCAGGGTGCTGGGTGCTCAGTGCTCGGGGTGCTAGGTGCTCAGTACTCAGGGTGCTCAGTACTCAGGGTGCTGTGTGCTCAGGGCTCGGAGTGCTGGGTGCTCAGTACTCAGGGTGCTGCGTGCTCAGTGCTCGGGTTGCTAGGTGCTCAGTGCTCAGGGTGCTGGGTGCTCAGTACTCGGGGTGCTCGGTGCTCAGTACTCAGGGTGCTGGGTGCTCAGTACTCAGGGTGCTGGGTGCTCAGTGCTCAGGGTGATCGGTGCTCAGTCCTCATGGTGCTCAGTACTCAGGGTGCTGGGTGCTCAGTACTCAGGGTGCTGGGTGCTCATTCTCGGGGTGCTGGGTGCTCAGTGCTCGGTGTGCTGTTTGCTCAGTACTCGGGGTGCTGGGTGCTCAGTGCTCAGCATGCTGGGTGCTCAGTACTGAGGGTACTCGGTTCTCAGTACTCAGGGTGCTGGGTGCTAATTCTCGGGGTGCTGGGTTCTCAGTGCTCGGGGTGCTGGGTGCTCAGTGCTCGGGGTGCTCGGTGCTCAGTACTCAGGGTGCTGGGTGCTCAGTACTCGGGGTGCTTGGTGCTCAGTGCTCAGGGTGCTGGGTGCTCAGTGCCCGGGGAGCTGGGTGCTCAGTGCTCAGGGTGCTGGCTGCTCAGTGCTCAGGGTGCTGGGTGCTCAGTACTCAGGGTGCTTAGTGCTCAGTACTCAGGGTGCTCAGTGCTCGGGGTGCTGGGTGCTCAGTACGCAGGGTTCTGGGTGCTCAGTACTCAGGGTGCTGGGTGCTCAGTGCTCAGGGTGCTGGGTGCTCAGTACTCGGGGTGCTCGGTGCTCAGTACTCAGGGTGCTGGGTGCTCAGTGCTCGGGGTGCTCGATGCTCAGTATGTTGGGTGCTGGGTGCTCAGTACTCAGGGTGCTGGGTGCTCAGTACTCAGGGTGCTGGGTGCTCAGTACTCAGGGTGCTGGGTGCTCAGTACTCAGGGTGCTGCGTGCTCAGTGCTCAGGGTGCTGGGTGCTCAGTACTCAGGGTGCTGGGTGCTCAGTACTCAGGGTGCTGGGTGCTCAGTGCTCAGGGTGATCGGTGCTCAGTCCTCAGTGTGCTCAGTACTCAGGGTGCTGGGTGCTCAGTGCTCGGGGTGCTGGGTGCTCAGTGCTGAGGGTGCTGTGTGCTCTGTGATCGGGGTGCTGGGTGCTCAGTACTCAGGGTGCTCAGTGCTCGGGGAGCTCGGTGCTCAGTACTCAGGGTGCTGGGTGCTCAGTACTCAGTGCTTGGTGTCCTGGGTGCTCCGTGCTTGGGGTGCTGGGTGATCAGCGCTCAGGGTGCTTAGTGCTCAGTACTCAGGGTGCTCAGTGCTCAGGGTGCTGGGTGCTCAGTACCCAGGGTTCTCGGTGCTCAGTACTCAGGGTGCTGGGTGCTCAGTGCTCAGGGTGCTGGGTGCTCAGTACTCGGGGTGCTCGGTGCTCAGTACTCAGGATGCTGGGTGCTCAGTGCTCGGGGTGCTCAATGCTCAGTAGGTTGGGTGCTCAGTACTCAGGGTGCTGGGTGCTCAGTGCTCAGGGTCCTGGGTGCTCAGTGCTCAGGGTGCTGGGTGCTCAGTGCTCAGGGTGCTTGATGCTCAGTACTCAGGGTGCAGGGTGCTCAGTGCTCAGGGTGCTGGGTGCTCAGTGCTCGGGGTGCTAGGTGCTCAGTACTCAGGGTGCTCAGTACTCAGGGTGCTGTGTGCTCAGGGCTCGGGGTGCTGGGTGCTCAGTACTCAGGGTGCTGCGTGCTCAGTGCTCGGGTTGCTAGGTGCTCAGTGCTCAGGGTGCTGGGTGCTCAGTACTCGGGGTGCTCGGTGCTCAGTACTCAGGGTGCTGGGTGCTCAGTACTGAGGGTGCTGGGTGCTCAGTGCTCAGGGTGATCGGTGCTCAGTCCTCAGGGTGCTCAGTGCTCAGGGTGCTGGGTGCTCAGTACCCAGGGTTCTCGGTGCTCAGTACTCAGGGTGCTGGGTGCTCAGTGCTCAGGGTGCTGGGTGCTCAGTACTCGGGGTGCTCGGTGCTCAGTACTCAGGGTGCTGGGTGCTCAGTACTCAGGGTGCTGGGTGCTCATTCTCGGGGTGCTGGGTGCTCAGTGCTCGGTGTGCTGTTTGCTCAGTACTCGGGGTGCTGGGTGCTCAGTGCTCAGCGTGCTGGGTGCTCAGTACTGAGGGTACTCGGTTCTCAGTACTCAGGGTGCTGGGTGCTAATTCTCGGGGTGCTGGGTTCTCAGTGCTCGGGGTGCTGGGTGCTCAGTGCTCGGGGTGCTCGGTGCTCAGTAATCAGGGTGCTGGGTGCTCAGTACTCGGGGTGCTGGGTGCTCAGTGCTCAGGGTGCTGGGTGCTCAGTGCTCGGGGAGCTGGGTGCTCAGTGCTCAGGGTGCTGGCTGCTCAGTGCTCAGGGTGCTGGGTGCTCAGTACTCAGGGTGCTCGGTGCTCAGTACTCAGGGTGCTCAGCGCTCAGTACTCAGCGTGCTGGGTGCTCAGTGCTCAGGGTCCTTGGTGCTCAGTACTCAGGGTGCTCAGTGCTCAGTACTCAGCGTGCTTTGTGCTCAGTGCTCAGGGTGCTGGGTGCTCAGTACTCAGGGTGCTGGGTGCTCAGTACTCACGGTGCTCGGTGCTCAGTACTCGGGGTGCTGTGTGCTCATTACTCAGGGTGCTGGGTGCTCAGTGCTCGGGGTGCTCGGTGCTCAGTACTCTTGGTTCTGGGTGCTCAGTACTCAGGGTGCTAGGTGCTCAGTGCTCGGGGTGCTCGGTGCTCAGTGCTCAGGATGCTCGGTGCTCAGTACTCTTGGTGCTCGGTGCTCAGTACTCAGGGTGCTGGGTGCTCAGTGCTCGGGGTGCTGGGTGCTCAGTACTCAGGGTGCTGGGTGCTCAGTACTCAGGGTGCTGGGTGCTCAGTACTCAGGTTGCTGGGTGCTCAGTGCTTGGGGTGCTGGGTGCTCAGTGTTCAGGGTGCTGGGTGCTTAGTGCTCGGGGTGCTGGGTGCTCAGTACTCGGGGTGCTCAGTGCTCAGTACTCAGGGTGCTGGGTGCTCAGTACTCAGGGTGCTGGGTTCTCAGTACTCAGGGTGCTGGGTGCTCAGTACTCAGGGTGCTGGGTGCTCAGTACTCAGGGTGCTGCGTGCTCAGTGCTCAGGGTGCTGGGTGCTCAGTACTCAGGGTGCTGGGTGCTCAGTACTCAGGGTGCTGAGTGCTCAGTGCTCAGGGTGATCGGTGCTCAGTCCTCAGTGTGCTCAGTACTCAGGGTGCTGGGTGCTCAGTGCTCGGGGTGCTAGGTGCTCAGTGCTGAGGGTGCTGTGTGCTCTGTGATCGGGGTGCTGGGTGCTCAGTACTCAGGGTGCTCAGTGCTCGGGGAGCTCGGTGCTCAGTACTCAGGGTGCTGGGTGCTCAGTACTAAGTGCTGGGTGTCCTGGGTGCTCCGTGCTTGGGGTGCTGGGTGATCAGCGCTCAGGGTGCTTAGTGCTCAGTACTCAGGGTGCTCAGTGCGCGGGGTGCTGGGTGCTCAGTACTCAGGGTTCTCGGTGCTCAGTACTCAGGGTGCTGGGTGCTCAGTGCTCAGGGTGCTGGGTGCTCAGTACTCGGGGTGCTCGGTGCTCAGTACTCAGAATGCTGGGTGCTCAGTGCTCGGGGTGCTCGATGCTCAGTAGGTTGGGTGCTCAGTACTCAGGGTGCTGGGTGCTCAGTGCTCAGGGTCCTGGGTGCTCAGTGCTCAGGGTGCTGGGTGCTCAGTGCTCAGGGTGCTGGGTGCTCAGTGCTCGGGGTGCTAGGTGCTCAGTACTCAGGGTGCTCAGTACTCAGGGTGCTGTGTGCTCAGGGCTCGGAGTGCTGGGTGCTCAGTACTCAGGGTGCTGCGTGCTCAGTGCTCGGGTTGCTAGGTGCTCAGTGCTCAGGGTGCTGGGTGCTCAGTACTCGGGGTGCTCGGTGCTCAGTACTCAGGGTGCTGGGTGCTCAGTACTCAGGGTGCTGGGTGCTCAGTGCTCAGGGTGATCGGTGCTCAGTCCTCATGGTGCTCAGTACTCAGGGTGCTGGGTGCTCAGTACTCAGGGTGCTGGGTGCTCATTCTCGGGGTGCTGGGTGCTCAGTGCTCGGTGTGCTGTTTGCTCAGTACTCGGGGTGCTGGGTGCTCAGTGCTCAGCATGCTGGGTGCTCAGTACTGAGGGTACTCGGTTCTCAGTTCTCAGGGTGCTGGGTGCTAATTCTCGGGGTGCTGGGTTCTCAGTGCTCGGGGTGCTGGGTGCTCAGTGCTCGGGGTGCTCGGTGCTCAGTACTCAGGGTGCTGGGTGCTCAGTACTCGGGGTGCTTGGTGCTCAGTGCTCAGGGTGCTGGGTGCTCAGTGCCCGGGGAGCTGGGTGCTCAGTGCTCAGGGTGCTGGCTGCTCAGTGCTCAGGGTGCTGGGTGCTCAGTACTCAGGGTGCTCGGTGCTCAGTACTCAGGGTGCTCAGCGCTCAGTACTCAGCGTGCTGGGTGCTCAGTGCTCAGGGTCCTTGGTGCTCAGTACTCAGGGTGCTCAGTGCTCAGTACTCAGCGTGCTTTGTGCTCAGTGCTCAGGGTGCTGGGTGCTCAGTACTCAGGGTGCTGGGTGGTCAGTACTCACGGTGCTCGGTGCTCAGTACTCGGGGTGCTGGGTGGTCATTACTCAGGGTGCTGGGTGCTCAGTGCTCGGGGTGCTCGGTGCTCAGTACTCTTGGTTCTGGGTGCTCAGTACTCAGGGTGCTAGGTGCTCAGTGCTCGGGGTGCTCGGTGCTCAGTGCTCAGGATGCTCGGTGCTCAGTACTCTTGGTTCTCGGTGCTCAGTACTCAGGGTGCTGGGTGCTCAGTGCTCGGGGTGCTGGGTGCTCAGTACTCAGGGTGCTGGGTGCTCAGTACTCAGGGTGCTGGGTGCTCAGTACTCAGGGTGCTGCGTGCTCAGTGCTCAGGGTGCTGGGTGCTCAGTACTCAGGGTGCTGGGTGCTCAGTACTCAGGGTGCTGGGTGCTCAGTGCTCAGGGTGATCGGTGCTCAGTCCTCAGTGTGCTCAGTACTCAGGGTGCTGGGTGCTCAGTGCTCGGGGTGCTGGGTGCTCAGTGCTGAGGATGCTGTGTGCTCTGTGATCGGGGTGCTGGGTGCTCAGTACTCAGGGTGCTCAGTGCTCGGGGAGGTCGGTGCTCAGTACTCAGGGTGCTGGGTGCTCAGTACTCAGTGCTCGGGGTCCTGGGTGCTCCGTGCTTGGGGTGCTGGGTGCTCAGCACTCAGGGTGCTTAGTGCTCAGTACTCAGGGTGCTCAGTGCTCGGGGTGCTGGGTGCTCAGTACGCAGGGTTCTGGGTGCTCAGTACTCAGGGTGCTGGGTGCTCAGTGCTCAGGGTGCTGGGTGCTCAGTACTCGGGGTGCTCGGTGCTCAGTACTCAGGGTGCTGGGTGCTCAGTGCTTGGGGTGCTCGATGCTCAGTATGTTGGCTGCTGGGTGCTCAGTACTCAGGGTGCTGGGTGCTCAGTACTCAGGGTGCTGGGTGCTCAGTACTCAGGGTGCTGGGTGCTCAGTACTCAGGGTGCTGCGTGCTCAGTGCTCAGGGTGCTGGGTGCTCAGTACTCAGGGTGCTGGGTGCTCAGTACTCAGGGTGCTGGGTGCTCAGTGCTCAGGGTGATCGGTGCTCAGTCCTCAGTGTGCTCAGTACTCAGGGTGCTGGGTGCTCAGTGCTCGGGGTGCTGGGTGCTCAGTGCTGAGGGTGCTGTGTGCTCTGTGATCGGGGTGCTGGGTGCTCAGTACTCAGGGAGCTCAGTGCTCGGGGAGCTCGGTGCTCAGTACTCAGGGTGCTCAGTACTCAGGGTGCTGGGTGCTCAGTACTCAGGGTGCTGGGTGCTCAGTACTCAGGGTGCTGCGTGCTCAGTGCTCAGGGTGCTGGGTGCTCAGTACTCAGGGTGCTGGGTGCTCAGTACTCAGGGTGCTGGGTGCTCAGTGCTCAGGGTGATCGGTGCTCAGTCCTCAGTGTGCTCAGTACTCAGGGTGCTGGGTGCTCAGTGCTCGGGGTGCTGGGTGCTCAGTGCTGAGGGTGCTGTGTGCTCTGTGATCGGGGTGCTGGGTGCTCAGTACTCAGGGTGCTCAGTGCTCGGGGTGCTCGATGCTCAGTAGGTTGGGTGCTCAGTACTCAGGGTGCTGGGTGCTCAGTGCTCAGGGTCCTGGGTGCTCAGTGCTCAGGGTGCTGGGTGCTCAGTGCTCAGGGTGCTTGATGCTCAGTACTCAGGGTGCAGGGTGCTCAGTGCTCAGGGTGCTGGGTGCTCAGTGCTCGGGGTGCTAGGTGCTCAGTACTCAGGGTGCTCAGTACTCAGGGTGCTGTGTGCTCAGGGCTCGGGGTGCTGGGTGCTCAGTACTCAGGGTGCTGCGTGCTCAGTGCTCGGGTTGCTAGGTGCTCAGTGCTCAGGGTGCTGGGTGCTCAGTACTCGGGGTGCTCGGTGCTCAGTACTCAGGGTGCTGGGTGCTCAGTACTGAGGGTGCTGGGTGCTCAGTGCTCAGGGTGATCGGTGCTCAGTCCTCAGGGTGCTCAGTGCTCAGGGTGCTGGGTGCTCAGTACGCAGGGTTCTGGGTGCTCAGTACTCAGGGTGCTGGGTGCTCAGTGCTCAGGGTGCTGGGTGCTCAGTACTCGGGGTGCTCGGTGCTCAGTACTCAGGGTGCTGGGTGCTCAGTACTCACCGTGCTGGGTGCTCATTCTCGGGGTGCTGGGTGCTCAGTGCTCGGTGTGCTGTTTGCTCAGTACTCGGGGTGCTGGGTGCTCAGTGCTCAGCGTGCTGGGTGCTCAGTACTGAGGGTACTCGGTTCTCAGTACTCAGGGTGCTGGGTGCTAATTCTCGGGGTGCTGGGTTCTCAGTGCTCGGGGTGCTGGGTGCTCAGTGCTCGGGGTGCTCGGTGCTCAGTAATCAGGGTGCTGGGTGCTCAGTACTCGGGGTGCTGGGTGCTCAGTGCTCAGGGTGCTGGGTGCTCAGTGCTCGGGGAGCTGGGTGCTCAGTGCTCAGGGTGCTGGCTGCTCAGTGCTCAGGGTGCTGGGTGCTCAGTACTCAGGGTGCTCGGTGCTCAGTACTCAGGGTGCTCAGCGCTCAGTACTCAGCGTGCTGGGTGCTCAGTGCTCAGGGTCCTTGGTGCTCAGTACTCAGGGTGCTCAGTGCTCAGTACTCAGCGTGCTTTGTGCTCAGTGCTCAGGGTGCTGGGTGCTCAGTACTCAGGGTGCTGGGTGCTCAGTACTCACGGTGCTCGGTGCTCAGTACTCGGGGTGCTGTGTGCTCATTACTCAGGGTGCTGGGTGCTCAGTGCTCGGGGTGCTCGGTGCTCAGTACTCTTGGTTCTGGGTGCTCAGTACTCAGGGTGCTAGGTGCTCAGTGCTCGGGGTGCTCGGTGCTCAGTGCTCAGGATGCTCGGTGCTCAGTACTCTTGGTGCTCGGTGCTCAGTACTCAGGGTGCTGGGTGCTCAGTGCTCGGGGTGCTGGGTGCTCAGTACTCAGGGTGCTGGGTGCTCAGTGCTCGGGGTGCTGGGTGCTCAGTACTCAGGGTGCTGGGTGCTCAGTGCTCGGGGAGCTGGGTGCTCAGTGCTCAGGGTGCTGGCTGCTCAGTGCTCAGGGTGCTGGGTGCTCAGTACTCAGGGTGCTCGGTGCTCAGTACTCAGGGTGCTCAGCGCTCAGTACTCAGCGTGCTGGGTGCTCAGTGCTCAGGGTCCTTGGTGCTCAGTACTCAGGGTGCTCAGTGCTCAGTACTCAGCGTGCTTTGTGCTCAGTGCTCAGCGTGCTGGGTGCTCAGTACTCAGGGTGCTGGGTGCTCAGTACTCACGGTGCTCGGTGCTCAGTACTCGGGGTGCTGTGTGCTCATTACTCAGGGTGCTGGGTGCTCAGTGCTCGGGGTGCTCGGTGCTCAGTACTCTTGGTTCTGGGTGCTCAGTACTCAGGGTGCTAGGTGCTCAGTGCTCGGGGTGCTCGGTGCTCAGTGCTCAGGATGCTCGGTGCTCAGTACTCTTGGTGCTCGGTGCTCAGTACTCAGGGTGCTGGGTGCTCAGTGCTCGGGGTGCTGGGTGCTCAGTACTCAGGGTGCTGGGTGCTCAGTACTCAGGGTGCTGGGTGCTCAGTACTCAGGTTGCTGGGTGCTCAGTGCTTGGGGTGCTGGGTGCTCAGTGTTCAGGGTGCTGGGTGCTTAGTGCTCGGGGTGCTGGGTGCTCAGTACTCGGGGTGCTCAGTGCTCAGTACTCAGGGTGCTGGGTGCTCAGTACTCAGGGTGCTGCGTGCTCAGTGCTCAGGGTGCTGGGTGCTCAGTACTCAGGGTGCTGGGTGCTCAGTACTCAGGGTGCTGAGTGCTCAGTGCTCAGGGTGATCGGTGCTCAGTCCTCAGTGTGCTCAGTACTCAGGGTGCTGGGTGCTCAGTGCTCGGGGTGCTAGGTGCTCAGTGCTGAGGGTGCTGTGTGCTCTGTGATCGGGGTGCTGGGTGCTCAGTACTCAGGGTGCTCAGTGCTCGGGGAGCTCGGTGCTCAGTACTCAGGGTGCTGGGTGCTCAGTACTAAGTGCTGGGTGTCCTGGGTGCTCCGTGCTTGGGGTGCTGGGTGATCAGCGCTCAGGGTGCTTAGTGCTCAGTACTCAGGGTGCTCAGTGCGCGGGGTGCTGGGTGCTCAGTACTCAGGGTTCTCGGTGCTCAGTACTCAGGGTGCTGGGTGCTCAGTGCTCAGGGTGCTGGGTGCTCAGTACTCGGGGTGCTCGGTGCTCAGTACTCAGAATGCTGGGTGCTCAGTGCTCGGGGTGCTCGATGCTCAGTAGGTTGGGTGCTCAGTACTCAGGGTGCTGGGTGCTCAGTGCTCAGGGTCCTGGGTGCTCAGTGCTCAGGGTGCTGGGTGCTCAGTGCTCAGGGTGCTGGGTGCTCAGTGCTCGGGGTGCTAGGTGCTCAGTACTCAGGGTGCTCAGTACTCAGGGTGCTGTGTGCTCAGGGCTCGGAGTGCTGGGTGCTCAGTACTCAGGGTGCTGCGTGCTCAGTGCTCGGGTTGCTAGGTGCTCAGTGCTCAGGGTGCTGGGTGCTCAGTACTCGGGGTGCTCGGTGCTCAGTACTCAGGGTGCTGGGTGCTCAGTACTCAGGGTGCTGGGTGCTCAGTGCTCAGGGTGATCGGTGCTCAGTCCTCATGGTGCTCAGTACTCAGGGTGCTGGGTGCTCAGTACTCAGGGTGCTGGGTGCTCATTCTCGGGGTGCTGGGTGCTCAGTGCTCGGTGTGCTGTTTGCTCAGTACTCGGGGTGCTGGGTGCTCAGTGCTCAGCGTGCTGGGTGCTCAGTACTGAGGGTACTCGGTTCTCAGTACTCAGGGTGCTGGGTGCTAATTCTCGGGGTGCTGGGTTCTCAGTGCTCGGGGTGCTGGGTGCTCAGTGCTCGGGGTGCTCGGTGCTCAGTACTCAGGGTGCTGGGTGCTCAGTACTCGGGGTGCTTGGTGCTCAGTGCTCAGGGTGCTGGGTGCTCAGTGCCCGGGGAGCTGGGTGCTCAGTGCTCAGGGTGCTGGCTGCTCAGTGCTCAGGGTGCTGGGTGCTCAGTACTCAGGGTGCTCGGTGCTCAGTACTCAGGGTGCTCAGCGCTCAGTACTCAGCGTGCTGGGTGCTCAGTGCTCAGGGTCCTTGGTGCTCAGTACTCAGGGTGCTCAGTGCTCAGTACTCAGCGTGCTTTGTGCTCAGTGCTCAGGGTGCTGGGTGCTCAGTACTCAGGGTGCTGGGTGTTCAGTACTCACGGTGCTCGGTGCTCAGTACTCGGGGTGCTGGGTGGTCATTACTCAGGGTGCTGGGTGCTCAGTGCTCGGGGTGCTCGGTGCTCAGTACTCTTGGTTCTGGGTGCTCAGTACTCAGGGTGCTAGGTGCTCAGTGCTCGGGGTGCTCGGTGCTCAGTGCTCAGGATGCTCGGTGCTCAGTACTCTTGGTGCTCGGTGCTCAGTACTCAGGGTGCTGGGTGCTCAGTGCTCGGGGTGCTGGGTGCTCAGTACTCAGGGTGCTGGGTGCTCAGTACTCAGGGTGCTGGGTGCTCAGTACTCAGGGTGCTGCGTGCTCAGTGCTCAGGGTGCTGGGTGCTCAGTACTCAGGGTGCTGGGTGCTCAGTACTCAGGGTGCTGGGTGCTCAGTGCTCAGGGTGATCGGTGCTCAGTCCTCAGTGTGCTCAGTACTCAGGGTGCTGGGTGCTCAGTGCTCGGGGTGCTGGGTGCTCAGTGCTGAGGATGCTGTGTGCTCTGTGATCGGGGTGCTGGGTGCTCAGTACTCAGGGTGCTCAGTGCTCGGGGAGGTCGGTGCTCAGTACTCAGGGTGCTGGGTGCTCAGTACTCAGTGCTCGGGGTCCTGGGTGCTCCGTGCTTGGGGTGCTGGGTGCTCAGCACTCAGGGTGCTTAGTGCTCAGTACTCAGGGTGCTCAGTGCTCGGGGTGCTGGGTGCTCAGTACGCAGGGTTCTGGGTGCTCAGTACTCAGGGTGCTGGGTGCTCAGTGCTCAGGGTGCTGGGTGCTCAGTACTCGGGGTGCTCGGTGCTCAGTACTCAGGGTGCTGGGTGCTCAGTGCTCGGGTTGCTCGATGCTCAGTATGTTGGCTGCTGGGTGCTCAGTACTCAGGGTGCTGGGTGCTCAGTACTCAGGGTGCTGGGTGCTCAGTACTCAGGGTGCTGGGTGCTCAGTACTCAGGGTGCTGCGTGCTCAGTGCTCAGGGTGCTGGGTGCTCAGTACTCAGGGTGCTGGGTGCTCAGTACTCAGGGTGCTGGGTGCTCAGTGCTCAGGGTGATCGGTGCTCAGTCCTCAGTGTGCTCAGTACTCAGGGTGCTGGGTGCTCAGTGCTCGGGGTGCTGGGTGCTCAGTGCTGAGGGTGCTGTGTGCTCTGTGATCGGGGTGCTGGGTGCTCAGTACTCAGGGTGCTCAGTGCTCGGGGAGCTCGGTGCTCATTACTCAGGGTGCTCAGTACTCAGGGTGCTGGGTGCTCAGTACTCAGGGTGCTGGGTGCTCAGTACTCAGGGTGCTGCGTGCTCAGTGCTCAGGGTGCTGGGTGCTCAGTACTCAGGGTGCTGGGTGCTCAGTACTCAGGGTGCTGGGTGCTCAGTGCTCAGGGTGATCGGTGCTCAGTCCTCAGTGTGCTCAGTGCTCAGGGTGCTGGGTGCTCAGTGCTCGGGGTGCTGGGTGCTCAGTGCTGAGGGTGCTGTGTGCTCTGTGATCGGGGTGCTGGGTGCTCAGTACTCAGGGTGCTCAGTGCTCGGGGTGCTCGATGCTCAGTAGGTTGGGTGCTCAGTACTCAGGGTGCTGGGTGCTCAGTGCTCAGGGTCCTGGGTGCTCAGTGCTCAGGGTGCAGGGTGCTCAGTGCTCAGGGTGCTTGATGCTCAGTACTCAGGGTGCAGGGTGCTCAGTGCTCAGGGTGCTGGGTGCTCAGTGCTCGGGGTGCTAGGTGCTCAGTACTCAGGGTGCTCAGTACTCAGGGTGCTGTGTGCTCAGGGCTCGGGGTGCTGGGTGCTCAGTACTCAGGGTGCTGCGTGCTCAGTGCTCGGGTTGCTAGGTGCTCAGTGCTCAGGGTGCTGGGTGCTCAGTACTCGGGGTGCTCGGTGCTCAGTACTCAGGGTGCTGGGTGCTCAGTACTGAGGGTGCTGGGTGCTCAGTGCTCAGGGTGATCGGTGCTCAGTCCTCAAGGTGCTCAGTGCTCAGGGTGCTGGGTGCTCAGTACCCAGGGTTCTCGGTGCTCAGTACTCAGGGTGCTGGGTGCTCAGTGCTCAGGGTGCTGGGTGCTCAGTACTCGGGGTGCTCGGTGCTCAGTACTCAGGGTGCTGGGTGCTCAGTACTCAGGGTGCTGGGTGCTCATTCTCGGGGTGCTGGGTGCTCAGTGCTCGGTGTGCTGTTTGCTCAGCACTCGGGGTGCTGGGTGCTCAGTGCTCAGCGTGCTGGGTGCTCAGTACTGAGGGTACTCGGTTCTCAGTACTCAGGGTGCTGGGTGCTAATTCTCGGGGTGCTGGGTTCTCAGTGCTCGGGGTGCTGGGTGCTCAGTGCTCGGGGTGCTCGGTGCTCAGTAATCAGGGTGCTGGGTGCTCAGTACTCGGGGTGCTGGGTGCTCAGTGCTCAGGGTGCTGGGTGCTCAGTGCTCGGGGAGCTGGGTGCTCAGTGCTCAGGGTGCTGGCTGCTCAGTGCTCAGGGTGCTGGGTGCTCAGTACTCAGGGTGCTCGGTGCTCAGTACTCAGGGTGCTCAGCGCTCAGTACTCAGCGTGCTGGGTGCTCAGTGCTCAGGGTCCTTGGTGCTCAGTACTCAGGGTGCTCAGTGCTCAGTACTCAGCGTGCTTTGTGCTCAGTGCTCAGGGTGCTGGGTGCTCAGTACTCAGGGTGCTGGGTGCTCAGTACTCACGGTGCTCGGTGCTCAGTACTCGGGGTGCTGTGTGCTCATTACTCAGGGTGCTGGGTGCTCAGTGCTCGGGGTGCTCGGTGCTCAGTACTCTTGGTTCTGGGTGCTCAGTACTCAGGGTGCTAGGTGCTCAGTGCTCGGGGTGCTCGGTGCTCAGTGCTCAGGATGCTCGGTGCTCAGTACTCTTGGTGCTCGGTGCTCAGTACTCAGGGTGCTGGGTGCTCAGTGCTCGGGGTGCTGGGTGCTCAGTACTTAGGGTGCTGGGTGCTCAGTACTCAGGGTGCTGGGTGCTCAGTACTCAGGTTGCTGGGTGCTTAGTGCTCGGGGTGCTGGGTGCTCAGTACTCGGGGTGCTCAGTGCTCAGTACTCAGGGTGCTGGGTGCTCAGTACTGAGGGTGCTGCGTGCTCAGTGCTCAGGGTGCTGGGTGCTCAGTACTCAGGGTGCTGGGTGCTCAGTACTCAGGGTGCTGAGTGCTCAGTGCTCAGGGTGATCGGTGCTCAGTCCTCAGTGTGCTCAGTACTCAGGGTGCTGGGTGCTCAGTGCTCGGGGTGCTAGGTGCTCAGTGCTGAGGGTGCTGTGTGCTCTGTGATCGGGGTGCTGGGTGCTCAGTACTCAGGGTGCTCAGTGCTCGGGGAGCTCGGTGCTCAGTACTCAGGGTGCTGGGTGCTCAGTACTAAGTGCTGGGTGTCCTGGGTGCTCCGTGCTTGGGGTGCTGGGTGATCAGCGCTCAGGGTGCTTAGTGCTCAGTACTCAGGGTGCTCAGTGCGCGGGGTGCTGGGTGCTCAGTACTCAGGGTTCTCGGTGCTCAGTACTCAGGGTGCTGGGTGCTCAGTGCTCAGGGTGCTGGGTGCTCAGTACTCGGGGTGCTCGGTGCTCAGTACTCAGAATGCTGGGTGCTCAGTGCTCGGGGTGCTCGATGCTCAGTAGGTTGGGTGCTCAGTACTCAGGGTGCTGGGTGCTCAGTGCTCAGGGTCCTGGGTGCTCAGTGCTCAGGGTGCTGGGTGCTCAGTGCTCAGGGTGCTGGGTGCTCAGTGCTCGGGGTGCTAGGTGCTCAGTACTCAGGGTGCTCAGTACTCAGGGTGCTGTGTGCTCAGGGCTCGGAGTGCTGGGTGCTCAGTACTCAGGGTGCTGCGTGCTCAGTGCTCGGGTTGCTAGGTGCTCAGTGCTCAGGGTGCTGGGTGCTCAGTACTCGGGGTGCTCGGTGCTCAGTACTCAGGGTGCTGGGTGCTCAGTACTCAGGGTGCTGGGTGCTCAGTGCTCAGGGTGATCGGTGCTCAGTCCTCATGGTGCTCAGTACTCAGGGTGCTGGGTGCTCAGTACTCAGGGTGCTGGGTGCTCATTCTCGGGGTGCTGGGTGCTCAGTGCTCGGTGTGCTGTTTGCTCAGTACTCGGGGTGCTGGGTGCTCAGTGCTCAGCGTGCTGGGTGCTCAGTACTGAGGGTACTCGGTTCTCAGTACTCAGGGTGCTGGGTGCTAATTCTCGGGGTGCTGGGTTCTCAGTGCTCGGGGTGCTGGGTGTTCAGTGCTCGGGGTGCTCGGTGCTCAGTACTCAGGGTGCTGGGTGCTCAGTACTCGGGGTGCTTGGTGCTCAGTGCTCAGGGTGCTGGGTGCTCAGTGCCCGGGGAGCTGGGTGCTCAGTGCTCAGGGTGCTGGCTGCTCAGTGCTCAGGGTGCTGGGTGCTCAGTACTCAGGGTGCTCGGTGCTCAGTACTCAGGGTGCTCAGCGCTCAGTACTCAGCGTGCTGGGTGCTCAGTGCTCAGGGTCCTTGGTGCTCAGTACTCAGGGTGCTCAGTGCTCAGTACTCAGCGTGCTTTGTGCTCAGTGCTCAGGGTGCTGGGTGCTCAGTACTCAGGGTGCTGGGTGCTCAGTACTCACGGTGCTCGGTGCTCAGTACTCGGGGTGCTGGGTGCTCATTACTCAGGGTGCTGGGTGCTCAGTGCTCGGGGTGCTCGGTGCTCAGTACTCTTGGTTCTGGGTGCTCAGTACTCAGGGTGCTAGGTGCTCAGTGCTCGGGGTGCTCGGTGCTCAGTGCTCAGGATGCTCGGTGCTCAGTACTCTTGGTGCTCGGTGCTCAGTACTCAGGGTGCTGGGTGCTCAGTGTTCGGGGTGCTGGGTGCTCAGTACTCAGGGTGCTGGGTGCTCAGTACTCAGGGTGCTGGGTGCTCAGTACTCATGTTGCTGGGTGCTCAGTGCTTGGGGTGCTGGGTGCTCAGTGTTCAGGGTGCTGGGTGCTTAGTGCTCGGGGTGCTCGATGCTCAGTACTCAGGGTGCTGGGTGCTCAGTGCTCGGGGTGCTCGATGCTCAGTACGTTGGGTGCTCAGTACTCAGGGTGCTGGGTGCTCAGTCCTCAGGGTGCTGGGTGCTCAGTGCTCAGGGTGCTGGGTGCTCAGTGCTCAGGGTGCTTGATGCTCAGTACTCATTGTGCAGGGTGCTCAGTGCTCAGGGTGCTGGGTGCTCAGTGCTCGGGGTGCTAGGTGCTCAGTACTCAGGGTGCTCAGTACTCAGGGTGCTGTGTGCTCAGGGCTCGGGGTGCTGGGTGCTCAGTACTCAGGGTGCTGCGTGCTCAGTGCTCGGGTTGCTAGGTGCTCAGTGCTCAGGGTGCTGGGTGCTCAGTACTCGGGGTGCTCGGTGCTCAGTACTCAGGGTGCTGGGTGCTCAGTACTCAGGGTGCTGGGTGCTCAGTGCTCAGCGTGATCGGTGCTCAGTCCTCAGGGTGCTCAGTACTCAGGGTGCTGGGTGCTCAGTACTCAGGGTGCTGGGTGCTCATTCTCGGGGTGCTGGGTGCTCAGTGCTCGGTGTGCTGTTTGCTCAGTACTCGGGGTGCTGGGTGCTCAGTGCTCAGCGTGCTGGGTGCTCAGTACTGAGGGTACTCGGTTCTCAGTACTCAGGGTTCTGGGTGCTAATTCTCGGGGTGCTGTGTTCTCAGTGCTCGGGGTGCTGGGTGCTCAGTGCTGAGGGTGCTGTGTGCTCTGTGATCGGGGTGCTGGGTGCTCAGTACTCAGGGTGCTCAGTGCTCGGGGTGCTCAGTACTCAGGGTGCTGGGTGCTCAGTACTCAGGTTGCTGGGTGCTCAGTGCTTGGGGTGCTGGGTGCTCAGTGTTCAGGGTGCTGGGTGCTTAGTGCTCGGGGTGCTCGATGCTCAGTACTCAGGGTGCTGGGTGCTCAGTACTCAGTGCTTGGTGTCCTGGGTGCTCCGTGCTTGGGGTGCTGGGTGATCAGCGCTCAGGGTGCTTAGTGCTCAGTACTCAGGGTGCTCAGTGCTCAGGGTGCTGTGTGCTCAGTACCCAGGGTTCTCGGTGCTCAGTACTCAGGGTGCTGGGTGCTCAGTGCTCAGGGTGCTGGGTGCTCAGTACTCGGGGTGCTCGGTGCTCAGTACTCAGGATGCTGGGTGCTCAGTGCTCGGGGTGCTCGATGCTCAGTAGGTTGGGTGCTCAGTACTCAGGGTGCTGGGTGCTCAGTGCTCAGGGTCCTGGGTGCTCAGTGCTCAGGGTGCTGGGTGCTCAGTGTTCAGGGTGCTTGATGCTCAGTACTCAGGGTGCAGGGTGCTCAGTGCTCAGGGTGCTGGGTGCTCAGTGCTCGGGGTGCTAGGTGCTCAGTACTCAGGGTGCTCAGTACTCAGGGTGCTGTGTGCTCAGGGCTCGGGGTGCTGGGTGCTCAGTACTCAGGGTGCTGCGTGCTCAGTGCTCGGGTTGCTAGGTGCTCAGTGCTCAGGGTGCTGGGTGCTCAGTACTCGGGGTGCTCGGTGCTCAGTACTCAGGGTGCTGGGTGCTCAGTACTGAGGGTGCTGGGTGCTCAGTGCTCAGGGTGATCGGTGCTCAGTCCTCAGGGTGCTCAGTACTCAGGGTGCTGGGTGCTCAGTACTCAGGGTGCTGGGTGCTCATTCTCGGGGTGCTGGGTGCTCAGTGCTCGGTGTGCTGTTTGCTCAGTACTCGGGGTGCTGGGTGCTCAGTGCTCAGCGTGCTGGGTGCTCAGTACTGAGGGTACTCGGTTCTCAGTACTCAGGGTGCTGGGTGCTAATTCTCGGGGTGCTGGGTTCTCAGTGCTCGGGGTGCTGGGTGCTCAGTGCTCGGGGTGCTCGGTGCTCAGTACTCAGGGTGCTGGGTGCTCAGTACTCGGGGTGCTGGGTGCTCAGTGCTCAGGGTGCTGGGTGCTCAGTGCTCGGGGAGCTGGGTGCTCAGTGCTCAGGGTGCTGGCTGCTCAGTGCTCAGGGTGCTGGGTGCTCAGTACTCAGGGTGCTCGGTGCTCAGTACTCAGGGTGCTCAGCGCTCAGTACTCAGCGTGCTGGGTGCTCAGTGCTCAGGGTCCTTGGTGCTCAGTACTCAGGGTGCTCAGTGCTCAGTACTCAGCGTGCTTTGTGCTCAGTGCTCAGGGTGCTGGGTGCTCAGTACTCAGGGTGCTGGGTGCTCAGTACTCACGGTGCTCGGTGCTCAGTACTCGGGGTGCTGGGTGCTCATTACTCAGGGTGCTGGGTGCTCAGTGCTCGGGGTGCTCGGTGCTCAGTACTCTTGGTTCTGGGTGCTCAGTACTCAGGGTGCTAGGTGCTCAGTGCTCGGGGTGCTCGGTGCTCAGTGCTCAGGATGCTCGGTGCTCAGTACTCTTGGTGCTCGGTGCTCAGTACTCAGGGTGCTGGGTGCTCAGTGCTCGGGGTGCTGGGTGCTCAGTACTCAGGGTGCTGGGTGCTCAGTACTCAGGGTGCTGGGTGCTCAGTACTCAGGTTGCTGGGTGCTCAGTGCTTGGGGTGCTGGGTGCTCAGTGTTCAGGGTGCTGGGTGCTTAGTGCTCGGGGTGCTGGGTGCTCAGTACTCGGGGTGCTCAGTGCTCAGTACTCAGGGTGCTGGGTGCTCAGTACTCAGGGTGCTGGGTTCTCAGTACTCAGGGTGCTGGGTGCTCAGTACTCAGGGTGCTGGGTGCTCAGTACTCAGGGTGCTGCGTGCTCAGTGCTCAGGGTGCTGGGTGCTCAGTACTCAGGGTGCTGGGTGCTCAGTACTCAGGGTGCTGGGTGCTCAGTGCTCAGGGTGATCGGTGCTCAGTCCTCAGTGTGCTCAGTACTCAGGGTGCTGGGTGCTCAGTGCTCGGGGTGCTAGGTGCTCAGTGCTGAGGGTGCTGTGTGCTCTGTGATCGGGGTGCTGGGTGCTCAGTACTCAGGGTGCTCAGTGCTCGGGGAGCTCGGTGCTCAGTACTCAGGGTGCTGGGTGCTCAGTACTAAGTGCTGGGTGTCCTGGGTGCTCCGTGCTTGGGGTGCTGGGTGATCAGCGCTCAGGGTGCTTAGTGCTCAGTACTCAGGGTGCTCAGTGCGCGGGGTGCTGGGTGCTCAGTACTCAGGGTTCTCGGTGCTCAGTACTCAGGGTGCTGGGTGCTCAGTGCTCAGGGTGCTGGGTGCTCAGTACTCGGGGTGCTCGGTGCTCAGTACTCAGAATGCTGGGTGCTCAGTGCTCGGGGTGCTCGATGCTCAGTAGGTTGGGTGCTCAGTACTCAGGGTGCTGGGTGCTCAGTGCTCAGGGTCCTGGGTGCTCAGTGCTCAGGGTGCTGGGTGCTCAGTGCTCAGGGTGCTGGGTGCTCAGTGCTCGGGGTGCTAGGTGCTCAGTACTCAGGGTGCTCAGTACTCAGGGTGCTGTGTGCTCAGGGCTCTGAGTGCTGGGTGCTCAGTACTCAGGGTGCTGCGTGCTCAGTGCTTGGGTTGCTAGGTGCTCAGTGCTCAGGGTGCTGGGTGCTCAGTACTCGGGGTGCTCGGTGCTCAGTACTCAGGGTGCTGGGTGCTCAGTACTCAGGGTGCTGGGTGCTCAGTGCTCAGGGTGATCGGTGCTCAGTCCTCATGGTGCTCAGTACTCAGGGTGCTGGGTGCTCAGTACTCAGGGTGCTGGGTGCTCATTCTCGGGGTGCTGGGTGCTCAGTGCTCGGTGTGCTGTTTGCTCAGTACTCGGGGTGCTGGGTGCTCAGTGCTGAGGGTGCTGTGTGCTCTGTGATCGGGGTGCTGGGTGCTCAGTACTCAGGGTGCTCAGTGCTCGGGGTGCTCAGTACTCAGGGTGCTGGGTGCTCAGTACTCAGGTTGCTGGGTGCTCAGTGCTTGGGGTGCTGGGTGCTCAGTGTTCAGGGTGCTGGGTGCTTAGTGCTCGGGGTGCTCGATGCTCAGTACTCAGGGTGCTGGGTGCTCAGTACTCAGTGCTTGGTGTCCTGGGTGCTCCGTGCTTGGGGTGCTGGGTGATCAGCGCTCAGGGTGCTTAGTGCTCAGTACTCAGGGTGCTCAGTGCTCAGGGTGCTGTGTGCTCAGTACCCAGGGTTCTCGGTGCTCAGTACTCAGGGTGCTGGGTGCTCAGTGCTCAGGGTGCTGGGTGCTCAGTACTCGGGGTGCTCGGTGCTCAGTACTCAGGATGCTGGGTGCTCAGTGCTCGGGGTGCTCGATGCTCAGTAGGTTGGGTGCTCAGTACTCAGGGTGCTGGGTGCTCAGTGCTCAGGGTCCTGGGTGCTCAGTGCTCAGGGTGCTGGGTGCTCAGTGCTCAGGGTGCTTGATGCTCAGTACTCAGGGTGCAGGGTGCTCAGTGCTCAGGGTGCTGGGTGCTCAGTGCTCGGGGTGCTAGGTGCTCAGTACTCAGGGTGCTCAGTACTCAGGGTGCTGTGTGCTCAGGGCTCGGGGTGCTGGGTGCTCAGTACTCAGGGTGCTGCGTGCTCAGTGCTCGGGTTGCTAGGTGCTCAGTGCTCAGGGTGCTGGGTGCTCAGTACTCGGGGTGCTCGGTGCTCAGTACTCAGGGTGCTGGGTGCTCAGTACTGAGGGTGCTGGGTGCTCAGTGCTCAGGGTGATCGGTGCTCAGTCCTCAGGGTGCTCAGTACTCAGGGTGCTGGGTGCTCAGTACTCAGGGTGCTGGGTGCTCATTCTCGGGGTGCTGGGTGCTCAGTGCTCGGTGTGCTGTTTGCTCAGTACTCGGGGTGCTGGGTGCTCAGTGCTCAGCGTGCTGGGTGCTCAGTACTGAGGGTACTCGGTTCTCAGTACTCAGGGTGCTGGGTGCTAATTCTCGGGGTGCTGGGTTCTCAGTGCTCGGGGTGCTGGGTGCTCAGTGCTCGGGGTGCTCGGTGCTCAGTACTCAGGGTGCTGGGTGCTCAGTACTCGGGGTGCTGGGTGCTCAGTGCTCAGGGTGCTGGGTGCTCAGTGCTCGGGGAGCTGGGTGCTCAGTGCTCAGGGTGCTGGCTGCTCAGTGCTCAGGGTGCTGGGTGCTCAGTACTCAGGGTGCTCGGTGCTCAGTACTCAGGGTGCTCAGCGCTCAGTACTCAGCGTGCTGGGTGCTCAGTGCTCAGGGTCCTTGGTGCTCAGTACTCAGGGTGCTCAGTGCTCAGTACTCAGCGTGCTTTGTGCTCAGTGCTCAGGGTGCTGGGTGCTCAGTACTCAGGGTGCTGGGTGCTCAGTACTCACGGTGCTCGGTGCTCAGTACTCGGGGTGCTGGGTGCTCATTACTCAGGGTGCTGGGTGCTCAGTGCTCGGGGTGCTCGGTGCTCAGTACTCTTGGTTCTGGGTGCTCAGTACTCAGGGTGCTAGGTGCTCAGTGCTCGGGGTGCTCGGTGCTCAGTGCTCAGGATGCTCGGTGCTCAGTACTCTTGGTGCTCGGTGCTCAGTACTCAGGGTGCTGGGTGCTCAGTGCTCGGGGTGCTGGGTGCTCAGTACTCAGGGTGCTGGGTGCTCAGTACTCAGGGTGCTGGGTGCTCAGTACTCAGGTTGCTGGGTGCTCAGTGCTTGGGGTGCTGGGTGCTCAGTGTTCAGGGTGCTGGGTGCTTAGTGCTCGGGGTGCTGGGTGCTCAGTACTCGGGGTGCTCAGTGCTCAGTACTCAGGGTGCTGGGTGCTCAGTACTCAGGGTGCTGGGTTCTCAGTACTCAGGGTGCTGGGTGCTCAGTACTCAGGGTGCTGGGTGCTCAGTACTCAGGGTGCTGCGTGCTCAGTGCTCAGGGTGCTGGGTGCTCAGTACTCAGGGGGCTGGGTGCTCAGTACTCAGGGTGCTGGGTGCTCAGTGCTCAGGGTGATCGGTGCTCAGTCCTCAGTGTGCTCAGTACTCAGGGTGCTGGGTGCTCAGTGCTCGGGGTGCTAGGTGCTCAGTGCTGAGGGTGCTGTGTGCTCTGTGATCGGGGTGCTGGGTGCTCAGTACTCAGGGTGCTCAGTGCTCGGGGAGCTCGGTGCTCAGTACTCAGGGTGCTGGGTGCTCAGTACTAAGTGCTGGGTGTCCTGGGTGCTCCGTGCTTGGGGTGCTGGGTGATCAGCGCTCAGGGTGCTTAGTGCTCAGTACTCAGGGTGCTCAGTGCGCGGGGTGCTGGGTGCTCAGTACTCAGGGTTCTCGGTGCTCAGTACTCAGGGTGCTGGGTGCTCAGTGCTCAGGGTGCTGGGTGCTCAGTACTCGGGGTGCTCGGTGCTCAGTACTCAGAATGCTGGGTGCTCAGTGCTCGGGGTGCTCGATGCTCAGTAGGTTGGGTGCTCAGTACTCAGGGTGCTGGGTGCTCAGTGCTCAGGGTCCTGGGTGCTCAGTGCTCAGGGTGCTGGGTGCTCAGTGCTCAGGGTGCTGGGTGCTCAGTGCTCGGGGTGCTAGGTGCTCAGTACTCAGGGTGCTCAGTACTCAGGGTGCTGTGTGCTCAGGGCTCGGAGTGCTGGGTGCTCAGTACTCAGGGTGCTGCGTGCTCAGTGCTTGGGTTGCTAGGTGCTCAGTGCTCAGGGTGCTGGGTGCTCAGTACTCGGGGTGCTCGGTGCTCAGTACTCAGGGTGCTGGGTGCTCAGTACTCAGGGTGCTGGGTGCTCAGTGCTCAGGGTGATCGGTGCTCAGTCCTCATGGTGCTCAGTACTCAGGGTGCTGGGTGCTCAGTACTCAGGGTGCTGGGTGCTCATTCTCGGGGTGCTGGGTGCTCAGTGCTCGGTGTGCTGTTTGCTCAGTACTCGGGGTGCTGGGTGCTCAGTGCTCAGCGTGCTGGGTGCTCAGTACTGAGGGTACTCGGTTCTCAGTACTCAGGGTGCTGGGTGCTAATTCTCGGGGTGCTGGGTTCTCAGTGCTCGGGGTGCTGGGTGCTCAGTGCTCGGGGTGCTCGGTGCTCAGTACTCAGGGTGCTGGTTGCTCAGTACTCGGGGTGCTGGGTGCTCAGTGCTCAGGGTGCTGGGTGCTCAGTGCTCGGGGAGCTGGGTGCTCAGTGCTCAGGGTGCTGGCTGCTCAGTGCTCAGGGTGCTGGGTGCTCAGTACTCAGGGTGCTCGGTGCTCAGTACTCAGGGTGCTCAGCGCTCAGTACTCAGCGTGCTGGGTGCTCAGTGCTCAGGGTCCTTGGTGCTCATTACTCAGGGTGCTCAGTGCTCAGTACTCAGCGTGCTTTGTGCTCAGTGCTCAGGGTGCTGGGTGCTCAGTACTCAGGGTGCTGGGTGCTCAGTACTCACGGTGCTCGGTGCTCAGTACTCGGGGTGCTGGGTGCTCATTACTCAGGGTGCTGGGTGCTCAGTGCTCGGGGTGCTCGGTGCTCAGTACTCTTGGTTCTGGGTGCTCAGTACTCAGGGTGCTAGGTGCTCAGTGCTCGGGGTGCTCGGTGCTCAGTGCTCAGGATGCTCGGTGCTCAGTACTCTTGGTGCTCGGTGCTCAGTACTCAGGGTGCTGGGTGCTCAGTGCTCGGGGTGCTGGGTGCTCAGTACTCAGGGTGCTGGGTGCTCAGTACTCAGGGTGCTGGGTGCTCAGTACTCAGGATGCTGGGTGCTCAGTGCTTGGGGTGCTGGGTGCTCAGTACTCAGGGTGCTGGGTGCTTAGTGCTCGGGGTGCTCGATGCTCAGTACTCAGGGTGCTGGGTGCTCAGTGCTCAGGGTGCTCGATGCTCAGTACGTTGGGTGCTCAGTACTCAGGGTGCTGGGTGCTCAGTCCTCAGGGTGCTGGGTGCTCAGTGCTCAGGGTGCTGGGTGCTCAGTGCTCAGGGTGCTTGATGCTCAGTACTCATTGTGCAGGGTGCTCAGTGCTCAGGGTGCTGGGTGCTCAGTGCTCGGGGTGCTAGGTGCTCAGTACTCAGGGTGCTCAGTACTCAGGGTGCTGTGTGCTCAGGGCTCGGGGTGCTGGGTGCTCAGTACTCAGGGTGCTGCGTGCTCAGTGCTCGGGTTGCTAGGTGCTCAGTGCTCAGGGTGCTGGGTGCTCAGTACTCGGGGTGCTCGGTGCTCAGTGCTCAGCGTGCTGGGTGCTCAGTACTGAGGGTACTCGGTTCTCAGTACTCAGGGTGCTGGGTGCTAATTCTCGGGGTGCTGTGTTCTCAGTGCTCGGGGTGCTGGGTGCTCAGTGCTCGGGGTGCTCGGTGCTCAGTACTCAGGGTGCTGGGTGCTCAGTACTCGGGGTGCTGGGTGCTCAGTGCTGAGGGTGCTGGGTGCTCAGTGCTCGGGGAGCTGGGTGCTCAGTGCTCAGGGTGCTGGCTGCTCAGTGCTCAGGGTGCTGGGTGCTCAGTACTCAGGGTGCTCGGTGCTCAGTACTCAGGGTGCTCAGCGCTCAGTACTCAGCGTGCTGGGTGCTCAGTGCTCAGGGTCCTTGGTGCTCAGTACTCAGGGTGCTCAGTGCTCAGTACTCAGCGTGCTTTGTGCTCAGTGCTCAGGGTGCTGGGTGCTCAGTACTCAGGGTGCTGGGTGCTCAGTACTCACGGTGCTCGGTGCTCAGTACTCGGGGTGCTGGGTGCTCATTAATCAGGGTGCTGGGTGCTCAGTGCTCGGGGTGCTCGGAGCTCAGTACTCTTGGTTCTGGGTGCTCAGTACTCAGGGTGCTAGGTGCTCAGTGCTCGGGGTGCTCGGTGCTCAGTGCTCAGGATGCTCGGTGCTCAGTACTCTTGGTGCTCGGTGCTCAGTACTCAGGGTGCTGGGTGCTCAGTGCTCGGGGTGCTGGGTGCTCAGTACTCAGGGTCCTGGGTGCTCAGTACTCAGGGTGCTGTGTGCTCAGTGCTCAGGGTGCTGTGTGCTCAGTGCTCAGGGTGCTGGGTGCTCAGTGCTCAGGGTGCTGGGTGCTCAGTGCTCAGGGTGCTGGGTGCTCAGTACTCAGGGTGCTGGGTGCTCAGTGCTCAGGGTGCTGGGTGCTCAGTGCTCGGGGTGCTGGGTGCTGGGTGCTCAGTGCTCAGTACTCAGGGTGTTGGGTCCTCAGTACTCAGGGTGCTGGTTGCTTAGTACTCGGGTGCTGGCTGCTCAGTGCTCAGGGTGCTGGGTGCTCAGTGCTCGGGGTGCTGGGTGCTCAGTGCTCAGTACTCAGGGTGCTGGGTGCTCAATACTCGGGGTGCTAGGTGCTCAGTGCTCAGTACTCAGGGTGCTGGGTGCTCAGTGCTCAGGGTGCTGGGTGCTCAGTGCTCAGGGTGCTGGGTGCTCAGTGCTCAGGGTGCTGGGTGCTCAGTGCTCAGGGTGGTGGGTGCTCAGTGCTCGGGGTGCTGGGTGCTCAGTGCTCGGGGTGCTGGGTGCTCAGTGCTCGGGGTGCTCGGTGCTCAGTACTCAGGGTGCTGGGTGCTCAGTGCTCGAGGTGCTCAGTACTCAGGGTGCTGTATGTTCAGTGTTCAGGGTGCTGGGTGCTCAGTACTCAGGGTGCTCGGTGCTTAGTACTCAGGGTGCTGGGTGCTCAGTACTCTGGGTGCTGGGTGCTCAGTGCTCGATGTGATCGGTGCTCAGTACTCAGTGCTCAGGGTGCTGGGTGCTCAGTGCTCAGGGTACTGGGTGCTCAGTACTAAGGGTGCTGGGTGCTCAGTGCTCAGGGTGCTGGGTGCTCAGTGCTCGGGGTGCTGGGTGCTCAGTGCTCGGGGTGCTCGGTGCTCAGTACTCAGGGTGCTGGGTGCTCAGTGCTCGAGGTGCTCAGTACTCAGGGTGCTGTATGTTCAGTGTTCAGGGTGCTGGGTGTTCAGTGCTCAGGGTGCTGGGTACTCAGTGCTCAGGGTGCTCGGTGCTCAGTACTCGGGGTGCTGGCTGCTCAGTACTCAGGGGGCTGGGTGCTCAGTACTCGGGGTGATCGGTGCTCAGTGCTCAGGGTGCTGGGTGCTCAGTACTCAGGGTGCTGGGTGCTCAGTACTCAGGCTGCTGGGTGTTCAGTGCTCAGGGTGCTGGGTACTCAGTGCTCAGGGTGCTCGGTGCTCAGTACTCGGGGTGCTTGGTGCTCAGTACTCAGGGTGCTCGGTGCTCAGTACTCAGGGTTCTCAGTGCTCAGTACTCAGGGTGCTGGGTACTCAGTGCTCAGGGTGCTGGGTGCTCAGTACTCAGGGTGCTCAGTGCTCAGTACTTAGGGTGCTTGGTGCTCAGTACTCAGGGTGCTCAGTGCTCAGTACTCGGTGTGCTGGGTGCTCAGTGCTCAGGGTGCTCAGTGCTCAGGGTGCTGGGTGCTCAGTGTTCAGGGCGCTGGGTGCTCAGTGCTCGGGGTGCTGGGTGCTCAGTACTCGGGGTGCTGGGTGCTCAGTGCTCAGGGTGCTCGGTGCTCAGTACGTTGGGTGCTCACTACTCAGGCTGCTGGGTCCTCAGTGCTCAGGGTCCTGGGTGCTCAGTGCTCAGGGTGCTGTGTGCTCAGTGCTCAGGGTGCTCGGTGCTCAGTACTCAGGGTGCTGGGTGCTCAGTACTCAGGGTGCTGGGTGCTCAGTACTTGGGTGCTGGGTGCTCAGTGCTCAGGGTGCTGGGTACTCAGTGCTCAGGGTGCTGGGTGCTCAGTGCTCAGGGTGCTCGGTGCTCAGTACGTTGGGTGCTCACTATTCAGGGTGCTGGGTGCTCAGTGCTCAGGGTGCTGGGTGCTCAGTGCTCAGGGTGCTGGGTGCTCAGTGCTCAGGGTGCTGGGTGCTCAGTACTCAGGGTGCTGGGTGCTCAGTGCTCGGGGTGCTGGGTGCTCAGTGCTCAGGGTGCTGGGTGCTCAGTACTCAGGGTGCTGGGTGCTCAGTACTCGGGGTGCTGGGTGCTCAGTATTCAGGGTGCTGGGTGCTCAGTACTCATTGTGCTGGGTGCTCAGTACTCGGGTGCTGTGTGCTCAGTGCTCAGGGTGCTGGGTGCTCAGTGCTCGGGGTGCTGGGTGCTCAGTGCTCAGTACTCAGGGTGCTGGGTGCTCAGTGCTCAGTACTCAGGGTGCTGGGTGCTCAGTGCTCGGGGTGCTGGGTGCTCAGTGCTCAGTACTCAGGGTCCTGGGTGCTCAGTACTCAGGGTGCTGTGTGCTCAGTGCTCAGGGTGCTGGGTGCTCAGTGCTCAGGGTGCTGGGTGCTCAGTGCTCAGGGTGCTGGGTGCTCAGTACTCAGGGTGCTGGGTGCTCAGTGCTCAGGGTGCTTGGTGCTCAGTGCTCGGGGTGCTGGGTGCTGGGTGCTCAGTGCTCAGTACTCAGGGTGTTGGGTCCTCAGTACTCAGGGTGCTGGTTGCTTAGTACTCGGGTGCTGGCTGCTCAGTGCTCAGGGTGCTGGGTGCTCAGTGCTCGGGGTGCTGGGTGCTCAGTGCTCAGTACTCAGGGTGCTGGGTGCTCAATACTCGGGGTGCTAGGTGCTCAGTGCTCAGTACTCAGGGTGCTGGGTGCTCAGTGCTCAGGGTGCTGGGTGCTCAGTGCTCAGGGTGCTGGGTGCTCAGTGCTCAGGGTGGTGGGTGCTCAGTGCTCGGGGTGCTGGGTGCTCAGTGCTCGGGGTGCTGGGTGCTCAGTGCTCGGGGTGCTCGGTGCTCAGTACTCAGGGTGCTGGGTGCTCAGTGCTCGAGGTGCTCAGTACTCAGGGTGCTGTATGTTCAGTGTTCAGGGTGCTGGGTGCTCAGTACTCAGGGTGCTCGGTGCTTAGTACTCAGGGTGCTGGGTGCTCAGTACTCTGGGTGCTGGGTGCTCAGTGCTCAGGGTACTGGGTGCTCAGTACTAAGGGTGCTGGGTGCTCAGTGGTCAGGGTGCTGGGTGCTCAGTGCTCGGGGTGCTGGGTGATCAGTGCTCGGGGTGCTCGGTGCTCAGTACTCAGGGTGCTGGGTGCTCAGTGCTCGAGGTGCTCAGTACTCAGGGTGCTGTATGTTCAGTGTT
Source organism: Microtus oregoni (assembly GCF_018167655.1). Taxonomy (NCBI): domain Eukaryota; kingdom Metazoa; phylum Chordata; class Mammalia; order Rodentia; family Cricetidae; genus Microtus; species Microtus oregoni. Next base: position 282,764 of record NW_024543267.1, read on the forward strand.
CAGGGTGCTGGGTGTTCAGTGCTCAGGGTGCTGGGTACTCAGTGCTCAGGGTGCTCGGTGCTCAGTACTCGGGGTGCTGGCTGCTCAGTACTCAGGGGGCTGGGTGCTCAGTACTCGGGGTGATCGGTGCTCAGTGCTCAGGGTGCTGGGTGCTCAGTACTCAGGGTGCTGGGTGCTCAGTACTCAGGCTGCTGGGTGTTCAGTGCTCAGGGTGCTGGGTACTCAGTGCTCAGGGTGCTCGGTGCTCAGTACTCGGGGTGCTGGGTGCTCATTCTCGGGGTGCTGGGTGCTCAGTGCTCAGGGTGCTGGGTGCTCAGTACTCAGGGTGCTGGGTGCTCAGTGCTCAGGGTGCTGGGTGCTCAGTACTCAGGGTGCTGTGTGCTCAGTGCTCAGGGTGCTGGGTGATCAGTACTCAGGGTGCTGGGTGCTCAGTGCTCAGGGTGCTGGGTGCTCAGTACTCAGGGTGCTGGGAGCTCAGTGCTCAGGGTGATCGGTGCTCAATACTCAGGGTGCTCAGTACTCAGGGTACTGGGTGCTTAGTGCTCGGGGTGCTGGGAGCTCAGTACTCAGGGTGCTGGGTGCTCAGTGCTCGGGGTGCTGGGTGCTCAGTGCTCAGGGTGATCGGTGCTCAGTACTCAGGGTGCTGGGTGCTCAGTGCTCAGGGTGCTGGGTGTTCAGTCCACAGGGTGCTCAGTGCTCAGGGTGCTGGGTGCTCAGTGCTCGGGGTGCTGGGTGTTCAGTGCTCGGGGTGCTGGGTGCTCAGTGCTCTGGGTGCTGTGTGCTCAGTGCTCAGTGCTCAGGGTGCTGGGTGCTCAGTGATCAGCGTGCTGGGTGCTCAGTACTCAGGGTGCTCGGTGCTCAGTACTCAGGGTTCTCAGTGCTCAGTACTCAGGGTGCTGGGTACTCAGTGCTCAGGGTGCTGGGTGCTCAGTACTCAGGGTGCTCAGTGCTCAGTACTTAGGGTGCTTGGTGCTCAGTACTCAGGGTGCTCAGTGCTCAGTACTCGGTGTGCTGGGTGCTCAGTGCTCAGGGTGCTCAGTGCTCAGTGCTCAGGGTGCTGGGTGCTCAGTGTTCAGGGCGCTGGGTGCTCAGTGCTCGGGGTGCTGGGTGCTCAGTACTCGGGGTGCTGGGTGCTCAGTGCTCAGGGTGCTCGGTGCTCAGTACGTTGGGTGCTCACTACTCAGGCTGCTGGGTCCTCAGTGCTCAGGGTCCTGGGTGCTCAGTGCTCAGGGTGCTGTGTGCACAGTGCTCAGGGTGCTCGGTGCTCAGTACTCAGGGTGCTGGGTGCTCAGTACTCATGGTGCTGGGTGCTCAGTACTTGGGTGCTGGGTGCTCAGTGCTCAGGGTGCTGGGTGCTCAGTGCTCAGGGTGCTGGGTGCTCAGTGCTCAGGGTGCTCGGTGCTCAGTACGTTGGGTGCTCACTATTCAGGGCGCTGGGTGCTCAGTGCTCAGGGTGCTGGGTGCTCAGTGCTCAGGGTGCTGGGTGCTCAGTGCTCAGGGTGCTGGGTGCTCAGTACTCAGGGTGCTGGGTGCTCAGTGCTCGGGGTGCTGGGTGCTCAGTGCTCAGGGTGCTGGGTGCTCAGTACTCAGGGTGCTGGGTGCTCAGTACTCGGGGTGCTGGGTGCTCAGTATTCAGGGTGCTGGGTGCTCAGTACTCATTGTGCTGGGTGCTCAGTACTCGGGTGCTGGGTGCTCAGTGCTCAGGGTGCTGGGTGCTCAGTGCTCGGGGTGCTGGGTGCTCAGTGCTCAGTACTCAGGGTGCTGGGTGCTCAGTGCTCAGTACTCAGGGTGCTGGGTGCTCAGTGCTCGGGGTGCTGGGTGCTCAGTGCTCAGTACTCAGGGTCCTGGGTGCTCAGTACTCAGGGTGCTGTGTGCTCAGTGCTCAGGGTGCTGGGTGCTCAGTGCTCAGGGTGCTGGGTGCTCAGTGCTCAGGGTGCTGGGTGCTCAGTACTCAGGGTGCTGGGTGCTCAGTGCTCAGGGTGCTGGGTGCTCAGTGCTCGGGGTGCTGGGTGCTGGGTGCTCAGTGCTCAGTACTCAGGGTGTTGGGTCCTCAGTACTCAGGGTGCTGGTTGCTTAGTACTCGGGTGCTGGCTGCTCAGTGCTCAGGGTGCTGGGTGCTCAGTGCTCGGGGTGCTGGGTTCTCAGTGCTCAGTACTCAGGGTGCTGGGTGCTCAATACTCGGGGTGCTAGGTGCTCAGTGCTCAGTACTCAGGGTGCTGGGTGCTCAGTGCTCAGGGTGCTGGGTGCTCAGTGCTCAGGGTGCTGGGTGCTCAGTGCTCAGGGTGCTGGGTGCTCAGTGCTCAGGGTGGTGGGTGCTCAGTGCTCGGGGTGCTGGGTGCTCAGTGCTCGGGGTGCTGGGTGCTCAGTGCTCGGGGTGCTCGGTGCTCAGTACTCAGGGTGCTGGGTGCTCAGTGCTCGAGGTGCTCAGTACTCAGGGTGCTGTATGTTCAGTGTTCAGGGTGCTGGGTGCTCAGTACTCAGGGTGCTCGGTGCTTAGTACTCAGGGTGCTGGGTGCTCAGTACTCTGGGTGCTGGGTGCTCAGTGCTCGATGTGATCGGTGCTCAGTACTCAGTGCTCAGGGTGCTGGGTGCTCAGTGCTCAGGGTACTGGGTGCTCAGTACTAAGGGTGCTGGGTGCTCAGTGCTCAGGGTGCTGGGTGCTCAGTGCTCGGGGTGCTGGGTGCTCAGTGCTCGGGGTGCTCAGTGCTCAGTACTCAGGGTGCTGGGTGCTCAGTGCTCGAGGTGCTCAGTACTCAGGGTGCTGTATGTTCAGTGTTCAGGGTGCTGGGTGTTCAGTGCTCAGGGTGCTGGGTACTCAGTGCTCAGGGTGCTCGGTGCTCAGTACTCGGGGTGCTGGCTGCTCAGTACTCAGGGGGCTGGGTGCTCAGTACTCGGGGTGATCGGTGCTCAGTGCTCAGGGTGCTGGGTGCTCAGTACTCAGGGTGCTGGGTGCTCAGTACTCAGGCTGCTGGGTGTTCAGTGCTCAGGGTGCTGGGTACTCAGTGCTCAGGGTGCTCGGTGCTCAGTACTCGGGGTGCTGGGTGCTCATTCTCGGGGTGCTGGGTGCTCAGTGCTCAGGGTGCTGGGTGCTCAGTACTCAGGGTGCTGGGTGCTAAGTGCTCAGGGTGCTGGGTGCTCAGTACTCAGGGTGCTGTGTGCTCAGTGCTCAGGGTGCTGGGTGATCAGTACTCAGGGTGCTGGGTGCTCAGTGCTCAGGGTGCTGGGTGCTCAGTACTCAGGGTGCTGGGAGCTCAGTGCTCAGGGTGATCGGTGCTCAATACTCAGGGTGCTCAGTACTCAGGGTACTGGGTGCTTAGTGCTCGGGGTGCTGGGAGCTCAGTACTCAGGGTGCTGGGTGCTCAGTGCTCGGGGTGCTGGGTGCTCAGTGCTCATGGTGATCGGTGCTCAGTACTCAGGGTGCTGGGTGCTCAGTGCTCAGGGTGCTGGGTGTTCAGTCCACAGGGTGCTCAGTGCTCAGGGTGCTGGGTGCTCTGTGCTCGGGGTGCTGAGTGTTCAGTGCTCGGGGTGCTGGGTGCTGAGTGCTCAGGGTGCTGTGTGCTCAGTGCTCAGTGCTCAGGGTGCTGGGTGCTCAGTGATCAGCTTGCTGGGTGCTCAGTACTCAGGGTGCTCGGTGCTCAGTACTCAGGGTTCTCAGTGCTGAGTACTCAGGGTGCTGGGTACTCAGTGCTCAGGGTGCTGGGTGCTCAGTACTCAGGGTGCTCAGTGCTCAGTACTTAGGGTGCTTGGTGCTCAGTACTCAGGGTGCTCAGTGCTCAGTACTCGGTGTGCTGGGTGCTCAGTGCTCAGGGTGATCAGTGCTCAGTGCTCAGGGTGCTGGGTGCTCAGTGTTCAGGGCGCTGGGTGCTCAGTGCTCGGGGTGCTGCGTGCTCAGTACTCGGGGTGCTGGGTGCTCAGTGCTCAGGTTGCTCAGTACTCAGTGCTCAGGGTGCTCAGTGCTCAGTGCTCAGGGTGCTGGGTGTTCAGTACTCAGGGTGCTGGGTGCTCAGTACTCAGGGTGCTGGGTGCTCAGTGCTCAGGGTGCTGGGTGCTCAGTGCTCAGGGCGCTGGGTGCTCAGTGCTCGGGGTGCTCGGAGCTCAGTACTCAGGGTGCTGGGTGCTCAGTGCTCGGGGTGATCGGTGCTCAGTACTCAGGGTGCTGGGTGCTCAGTGCTCGGGGTGCTCGGTGCTCAGTACGTTGGTTGCTCACTACTCAGGGTGCTGGGTGCTCAGTGCTCAGGGTGCTGGGTGCTCAGTGCTCAGGGTGCTGGGTGCTCAGTGCTCAGGGTGCTGGGTGCTCAGTACTCAGGGTGCTGGTTGCTCAGTTCTCGGGGTGCTGGGTGCTCAGTGCTCAGGGTGCTGGGTGCTCAGTACTCAGGGTGCTGGGTGCTCAGTACTCGGGGTGCTGGGTTCTCAGTACTCAGGGTGCTGGGTGCTCAGTGCTCAGTACTCAGGGTGCTGGGTGCTCAGTGCTCAGGGTGCTGTGTGCTCAGTGCTCAGGGTGCTGGGTGCTCAGTGCTCAGTGTGCTGGGTACTCAGTGCTCAGGGTGCAGGGTGCTCAGTACTCAGGGTGCTGGGTGCTCAGAACTCAGGGTGCTGGGTGCTCAGTGCTCGGGGTGCTGGGTGCTCAGTGCTCGGGGTGCTGGGTGCTCAGTGCTCGGGGTGCTCGGTGCTCAGTACTCAGGGTGCTGGGTGTTCAGTGCTCGAGGTGCTCAGTACTCAGGGTGCTGTGTGTTCAGTGCTCAGAGTGCTGGGTGCTCAGTACTCAGGGTGCTCGGTGCTTAGTACGCAGGGTGCTGGGTGCTCAGTACTCCGGGTGCTGGGTGCTCAGTGCTCGGGGTGCTCGGTGCTCAGTGCTCAAGGTGCTGGGTGCTCAGTACGCTGGGTGCTCAGTACTCAGTGTGCTGGGTGCTCAGTACTCAGGGTGCAGGGTGCTCAGTACTCAGGGTGCTGGGTGCTCAGTGCTCGGGGTGCTCGGTGCTCAGTACGCTGGGTGATCAGTACTCAGTGTGCTGGGTGCTCAGTACTCAGGGTGCAGGGTGCTCAGTACTCAGGGTGCTGGGTGCGTAGTACTCAGGGTGCTGGGTGCTCAGGGCTCGGGGTGCTGGGTGCTCAGTGCTCAGGGTGCTTGGTGCTCAGTAATCCGGGTGCTGGGTGCTCAGTACTCGTTGTGCTGGGTGCTCAGTGCTCAGGGTGCTGGGTGCTCACTACTCAGGGTGCTCGGTGCTCAGTGCTCGGGGTGCTGGGTGCTCAGTACTCAGGGTGCTCTGTGCTCAGTACTCAGGGTGCTCAGTGCTCAGTACTCAGGGTGCTCAGGCTCAGTGCTCGGGGTGCTGGGTGCTCAGTGCTCGGGGTGCTGGGTGCTCAGTGCTCAGGGTGCTGGGTGCTCAGTTCTCAGATTGCTGGGTGCTCAGTACTCAGGGTGCTTGGTGCTCGGTGCTCAGTACACTGGGTGCTCAGTACTCAGGGTGCTGCGTGCTCAGTGCTCGGGGTGCTGGGTGCTCAGTACTCAGGGTGCTGGGTGCTCAGTGCTCGGGGTGCTCGGTGCTCAGTACGCTGGGTGCTGGGTGCTCAGTGCTCGATGTGCTCAGTACTCAGGGTGCTCTGTGTTCAGTGCTCAGGGTGCTGTGTGTTCAGTGCTCAGGGTGCTGGGTGCTTAGTACTCAGGGTGCTGGGTGCTCAGTGCTCGGGGTGCTGGGTGCTCAGTGCTCAGTACTCAGGGTGCTGGGTGCTCAGTGCTCAGGGTGCTGGGTGCTCAGTGCTCGGGGTGCTGGGTGCTCAGTACTCAGGGTGCTGGGTGCTCAGTACGCCGGGTGCTGGGTGCTGAGTTCTCGGGGTGCTCGGTGCTCAGTACTCAGGGCTCAGGGTGCTCAGTGCTCAGTGCTCAGTGTGCTGGGTGTTCAGTACTCAGGGTGCTGGGTGCTCAGTACTCAAGGTGCTGGGGGCTCAGTGCTCAGGGTGCTGGGTGCTCAGTACTCGGGGTGCTGGGTGCTCAGTGCTCAGGGTGCTGGGGGCTCAGTACTCAGGGTGCTGGGTGCTCAGTACTCAGGGTGCTGTGTGCTCAGTGCTCAGCGTGCTGGGTACTCAGTGCTCAGGGTGCTCGGTGCTCAGTACTCGGGGTGCTGGGTGCTCATTCTCGGGGTGCTGGGTGCTCAGTGCTCGGGGTGCTGTGTGCTCAGTACTCAGCGTGCTGGGTGCTCAGTGCTAAGGGTGCTGGGTGCTCAGTACTCAGGGTGCTGGGTGCTCAGTGCTCAGGGTGCTGGGTGCTCAGTACTCAGGGTGCTGGGTGGTCAGTGCTCAGGGTGCTGGGTGCTCAGTACTCAGGGTTCTGGGAGCTCAGTGCTCAGGGTGATCGGTGCTCAGTACTCAGGGTGCTCAGTACTCAGGGTGCTGGGTGCTCAGTGCTCGGGGTGCTGGGTGCTCAGTACTCAGGGAGCTGGGTGCTCAGTGCTCGGGGTTCTGGGTGCTCAGTGCTCAGGGTGCTGGGTGCTCAGTCCTCAGGGTGCTCAGTGCTCAGGGTGCTGGGTGCTCAGTGCTCGGGGTGCTCGGTGCTCAGTACTCAGGGTGCTGAGTGCTCAGTACTCAGGGTGCTGGGTGCTCAGTACTCAGGGTGCTGGGTGCTCAGTGCGCAGTGTGCTGGGTGATCAGTGCTCAGTGTGCTGGGTGCTCAGTGATCAGGGTGCTGGGTGCTCAGTGCTCGGGGTGCTGGGTGCTCAGTACTCAGGCTGCTGGGTGCTCAGTGCTCAGGGTGCTCGGTGCTCAGTGCTCGGGGCGCTGTGTGCTCAGTGCTCGGGGTGCTCGGAGCTCAGTACCCAGGGTGCTGGGTGCTCAGTGCTCGGGGTAATCGGTGCTCAGTACTCAGGGTGCTGGGTGCTCAGTGCTCGTGGTGCTCGGTGCTCAGTACGTTGGGTGCTCACTACTCAGGGTGCTGGGTGCTCAGTGCTCAGGGTGCTGGGTGCTCAGTGCTCAGGGTGCTGGGTGCTCAGTGCTCAGGGTGCTGGGTGCTCAGTACTCAGGGTGCTGGGTGCTCAGTGCTCGGGGTGCTGGGTGCTCAGTGCTCACCGTGCTGGGTGCTCAGTACTCGGGGTGCTGGGTGCTCAGTTCTCAGAGTGCTCGGTGCTCAGTACTCAGGGTGTTGGGTGCTCAGTACTCAGGGTGCTGGGTACTCAGTACTCGGGTGCTGGGTGCTCAGTGCTCAGGGTGCTGGGTGCTCAGTGCTCGGGGTGCTGGGTGCTCAGTGCTCAGTACTCAGGGTGCTCGGTGCACAGTGCTCGGGGTTCTGGGTGCTCAGTGCTCAGTACTCAGGGTGCTGGGTGCTCAGTGCTCAGGGTGCTGTGTGCTCAGTGCTCAGGGTGCTGGGTGCTCAGTGCTCAGGGTGCTGGGTACTCAGTGCTAAGGGTGCTGGGTGCTCAGTACTCAGGGTGCTGGGTGCTCAGTACTCAGGGGGCTGGGTGCTCAGTGCTCGGGGTGCTGGGTGCTCAGGGCTCGCGGTGCTTGGTGCTCAGTGCTCGGGGTGCTCGGTGCCCAGTACTCAGGGTGCTGGGTGCTCAGTGCGCGAGGTGCTCAGTACTCAGAGTGCTGTGTGTTCAGTGCTCAGGGTGCTGGGTGCTCAGTACTCAGGGTGCTCGTTGCTTAGTACTCATGGTGCTGGGTGCTCAGTACTCCGGGTACTGGGTGCTCAGTGCTCGGGGTGCTCGGTGCTCAGTACGTTGGGTGCTCACTACTCAGGGTGCTGGGTGCTCAGTGCTCAGGGTGCTGGGTGCTCAGTGCTCAGGGTGCTGGGTGCTCAGTGCTCAGGGTGCTGGGTGCTCAGTACTCAGGGTGCTGGGTGCTCAGTGCTCGGGGTGCTGGGTGCTCAGTGCTCAGGGTGCTGGGTGCTCAGTACTCAGGGTGCTGGGTGCTCAGTATTCAGGGTGGTGGGTGCTCAGTACTCATTGTGCTGGGTGCTCAGTATTCGGGGTGCTGGGTGCTCAGTGCTCAGTATTCAGGGTGCTGGGTGCTCAGTGCTCGGGGCGCTGGGTGCTCAGTGCTCGGGGTGCTCGGAGCTCAGTACTCAGGGTGCTGGGTACTCATTGCTCGGGGTGATCGGTGCTCAGTACTCAGGGTGCTGGGTGCTCAGTGCTCGGGGTGCTCGGTGCTCAGTACGTTGGTTTCTCACTACTCAGGGTGCTGGGTGCTCAGTGCTCAGGGTGCTGGGTGCTCAGTGCTCAGGGTGCTGGGTGCTGAGTGCTCAGGGTGCTGGGTGCTCAGTACTCAGGGTGCTGGGTGCTCAGTGCTCGGGGTGCTGGGTGCTCAGTGCTCAGGGTGCTGGGTGCTCAGTACTCAGGGTGCTGGGTGCTCAGTACTCGGGGTGCTGGGTGCTCAGTACTCAGGGTGCTGGGTGTTCAGTACTCAGGGTGCTGGGTGCTCTGTACTCGGGAGCTGGGTGCTCAGTGCTCAGGGTGCTGGGTGCTCAGTGCTCAGTGTGCTGGGTGCTCAGTGCTCAGTACTCAGGGTGCTGGGTGCTCAGTGCTCAGTACTCAGGGTGCTGGGTGCTCAGTGCTCAGGTGCTGTGTGCTCAGTGCTCAGGGTGCTGGGTGCTCAGTGCTCAGGGTGCTGGGTACTCAGTGCTCAGTGTGCTGGGTGCTATGTACTCAGGGTGCTGGGTGCTCAGAACTCAGGGTGCTGGGTGCTCAGTGCTCGGGGTGCTGGGTGCTCAGTGCTCGGGGTGCTGGGTGCTCAGTGCTCGGGGTGCTCGGTGCTCAGTACTCAGGGTGCTGGGTGCTCAGTGCTCGAGGTGCTCAGTACTCAGGGTGCTGTGTGTTCAGTGCTCAGGGTGCTGGGTGCTCAGTACTCAGGGTGCTCGGTGCTTAGTACGCAGCGTGCTGGGTGCTCAGTACTCCGGGTGATGGGTGCTCAGTGCTCGGGGTGCTCGGTGCTCAGTGCTCAAGGTGCTGGGTGCTCAGTACTCAGGGTGCTCATTGCTCAGGGTGCTGGGTGCTCAGTACTCATGGTGCTGGGTGCTCAGTGCTCAGGGTGCTCGGTGCTCAGTACGTTGGGTGCTCAGTCCTCAGGGTGCTGGGGGCTCAGTGCTCAGGGTGCTGGGTGCTCAGTGCTCAGGGTGCTGGGTGCTCAGTACTCAGGGTGCTGGGTGCTCGGTGCTCAGTATGCTGGGTGCTCAGTACTCAGGGTGCTGGGTGCTCAGTGCTCGGGGTGCTCGGTGCTCAGTACGCTGGGTGATCAGTACTCAGTGTGCTTTGTGCTCAGTACTCAGGGTGCAGGGTGCTCAGTACTCAGGGTGCTGGGTGCTTAGTACTCAGGGTGCTGGGGGCTCAGTGCTCAGGGTGCTGGGTGCTCAGTGCTCAGGGTGCTGGGTGCTCAGTACTCGGGGTGCTCGGTGCTCAGTACTCAGGGTGCTGGGTGCTCAGTACTCAGGGTGATGGGTGCTCAGTGCTCAGGGTGATCGGTGCTCAGTCCTCAGGGTGCTCAGTACTCAGGGTGCTGGGTGCTCAGTGCTCGGGGTGATGGGAGCTCAGTGCTGAGGGTGCTGGCTGCTCTGTGATCGGGGTGCTGGGTGCTCAGTACTCAGGGTGCTCAGTGCTCAGGCAGCTCGGTGCTCAGTACTCAGGGTGCTGGGTGCTCATTACTCAGTGCTCGGTGTCCTGGGTGCTCCGTGCTTGGGCTGCTGGGGGCTCAGCGCTCTGGATGCTTAGTGCTCAGTACTCAGGGTGCTGGGTGCTCAGTACTCAGGGTGCTCAGTGCTCGTTGTGCTGGGTGCTCAGTACTCAGGGTGCTGGGTGCTCAGTACTCAGTGTGCTGGGTGCTCATTCTCGGGGTGCTGGGTGCTCAGTGCTCGGTGTGCTGTTTGCTCAGTAATCGGGGTGCTGGGTGCTCAGTGCTCAGCGTGCTGGGTGCTCAGTACTCAGGGTGCTAGGTTCTCAGTACTCAGGGTGCTGGGTGCTTATTCTCGGGGTGCTGGTTGCTCAGTGCTCGGGGTGCTGGGTGCTCAGTGCTCGTTGTGCTGGGTACTCAGTACTCAGGGCGCTGGGTGCTCAGTACTCGGGGTGCTGGGTGCTCAGTGCTCAGGGTGCTGCGTGCTCAGTGCTCGGGGTGCAGGGTGCTCAGTGCTCAGGGTGCTGGGTGCTCAGTGCTCAGGGTGCTGGGTGCTCAGTACTCAGGGTGCTCGGTGCTCAGTACTCAGGGTGCTCAGCGCTCAGTACTCAGAGTGCTTTGTGCTCAGTGCTCAGGGTGCTGGGTGCTCAGTACTCAGGGTCCTTGGTGCTCAGTACTCAGGGTGCTCAGTGCTCAGTACTCAGCGTGCTTTGTGCTCAGTGCTCAGGGTGCTGGGTGCTCAGTACTCAGGGTGCTGGGTGCTCAGTACTCACATTGCTGGGTGCTCAGTACTCTGGGTGCTGGGTGCTCATTACTCAGGGTGCTGGGTGCTCAGTGCTCGGGGTGCTGGGTGCTCAGTACTCAGGGTGCTGGTTGCTCAGTGCTTGGGGTGCTTGGTGCTCAGTGCTCGGGGTGCTCGGTGCTCAGTACTCTTGGTGCTGGGTGCTCAGTCCTCAGGGTGCTGGGTGCTCAGTGTTCGGGGTGCTCGGTGCTCAGTGCTCAGGATGCTCGGTGCTCAGTACTCTTCGTGCTGGGTGCTCAGTCCTCAGGGTGCTGGGTGCTCAGTGCTCGGGGTGCTCGGTGCTCAGTACTCAGGGTGCTGGGTGCTCAGTGCTCAGGGTGCTGGGTGCTCAGTGCTCAGGGTGATCGGTGCTCAGTACTCAGGGAGCTCAGTACTCAGGGTGCTGAGTGCTCAGTGCTCGGGGTGCTGGGTGCACAGTGCTGAGGGTGCTGGGTGCTCTGTTATCGGGGTGCTGGGTGCTCAGTACTCAGGGTGCTCAGTTCTCGGGGAACTTGGTGCTCAGTACTCAGGGTGCTGGGTGCTCAGTACTCAGTGCTCGGGGTCCTGGGTGCTCCGTGCTTGGGGTGCTGGGTGCTCAGCGCTCAGGGTGCTTAGTGCTCAGTACTCAGGGTGCTGGGTGCTCAGTACTCAGGGTGCTCAGTGCTCCTTGTGCTGGGTGCTCAGTACTCAGGGTGCTGGGTGCTCAGTATTCAGGGTGCTGGGTGCTCATTCTCGGGGTACTGGGTGCTCAGTGCTCGGTGTGCTGTTTGCTCAGTACTCGGGGTGCTGTGTGCTCAGTGCTCAGCGTGCTGGGTGCTCAGTACTCAGGGTGCTCGGTTATCAGTACTCAGGGTGCTGGGTGCTCATTCTCGGGGTGCTGGGTGCTCAGTGCTCGGGGTGCTGGGTGCTCAGTGCTCGTTGTGCTGGGTGCTCAGTACTCAGGGTGCTGGGTGCTCAGTACTCGTTGTGCTGGGTGCTCAGTGCTCAGGGTGCTGGGTGCTCAGTGCTCGGGGTGCTGGGTGCTCAGTGCTCAGGGTGCTGGGTGCTCAGTGCTCAGGCTGCTGGGTGCTCAGTACTCAGGGTGCTCGGTGCTCAGTACTCAGGGTGCTCAGCGCTCAGTACTCAGCGTGCTTTGTGCTCAGTGCTCAGGGAGCTGGGGGCTCAGTACTCAGGGTCCTTGGTGCTCAGTACTCAGGGTGCTCAGTGCTCAGTACTCAGCGTGCTTTGTGCTCAGTGCTCAGGGTGCTGGGTGCTCAGTACTCAGTGTGCTGGGTGCTCAGTACTCACGGTGCTGGGTGCTCAGTACTCGGGGTGCTGGGTGCTCATTACTCAGGGTGCTGGGTGCTCAGTGCTCGGGGTGCTGGGTGCTCAGTACTCAGGGTGCTCAGTGCTCGGGGAGCTTGGTGCTCAGTACTCAGGGTGCTGGGTGCTCAGTACTCAGTGCTCGGGGTCCTGGGTGCTCCGTGCTTGGGGTGCTGGGTGCTCAGCGCTCAGGGTGCTTAGTGCTCAGTATTCAGGGTGCTCAGTGCTCGGGGTGCTGGGTGCTCAGTACTCAGTGTGCTGGGTGCTCAGTACTCAGGGTGCTGGGTGCTCAGTGCTCAGGGTGCTGGGTGCTCAGTACTCGGGGTGCTCGGTGCTCAGTACTCAGGGTGCTGGGTGCTCAGTACTCAGGGTGCTGGGTGCTCAGTACTCAGGGTGCTTGGTGCTCAGTACTCAGGGTGCTGGGTGCTCAGTGCTCAGGGTGCTGGGTGCTAAGTACTCAGGGTGCTGGTTGCTCAGTACTCAGGGTGCTGGGTGCTCAGTGCTCAGGGTGCTGGGTGCTCAGTACTCACGGTGCTGGGTGCTCAGTGCTCAGGGTGCTGGGTGCTCAGTACTCAGGGTGCTCAGTACTCAGGGTGCAGGGTGCTCAGTGCTCGGGGTGCTGGGTGCTCAGTACTCAGGGTGCTCAGTACTCAGGGTGCTGGGTGCTCAGTGCTCGGGTTGCTGGGTGCTCAGTGCTCACGGTGATCGGTGCTCAGTAATCAGGATGCTGGGTGCTCAGTACTCAGGGTGCTGGGTGCTCAGTCCTCAGGGTGCTCAGTGCTCAGGGTGCTGGGTGCTCAGTGCTCGGGGTGCTGGGTGCTCAGTGCTCGGGGTGCTGGGTGCTCAGTACTCAGGGTGCGCGGTGCTCAGTACTCAGGGTGCTGGGTCCTCAGTGCTCGGGGTGCTGGGTGCTCAGTACTCAGGGTGCTGGGTGCTCAGTGCTCGGGGTGCTCAATGCTCAGTACGTTGGGTGCTCAGTACTCAGGGTGCTGGGTGCTCAGTGCTCAGGGTGCTGGGTGCTCAGTGCTCAGGGTGCTTGATGCTCAGTACTCAGGGTGCAGGGTGCTCAGTGCTCAGGGTGCTGGGTGCTCAGTGCTCGGGGTGCTAGGTGCTCAGTACTCAGGGTGCTCAGTACTCAGGGTGCTGGGTGCTCAGGTCACGGGGTGCTGGGTGCTCAGTACTCAGGGTGCTGCGTGCTCAGTGCTCGGGGTGCTCGGTGCTCAGTACTCAGGGTGCTGGGTGCTCAGTACTCAGGGTGCTGGGTGCTCAGTGCTCAGGGTGATCGGTGCTCAGTGCTCAGGGTGCTGGGTGCTCAGTACTCGGGGTGCTCGGTGCTCAGTAGTCAGGGTGCTGGGTGCTCAGTACTCAGGGTGCTGGGTGCTCAGTGCTCAGGGTGATCGGTGCTCAGTCCTCAGTGTGCTCAGTACTCAGGGTGCTGGGTGCTCAGTACTCAGGGTGCTGGGTGCTCATTCTCGGGGTGCTGGGTGCTCAGTGCTCGGTGTGCTGTTTGCTCAGTACTCGGGGTGCTGGGTGCTCAGTGCTCAGCGTGCTGGGTGCTCAGTATTCAGGGTACTCGGTTCTCAGTACTCAGGGTGCTGGGTGCTAATTCTCGGGGTGCTGGGTTCTCAGTGCTCGGGGTGCTGGGTGCTCAGTGCTCGGGGTGCTCGGTGCTCAGTACTCAGGGTGCTGGGTGCTCAGTACTCGGGGTGCTGGGTGCTAATTCTCGGGGTGCTGGGTTCTCAGTGCTCGGGGTGCTGGGTGCTCAGTGCTCGGGGTGCTCGGTGCTCAGTGCTCAGGGTGCTGGGTGCTCAGTGCTCGGGGTGCTGGGTGCTCAGTGCTCATGTTGCTGGCTGCTCAGTGCTCAGGGTGCTGGGTGCTCAGTACTCAGGGTGCTCGGTGCTCAGTACTCAGGGTGCTCAGCGCTCAGTACTCAGCGTGCTGGGTGCTCAGTGCTCAGGGTCCTTGGTGCTCAGTACTCAGGGTGCTCAGTACTCAGCGTGCTTTGTGCTCAGTAGTCAGGGTGCTGGGTGCTCAGTACTCAGGGTGCTGGGTGCTCAGTACTCAGGTTGCTGGGTGCTCAGTGCTTGGGGTGCTGGGTGCTCAGTGTTCAGGGTGCTGGGTGCTCAGTGCTCGGGGTGCTGGGTGCTCAGTACTCGGGGTGCTCGGTGCTCAGTACTCAGGGTGCTGGGTGCTCAGTACTCAGGGTGCTGGGTGCTCAGTACTCAGGGTGCTGGGTGCTCAGTACTCAGGGTGCTGGGTGCTCAGTACTCAGGGTGCTGCGTGCTCAGTGCTCAGGGTGCTGGGTGCTCAGTACTCAGGGTGCTGGGTGCTCAGTACTCAGAGTGCTGGGTGCTCAGTGCTCGGGGTGCTGGGTGCTCAGTGCTGAGGGTGCTGTGTGCTCTGTGACCGGGGTGCTGGGTGCTCAGTACTCAGGGTGCTCAGTGCTCGGGGAGCTCGGTGCTCAGTACTCAGGGTGCTGGGTGCTCAGTACTCAGGGTGCTGCGTGCTCAGTGCTCGGGGTGCTCGGTGCTCAGTACTCAGGGTGCTCGGTGCTCAGTACTCAGGGTGCTGGGTGCTCAGTGCTCGGGGTGCTCGATGCTCAGTACGTTGGGTGCTCAGTACTCAGTGTGCTGGGTGCTCAGTGCTCAGGGTGCTGGGTGCTCAGTGCTCAGGGTGTTGGGAGCTCAGTGCTCAGGGTGCTTGATGCTCAGTACTCAGGGTGCAGGGTGCTCAGTGCTCAGGGTGCTGGGTGCTCAGTGCTCGGGGTGCTAGGTGCTCAGTACTCAGGGTGCTCAGTACTCAGGGTGCTGTGTGCTCAGGGCTCGGGGTGCTGGGTGCTCAGTACTCAGGGTGCTGCGTGCTCAGTGCTCGGTTTGCTAGGTGCTCAGTGCTCAGGGTGCTGGGTGCTCAGTACTCGGGGTGCTCGGTGCTCAGTACTCAGGGTGCTGGGTGCTCAGTACTCAGGGTGCTGGGTGCTCAGTGCTCAGCGTGATCGGTGCTCAGTCCTCAGGGTGCTCAGTACTCAGGGTGCTGGGTGCTCAGTACTCAGGGTGCTGGGTGCTCATTCTCGGGGTGCTGGGTGCTCAGTGCTCGGTGTGCTGTTTGCTCAGTACTCGGGGTGCTGGGTGCTCAGTGCTCAGCGTGCTGGGTGCTCAGTACTGACGGTACTCGGTTCTCAGTACTCAGGGTGCTGGGTGCTAATTCTCGGGGTGCTGGGTTCTCAGTGCTCGGGGTGCTGGGTGCTCTGTGCTCGGGGTGCTCGGTGCTCAGTACTCAGGGTGCTGGTTGCTCAGTACTCGGGGTGCTGGGTGCTCAGTGCTGAGGGTGCTGGGTGCTCAGTGCTCGGGGAGCTGGGTGCTCAGTGCTCAGGGTGCTGGCTGCTCAGTGCTCAGGGTGCTGGGTGCTCAGTACTCAGGGTGCTCGGTGCTCAGTACTCAGGGTGCTCAGCGCTCAGTACTCAGCGTGCTGGGTGCTCAGTGCTCAGGGTCCTTGGTGCTCAGTACTCAGGGTGCTCAGTGCTCAGTACTCAGCGTGCTTTGTGCTCAGTGCTCAGGGTGCTGGGTGCTCAGTACTCAGGGTGCTGGGTGTTCAGTACTCACGGTGCTCGGTGCTCAGTACTCGGGGTGCTGGGTGGTCATTACTCAGGGTGCTGGGTGCTCAGTGCTCGGGGTGCTCGGTGCTCAGTACTCTTGGTTCTGGGTGCTCAGTACTCAGGGTGCTAGGTGCTCAGTGCTCGGGGTGCTCGGTGCTCAGTGCTCAGGATGCTCGGTGCTCAGTACTCTTGGTGCTCGGTGCTCAGTACTCAGGGTGCTGGGTGCTCAGTGCTCGGGGTGCTGGGTGCTCAGTACTCAGGGTGCTGGGTGCTCAGTACTCAGGGTGCTGGGTGCTCAGTACTCAGGGTGCTGCGTGCTCAGTGCTCAGGGTGCTGGGTGCTCAGTACTCAGGGTGCTGGGTGCTCAGTACTCAGGGTGCTGGGTGCTCAGTGCTCAGGGTGATCGGTGCTCAGTCCTCAGTGTGCTCAGTACTCAGGGTGCTGGGTGCTCAGTGCTCGGGGTGCTGGGTGCTCAGTGCTGAGGATGCTGTGTGCTCTGTGATCGGGGTGCTGGGTGCTCAGTACTCAGGGTGCTCAGTGCTCGGGGAGCTCGGTGCTCAGTACTCAGGGTGCTGGGTGCTCAGTACTCAGTGCTCGGGGTCCTGGGTGCTCCGTGCTTGGGGTGCTGGGTGCTCAGCACTCAGGGTGCTTAGTGCTCAGTACTCAGGGTGCTCAGTGCTCGGGGTGCTGGGTGCTCAGTACGCAGGGTTCTGGGTGCTCAGTACTCAGGGTGCTGGGTGCTCAGTGCTCAGGGTGCTGGGTGCTCAGTACTCGGGGTGCTCGGTGCTCAGTACTCAGGGTGCTGGGTGCTCAGTGCTCGGGGTGCTCGATGCTCAGTATGTTGGGTGCTGGGTGCTCAGTACTCAGGGTGCTGGGTGCTCAGTACTCAGGGTGCTGGGTGCTCAGTACTCAGGGTGCTGGGTGCTCAGTACTCAGGGTGCTGCGTGCTCAGTGCTCAGGGTGCTGGGTGCTCAGTACTCAGGGTGCTGGGTGCTCAGTACTCAGGGTGCTGGGTGCTCAGTGCTCAGGGTGATCGGTGCTCAGTCCTCAGTGTGCTCAGTACTCAGGGTGCTGGGTGCTCAGTGCTCGGGGTGCTGGGTGCTCAGTGCTGAGGGTGCTGTGTGCTCTGTGATCGGGGTGCTGGGTGCTCAGTACTCAGGGTGCTCAGTGCTCGGGGAGCTCGGTGCTCAGTACTCAGGGTGCTGGGTGCTCAGTACTCAGTGCTTGGTGTCCTGGGTGCTCCGTGCTTGGGGTGCTGGGTGATCAGCGCTCAGGGTGCTTAGTGCTCAGTACTCAGGGTGCTCAGTGCTCAGGGTGCTGGGTGCTCAGTACCCAGGGTTCTCGGTGCTCAGTACTCAGGGTGCTGGGTGCTCAGTGCTCAGGGTGCTGGGTGCTCAGTACTCGGGGTGCTCGGTGCTCAGTACTCAGGATGCTGGGTGCTCAGTGCTCGGGGTGCTCGATGCTCAGTAGGTTGGGTGCTCAGTACTCAGGGTGCTGGGTGCTCAGTGCTCAGGGTCCTGGGTGCTCAGTGCTCAGGGTGCTGGGTGCTCAGTGCTCAGGGTGCTTGATGCTCAGTACTCAGGGTGCAGGGTGCTCAGTGCTCAGGGTGCTGGGTGCTCAGTGCTCGGGCTGCTAGGTGCTCAGTACTCAGGGTGCTCAGTACTCAGGGTGCTGTGTGCTCAGGGCTCGGGGTGCTGGGTGCTCAGTACTCAGGGTGCTGCGTGCTCAGTGCTCGGGTTGCTAGGTGCTCAGTGCTCAGGGTGCTGGGTGCTCAGTACTCGGGGTGCTCGGTGCTCAGTACTCAGGGTGCTGGGTGCTCAGTACTGAGGGTGCTGGGTGCTCAGTGCTCAGGGTGATCGGTGCTCAGTCCTCAGGGTGCTCAGTGCTCAGGGTGCTGGGTGCTCAGTACCCAGGGTTCTCGGTGCTCAGTACTCAGGGTGCTGGGTGCTCAGTGCTCAGGGTGCTGGGTGCTCAGTACTCGGGGTGCTCGGTGCTCAGTACTCAGGGTGCTGGGTGCTCAGTACTCAGGGTGCTGGGTGCTCATTCTCGGGGTGCTGGGTGCTCAGTGCTCGGTGTGCTGTTTGCTCAGTACTCGGGGTGCTGGGTGCTCAGTGCTCAGCGTGCTGGGTGCTCAGTACTGAGGGTACTCGGTTCTCAGTACTCAGGGTGCTGGGTGCTAATTCTCGGGGTGCTGGGTTCTCAGTGCTCGGGGTGCTGGGTGCTCAGTGCTCGGGGTGCTCGGTGCTCAGTAATCAGGGTGCTGGGTGCTCAGTACTCGGGGTGCTGGGTGCTCAGTGCTCAGGGTGCTGGGTGCTCAGTGCTCGGGGAGCTGGGTGCTCAGTGCTCAGGGTGCTGGCTGCTCAGTGCTCAGGGTGCTGGGTGCTCAGTACTCAGGGTGCTCGGTGCTCAGTACTCAGGGTGCTCAGTGCTCAGTACTCAGCGTGCTGGGTGCTCAGTGCTCAGGGTCCTTGGTGCTCAGTACTCAGGGTGCTCAGTGCTCAGTACTCAGCGTGCTTTGTGCTCAGTGCTCAGGGTGCTGGGTGCTCAGTACTCAGGGTGCTGGGTGCTCAGTACTCACGGTGCTCGGTGCTCAGTACTCGGGGTGCTGTGTGCTCATTACTCAGGGTGCTGGGTGCTCAGTGCTCGGGGTGCTCGGTGCTCAGTACTCTTGGTTCTGGGTGCTCAGTACTCAGGGTGCTAGGTGCTCAGTGCTCGGGGTGCTCGGTGCTCAGTGCTCAGGATGCTCGGTGCTCAGTACTCTTGGTGCTCGGTGCTCAGTACTCAGGGTGCTGGGTGCTCAGTGCTCGGGGTGCTGGGTGCTCAGTACTCAGGGTGCTGGGTGCTCAGTACTCAGGGTGC
The DNA here is from genome assembly GCF_018167655.1 of Microtus oregoni. Lineage (NCBI taxonomy): Eukaryota > Metazoa > Chordata > Mammalia > Rodentia > Cricetidae > Microtus > Microtus oregoni. The sequence goes on from NW_024543267.1 coordinate 300,886, forward strand.
TGGGTGCTCAGTACTCAGGTTGCTGGGTGCTCAGTGCTTGGGGTGCTGGGTGCTCAGTGTTCAGGGTGCTGGGTGCTTAGTGCTCGGGGTGCTGGGTGCTCAGTACTCGGGGTGCTCAGTGCTCAGTACTCAGGGTGCTGGGTGCTCAGTACTCAGGGTGCTGGGTTCTCAGTACTCAGGGTGCTGGGTGCTCAGTACTCAGGGTGCTGGGTGCTCAGTACTCAGGGTGCTGCGTGCTCAGTGCTCAGGGTGCTGGGTGCTCAGTACTCAGGGTGCTGGGTGCTCAGTACTCAGGGTGCTGAGTGCTCAGTGCTCAGGGTGATCGGTGCTCAGTCCTCAGTGTGCTCAGTACTCAGGGTGCTGGGTGCTCAGTGCTCGGGGTGCTAGGTGCTCAGTGCTGAGGGTGCTGTGTGCTCTGTGATCGGGGTGCTGGGTGCTCAGTACTCAGGGTGCTCAGTGCTCGGGGAGCTCGGTGCTCAGTACTCAGGGTGCTGGGTGCTCAGTACTAAGTGCTGGGTGTCCTGGGTGCTCCGTGCTTGGGGTGCTGGGTGATCAGCGCTCAGGGTGCTTAGTGCTCAGTACTCAGGGTGCTCAGTGCGCGGGGTGCTGGGTGCTCAGTACTCAGGGTTCTCGGTGCTCAGTACTCAGGGTGCTGGGTGCTCAGTGCTCAGGGTGCTGGGTGCTCAGTACTCGGGGTGCTCGGTGCTCAGTACTCAGAATGCTGGGTGCTCAGTGCTCGGGGTGCTCGATGCTCAGTAGGTTGGGTGCTCAGTACTCAGGGTGCTGGGTGCTCAGTGCTCAGGGTCCTGGGTGCTCAGTGCTCAGGGTGCTGGGTGCTCAGTGCTCAGGGTGCTGGGTGCTCAGTGCTCGGGGTGCTAGGTGCTCAGTACTCAGGGTGCTCAGTACTCAGGGTGCTGTGTGCTCAGGGCTCGGAGTGCTGGGTGCTCAGTACTCAGGGTGCTGCGTGCTCAGTGCTCGGGTTGCTAGGTGCTCAGTGCTCAGGGTGCTGGGTGCTCAGTACTCGGGGTGCTCGGTGCTCAGTACTCAGGGTGCTGGGTGCTCAGTACTCAGGGTGCTGGGTGCTCAGTGCTCAGGGTGATCGGTGCTCAGTCCTCATGGTGCTCAGTACTCAGGGTGCTGGGTGCTCAGTACTCAGGGTGCTGGGTGCTCATTCTCGGGGTGCTGGGTGCTCAGTGCTCGGTGTGCTGTTTGCTCAGTACTCGGGGTGCTGGGTGCTCAGTGCTCAGCGTGCTGGGTGCTCAGTACTGAGGGTACTCGGTTCTCAGTACTCAGGGTGCTGGGTGCTAATTCTCGGGGTGCTGGGTTCTCAGTGCTCGGGGTGCTGGGTGCTCAGTGCTCGGGGTGCTCGGTGCTCAGTACTCAGGGTGCTGGGTGCTCAGTACTCGGGGTGCTTGGTGCTCAGTGCTCAGGGTGCTGGGTGCTCAGTGCCCGGGGAGCTGGGTGCTCAGTGCTCAGGGTGCTGGCTGCTCAGTGCTCAGGGTGCTGGGTGCTCAGTACTCAGGGTGCTCGGTGCTCAGTACTCAGGGTGCTCAGCGCTCAGTACTCAGCGTGCTGGGTGCTCAGTGCTCAGGGTCCTTGGTGCTCAGTACTCAGGGTGCTCAGTGCTCAGTACTCAGCGTGCTTTGTGCTCAGTGCTCAGGGTGCTGGGTGCTCAGTACTCAGGGTGCTGGGTGTTCAGTACTCACGGTGCTCGGTGCTCAGTACTCGGGGTGCTGGGTGGTCATTACTCAGGGTGCTGGGTGCTCAGTGCTCGGGGTGCTCGGTGCTCAGTACTCTTGGTTCTGGGTGCTCAGTACTCAGGGTGCTAGGTGCTCAGTGCTCGGGGTGCTCGGTGCTCAGTGCTCAGGATGCTCGGTGCTCAGTACTCTTGGTGCTCGGTGCTCAGTACTCAGGGTGCTGGGTGCTCAGTGCTCGGGGTGCTGGGTGCTCAGTACTCAGGGTGCTGGGTGCTCAGTACTCAGGGTGCTGGGTGCTCAGTACTCAGGGTGCTGCGTGCTCAGTGCTCAGGGTGCTGGGTGCTCAGTACTCAGGGTGCTGGGTGCTCAGTACTCAGGGTGCTGGGTGCTCAGTGATCAGGGTGATCGGTGCTCAGTCCTCAGTGTGCTCAGTACTCAGGGTGCTGGGTGCTCAGTGCTCGGGGTGCTGGGTGCTCAGTGCTGAGGATGCTGTGTGCTCTGTGATCGGGGTGCTGGGTGCTCAGTACTCAGGGTGCTCAGTGCTCGGGGAGCTCGGTGCTCAGTACTCAGGGTGCTGGGTGCTCAGTACTCAGTGCTCGGGGTCCTGGGTGCTCCGTGCTTGGGGTGCTGGGTGCTCAGCACTCAGGGTGCTTAGTGCTCAGTACTCAGGGTGCTCAGTGCTCGGGGTGCTGGGTGCTCAGTACGCAGGGTTCTGGGTGCTCAGTACTCAGGGTGCTGGGTGCTCAGTGCTCAGGGTGCTGGGTGCTCAGTACTCGGGGTGCTCGGTGCTCAGTACTCAGGGTGCTGGGTGCTCAGTGCTCGGGGTGCTCGATGCTCAGTATGTTGGGTGCTGGGTGCTCAGTACTCAGGGTGCTGGGTGCTCAGTACTCAGGGTGCTGGGTGCTCAGTACTCAGGGTGCTGGGTGCTCAGTACTCAGGGTGCTGCGTGCTCAGTGCTCAGGGTGCTGGGTGCTCAGTACTCAGGGTGCTGGGTGCTCAGTACTCAGGGTGCTGGGTGCTCAGTGCTCAGGGTGATCGGTGCTCAGTCCTCAGTGTGCTCAGTACTCAGGGTGCTGGGTGCTCAGTGCTCGGGGTGCTGGGTGCTCAGTGCTGAGGGTGCTGTGTGCTCTGTGATCGGGGTGCTGGGTGCTCAGTACTCAGGGTGCTCAGTGCTCGGGGAGCTCGGTGCTCAGTACTCAGGGTGCTGGGTGCTCAGTACTCAGTGCTTGGTGTCCTGGGTGCTCCGTGCTTGGGGTGCTGGGTGATCAGCGCTCAGGGTGCTTAGTGCTCAGTACTCAGGGTGCTCAGTGCTCAGGGTGCTGGGTGCTCAGTACCCAGGGTTCTCGGTGCTCAGTACTCAGGGTGCTGGGTGCTCAGTGCTCAGGGTGCTGGGTGCTCAGTACTCGGGGTGCTCGGTGCTCAGTACTCAGGATGCTGGGTGCTCAGTGCTCGGGGTGCTCGATGCTCAGTAGGTTGGGTGCTCAGTACTCAGGGTGCTGGGTGCTCAGTGCTCAGGGTCCTGGGTGCTCAGTGCTCAGGGTGCTGGGTGCTCAGTGCTCAGAGTGCTTGATGCTCAGTACTCAGGGTGCAGGGTGCTCAGTGCTCGGGTTGCTAGGTGCTCAGTACTCAGGGTGCTCAGTACTCAGGGTGCTGTGTGCTCAGGGCTCGGGGTGCTGGGTGCTCAGTACTCAGGGTGCTGCGTGCTCAGTGCTCGGGTTGCTAGGTGCTCAGTGCTCAGGGTGCTGGGTGCTCAGTACTCGGGGTGCTCGGTGCTCAGTACTCAGGGTGCTGGGTGCTCAGTACTGAGGGTGCTGGGTGCTCAGTGCTCAGGGTGATCGGTGCTCAGTCCTCAGGGTGCTCAGTGCTCAGGGTGCTGGGTGCTCAGTACCCAGGGTTCTCGGTGCTCAGTACTCAGGGTGCTGGGTGCTCAGTGCTCAGGGTGCTGGGTGCTCAGTACTCGGGGTGCTCGGTGCTCAGTACTCAGGGTGCTGGGTGCTCAGTACTCAGGGTGCTGGGTGCTCATTCTCGGGGTGCTGGGTGCTCAGTGCTCGGTGTGCTGTTTGCTCAGTACTCGGGGTGCTGGGTGCTCAGTGCTCAGCGTGCTGGGTGCTCAGTACTGAGGGTACTCGGTTCTCAGTACTCAGGGTGCTGGGTGCTAATTCTCGGGGTGCTGGGTTCTCAGTGCTCGGGGTGCTGGGTGCTCAGTGCTCGGGGTGCTCGGTGCTCAGTAATCAGGGTGCTGGGTGCTCAGTACTCGGGGTGCTGGGTGCTCAGTGCTCAGGGTGCTGGGTGCTCAGTGCTCGGGGAGCTGGGTGCTCAGTGCTCAGGGTGCTGGCTGCTCAGTGCTCAGGGTGCTGGGTGCTCAGTACTCAGGGTGCTCGGTGCTCAGTACTCAGGGTGCTCAGCGCTCAGTACTCAGCGTGCTGGGTGCTCAGTGCTCAGGGTCCTTGGTGCTCAGTACTCAGGGTGCTCAGTGCTCAGTACTCAGCGTGCTTTGTGCTCAGTGCTCAGGGTGCTGGGTGCTCAGTACTCAGGGTGCTGGGTGCTCAGTACTCACGGTGCTCGGTGCTCAGTACTCGGGGTGCTGTGTGCTCATTACTCAGGGTGCTGGGTGCTCAGTGCTCGGGGTGCTCGGTGCTCAGTACTCTTGGTTCTGGGTGCTCAGTACTCAGGGTGCTAGGTGCTCAGTGCTCGGGGTGCTCGGTGCTCAGTGCTCAGGATGCTCGGTGCTCAGTACTCTTGGTGCTCGGTGCTCAGTACTCAGGGTGCTGGGTGCTCAGTGCTCGGGGTGCTGGGTGCTCAGTACTCAGGGTGCTGGGTGCTCAGTACTCAGGGTGCTGGGTGCTCAGTACTCAGGTTGCTGGGTGCTCAGTGCTTGGGGTGCTGGGTGCTCAGTGTTCAGGGTGCTGGGTGCTTAGTGCTCGGGGTGCTGGGTGCTCAGTACTCGGGGTGCTCAGTGCTCAGTACTCAGGGTGCTGGGTGCTCAGTACTCAGGGTGCTGCGTGCTCAGTGCTCAGGGTGCTGGGTGCTCAGTACTCAGGGTGCTGGGTGCTCAGTACTCAGGGTGCTGAGTGCTCAGTGCTCAGGGTGATCGGTGCTCAGTCCTCAGTGTGCTCAGTACTCAGGGTGCTGGGTGCTCAGTGCTCGGGGTGCTAGGTGCTCAGTGCTGAGGGTGCTGTGTGCTCTGTGATCGGGGTGCTGGGTGCTCAGTACTCAGGGTGCTCAGTGCTCGGGGAGCTCGGTGCTCAGTACTCAGGGTGCTGGGTGCTCAGTACTAAGTGCTGGGTGTCCTGGGTGCTCCGTGCTTGGGGTGCTGGGTGATCAGCGCTCAGGGTGCTTAGTGCTCAGTACTCAGGGTGCTCAGTGCGCGGGGTGCTGGGTGCTCAGTACTCAGGGTTCTCGGTGCTCAGTACTCAGGGTGCTGGGTGCTCAGTGCTCAGGGTGCTGGGTGCTCAGTACTCGGGGTGCTCGGTGCTCAGTACTCAGAATGCTGGGTGCTCAGTGCTCGGGGTGCTCGATGCTCAGTAGGTTGGGTGCTCAGTACTCAGGGTGCTGGGTGCTCAGTGCTCAGGGTCCTGGGTGCTCAGTGCTCAGGGTGCTGGGTGCTCAGTGCTCAGGGTGCTGGGTGCTCAGTGCTCGGGGTGCTAGGTGCTCAGTACTCAGGGTGCTCAGTACTCAGGGTGCTGTGTGCTCAGGGCTCGGAGTGCTGGGTGCTCAGTACTCAGGGTGCTGCGTGCTCAGTGCTCGGGTTGCTAGGTGCTCAGTGCTCAGGGTGCTGGGTGCTCAGTACTCGGGGTGCTCGGTGCTCAGTACTCAGGGTGCTGGGTGCTCAGTACTCAGGGTGCTGGGTGCTCAGTGCTCAGGGTGATCGGTGCTCAGTCCTCATGGTGCTCAGTACTCAGGGTGCTGGGTGCTCAGTACTCAGGGTGCTGGGTGCTCATTCTCGGGGTGCTGGGTGCTCAGTGCTCGGTGTGCTGTTTGCTCAGTACTCGGGGTGCTGGGTGCTCAGTGCTCAGCGTGCTGGGTGCTCAGTACTGAGGGTACTCGGTTCTCAGTACTCAGGGTGCTGGGTGCTAATTCTCGGGGTGCTGGGTTCTCAGTGCTCGGGGTGCTGGGTGCTCAGTGCTCGGGGTGCTCGGTGCTCAGTACTCAGGGTGCTGGGTGCTCAGTACTCGGGGTGCTTGGTGCTCAGTGCTCAGGGTGCTGGGTGCTCAGTGCCCGGGGAGCTGGGTGCTCAGTGCTCAGGGTGCTGGCTGCTCAGTGCTCAGGGTGCTGGGTGCTCAGTACTCAGGGTGCTCGGTGCTCAGTACTCAGGGTGCTCAGCGCTCAGTACTCAGCGTGCTGGGTGCTCAGTGCTCAGGGTCCTTGGTGCTCAGTACTCAGGGTGCTCAGTGCTCAGTACTCAGCGTGCTTTGTGCTCAGTGCTCAGGGTGCTGGGTGCTCAGTACTCAGGGTGCTGGGTGCTCAGTACTCACGGTGCTCGGTGCTCAGTACTCGGGGTGCTGGGTGCTCATTACTCAGGGTGCTGGGTGCTCAGTGCTCGGGGTGCTCGGTGCTCAGTACTCTTGGTTCTGGGTGCTCAGTACTCAGGGTGCTAGGTGCTCAGTGCTCGGGGTGCTCGGTGCTCAGTGCTCAGGATGCTCGGTGCTCAGTACTCTTGGTGCTCGGTGCTCAGTACTCAGGGTGCTGGGTGCTCAGTGCTCGGGGTGCTGGGTGCTCAGTACTCAGGGTGCTGGGTGCTCAGTACTCAGTGTGCTGGGTGCTCAGTACTCATGTTGCTGGGTGCTCAGTGCTTGGGGTGCTGGGTGCTCAGTGTTCAGGGTGCTGGGTGCTTAGTGCTCGGGGTGCTCGATGCTCAGTACTCAGGGTGCTGGGTGCTCAGTGCTCGGGGTGCTCGATGCTCAGTACGTTGGGTGCTCAGTACTCAGGGTGCTGGGTGCTCAGTCCTCAGGGTGCTGGGTGCTCAGTGCTCAGGGTGCTGGGTGCTCAGTGCTCAGGGTGCTTGATGCTCAGTACTCATTGTGCAGGGTGCTCAGTGCTCAGGGTGCTGGGTGCTCAGTGCTCGGGGTGCTAGGTGCTCAGTACTCAGGGTGCTCAGTACTCAGGGTGCTGTGTGCTCAGGGCTCGGGGTGCTGGGTGCTCAGTACTCAGGGTGCTGCGTGCTCAGTGCTCGGGTTGCTAGGTGCTCAGTGCTCAGGGTGCTGGGTGCTCAGTACTCGGGGTGCTCGGTGCTCAGTACTCAGGGTGCTGGGTGCTCAGTGCTCGGGGTGCTAGGTGCTCAGTACTCAGGGTGCTCAGTACTCAGGGTGCTGTGTGCTCAGGGCTCGGGGTGCTGGGTGCTCAGTACTCAGGGTGCTGCGTGCTCAGTGCTCGGGTTGCTAGGTGCTCAGTGCTCAGGGTGCTGGGTGCTCAGTACTCGGGGTGCTCGGTGCTCAGTACTCAGGGTGCTGGGTGCTCAGTGCCCGGGGAGCTGGGTGCTCAGTGCTCAGGGTGCTGGCTGCTCAGTGCTCAGGGTGCTGGGTGCTCAGTACTCAGGGTGCTCGGTGCTCAGTACTCAGGGTGCTCAGCGCTCAGTACTCAGCGTGCTGGGTGCTCAGTGCTCAGGGTCCTTGGTGCTCAGTACTCAGGGTGCTCAGTGCTCAGTACTCAGCGTGCTTTGTGCTCAGTGCTCAGGGTGCTGGGTGCTCAGTACTCAGGGTGCTGGGTGTTCAGTACTCACGGTGCTCGGTGCTCAGTACTCGGGGTGCTGGGTGGTCATTACTCAGGGTGCTGGGTGCTCAGTGCTCGGGGTGCTCGGTGCTCAGTACTCTTGGTTCTGGGTGCTCAGTACTCAGGGTGCTAGGTGCTCAGTGCTCGGGGTGCTCGGTGCTCAGTGCTCAGGATGCTCTGTGCTCAGTACTCTTGGTGCTCGGTGCTCAGTACTCAGGGTGCTGGGTGCTCAGTGCTCGGGGTGCTGGGTGCTCAGTACTCAGGGTGCTGGGTGCTCAGTACTCAGGGTGCTGGGTGCTCAGTACTCAGGGTGCTGCGTGCTCAGTGCTCAGGGTGCTGGGTGCTCAGTACTCAGGGTGCTGGGTGCTCAGTACTCAGGGTGCTGGGTGCTCAGTGCTCAGGGTGATCGGTGCTCAGTCCTCAGTGTGCTCAGTACTCAGGGTGCTGGGTGCTCAGTGCTCGGGGTGCTGGGTGCTCAGTGCTGAGGATGCTGTGTGCTCTGTGATCGGGGTGCTGGGTGCTCAGTACTCAGGGTGCTCAGTGCTCGGGGAGCTCGGTGCTCAGTACTCAGGGTGCTGGGTGCTCAGTACTCAGTGCTCGGGGTCCTGGGTGCTCCGTGCTTGGGGTGCTGGGTGCTCAGCACTCAGGGTGCTTAGTGCTCAGTACTCAGGGTGCTCAGTGCTCGGGGTGCTGGGTGCTCAGTACGCAGGGTTCTGGGTGCTCAGTACTCAGGGTGCTGGGTGCTCAGTGCTCAGGGTGCTGGGTGCTCAGTACTCGGGGTGCTCGGTGCTCAGTACTCAGGGTGCTGGGTGCTCAGTGCTCGGGGTGCTCGATGCTCAGTATGTTGGGTGCTGGGTGCTCAGTACTCAGGGTGCTGGGTGCTCAGTACTCAGGGTGCTGGGTGCTCAGTACTCAGGGTGCTGGGTGCTCAGTACTCAGGGTGCTGCGTGCTCAGTGCTCAGGGTGCTGGGTGCTCAGTACTCAGGGTGCTGGGTGCTCAGTACTCAGGGTGCTGGGTGCTCAGTGCTCAGGGTGATCGGTGCTCAGTCCTCAGTGTGCTCAGTACTCAGGGTGCTGGGTGCTCAGTGCTCGGGGTGCTGGGTGCTCAGTGCTGAGGGTGCTGTGTGCTCTGTGATCGGGGTGCTGGGTGCTCAGTACTCAGGGTGCTCAGTGCTCGGGGAGCTCGGTGCTCAGTACTCAGGGTGCTGGGTGCTCAGTACTCAGTGCTTGGTGTCCTGGGTGCTCCGTGCTTGGGGTGCTGGGTGATCAGCGCTCAGGGTGCTTAGTGCTCAGTACTCAGGGTGCTCAGTGCTCAGGGTGCTGGGTGCTCAGTACCCAGGGTTCTCGGTGCTCAGTACTCAGGGTGCTGGGTGCTCAGTGCTCAGGGTGCTGGGTGCTCAGTACTCGGGGTGCTCGGTGCTCAGTACTCAGGATGCTGGGTGCTCAGTGCTCGGGGTGCTCGATGCTCAGTAGGTTGGGTGCTCAGTACTCAGGGTGCTGGGTGCTCAGTGCTCAGGGTCCTGGGTGCTCAGTGCTCAGGGTGCTGGGTGCTCAGTGCTCAGAGTGCTTGATGCTCAGTACTCAGGGTGCAGGGTGCTCAGTGCTCGGGTTGCTAGGTGCTCAGTACTCAGGGTGCTCAGTACTCAGGGTGCTGTGTGCTCAGGGCTCGGGGTGCTGGGTGCTCAGTACTCAGGGTGCTGCGTGCTCAGTGCTCGGGTTGCTAGGTGCTCAGTGCTCAGGGTGCTGGGTGCTCAGTACTCGGGGTGCTCGGTGCTCAGTACTCAGGGTGCTGGGTGCTCAGTACTGAGGGTGCTGGGTGCTCAGTGCTCAGGGTGATCGGTGCTCAGTCCTCAGGGTGCTCAGTGCTCAGGGTGCTGGGTGCTCAGTACCCAGGGTTCTCGGTGCTCAGTACTCAGGGTGCTGGGTGCTCAGTGCTCAGGGTGCTGGGTGCTCAGTACTCGGGGTGCTCGGTGCTCAGTACTCAGGGTGCTGGGTGCTCAGTACTCAGGGTGCTGGGTGCTCATTCTCGGGGTGCTGGGTGCTCAGTGCTCGGTGTGCTGTTTGCTCAGTACTCGGGGTGCTGGGTGCTCAGTGCTCAGCGTGCTGGGTGCTCAGTACTGAGGGTACTCGGTTCTCAGTACTCAGGGTGCTGGGTGCTAATTCTCGGGGTGCTGGGTTCTCAGTGCTCGGGGTGCTGGGTGCTCAGTGCTCGGGGTGCTCGGTGCTCAGTAATCAGGGTGCTGGGTGCTCAGTACTCGGGGTGCTGGGTGCTCAGTGCTCAGGGTGCTGGGTGCTCAGTGCTCGGGGAGCTGGGTGCTCAGTGCTCAGGGTGCTGGCTGCTCAGTGCTCAGGGTGCTGGGTGCTCAGTACTCAGGGTGCTCGGTGCTCAGTACTCAGGGTGCTCAGCGCTCAGTACTCAGCGTGCTGGGTGCTCAGTGCTCAGGGTCCTTGGTGCTCAGTACTCAGGGTGCTCAGTGCTCAGTACTCAGCGTGCTTTGTGCTCAGTGCTCAGGGTGCTGGGTGCTCAGTACTCAGGGTGCTGGGTGCTCAGTACTCACGGTGCTCGGTGCTCAGTACTCGGGGTGCTGTGTGCTCATTACTCAGGGTGCTGGGTGCTCAGTGCTCGGGGTGCTCGGTGCTCAGTACTCTTGGTTCTGGGTGCTCAGTACTCAGGGTGCTAGGTGCTCAGTGCTCGGGGTGCTCGGTGCTCAGTGCTCAGGATGCTCGGTGCTCAGTACTCTTGGTGCTCGGTGCTCAGTACTCAGGGTGCTGGGTGCTCAGTGCTCGGGGTGCTGGGTGCTCAGTACTCAGGGTGCTGGGTGCTCAGTACTCAGGGTGCTGGGTGCTCAGTACTCAGGTTGCTGGGTGCTCAGTGCTTGGGGTGCTGGGTGCTCAGTGTTCAGGGTGCTGGGTGCTTAGTGCTCGGGGTGCTGGGTGCTCAGTACTCGGGGTGCTCAGTGCTCAGTACTCAGGGTGCTGGGTGCTCAGTACTCAGGGTGCTGCGTGCTCAGTGCTCAGGGTGCTGGGTGCTCAGTACTCAGGGTGCTGGGTGCTCAGTACTCAGGGTGCTGAGTGCTCAGTGCTCAGGGTGATCGGTGCTCAGTCCTCAGTGTGCTCAGTACTCAGGGTGCTGGGTGCTCAGTGCTCGGGGTGCTAGGTGCTCAGTGCTGAGGGTGCTGTGTGCTCTGTGATCGGGGTGCTGGGTGCTCAGTACTCAGGGTGCTCAGTGCTCGGGGAGCTCGGTGCTCAGTACTCAGGGTGCTGGGTGCTCAGTACTAAGTGCTGGGTGTCCTGGGTGCTCCGTGCTTGGGGTGCTGGGTGATCAGCGCTCAGGGTGCTTAGTGCTCAGTACTCAGGGTGCTCAGTGCGCGGGGTGCTGGGTGCTCAGTACTCAGGGTTCTCGGTGCTCAGTACTCAGGGTGCTGGGTGCTCAGTGCTCAGGGTGCTGGGTGCTCAGTACTCGGGGTGCTCGGTGCTCAGTACTCAGAATGCTGGGTGCTCAGTCCTCGGGGTGCTCGATGCTCAGTAGGTTGGGTGCTCAGTACTCAGGGTGCTGGGTGCTCAGTGCTCAGGGTCCTGGGTGCTCAGTGCTCAGGGTGCTGGGTGCTCAGTGCTCAGGGTGCTGGGTGCTCAGTGCTCGGGGTGCTAGGTGCTCAGTACTCAGGGTGCTCAGTACTCAGGGTGCTGTGTGCTCAGGGCTCGGAGTGCTGGGTGCTCAGTACTCAGGGTGCTGCGTGCTCAGTGCTCGGGTTGCTAGGTGCTCAGTGCTCAGGGTGCTGGGTGCTCAGTACTCGGGGTGCTCGGTGCTCAGTACTCAGGGTGCTGGGTGCTCAGTACTCAGGGTGCTGGGTGCTCAGTGCTCAGGGTGATCGGTGCTCAGTCCTCATGGTGCTCAGTACTCAGGGTGCTGGGTGCTCAGTACTCAGGGTGCTGGGTGCTCATTCTCGGGGTGCTGGGTGCTCAGTGCTCGGTGTGCTGTTTGCTCAGTACTCGGGGTGCTGGGTGCTCAGTGCTCAGCGTGCTGGGTGCTCAGTACTGAGGGTACTCGGTTCTCAGTACTCAGGGTGCTGGGTGCTAATTCTCGGGGTGCTGGGTTCTCAGTGCTCGGGGTGCTGGGTGCTCAGTGCTCGGGGTGCTCGGTGCTCAGTACTCAGGGTGCTGGGTGCTCAGTACTCGGGGTGCTTGGTGCTCAGTGCTCAGGGTGCTGGGTGCTCAGTGCCCGGGGAGCTGGGTGCTCAGTGCTCAGGGTGCTGGCTGCTCAGTGCTCAGGGTGCTGGGTGCTCAGTACTCAGGGTGCTCGGTGCTCAGTACTCAGGGTGCTCAGCGCTCAGTACTCAGCGTGCTGGGTGCTCAGTGCTCAGGGTCCTTGGTGCTCAGTACTCAGGGTGCTCAGTGCTCAGTACTCAGCGTGCTTTGTGCTCAGTGCTCAGGGTGCTGGGTGCTCAGTACTCAGGGTGCTGGGTGCTCAGTACTCACGGTGCTCGGTGCTCAGTACTCGGGGTGCTGGGTGCTCATTACTCAGGGTGCTGGGTGCTCAGTGCTCGGGGTGCTCGGTGCTCAGTACTCTTGGTTCTGGGTGCTCAGTACTCAGGGTGCTAGGTGCTCAGTGCTCGGGGTGCTCGGTGGTCAGTGCTCAGGATGCTCGGTGCTCAGTACTCTTGGTGCTCGGTGCTCAGTACTCAGGGTGCTGGGTGCTCAGTGCTCGGGGTGCTGGGTGCTCAGTACTCAGGGTGCTGGGTGCTCAGTACTCAGTGTGCTGGGTGCTCAGTACTCATGTTGCTGGGTGCTCAGTGCTTGGGGTGCTGGGTGCTCAGTGTTCAGGGTGCTGGGTGCTTAGTGCTCGGGGTGCTCGATGCTCAGTACTCAGGGTGCTGGGTGCTCAGTGCTCGGGGTGCTCGATGCTCAGTACGTTGGGTGCTCAGTACTCAGGGTGCTGGGTGCTCAGTCCTCAGGGTGCTGGGTGCTCAGTGCTCAGGGTGCTGGGTGCTCAGTGCTCAGGGTGCTTGATGCTCAGTACTCATTGTGCAGGGTGCTCAGTGCTCAGGGTGCTGGGTGCTCAGTGCTCGGGGTGCTAGGTGCTCAGTACTCAGGGTGCTCAGTACTCAGGGTGCTGTGTGCTCAGGGCTCGGGGTGCTGGGTGCTCAGTACTCAGGGTGCTGCGTGCTCAGTGCTCGGGTTGCTAGGTGCTCAGTGCTCAGGGTGCTGGGTGCTCAGTACTCGGGGTGCTCGGTGCTCAGTACTCAGGGTGCTGGGTGCTCAGTACTCAGGGTGCTGGGTGCTCAGTGCTCAGCGTGATCGGTGCTCAGTCCTCAGGGTGCTCAGTACTCAGGGTGCTGGGTGCTCAGTACTCAGGGTGCTGGGTGCTCATTCTCGGGGTGCTGGGTGCTCAGTGCTCGGTGTGCTGTTTGCTCAGTACTCGGGGTGCTGGGTGCTCAGTGCTCAGCGTGCTGGGTGCTCAGTACTGAGGGTACTCGGTTCTCAGTACTCAGGGTGCTGGGTGCTAATTCTCGGGGTGCTGTGTTCTCAGTGCTCGGGGTGCTGGGTGCTCAGTGCTGAGGGTGCTGTGTGCTCTGTGATCGGGGTGCTGGGTGCTCAGTACTCAGGGTGCTCAGTGCTCGGGGTGCTCAGTACTCAGGGTGCTGGGTGCTCAGTACTCAGGTTGCTGGGTGCTCAGTGCTTGGGGTGCTGGGTGCTCAGTGTTCAGGGTGCTGGGTGCTTAGTGCTCGGGGTGCTCGATGCTCAGTACTCAGGGTGCTGGGTGCTCAGTACTCAGTGCTTGGTGTCCTGGGTGCTCCGTGCTTGGGGTGCTGGGTGATCAGCGCTCAGGGTGCTTAGTGCTCAGTACTCAGGGTGCTCAGTGCTCAGGGTGCTGTGTGCTCAGTACCCAGGGTTCTCGGTGCTCAGTACTCAGGGTGCTGGGTGCTCAGTGCTCAGGGTGCTGGGTGCTCAGTACTCGGGGTGCTCGGTGCTCAGTACTCAGGATGCTGGGTGCTCAGTGCTCGGGGTGCTCGATGCTCAGTAGGTTGGGTGCTCAGTACTCAGGGTGCTGGGTGCTCAGTGCTCAGGGTCCTGGGTGCTCAGTGCTCAGGGTGCTGGGTGCTCAGTGCTCAGGGTGCTTGATGCTCAGTACTCAGGGTGCAGGGTGCTCAGTGCTCAGGGTGCTGGGTGCTCAGTGCTCGGGGTGCTAGGTGCTCAGTACTCAGGGTGCTCAGTACTCAGGGTGCTGTGTGCTCAGGGCTCGGGGTGCTGGGTGCTCAGTACTCAGGGTGCTGCGTGCTCAGTGCTCGGGTTGCTAGGTGCTCAGTGCTCAGGGTGCTGGGTGCTCAGTACTCGGGGTGCTCGGTGCTCAGTACTCAGGGTGCTGGGTGCTCAGTACTGAGGGTGCTGGGTGCTCAGTGCTCAGGGTGATCGGTGCTCAGTCCTCAGGGTGCTCAGTACTCAGGGTGCTGGGTGCTCAGTACTCAGGGTGCTGGGTGCTCATTCTCGGGGTGCTGGGTGCTCAGTGCTCGGTGTGCTGTTTGCTCAGTACTCGGGGTGCTTTGTGCTCAGTGCTCAGCGTGCTGGGTGCTCAGTACTGAGGGTACTCGGTTCTCAGTACTCAGGGTGCTGGGTGCTAATTCTCGGGGTGCTGGGTTCTCAGTGCTCGGGGTGCTGGGTGCTCAGTGCTCGGGGTGCTCGGTGCTCAGTACTCAGGGTGCTGGGTGCTCAGTACTCGGGGTGCTGGGTGCTCAGTGCTCAGGGTGCTGGGTGCTCAGTGCTCGGGGAGCTGGGTGCTCAGTGCTCAGGGTGCTGGCTGCTCAGTGCTCAGGGTGCTGGGTGCTCAGTACTCAGGGTGCTCGGTGCTCAGTACTCAGGGTGCTCAGCGCTCAGTACTCAGCGTGCTGGGTGCTCAGTGCTCAGGGTCCTTGGTGCTCAGTACTCAGGGTGCTCAGTGCTCAGTACTCAGCGTGCTTTGTGCTCAGTGCTCAGGGTGCTGGGTGCTCAGTACTCAGGGTGCTGGGTGCTCAGTACTCACGGTGCTCGGTGCTCAGTACTCGGGGTGCTGGGTGCTCATTACTCAGGGTGCTGGGTGCTCAGTGCTCGGGGTGCTCGGTGCTCAGTACTCTTGGTTCTGGGTGCTCAGTACTCAGGGTGCTAGGTGCTCAGTGCTCGGGGTGCTCGGTGCTCAGTGCTCAGGATGCTCGGTGCTCAGTACTCTTGGTGCTCGGTGCTCAGTACTCAGGGTGCTGGGTGCTCAGTGCTCGGGGTGCTGGGTGCTCAGTACTCAGGGTGCTGGGTGCTCAGTACTCAGGGTGCTGGGTGCTCAGTACTCAGGTTGCTGGGTGCTCAGTGCTTGGGGTGCTGGGTGCTCAGTGTTCAGGGTGCTGGGTGCTTAGTGCTCGGGGTGCTGGGTGCTCAGTACTCGGGGTGCTCAGTGCTCAGTACTCAGGGTGCTGGGTGCTCAGTACTCAGGGTGCTGGGTTCTCAGTACTCAGGGTGCTGGGTGCTCAGTACTCAGGGTGCTGGGTGCTCAGTACTCAGGGTGCTGCGTGCTCAGTGCTCAGGGTGCTGGGTGCTCAGTACTCAGGGTGCTGGGTGCTCAGTACTCAGGGTGCTGGGTGCTCAGTGCTCAGGGTGATCGGTGCTCAGTCCTCAGTGTGCTCAGTACTCAGGGTGCTGGGTGCTCAGTGCTCGGGGTGCTAGGTGCTCAGTGCTGAGGGTGCTGTGTGCTCTGTGATCGGGGTGCTGGGTGCTCAGTACTCAGGGTGCTCAGTGCTCGGGGAGCTCGGTGCTCAGTACTCAGGGTGCTGGGTGCTCAGTACTAAGTGCTGGGTGTCCTGGGTGCTCCGTGCTTGGGGTGCTGGGTGATCAGCGCTCAGGGTGCTTAGTGCTCAGTACTCAGGGTGCTCAGTGCGCGGGGTGCTGGGTGCTCAGTACTCAGGGTTCTCGGTGCTCAGTACTCAGGGTGCTGGGTGCTCAGTGCTCAGGGTGCTGGGTGCTCAGTACTCGGGGTGCTCGATGCTCAGTACTCAGGGTGCTGGGTGCTCAGTACTCAGTGCTTGGTGTCCTGGGTGCTCCGTGCTTGGGGTGCTGGGTGATCAGCGCTCAGGGTGCTTAGTGCTCAGTACTCAGGGTGCTCAGTGCTCAGGGTGCTGTGTGCTCAGTACCCAGGGTTCTCGGTGCTCAGTACTCAGGGTGCTGGGTGCTCAGTGCTCAGGGTGCTGGGTGCTCAGTACTCGGGGTGCTCGGTGCTCAGTACTCAGGATGCTGGGTGCTCAGTGCTCGGGGTGCTCGATGCTCAGTAGGTTGGGTGCTCAGTACTCAGGGTGCTGGGTGCTCAGTGCTCAGGGTCCTGGGTGCTCAGTGCTCAGGGTGCTGGGTGCTCAGTGCTCAGGGTGCTTGATGCTCAGTACTCAGGGTGCAGGGTGCTCAGTGCTCAGGGTGCTGGGTGCTCAGTGCTCGGGGTGCTAGGTGCTCAGTACTCAGGGTGCTCAGTACTCAGGGTGCTGTGTGCTCAGGGCTCGGGGTGCTGGGTGCTCAGTACTCAGGGTGCTGCGTGCTCAGTGCTCGGGTTGCTAGGTGCTCAGTGCTCAGGGTGCTGGGTGCTCAGTACTCGGGGTGCTCGGTGCTCAGTACTCAGGGTGCTGGGTGCTCAGTACTGAGGGTGCTGGGTGCTCAGTGCTCAGGGTGATCGGTGCTCAGTCCTCAGGGTGCTCAGTACTCAGGGTGCTGGGTGCTCAGTACTCAGGGTGCTGGGTGCTCATTCTCGGGGTGCTGGGTGCTCAGTGCTCGGTGTGCTGTTTGCTCAGTACTCGGGGTGCTTTGTGCTCAGTGCTCAGCGTGCTGGGTGCTCAGTACTGAGGGTACTCGGTTCTCAGTACTCAGGGTGCTGGGTGCTAATTCTCGGGGTGCTGGGTTCTCAGTGCTCGGGGTGCTGGGTGCTCAGTGCTCGGGGTGCTCGGTGCTCAGTACTCAGGGTGCTGGGTGCTCAGTACTCGGGGTGCTGGGTGCTCAGTGCTCAGGGTGCTGGGTGCTCAGTGCTCGGGGAGCTGGGTGCTCAGTGCTCAGGGTGCTGGCTGCTCAGTGCTCAGGGTGCTGGGTGCTCAGTACTCAGGGTGCTCGGTGCTCAGTACTCAGGGTGCTCAGCGCTCAGTACTCAGCGTGCTGGGTGCTCAGTGCTCAGGGTCCTTGGTGCTCAGTACTCAGGGTGCTCAGTGCTCAGTACTCAGCGTGCTTTGTGCTCAGTGCTCAGGGTGCTGGGTGCTCAGTACTCAGGGTGCTGGGTGCTCAGTACTCACGGTGCTCGGTGCTCAGTACTCGGGGTGCTGGGTGCTCATTACTCAGGGTGCTGGGTGCTCAGTGCTCGGGGTGCTCGGTGCTCAGTACTCTTGGTTCTGGGTGCTCAGTACTCAGGGTGCTAGGTGCTCAGTGCTCGGGGTGCTCGGTGCTCAGTGCTCAGGATGCTCGGTGCTCAGTACTCTTGGTGCTCGGTGCTCAGTACTCAGGGTGCTGGGTGCTCAGTGCTCGGGGTGCTGGGTGCTCAGTACTCAGGGTGCTGGGTGCTCAGTACTCAGGGTGCTGGGTGCTCAGTACTCAGGTTGCTGGGTGCTCAGTGCTTGGGGTGCTGGGTGCTCAGTGTTCAGGGTGCTGGGTGCTTAGTGCTCGGGGTGCTGGGTGCTCAGTACTCGGGGTGCTCAGTGCTCAGTACTCAGGGTGCTGGGTGCTCAGTACTCAGGGTGCTGGGTTCTCAGTACTCAGGGTGCTGGGTGCTCAGTACTCAGGGTGCTGGGTGCTCAGTACTCAGGGTGCTGCGTGCTCAGTGCTCAGGGTGCTGGGTGCTCAGTACTCAGGGTGCTGGGTGCTCAGTACTCAGGGTGCTGGGTGCTCAGTGCTCAGGGTGATCGGTGCTCAGTCCTCAGTGTGCTCAGTACTCAGGGTGCTGGGTGCTCAGTGCTCGGGGTGCTAGGTGCTCAGTGCTGAGGGTGCTGTGTGCTCTGTGATCGGGGTGCTGGGTGCTCAGTACTCAGGGTGCTCAGTGCTCGGGGAGCTCGGTGCTCAGTACTCAGGGTGCTGGGTGCTCAGTACTAAGTGCTGGGTGTCCTGGGTGCTCCGTGCTTGGGGTGCTGGGTGATCAGCGCTCAGGGTGCTTAGTGCTCAGTACTCAGGGTGCTCAGTGCGCGGGGTGCTGGGTGCTCAGTACTCAGGGTTCTCGGTGCTCAGTACTCAGGGTGCTGGGTGCTCAGTGCTCAGGGTGCTGGGTGCTCAGTACTCGGGGTGCTCGGTGCTCAGTACTCAGAATGCTGGGTGCTCAGTGCTCGGGGTGCTCGATGCTCAGTAGGTTGGGTGCTCAGTACTCAGGGTGCTGGGTGCTCAGTGCTCAGGGTCCTGGGTGCTCAGTGCTCAGGGTGCTGGGTGCTCAGTGCTCAGGGTGCTGGGTGCTCAGTGCTCGGGGTGCTAGGTGCTCAGTACTCAGGGTGCTCAGTACTCAGGGTGCTGTGTGCTCAGGGCTCGGAGTGCTGGGTGCTCAGTACTCAGGGTGCTGCGTGCTCAGTGCTCGGGTTGCTAGGTGCTCAGTGCTCAGGGTGCTGGGTGCTCAGTACTCGGGGTGCTCGGTGCTCAGTACTCAGGGTGCTGGGTGCTCAGTACTCAGGGTGCTGGGTGCTCAGTGCTCAGGGTGATCGGTGCTCAGTCCTCATGGTGCTCAGTACTCAGGGTGCTGGGTGCTCAGTACTCAGGGTGCTGGGTGCTCATTCTCGGGGTGCTGGGTGCTCAGTGCTCGGTGTGCTGTTTGCTCAGTACTCGGGGTGCTGGGTGCTCAGTGCTCAGCGTGCTGGGTGCTCAGTACTGAGGGTACTCGGTTCTCAGTACTCAGGGTGCTGGGTGCTAATTCTCGGGGTGCTGGGTTCTCAGTGCTCGGGGTGCTGGGTGCTCAGTGCTCGGGGTGCTCGGTGCTCAGTACTCAGGGTGCTGGGTGCTCAGTACTCGGGGTGCTGGGTGCTCAGTGCTCAGGGTGCTGGGTGCTCAGTGCTCGGGGAGCTGGGTGCTCAGTGCTCAGGGTGCTGGCTGCTCAGTGCTCAGGGTGCTGGGTGCTCAGTACTCAGGGTGCTCGGTGCTCAGTACTCAGGGTGCTCAGCGCTCAGTACTCAGCGTGCTGGGTGCTCAGTGCTCAGGGTCCTTGGTGCTCATTACTCAGGGTGCTCAGTGCTCAGTACTCAGCGTGCTTTGTGCTCAGTGCTCAGGGTGCTGGGTGCTCAGTACTCAGGGTGCTGGGTGCTCAGTACTCACGGTGCTCGGTGCTCAGTACTCGGGGTGCTGGGTGCTCATTACTCAGGGTGCTGGGTGCTCAGTGCTCGGGGTGCTCGGTGCTCAGTACTCTTGGTTCTGGGTGCTCAGTACTCAGGGTGCTAGGTGCTCAGTGCTCGGGGTGCTCGGTGCTCAGTGCTCAGGATGCTCGGTGCTCAGTACTCTTGGTGCTCGGTGCTCAGTACTCAGGGTGCTGGGTGCTCAGTGCTCGGGGTGCTGGGTGCTCAGTACTCAGGGTGCTGGGTGCTCAGTACTCAGGGTGCTGGGTGCTCAGTACTCAGGATGCTGGGTGCTCAGTGCTTGGGGTGCTGGGTGCTCAGTGTTCAGGGTGCTGGGTGCTTAGTGCTCGGGGTGCTCGATGCTCAGTACTCAGGGTGCTGGGTGCTCAGTGCTCAGGGTGCTCGATGCTCAGTACGTTGGGTGCTCAGTACTCAGGGTGCTGGGTGCTCAGTCCTCAGGGTGCTGGGTGCTCAGTGCTCAGGGTGCTGGGTGCTCAGTGCTCAGGGTGCTTGATGCTCAGTACTCATTGTGCAGGGTGCTCAGTGCTCAGGGTGCTGGGTGCTCAGTGCTCGGGGTGCTAGGTGCTCAGTACTCAGGGTGCTCAGTACTCAGGGTGCTGTGTGCTCAGGGCTCGGGGTGCTGGGTGCTCAGTACTCAGGGTGCTGCGTGCTCAGTGCTCGGTTTGCTAGGTGCTCAGTGCTCAGGGTGCTGGGTGTTCAGTACTCGGGGTGCTCGGTGCTCAGTACTCAGGGTGCTGGGTGCTCAGTCCTCAGGGTGCTGGGTGCTCAGTGCTCAGCGTGATCGGTGCTCAGTCCTCAGGGTGCTCAGTACTCTGGGTGCTGGGAGCTCAGTACTCAGGGTGCTGGGTGCTCATTCTCGGGGTGCTGGGTGCTCAGTGCTCAGTGTGCTGTTTGCTCAGTACTCGGGGTGCTGGGTGCTCAGTGCTCAGCGTGCTGGGTGCTCAGTACTGAGGGTACTCGGTTCTCAGTACTCAGGGTGCTGGGTGCTAATTCTCGGGGTGCTGTGTTCTCAGTGCTCGGGGTGCTGGGTGCTCAGTGCTCGGGGTGCTCGGTGCTCAGTACTCAGGGTGCTGGGTGCTCAGTACTCGGGGTGCTGGGTGCTCAGTGCTGAGGGTGCTGGGTGCTCAGTGCTCGGGGAGCTGGGTGCTCAGTGCTCAGTGTGCTGGCTGCTCAGTGCTCAGGGTGCTGGGTGCTCAGTACTCAGGGTGCTCGGTGCTCAGTACTCAGGGTGCTCAGCGCTCAGTACTCAGCGTGCTGGGTGCTCAGTGCTCAGGGTCCTTGGTGCTCAGTACTCAGGATGCTGGGTACTCAGTGCTCAGGGTGCTCGATGCTCAGTAGGTTGGGTGCTCAGTACTCAGGGTGCTGGGTGCTCAGTCCTCAGGGTCCTGGGTGCTCAGTGCTCAGGGTGCTGGGTGCTCAGTGCTCAGGGTGCTTGATGCTCAGTACTCAGGGTGCAGGGTGCTCAGTGCTCAGGGTGCTGGGTGCTCAGTGCTCGGGGTGCTAGGTGCTCAGTACTCAGGGTGCTCAGTACTCAGGGTGCTGTGTGCTCAGGGCTCTGGGTGCTGGGTGCTCAGTACTCAGGGTGCTGCGTGCTCAGTGCTCGGGTTGCTAGGTGCTCAGTGCTCAGGGTGCTGGGTGCTCAGTACTCGGGGTGCTCGGTGCTCAGTACTCAGGGTGCTGGGTGCTCAGTACTGAGGGTGCTGGGTGCTCAGTGCTCAGGGTGATCGGTGCTCAGTCCTCAGGGTGCTCAGTACTCAGGGTGCTGGGTGCTCAGTACTCAGGGTGCTGGGTGCTCATTCTCGGGGTGCTGGGTGCTCAGTGCTCGGTGTGCTGTTTGCTCAGTACTCGGGGTGCTGGGTGCTCAGTGCTCAGCGTGCTGGGTGCTCAGTACTGAGGGTACTCAGTTCTCAGTACTCAGGGTGCTGGGTGCTAATTCTCGGGGTGCTGGGTTCTCAGTGCTCGGGGAGCTGGGTGCTCAGTGCTCATGGTGCTGGCTGCTCAGTGCTCAGGGTGCTGGGTGCTCAGTACTCAGGGTGCTCGGTGCTCAGTACTCAGGGTGCTCAGCGCTCAGTACTCAGCGTGTTGGGTGCTCAGTGCTCAGGGTCCTTGGTGCTCAGTACTCAGGGTGCTCAGTGCTCAGTACTCAGCGTGTTGGGTGCTCAGTGCTCAGGGTCCTTGGTGCTCAGTACTCAGGGTGCTCAGTGCTCAGTACTCAGCGTGCTTTGTGCTCAGTGCTCAGGGTGCTGGGTGCTCAGTACTCAGGGTGCTGGGTGCTCAGTACTCACGGTGCTCGGTGCTCAGTACTCGGGGTGCTGGGTGCTCATTACTCAGGGTGCTGGGTGCTCAGTGCTCGGGGTGCTCGGTGCTCAGTACTCTTGGTTCTGGGTGCTCAGTACTCAGGGTGCTAGGTGCTCAGTGCTCGGGGTGCTCGGTGCTCAGTGCTCAGGATGCTCGGTGCTCAGTACTCTTGGTGCTCGGTGCTCAGTACTCAGGGTGCTGGGTGCTCAGTGCTCGGGGTGCTGGGTGCTCAGTACTCAGGGTGCTGGGTGCTCAGTACTCAGGGTGCTGGGTGCTCAGTACTCAGGTTGCTGGGTGCTCAGTGCTTGGGGTGCTGGGTGCTCAGTGTTCAGGGTGCTGGGTGCTTAGTGCTCGGGGTGCTGTGTGCTCAGTACTCGGGGTGCTCAGTGCTCAGTACTCAGGGTGCTGGGTGCTCAGTACTCAGGGTGCTGGGTGCTCAGTACTCAGGGTGCTGGGTGCTCAGTACTCAGGGTGCTGGGTGCTCAGTACTCAGGGTGCTGCGTGCTCAGTTCTCAGGGTGCTGGGTGCTCAGTACTCAGGGTGCTGGGTGCTCAGTACTCAGGGTGCTGGGTGCTCAGTACTCAGGGTGCTGGGTGCTCAGTACTCAGGGTGCTGGGTGCTCAGTACTCAGGGTGCTGGGTGCTCAGTACTCAGGGTGCTGCGTCCTCAGTGCTCAGGGTGCTGGGTGCTCAGTACTCAGGGTGCTGGGTGCTCAGTACTCAGGGTGCTGGGTGCTCAGTACTAAGTGCTGGGTGTCCTGGGTGCTCCGTGCTTGGGGTGCTGGGTGATCAGCGCTCAGGGTGCTTAGTGCTCAGTACTCAGGGTGCTCAGTGCTCAGGGTGCTGGGTGCTCAGTACTCAGGGTTCTCGGTGCTCAGTACTCAGGGTGCTGGGTGCTCAGTGCTCAGGGTGCTGGGTGCTCAGTACTCGGGGTGCTCGGTGCTCAGTACTCAGGATGCTGGGTGCTCAGTGCTCGGGGTGCTCGATGCTCAGTAGGTTGGGTGCTCAGTACTCAGGGTGCTGGGTGCTCAGTGCTCAGGGTCCTGGGTGCTCAGTGCTCAGGGTGCTGGGTGCTCAGTGCTCAGGGTGCTTGATGCTCAGTACTCAGGGTGCAGGGTGCTCAGTGCTCAGGGTGCTGGGTGCTCAGTGCTCGGGGTGCTAGGTGCTCAGTACTCAGGGTGCTCAGTACTCAGGGTGCTGTGTGCTCAGGGCTCGGAGTGCTGGGTGCTCAGTACTCAGGGTGCTGCGTGCTCAGTGCTCGGGTTGCTAGGTGCTCAGTGCTCAGGGTGCTGGGTGCTCAGTACTCGGGGTGCTCGGTGCTCAGTACTCAGGGTGCTGGGTGCTCAGTACTCAGGGTGCTGGGTGCTCAGTGCTCAGGGTGATCGGTGCTCAGTCCTCAGGGTGCTCAGTACTCAGGGTGCTGGGTGCTCAGTACTCAGGGTGCTGGGTGCTCATTCTCGGGGTGCTGGGTGCTCAGTGCTCGGTGTGCTGTTTGCTCAGGACTCGGGGTGCTGGGTGCTCAGTGCTCAGCGTGCTGGGTGCTCAGTACTGAGGGTACTCGGTTCTCAGTACTCAGGGTGCTGGGTGCTAATTCTCGGGGTGCTGGGTTCTCAGTGCTCGGGGTGCTGGGTGCTCAGTGCTCGGGGTGCTCGGTGCTCAGTACTCAGGGTGCTGGGTGCTCAGTACTCGGGGTGCTGGGTGCTCAGTGCTCAGGGTGCTGGGTGCTCAGTGCTCGGGGAGCTGGGTGCTCAGTGCTCAGTGTGCTGGGTGCTCAGTGCTCGGGGAGCTGGGTGCTCAGTGCTCAGGGTGCTGGCTGCTCAGTGCTCAGGGTGCTGGGTGCTCAGTACTCGGGGTGCTCGGTGCTCAGTACTCAGGGTGCTGGGTGCTCAGTACTCAGGGTGCTGGGTGCTCAGTGCTCAGGGTGATCGGTGCTCAGTCCTCAGTGTGCTCAGTACTCAGGGTGCGGGGTGCTCAGTGCTCGGGGTGCTGGGTGCTCAGTGCTGAGGGTGCTGGGTGCTCTGTGATCGGGGTGCTGGGTGCTCAGTACTCAGGGTGCTCAGTGCTCGGGGTGCTCGGTGCTCAGTACTCTTGGTGCTGGGTGCTCAGTGCTCAGGGTGCTGGGTGCTCAGTGCTCGGGGTGCTGGGTGCTCAGTACTCAGGGTGCTGGGTGCTCAGTACTCAGGGTCCTGGGTGCTCAGTGCTCGGAGTGCTCGGTGCTCAGTACTCAGGGTGCTGGGTGCTCAGTACTCAGGGTGCTGGGTGCTCAGTGCTCAGGATGCTGGGTGCTCATTACTCAGGGTGCTGGGTGCTCAGTGCTCAGGGTGCTGGGTGCTCAGTGCTCGGAGTGCTCGGTGCTCAGTACTCAGGGTGCTGGGTGCTCAGTACTCAGGGTGCTGGGTGCTCAGTGCTCAGGGTGATCGGTGCTCAGTCCTCAGGGTGCTCAGTACTCAGGGTGCTGGGTGCTCAGTGCTCGGGGTGCTGGGTGCTCAGTGCTGAGTGTGCTGGGTGCTCTGTGATCGGGGTGCTGGGTACTCAGTACTCAGGGTGCTCAGTGCTCGGGGATCTCGGTGCTCAGTACTCAGGGTGCTGGGTGCTCAGTACTCAGTGCTCGGGGTCCTGGGTGCTCCGTGCTTGGGGTGCTGGGTGCTCAGCGCTCAGGGTGCTTAGTGCTCAGTACTCAGGGTGCTCAGTGCTCAGTACTCTTGGTGCTGGGTGCTCAGTGCTCGGGGTGCTGGGTGCTCATTACTCAGGGTGCTGGGTGCTCAGTGCTCGGGGTGCTCGGTGCTCAGTACTCTTGGTGCTGGGTGCTCAGTACTCAGGGTGCTGGGTGCTCAGTGCTCAGGGTGCTCGGTGCTCAGTACTCAGGGTGCTGGGTGCTCAGTGCTCAGGGTGCTGGGTGCTCAGTACTCAGGGTGCTCAGTACTCAGTACTCAGGGTGCTGGGTGCTCAGTGCTTGGGGTGCTGGGTGCTCAGTGCTCAGGGTGCTGGGTGCTCAGTACTCAGGGTGCTGGGTGCTCAGTGCTCAGGGTGCTCAGTGCTCAGTACTCAGGGTGCTGGGTGCTCATTACTCAGGGTGCTGGGTGCTCAGTGCTCGGGGTGCTGGTTACTCAGTACTCACGGTGCTGGGTGCTCAGTACTCAGGGTGCTGGTTGCTCAGTGCTCAGTGTGCTCAGTGCTCAGTACTCAGGGTGCTGGGTGCTCAGTACTCAGGGTGCTGGGTGCTCAGTGCTCGGGGTGCCCGGTGCTCAATGCTCGGGGTGCTCGGTGCTCAGTACTCAGGGTGCTGGGTGCTCAGTACTCAGGGTGCTGGGTGCTCAGTGCTGAGTGCTCAGTGCTCGGGGTGCTGGATGCTCAGTGCTCGGGGTGCTGGGTGCTCAGTACTCAGGGTGCTCGGTGCTCAGTACTCAGGGTGCTGGGTGCTCAGTGCTCGGGGTGCTGGGTGCTCAGTACTCAGGGTGCTGGGTGCTCAGTGCTCGGGGTGCTCGATGCTCAGTACGTTGGGAGCTCAGTACTCAGGGTGCTGGGTGCTCAGTGCTTAGGGTGCTGGGTGCTCAGTGCTCAGGGTGCTGGGTGCTCTGTGCTCAGGGTGCTTGATGCTCAGTACTCAGGGTGCAGGGTGCTCAGTGCTCAGGGTGCTGGGTGCTCAGTGCTCGGGGTGCAAGGTGCTCAGTACTCAGGGTGCTCAGTACTCAGGGTGCTGGGTGCTCAGGGCTCGGGGTGCTGGGTGCTCAGTACTCAGGGTGCTGCGTGCTCAGTGCTCGGGGTGCTGGTTGCTCAGTGCTCAGGGTGCTGGGTGCTCAGTACTCGGGGTGCTCGGTGCTCAGTACTCAGGGTGCTGGGTGCTCAGTACTCAGGGTGCTGGGTGCTCAGTGCTCAGGGTGATCGGTGCTCAGTCCTCAGTGTGCTCAGTACTCAGGGTGCGGGGTGCTCAGTGCTCGGGGTGCTGGGTGCTCAGTGCTGAGGGTGCTGGGTGCTCTGTGATCGGGGTGCTGGGTGCTCAGTACTCAGGGTGCTCAGGGCTCGGGGAGCTCGGTGCTCAGTACTCAGGGTGCTGGGTGCTCAGTACTCAGTGCTCGGGGCCCTGGGTGCTCCGTGCTTGGGGTGCTGGGTGCTCAGCGCTCTGTGTGCTTAGTGCTCAGTACTCAGGGTGCTGGGTGCAAAGTACTCAGGGTGCTCAGTGCTCGGGGTGCTGGGTGCTCAGTACTCAGGGTGCTGGGTGCTCAGTACTCAGGGTGCTGGGTGCTCATTCTTGGGGTGCTGGGTGCTCAGTGCTCGGGGTGCTGTTAGCTCAGTACTCGGGGTGCTGGTTGCTCAGTGCTCAGGGTGCTGGGTGCTCAGTACTCAGGGTGCTCGGTTCTCAGTACTCAGGGTGCTGGGTGCTCATTCTCGGGGTGCTGGGTGCTCAGTGCTCGGGGTGCTGGGTGCTCAGTGCTCGGGGTGCTTGGTGCTCAGTACTCAGGGTGCTGGGTGCTCAGTACTCGGGGTGCTGGGTGCTCAGTGCTCAGGGTGCTGGGTGCTCAGTGCTCGGGGTGCTGGGTGCTCAGTACTCAGAATGCTGGGTGCTCAGTGTTCAGGGTGATTGGTGCTCAGTCCTCAGGGTGCTCAGTACTCCGGGTGCTCGGTGCTCAGTGCTCGGGGTGCTGGGTCCTCAGTGCTGAGTGTGCTGGGTGCTCTGTGATCGGGGTGCTGGGTGCTCAGTACTCAGGGTGCTCAGTGCTCGGGGAGCTCGGTGCTCAGTAGTCATGGTGCTGGGTGCTCAGGACTCAGTGCTCGGGGTCCTGGGTGCTCCGTGCTTGGGGTGCTGGGTGCTCAGCGCTCTGGGTGCTTAGTGCTCAGTACTCAGGGTGCTCAGTGCTCAGGGTGCTCAGTGCTCATTACTCAGGGTGCTGGGTGCTCAGTGCTCGGGGTGCTCGGTGCTCAGTACTCTTGGTGCTGGGTGCTCAGTACTCAGGGTGCTGGGTGCTCAGTGCTCGGGGTGCTCGGTGCTCAGTGCTCAGGATGCTCGGTGCTCAGTACTCTTGGTGCTGGGTGCTCAGTACTCAGGGTGCTGGGTGCTCAGTGCTCAGGGTGCTGGGTGCGCAGTCCTCAGGGTGCTGGGTGCTCAGTGCTTGGGGTGCTGGGTGCTCAGTGTTCAGGGTGCTGGGTGCTCAGTACTCAAGCTGCTGGGTGCTCAGTACTCAGGGTGCTGGGTGCTCAGTGCTTGGGGTGCTGGGTTCTCAGTGTTCAGGGTGCTGGCTGCTCAGTGCTCGGGGTGCTGGGTTCTCAGTACTCGGGGTGCTCGGTGCTCAGTACTCAGGGTGCTGGGTGCTCAGTACTCAGGGTGCTGGGTGCTCAGTACTCAGGGTGCTGGGTGCTCAGTACTCAGGGTGCTGGGTGCTCAGTGCAGAGGGTGCTGGGTGCTCAGTACTCAAGGTGCTGGGTGCTCAGTACTCAGGGTGCTGGGTGCTCAGTGCTCAGGGTGATCGGTGCTCAGTCCTCAGTGTGCTCAGTACTCAGGGTGCTGGGTGCTCAGTGCTCGGGGTGCTGGGTGCTCAGTGCTGAGGGTGCTGTGTGCTCTGTGATCGGGGTGCTGGGTGCTCAGTACTCAGTGCTCGGGGTCCTGGGTGCTCCGTGCTTGGGGTGCTGGGTGCTCAGCGCTCAGGGTGCTTAGTGCTCAGTACTCAGGGTGCTCAGTGCTCGGGGTGCTGGGTGCTCAGTACTCAGGGTTCTGGGTGCTCAGTACTCAGGGTGCAGGGTGCTCAGTGCTCAGGGTGCTGGGTGCTCAGTACTCGGGGTGCTCGGTGCTCAGTACACAGGGTGCTGGGTGCTCAGTACTCAGGGTGCTGGGTGCTCATGACTCAGGGTGCTCGGTGCTCAGTACTCAGGGTGCTGGGTGCTCAGTGCTCAGGGTGCTGGGTGCTAAGTACTCTGGGTGCTGGGTGCTCAGTACTCAGGGTGCTGGGTGCTCAGTGCTCAGGGTGCTGGGTGCTCAGTACTCAGGGTGCTGGGTGCTCAGTACTCTGGATGCTGGGTGCTCAGTGCTCGGGGTGCTCGGTGCTCAGTGCTCAGGATGCTCGGTGCTCAGTACTCTTGCTGCTGGGTGCTCAGTACTCAGGGTGCTGTGTGCTCAGTACTCAGGGTGCTCGGTGCTCAGTACTCAGGGTGCTGGGTGCTCAGTGCTCAGGGTGCTGGGTGCTCAGTACTCAGGGTGCTCAGTACTCAGTACTCAGGGTGCTGGGTGCTCAGTGCTTGGGGTGCTGGGTGCTCAGTGCTCAGAATGCTGGGTGCTCAGTGCTCGGGGTGCTGGGTGCTCAGTACTCGGGGTGCTGGGTGCTCAGTGCTCGGGGTGCTGGGTGCTCAGTGCTTGGGGTGCTGGGTGCTCAGTGCTCAGGGTGCTGGGTGCTCAGTGCTCGGGGTGCTGGGTGCTCAGTACTCGGGGTGCTGGGTGCTCAGTGCTCGGGGTGCTGGGTGCTAAGTACTCAGGGTGCTCAGTGCTCGGGGAGCTCGGTGCTCAGTACTCAGGGTGCTGGGTGCTCAGTACTCAGTGCTCGGGGTCCTGGGTGCTCCGTGCTTGGGGTGCTGGGTGCTCAGCGCTCTGGGTGCTTAGTGCTCAGTACTCAGCTTGCTGGGTGCAAAGTACTCAGGGTGCTCAGTGCTCGGGGTGCTGGGTGCTCAGTGCTCGGGGTGCTGGGTGCTCAGTACTCAGGGTGCTGGGTGCTCAGTGCTCAGGGTGCTGGGTGCTCAGTACTCAGGGTGCTGGGTGCTTAGTGCTCAGGGTGCTGGGTGCTCAGTACTCAGGGTGCTGGGTGCTCAGTGCTCAGGGTGCTGGGTGCTCAGTGCTCGGAGTGCTCGGTGCTCAGTACTCAGGGTGCTGGGTGCTCAGTACTCAGGGTGCTGGGTGCTCAGTGCTCAGGGTGATCGGTGCTCAGTCCTCAGTGTGCTCAGTACTCAGGGTGCTGGGTGCTCAGTGCTCGGGGTGCTGGGTGCTCAGTGCTGAGGGTGCTGTGTGCTCTGTGATCGGGGTGCTGGGTGCTCAGTACTCAGGGTGCTCAGTGCTCGGGGAGCTCGGTGCTCAGTACTCAGGGTGCTGGGTGCTCAGTACTCAGTGCTCGGGGTCCTGGGTGCTCCGTGCTTGGGGTGCTGGGTGCTCAGTGCTCAGGGTGCTTATTGCTCAGTACTCAGGGTGCTCAGTGCTCGGGGTGCTGGGTGCTCAGTACTCAGGGTTCTGGGTGCTCAGTACTCAGGGTGCTGGGTGCTCAGTGCTCAGGGTGCTGGGTGCTCAGTACTCGGGGTGCTCGGTGCTCAGTACACAGGGTGCTGGGTGCTCAGTACTCAGGGTGCTGGGTGCTCAGTACTCAGGGTGCTGGGTGCTCAGTGCTCAGGGTGCTGGGTGCTCAGTACTCACGGTGCTGGGTGCTCAGTTCTCAGGGTGATGGGTGCTCAGTACTCAGGGTGTTCTGTACTCATGGTGCTGGGTGCTCAGTGCTCGGGGTGCTGGGTGCTCATTACTCAGGGTGCTCAGTACTCAGGGTGCTGGGTGCTCAGTGCTCGGGTTGCTGGGTGCTCAGTGCTCGGGGTGCTCGGTGTTCAGTACTCAGGGTGCTGAGTGCTCAGTACTCAGGGTGCTGGGTGCTCAGTACTCAGGGTGCTGGGTGCTCAGTGCTCGGGGTGCTCGGTGCTCAGTACTCTTGGTGCTGGGTGCTCAGTGCTCAGGGTGCTGGGTGTTCAGTGCTCGGGGTGCTGGGTGCTCAGTACTCAGGGTGCTGGGTGCTCAGTACTCAGGGTGCTGGGTGCTCAGTACTCAGGATGCTGGGTGCTCAGTACTCAGGGTGCTGGGTGCTCAGTACTCAGGGTGCTGGGTGCTCAGTACTCAGGGTGCTGGGTGCTCAGTACTCAGGGTGCTGGGTGCTCAGTGCTCAGGGTGCTGGGTGTTCAGTGCTCGGAGTGCTCGGTGCTCAGTACTCAGGGTGCTGGGTGCTCAGTACTCAGGGTGCTGGGTGCTCAGTGCTCAGGGTGATCGGTGCTCAGTACTCAGGGTGCTCGGTGCTCAGTACTCAGGGTGCTCAGCGCTCAGTACTCAGCGTGCTGGGTGCTCAGTGCTCAGGGTCCTTGGTGCTCAGTACTCAGGGTGCTCAGTGCTCAGTTCTCAGCGTGCTTTGTGCTCAGTGCTCAGGGTGCTGGGTGCTCAGTACTCAGGGTGCTGGGTGCTCAGTAGTCACGGTGCTGGGTGCTCAGTACTCGGGGTGCTGGGTGCTCGTTACTCAGGGTGCTGTGTGCTCAGTGCTCGGGGTGCTCGGTGCTCAGTACTCTTGGTGCTGGGTGCTCAGTGCTCAGGGTGCTGGGTGTTCAGTGCTCGGGGTGCTGGGTGCTCAGTACTCAGGGTGCTGGGTGCTCAGTACTCAGGGTGCTGGGTGCTCAGTACTCAGGATGCTGGGTGCTCAGTACTCAGGGTGCTGGGTGCTCAGTACTCAGGGTGCTGGGTGCTCAGTACTCAGGGTGCTGGGTGCTCAGTACTCAGGGTGCTGGGTGCTCAGTGCTCAGGGTGCTGGGTGTTCAGTGCTCGGAGTGCTCGGTGCTCAGTACTCAGGGTGCTGGGTGCTCAGTACTCAGGGTGCTGGGTGCTCAGTGCTCAGGGTGATCGGTGCTCAGTCCTCAGGGTGCTCAGTACTCAGGGTGCTGGGTGCTCAGTGCTCGGGGTGCTGGGTGCTCAGTGCTGAGTGTGCTGGGTGCTCTGTGATCGGGGTGCTGGGTACTCAGTACTCAGGGTGCTCAGTGCTTGGGGAGCTCGGTGCTCAGTACTCAGGGTTCTGGGTGCTCAGTACTCACGGTGCTGGGTGCTCAGTACTCGGGGTGGTGGGTGCTCATTACTCAGGGTGCTCGGTGCTCAGTACTCTTGGTGCTGGGTGCTCAGTACTCAGGGTGCTGGGTGCTCAGTACTCAGGGTGCTGGGTGCTCAGTACTCAGGGTGCTGGGTGCTCAGTGCTCAGCGTGCTGGGTGCTCAATGCTCGGAGTGCTCGGTGCTCAGTACTCAGGGTGCTGGGTGCTCAGTACTCAGGGTGCTGGGTGCTCAGTGTTCAGGGTGATCGGTGCTCAGTCCTCAGGGTGCTCAGTACTCAGGGTGCTTGGTGCTCAGTGCTCGGGGTGCTGGGTCCTCAGTGCTGAGTGTGCTGGGTGCTCTGTGATCGGGGTGCTGGGTGCTCAGTACTCAGGGTGCTCAGTGCTCGGGGAGCTCGGTGCTCAGTACTCAGGGTGCTGGGTGCTCAGTACTCAGGATGCTGGGTGCTCAGTACTCAGGGTGCTCAGTGCTCGGGGTGCTGCGTGCTCAGTACTCAGGGTGCTGTGTGCTCAGTACTCAGGGTGCTGGGTGCTCAGTGCTCAGGGTGCTTGGTGCTCAGTACTCGGGGTGCTCGGTGCTCAGTACTCAGGGTGCTGGGTGCTCAGTACTCAGGGTGCTGGGTGCTCAGTACTCAGGGTGCTCGGTGCTCAGTACTCAGGGTGCTGGGTGCTCAGTGCTCAGGGTGCTGGGTGGTAAGTTCTCAGTGTGCTGGGTGCTCAGTACTCAGGGTGCTGGGTGCTCAGTGCTCAGGGTGCTGGGTGCTCAGTACTCAGGGTGCTGGGTGCTCAGTGCTCAGGGTGCTGGGTGCTCAGTACTCAGGGTGCTCAGTACTCAGGGTGCTGGGTGCTCAGTACTCAGGGTGCTCAGTACTCAGGGTCCTGGGTGCTCAGTGCTCGGGGTGCTGGGTGGTCAGTACTCAGGGTGCTAAGTACTCAGGGTGCTGGGTGCTCAGTGCTCGGGTTGCTCGGTGCTCAGTGCTCAGGGTGATCGGTGCTCAGTACTCAGGATGCTGGGTGCTCAGTACTCAGCGTGCTGGGTGCTCAGTCCTCAGGGTGCTCAGTACTCAGCGTGCTGGGTGCTCAGTGCTCAGGGTCCTTGGTGTTCAGTACTCAGGGTGCTCAGTGCTCAGTACTCAGCGTGCTTTGTGCTCAGTGCTCAGGGTGCTGGGTGCTCAGTACTCAGGGTGCTGGGTGCTCAGTACTCACGGTGCTGGGTGCTCAGTACTCAGGGTGCTGGGTGCTCATTACTCAGGGTGCTGGGTGCTCAGTGCTCAGGGTGCTCGGTGCTCAGTACTCTTGGGGCTGGGTGCTCAGTACTCAGGATGCTGGGTGCTCAGTGCTCGGGGTGCTCGGTGCTCAGTGCTCAGGATGCTCGGTGCTCAGTACTCTTGCTGCTGGGTGCTCAGTACTCAGGGTGCTGTGTGCTCAGTACTCAGGGTGCTCGGTGCTCAGTACTCAGGGTGCTAGGTGCTCAGTGCTCAGGGTGCTGGGTGCTCAGTACTCAGGGTGCTCAGTACTCAGTACTCAGCGTGCTGGGTGCTCAGTGCTTGGGGTGCTGGGTGCTCAGTGCTCAGGGTGCTGGGTGCTCAGTGCTCGGGGTGCTGGGTGCTCAGTACTCGGGGTGCTGGGTGCTCAGTGCTCGGGGTGCTGGGTGCTCAGTGCTTGGGGTGCTGGGTGCTCAGTGCTCAGGGTGCTGGGTGCTCAGTGCTCGGGGTGCTGGGTGCTCAGTACTCGGGGTGCTGGGTGCTCAGTGCTCGGGGTGCTGGGTGCTAAGTACTCAGGGTGCTCAGTGCTCGGGGAGCTCGGTGCTCAGTACTCAGGGTGCTGGGTGCTCAGTACTCAGTGCTCGGGGTCCTGGGTGCTCCGTGCTTGGGGTGCTGGGTGCTCAGCGCTCTGGGTGCTTAGTGCTCAGTACTCAGGGTGCTGGGTGCAAAGTACTCAGGGTGCTCAGTGCTCGGGGTGCTGGGTGCTCAGTACTCGGGGTGGTGGGTTCTCATTACTCAGGGTGCTCGGTGCTCAGTACTCTTGGTGCTGGGTGCTCAGTACTCAGGGTGCTGGGTGCTCAGTACTCAGGGTGCTGGGTGCTCAGTACTCAGGGTGCTGGGTGCTCAGTGCTCAGCGTGCTGGGTGCTCAATGCTCGGAGTGCTCGGTGCTCAGTACTCAGGGTGCTGGGTGCTCAGTACTCAGGGTGCTGGGTGCTCAGTGTTCAGGGTGATCGGTGCTCAGTCCTCAGGGTGCTCAGTACTCAGGGTGCTTGGTGCTCAGTGCTCGGGGTGCTGGGTCCTCAGTGCTGAGTGTGCTGGGTGCTCTGTGATCGGGGTGCTGGGTGCTCAGTACTCAGGGTGCTCAGTGCTCGGGGAGCTCGGTGCTCAGTACTCAGGGTGCTGGGTGCTCAGTACTCAGGATGCTGGGTGCTCAGTACTCAGGGTGCTCAGTGCTCGGGGTGCTGCGTGCTCAGTACTCAGGGTGCTGTGTGCTCAGTACTCAGGGTGCTGGGTGCTCAGTGCTCAGGGTGCTTGGTGCTCAGTACTCGGGGTGCTCGGTGCTCAGTACTCAGGGTGCTGGGTGCTCAGTACTCAGGGTGCTGGGTGCTCAGTACTCAGGGTGCTCGGTGCTCAGTACTCAGGGTGCTGGGTGCTCAGTGCTCAGGGTGCTGGGTGGTAAGTTCTCAGTGTGCTGGGTGCTCAGTACTCAGGGTGCTGGGTGCTCAGTGCTCAGGGTGCTGGGTGCTCAGTACTCAGGGTGCTGGGTGCTCAGTGCTCAGGGTGCTGGGTGCTCAGTACTCAGGGTGCTCAGTACTCAGGGTGCTGGGTGCTCAGTACTCAGGGTGCTCAGTACTCAGGGTCCTGGGTGCTCAGTGCTCGGGGTGCTGTGTGGTCAGTACTCAGGGTGCTAAGTACTCAGGGTGCTGGGTGCTCAGTGCTCGGGTTGCTCGGTGCTCAGTGCTCAGGGTGATCGGTGCTCAGTACTCAGGATGCTGGGTGCTCAGTACTCAGCGTGCTGGGTGCTCAGTCCTCAGGGTGCTCAGTACTCAGCGTGCTGGGTGCTCAGTGCTCAGGGTCCTTGGTGTTCAGTACTCAGGGTGCTCAGTGCTCAGTACTCAGCGTGCTTTGTGCTCAGTGCTCAGGGTGCTGGGTGCTCAGTACTCAGGGTGCTGGGTGCTCAGTACTCACGGTGCTGGGTGCTCAGTACTCAGGGTGCTGGGTGCTCATTACTCAGGGTGCTGGGTGCTCAGTGCTCAGGGTGCTCGGTGCTCAGTACTCTTGGGGCTGGGTGCTCAGTACTCAGGATGCTGGGTGCTCAGTGCTCGGGGTGCTCGGTGCTCAGTGCTCAGGATGCTCGGTGCTCAGTACTCTTGCTGCTGGGTGCTCAGTACTCAGGGTGCTGTGTGCTCAGTACTCAGGGTGCTCGGTGCTCAGTACTCAGGGTGCTAGGTGCTCAGTGCTCAGGGTGCTGGGTGCTCAGTACTCAGGGTGCTCAGTACTCAGTACTCAGCGTGCTGGGTGCTCAGTGCTTGGGGTGCTGGGTGCTCAGTGCTCAGGGTGCTGGGTGCTCAGTGCTCGGGGTGCTGGGTGCTCAGTACTCGGGGTGCTGGGTGCTCAGTGCTCGGGGTGCTGGGTGCTCAGTGCTTGGGGTGCTGGGTGCTCAGTGCTCAGGGTGCTGGGTGCTCAGTGCTCGGGGTGCTGGGTGCTCAGTACTCGGGGTGCTGGGTGCTCAGTGCTCGGGGTGCTGGGTGCTAAGTACTCAGGGTGCTCAGTGCTCGGGGAGCTCGGTGCTCAGTACTCAGGGTGCTGGGTGCTCAGTACTCAGTGCTCGGGGTCCTGGGTGCTCCGTGCTTGGGGTGCTGGGTGCTCAGCGCTCTGGGTGCTTAGTGCTCAGTACTCAGGGTGCTGGGTGCAAAGTACTCAGGGTGCTCAGTGCTCGGGGTGCTGGGTGCTCAGTGCTCGGGGTGCTGGGTGCTCAGTACTCAGGGTGCTGGGTGCTCAGTGCTCAGGGTGCTGGGTGCTCAGTACTCAGGGTGCTGGGTGCTCAGTGCTCAGGGTGCTGGGTGCTCAGTACTCAGGGTGCTGGGTGCTCAGTGCTCAGGGTGCTGGGTGCTCAGTGCTCGGAGTGCTCGGTGCTCAGTACTCAGGGTGCTGGGTGCTCAGTACTCAGGGTGCTGGGTGCTCAGTGCTCAGGGTGATCGGTGCTCAGTCCTCAGTGTGCTCAGTACTCAGGGTGCTGGGTGCTCAGTGCTCGGGGTGCTGGGTGCTCAGTGCTGAGGGTGCTGTGTGCTCTGTGATCGGGGTGCTGGGTGCTCAGTACTCAGGGTGCTCAGTGCTCGGGGAGCTCGGTGCTCAGTACTCAGGGTGCTGGGTGCTCAGTACTCAGTGCTCGGGGTCCTGGGTGCTCCGTGCTTGGGGTGCTGGGTGCTCAGCGCTCAGGGTGCTTAGTGCTCAGTACTCAGGGTGCTCAGTGCTCGGGGTGCTGGGTGCTCAGTACTCAGGGTTCTGGGTGCTCAGTACTCAGGGTGCTGGGTGCTCAGTGCTCAGGGTGCTGGGTGCTCAGTACTCGGGGTGCTCGGTGCTCAGTACACAGGGTGCTGGGTGCTCAGTACTCAGGGTGCTGGGTGCTCAGTGCTCAGGGTGCTGGGTGCTCAGTACTCACGGTGCTGGGTGCTCAGTTCTCAGGGTGATGGGTGCTCAGTACTCAGGGTGCTCAGTACTCAGGGTGCTGGGTGCTCAGTGCTCGGGGTGCTGGGTGCTCATTACTCAGGGTGCTCAGTACTCAGGGTGCTGGGTGCTCAGTGCTCGGGTTGCTGGGTGCTCAGTGCTCAGGGTGCTGGGTGCTCAGTCCTCAGGGTGCTCAGTGCTCAGGGTGCTGGGTGCTCAGTGCTCGGGGTGCTCGGTGTTCAGTACTCAGGGTGCTGAGTGCTCAGTACTCAGGGTGCTGGGTGCTCAGTACTCAGGGTGCTGGGTGCTCAGTGCTCGGGGTGCTGGGTGCTCAGTGCTCAGGGTGCTGGCTGCTCAGTGCTCAGGGTGCGGGGTGCTCAGTACTCAGGGTGCTCGGTGCTCAGTACTCAGGGTGCTCAGCGCTCAGTACTCAGCGTGCTGGGTGCTCAGTGCTCAGGGTCCTTGGTGCTCAGTACTCAGGGTGCTCAGTGCTCAGTTCTCAGCGTGCTTTGTGCTCAGTGCTCAGGGTGCTGGGTGCTCAGTACTCAGGGTGCTGGGTGCTCAGTAGTCACGGTGCTGGGTGCTCAGTACTCGGGGTGCTGGGTGCTCGTTACTCAGGGTGCTGTGTGCTCAGTGCTCGGGGTGCTTGGTGCTCAGTACTCTTGGTGCTGGGTGCTCAGTGCTCAGGGTGCTGGGTGTTCAGTGCTCGGGGTGCTGGGTGCTCAGTACTCAGGGTGCTGGGTGCTCAGTACTCAGGATGCTGGGTGTTCAGTATTCAGGGTGCTGGGTGCTCAGTACTCAGGGTGCTGGGTGCTCAGTACTCAGGGTGCTGGGTGCTCAGTACTCAGGGTGCTGGGTGCTCAGTGCTCAGGGTGCTGGGTGTTCAGTGCTCGGAGTGCTCGGTGCTCAGTACTCAGGGTGCTGGGTGCTCAGTACTCAGGGTGCTGGGTGCTCAGTGCTCAGGGTGATCGGTGCTCAGTCCTCAGGGTGCTCAGTACTCAGGGTGCTGTGTGCTCAGTGCTCGGGGTGCTGGGTGCTCAGTGCTGAGTGTGCTGGGTGCTCTGTGATCGGGGTGCTGGGTACTCAGTACTCAGGGTGCTCAGTGCTCGGGGAGCTCGGTGCTCAGTACTCAGGGTGCTGGGTGCTCAGTACTCACGGTGCTGGGTGCTCAGTACTCGGGGTGGTGGGTGCTCATTACTCAGGGTGCTCGGTGCTCAGTACTCTTGGTGCTGGGTGCTCAGTACTCAGGGTGCTGGGTGCTCAGTACTCAGGGTGCTGGGTGCTCAGTACTCAGGGTGCTGGGTGCTCAGTGCTCAGGGTGCTGGGTGCTCAATGCTCGGAGTGCTCGGTGCTCAGTACTCAGGGTGCTGGGTGCTCAGTACTCAGGGTGCTGGGTGCTCAGTGTTCAGGGTGATCGGTGCTCAGTCCTCAGGGTGCTCAGTACTCAGGGTGCTTGGTGCTCAGTGCTCGGGGTGCTGGGTCCTCAGTGCTGAGTGTGCTGGGTGCTCTGTGATCGGGGTGCTGGGTGCTCAGTACTCAGGGTGCTCAGTGCTCGGGGAGCTCGTTGCTCAGTACTCAGGGTGCTGGGTGCTCAGTACTCAGGGTGCTGGGTGCTCAGTACTCAGGGTGCTCAACTGCTCGGGGTGCTGCGTGCTCAGTACTCAGGGTGCTGGGTGCTCAGTACTCAGGGTGCTGGGTGCTCAGTGCTCAGGGTGCTTGGTGCTCAGTACTCGGGGTGCTCGGTGCTCAGTACTCAGGGTGCTGGGTGCTCAGTACTCAGGGTGCTGGGTGCTCAGTACTCAGGGTGCTCGGTGCTCTGTACTCAGGGTGCTGGGTGCTCAGTGCTCAGGGTGCTGGGTGGTAAGTTCTCAGTGTGCTGGGTGCTCAGTACTCAGGGTGCTGGGTGCTCAGTGCTCAGGGTGCTGGGTGCTCAGTACTCAGGGTGCTGGGTGCTCAGTGCTCAGGGTGCTGGGTGCTCAGTACTCAGGGTGCTCAGTACTCAGGGTGCTGGGTGCTCAGTACTCAGGGTGCTCAGTACTCAGGGTCCTGGGTGCTCAGTGCTCGGGGTGCTTGGTGGTCAGTACTCAGGGTGCTAAGTACTCAGGGTGCTGGGTGCTCAGTGCTCGGGTTGCTCGGTGCTCAGTGCTCAGGGTGATCGGTGCTCAGTACTCAGGATGCTGGGTGCTCAGTACTCAGCGTGCTGGGTGCTCAGTCCTCAGGGTGCTCAGTGCTCAGGGTGCTGGGTGCTCAGTGTTCGGGGTGCTCGGTGCTCAGTACTCAGGGTGCTGAGTGCTCAGTACTCATGGTGCTGGGTGCTCATTACTCAGGGTGCTGGGTGCTCAGTGCTCGGGGAGCTGGGTGCTCAGTGCTCAGGGTGCTGGCTGCTCAGTGCTCAGGGTGCTGGGTGCTCAGTACTCAGGGTGCTCGGTGCTCAGTACTCAGGGTGCTCAGCGCTCAGTACTCAGCGTGCTGGGTGCTCAGTGCTCAGGGTCCTTGGTGTTCAGTACTCAGGGTGCTCAGTGCTCAGTACTCAGCGTGCTTTGTGCTCAGTGCTCAGGGTGCTGGGTGCTCAGTACTCAGGGTGCTGGGTGCTCAGTGCTCGGGGTGCTCGGTGCTCAGTACTCTTGGGGCTGGGTGCTCAGTACTCAGGATGCTGGGTGCTCAGTGCTCGGGGTGCTCGGTGCTCAGTGCTCAGGATGCTCGGTGCTCAGTACTCTTGCTGCTGGGTGCTCAGTACTCAGGGTGCTGTGTGCTCAGTACTCAGGGTGCTCGGTGCTCAGTACTCAGGGTGCTGGGTGCTCAGTGCTCAGGGTGCTGGGTGCTCAGTACTCAGGGTGCTCAGTACTCAGTACTCAGCGTGCTGGGTGCTCAGTGCTTGGGGTGCTGGGTGCTCAGTGCTCAGGGTGCTGGGTGCTCAGTGCTCGGGGTGCTGGGTGCTCAGTACTCGGGGTGCTGGGTGCTCAGTGCTCGGGGTGCTGGGTGCTCAGTGCTTGGGGTGCTGGGTGCTCAGTGCTCAGGGTGCTGGGTGCTCAGTGCTCGGGGTGCTGGGTGCTCAGTACTCGGGGTGCTGGGTGCTCAGTGCTCGGGGTGCTGGGTGCTAAGTACTCAGGGTGCTCAGTGCTCGGGGAGCTCGGTGCTCAGTACTCAGGGTGCTGGGTGCTCAGTACTCAGTGCTCGGGGTCCTGGGTGCTCCGTGCTTGGGGTGCTGGGTGCTCAGCGCTCTGGGTGCTTAGTGCTCAGTACTCAGGGTGCTGGGTGCAAAGTACTCAGGGTGCTCAGTGCTCGGGGTACTGGGTGCTCAGTGCTCGGGGTCCTGGGTGCTCAGTACTCAGGGTGCTGGGTGCTCAGTGCTCAGGGTGCTGGGTGCTCAGTACTCAGGGTGCTGGGTGCTCAGTGCTCAGGGTGCTGGGTGCTCAGTACTCAGGGTGCTGGGTGCTCAGTGCTCAGTGTGCTGGGTGCTCAGTGCTCGGAGTGCTCGGTGCTCAGTACTCAGGGTGCTGGGTGCTCAGTACTCAGGGTGCTGGGTGCTCAGTGCTCGGGGTGCTGGGTGCTCAGTGCTGAGGGTGCTGTGTGCTCTGTGATCGGGGTGCTGGGTGCTCAGTACTCAGGGTGCTCAGTGCTCGGGGAGCTCGGTGCTCAGTACTCAGGGTGCTGGGTGCTCAGTACTCAGTGCTCGGGGTCCTGGGTGCTCCGTGCTTGGGGTGCTGGGTGCTCAGCGCTCAGGGTGCTTAGTGCTCAGTACTCAGGGTGCTCAGTGCTCGGGGTGCTGGGTGCTCAGTACTCAGGGTTCTGGGTGCTCAGTACTCAGGGTGCTGGGTGCTCAGTGCTCAGGGTGCTGGGTGCTCAGTACTCGGGGTGCTCGGTGCTCAGTACACATGGTGCTGGGTGCTCAGTACTCAGGGTGCTGGGTGCTCAGTACTCAGGTTGCTGGGTGCTCAGTGCTCAGGGTGCTGGGTGCTCAGTACTCACGGTGCTGGGTGCTCAGTTCTCAGGGTGATGGGTGCTCAGTACTCAGGGTGCTCAGTACTCAGGGTGCTGGGTGCTCAGTGCTCGGGGTGCTGGGTGCTCATTACTCAGGGTGCTCAGTACTCAGGGTGCTGGGTGCTCAGTGCTCGGGTTGCTGGGTGCTCAGTGCTCAGGGTGCTGGGTGCTCAGTCCTCAGGGTGCTCAGTGCTCAGGGTGCTGGGTGCTCAGTGCTCGGGGTGCTCGGTGTTCAGTACTCAGGGTGCTGAGTGCTCAGTACTCAGGGTGATGGGTGCTCAGTACTCAGGGTGCTGGGTGCTCAGTGCTCGGGGTGCTGGGTGCTCAGTGCTCAGGGTGCTGGCTGCTCAGTGCTCAGGGTGCGGGGTGCTCAGTACTCAGGGTGCTCGGTGCTCAGTACTCAGGGTGCTCAGCGCTCAGTACTCAGCGTGCTGGGTGCTCAGTGCTCAGGGTCCTTGGTGCTCAGTACTCAGGGTGCTCAGTGCTCAGTTCTCAGCGTGCTTTGTGCTCAGTGCTCAGGGTGCTGGGTGC
This sequence comes from Microtus oregoni, assembly GCF_018167655.1. Taxonomy (NCBI): domain Eukaryota; kingdom Metazoa; phylum Chordata; class Mammalia; order Rodentia; family Cricetidae; genus Microtus; species Microtus oregoni. The sequence continues at coordinate 339,872 of NW_024543267.1, forward strand.
TCAGTACTCAGGGTGCTGGGTGCTCAGTAGTCACGGTGCTGGGTGCTCAGTACTCGGGGTGCTGGGTGCTCGTTACTCAGGGTGCTGTGTGCTCAGTGCTCGGGGTGCTCGGTGCTCAGTACTCTTGGTGCTGGGTGCTCAGTGCTCAGGGTGCTGGGTGTTCAGTGCTCAGGGTGCTGGGTGCTCAGTACTCAGGGTGCTGGGTGCTCAGTACTCAGGGTGCTGGGTGCTCAGTACTCAGGATGCTGGGTGCTCAGTACTCAGGGTGCTGGGTGCTCAGTACTCAGGGTGCTGGGTGCTCAGTACTCAGGGTGCTGGGTGCTCAGTACTCAGGGTGCTGGGTGCTCAGTGCTCAGCGTGCTGGGTGCTCAATGCTCGGAGTGCTCGGTGCTCAGTACTCAGGGTGCTGGGTGCTCAGTACTCAGGGTGCTGGGTGCTCAGTGTTCAGGGTGATCGGTGCTCAGTCCTCAGGGTGCTCAGTACTCAGGGTGCTCGGTGCTCAGTGCTCGGGGTGCTGGGTCCTCAGTGCTGAGTGTGCTGGGTGCTCTGTGATCGGGGTGCTGGGTGCTCAGTACTCAGGGTGCTCAGTGCTCGGGGAGCTCGGTGCTCAGTACTCAGGGTGCTGGGTGCTCAGTACTCAGTGCTCGGGGTCCTGGGTGCTCCGTGCTTGGGGTGCTGGGTGCTCAGCGCTCTGGGTGTTTAGTGCTCAGTACTCAGGGTGCTCAGTGCTCGGGGTGCTGCGTGCTCAGTACTCAGGGTGCTGGGTGCTCAGTACTCAGGGTGCTGGGTGCTCAGTGCTCAGGGTGCTGGGTGCTCAGTACTCGGGGCGCTCGGTGCTCAGTACTCAGGGTGCTGGGTGCTCAGTACTCGGGGTGCTGGGTGCTCAGTACTCAGGGTGCTCGGTGCTCAGTACTCAGGGTGCTGGGTGCTCAGTGCTCAGGGTGCTGGGTGCTAAGTTCTCAGGGTGCTGGGTGCTCAGTACTCAGGGTGCTGGGTGCTCAGTGCTCAGGGTGCTGGGTGCTCAGTACTCAGGGTGCTGGGTGCTCATTCTCGGGGTGCTGGGTGCTCAGTGCTCGGGGTGCTGGGTGCTCAGTGCTCGGGTTGCTCGGTGCTCAGTACTCAGGGTGCTGGGTGCTCAGTACTCGGGGTGCTGGGTGCTCAGTGCTCGGGGTGCTGGTTGCTCAGTACTCACGGTGCTGGGTGCTCAGTACTCGGGGTGCTGGGTGCTCATTACTCAGGGTGCTGGGTGCTCAGTGCTCAGGGTGCTCAGTGCTCAGTACTCAGGGTGCTGGGTGCTCAGTAGTCAGGGTGCTGGGTGCTCAGTGCTGGGTGCTCAGTGCTCGGGGTGCTGGATGCTCAGTGCTCGGGGTGCTGGGTGCTCAGTACTCAGGGTGCTCGGTGCTCAGTACTCAGGGTGCTGGGTGCTCAGTGCTCGGGGTGCTGGGTGCTCAGTACACAGGGTGCTGGGTGCTCAGTGCTCGGGGTGCTCGATGCTCAGTACGTTGGGTGCTCAGTACTCAGGGTGCTGGGTGCTCAGTGCTCAGGCTGCTGGGTGATCAGTGCTCAGGGTGCTGGGTGCTCAGTGCTCGGGGTGCTAGGTGCTCAGTACTCAGGGTGCTCAGTACTCAGGGTGCTGGGTGCTCAGGGCTCGGGGTGCTGGGTGCTCAGTACTCAGGGCGCTGCGTGCTCAGTGCTCGGGGTGCTGGGTGCTCAGTGCTCAGGGTGCTGGGTGCTCAGTATTCGGGGTGCTCAGTGCTCAGTACTCAGGGTGCTGGGTGCTCAGTACTCAGGGTGCTGGGTGCTCAGTGCTCAGTGTGATCGGTGCTCAGTCCTCAGGGTGCTCAGTACTCAGGGTGCTGGGTGCTCAGTGCTCGGGGTGCTGGGTGCTCAGTGCTGAGGGTGCTGGGTGCTCTGTGATCGGGGTGCTGGGTGCTCAGTACTCAGGGTGCTCAGGGCTCGGGGAGCTCGGTGCTCAGTACTCAGGGTGCTGGGTGCTCAGTACTCAGTGCTCGGGGTCCTGGGTGCTCCGTGCTTGGGGTGCTGGGTGCTCAGCGCTCTGTGTGCTTAGTGCTCAGTACTCAGGGTGCTGGGTGCAAAGTACTCAGGGTGCTCAGTGCTCGGGGTGCTGGGTGCTCAGTACTCAGGGTGCTGGGTGCTCAGTACTCAGGGTGCTGGGTGCTCATTCTCGGGGTGCTGGGTGCTCAGTGCTCGGGGTGCTGTTTGCTCAGTACTCAGGGTGCTGGGTGCTCAGTGCTCAGGGTGCTGGGTGCTCAGTACTCAGGGTGCTCGGTTCTCAGTACTCAGGGTGATGGGTGCTCATTCTCGGGGTGCTGGGTGCTCAGTGCTCATGGTGCTGGGTGCTCAGTGCTCGTGGTGCTCTGTGCTCAGTACTCAGGGTGCTGGGTGCTCAGTACTCGGGGTGCTGGGTGCTCAGTGCTCAGGGTGCTGGGTGCTCAGTGCTCGGGGTGCTGGGTGCTCAGTGCTCAGGGTGCTGGCTGCTCAGTGCTCAGGGTGCTGGGTGCTCAGTACTCAGGGTGCTCGGTGCTCAGTACTCAGGGTGCTCAGCGCTCAGTACTCAGCGTGCTCGGTGCTCAGTGCTCAGGGTCCTTGGTGCTCAGTACTCAGGGTGCTCAGTGCTCAGTACTCAGCGTGCTTTTTGCTCAGTGCTCAGGGTGCTGGGTGCTCAGTACTCAGGGTGCTGGGTGCTCAGAACTCACGGTGCTGGGTGCTCAGTACTCGGGGTGCTGGGTGCTCATTACTCAGGGTGCTCGGTGCTCAGTACTCTTGGTGCTGGGTGCTCAGTACTCAGGGTGCTGGGTGCTCAGTACTCAGGGTGCTGGGTGCTCAGTACTCAGGGTGCTGGGTGCTCAGTGCTCAGGGTGCTGGGTGCTCAATGCTCGGAGTGCTCGGTGCTCAGTACTCAGGGTGCTGGGTGCTCAGTACTCAGGGTGCTGGGTGCTCAGTGTTCAGGGTGATCGGTGCTCAGTCCTCAGGGTGCTCAGTACTCAGGGTGCTCGGTGCTCAGTGCTCGGGGTGCTGGGTCCTCAGTGCTGAGTGTTCTGGGTGCTCTGTGATCGGGGTGCTGGGTGCTCAGTACTCAGGGTGCTCAGTGCTCGGGGAGCTCGGTGCTCAGTACTCAGGGTGCTGGGTGCTCAGTACTCAGTGCTCGGGGTCCTGGGTGCTCCGTGCTTGGGGTGCTGGGTGCTCAGCGCTCTGGGTGTTTAGTGCTCAGTACTCAGGGTGCTCAGTGCTCGGGGTGCTGCGTGCTCAGTACTCAGGGTGCTGGGTGCTCAGTACTCAGGGTGCTGGGTGCTCAGTGCTCAGGGTGCTGGGTGCTCAGTACTCGGGGTGCTCGGTGCTCAGTACTCAGGGTGCTGGGTGCTCAGTACTCAGGGTGCTGGGTGCTCAGTACTCAGGGTGCTCGGTGCTCAGTACTCAGGGTGCTGGGTGCTCAGTGCTCAGGGTGCTGGGTGCTAAGTTCTCAGGGTGCTGGGTGCTCAGTACTCAGGGTGCTGGGTGCTCAGTGCTCAGGGTGCTGGGTGCTCAGTACTCAGGGTGCTGGGTGCTCATTCTCGGGGTGCTGGGTGCTCATTACTCAGGGTGCTGGGTGCTCAGTGCTCGGGGTGCTCGGTGCTCAGTACTCTTGGGGCTGGGTGCTCAGTACTCAGGATGCTGGGTGCTCAGTGCTCGGGGTGCTCGGTGCTCAGTGCTCAGGATGCTCGGTGCTCAGTACTCTTGCTGCTGGGTGCTCAGTACTCAGGGTGCTGTGTGCTCAGTACTCAGGGTGCTCGGTGCTCAGTACTCAGGGTGCTGGGTGCTCAGTGCTCAGCGTGCTGGGTGCTCAGTACTCAGGGTGCTCAGTACTCAGTACTCAGCGTGCTGGGTGCTCAGTGCTTGGGGTGCTGGGTGCTCAGTGCTCAGGGTGCTGGGTGCTCAGTGCTCGGGGTGCTGGGTGCTCAGTACTCGGGGTGCTGGGTGCTCAGTGCTCGGGGTGCTGGGTGCTCAGTGCTTGGGGTGCTGGGTGCTCAGTGCTCAGGGTGCTGGGTGCTCAGTGATCGGGGTGCTGGGTGCTCAGTACTCGGGGTGCTGGGTGCTCAGTGCTCGGGGTGCTGGGTGCTAAGTACTCAGGGTGCTCAGTGCTCGGGGAGCTCGGTGCTCAGTACTCAGGGTGCTGGGTGCTCAGTACTCAGTGCTCGGGGTCCTGGGTGCTCCGTGCTTGGGGTGCTGGGTGCTCAGCGCTCTGGGTGCTTAGTGCTCAGTACTCAGGGTGCTGGGTGCAAAGTACTCAGGGTGCTCAGTGCTCGGGGTGCTGGGTGCTCAGTGCTCGGGGTGCTGGGTGCTCAGTACTCAGGGTGCTGGGTGCTCAGTGCTCAGGGTGCTGGGTGCTCAGTACTCAGGGTGCTGGGTGCTCAGTGCTCAGGGTGCTGGGTGCTCAGTACTCAGGGTGCTGGGTGCTCAGTGCTCAGTGTGCTGGGTGCTCAGTGCTCGGAGTGCTCGGTGCTCAGTACTCAGGGTGCTGGGTGCTCAGTACTCAGGGTGCTGGGTGCTCAGTGCTCAGGGTGATCGGTGCTCAGTCCTCAGTGTGCTCAGTACTCAGGGTGCTGGGTGCTCAGTGCTCGGGGTGCTGGGTGCTCAGTGCTGAGGGTGCTGTGTGCTCTGTGATCGGGGTGCTGGGTGCTCAGTACTCAGGGTGCTCAGTGCTCGGGGAGCTCGGTGCTCAGTACTCAGGGTGCTGGGTGCTCAGTACTCAGTGCTCGGGGTCCTGGGTGCTCCGTGCTTGGGGTGCTGGGTGCTCAGCGCTCAGGGTGCTTAGTGCTCAGTACTCAGGGTGCTCAGTGCTCGGGGTGCTGGGTGCTCAGTACTCAGGGTTCTGGGTGCTCAGTACTCAGGGTGCTGGGTGCTCAGTGCTCAGGGTGCTGGGTGCTCAGTACTCGGGGTGCTCGGTGCTCAGTACACATGGTGCTGGGTGCTCAGTACTCAGGGTGCTGGGTGCTCAGTACTCAGGTTGCTGGGTGCTCAGTGCTCAGGGTGCTGGGTGCTCAGTACTCACGGTGCTGGGTGCTCAGTTCTCAGGGTGATGGGTGCTCAGTACTCAGGGTGCTCAGTACTCAGCGTGCTGGGTGCTCAGTGCTCGGGGTGCTGGGTGCTCATTACTCAGGGTGCTCAGTACTCAGGGTGCTGGGTGCTCAGTGCTCGGGTTGCTGGGTGCTCAGTGCTCAGGGTGCTGGGTGCTCAGTCCTCAGGGTGCTCAGTGCTCAGGGTGCTGGGTGCTCAGTGCTCGGGGTGCTCGGTGTTCAGTCCTCAGGGTGCTGAGTGCTCAGTACTCAGGGTGATGGGTGCTCAGTACTCAGGGTGCTGGGTGCTCAGTGCTCGGGGTGCTGGGTGCTCAGTGCTCAGGGTGCTGGCTGCTCAGTGCTCAGGGTGCGGGGTGCTCAGTACTCAGGGTGCTCGGTGCTCAGTACTCAGGGTGCTCAGCGCTCAGTACTCAGCGTGCTGGGTGCTCAGTGCTCAGGGTCCTTGGTGCTCAGTACTCAGGGTGCTCAGTGCTCAGTTCTCAGCGTGCTTTGTGCTCAGTGCTCAGGGTGCTGGGTGCTCAGTACTCAGGGTGCTGGGTGCTCAGTAGTCACGGTGCTGGGTGCTCAGTACTCGGGGTGCTGGGTGCTCGTTACTCAGGGTGCTGTGTGCTCAGTGCTCGGGGTGCTCGGTGCTCAGTACTCTTGGTGCTGGGTGCTCAGTGCTCAGGGTGCTGGGTGTTCAGTGCTCAGGGTGCTGGGTGCTCAGTACTCAGGGTGCTGGGTGCTCAGTACTCAGGGTGCTGGGTGCTCAGTACTCAGGATGCTGGGTGCTCAGTACTCAGGGTGCTGGGTGCTCAGTACTCAGGGTGCTGGGTGCTCAGTACTCAGGGTGCTGGGTGCTCAGTACTCAGGGTGCTGGGTGCTCAGTGCTCAGGGTGCTGGGTGCTCAATGCTCGGAGTGCTCGGTGCTCAGTACTCAGGGTGCTGGGTGCTCAGTACTCAGGGTGCTGGGTGCTCAGTGTTCAGGGTGATCGGTGCTCAGTCCTCAGGGTGCTCAGTACTCAGGGTGCTCGGTGCTCAGTGCTCGGGGTGCTGGGTCCTCAGTGCTGAGTGTGCTGGGTGCTCTGTGATCGGGGTGCTGGGTGCTCAGTACTCAGGGTGCTCAGTGCTCGGGGAGCTCGGTGCTCAGTACTCAGGGTGCTGGGTGCTCAGTACTCAGTGCTCGGGGTCCTGGGTGCTCCGTGCTTGGGGTGCTGGGTGCTCAGCGCTCTGGGTGTTTAGTGCTCAGTACTCAGGGTGCTCAGTGCTCGGGGTGCTGCGTGCTCAGTACTCAGGGTGCTGGGTGCTCAGTACTCAGGGTGCTGGGTGCTCAGTGCTCAGGGTGCTGGGTGCTCAGTACTCGGGGTGCTCGGTGCTCAGTACTCAGGGTGCTGGGTGCTCAGTACTCAGGGTGCTGGGTGCTCAGTACTCAGGGTGCTCGGTGCTCAGTACTCAGGGTGCTGGGTGCTCAGTGCTCAGGGTGCTGGGTGCTAAGATCTCAGGGTGCTGGGTGCTCAGTACTCAGGGTGCTGGGTGCTCAGTGCTCAGGGTGCTGGGTGCTCAGTACTCAGGGTGCTGGGTGCTCATTCTCGGGGTGCTGGGTGCTCAGTGCTCGGGGTGCTGGGTGCTCAGTGCTCGGGTTGCTCGGTGCTCAGTACTCAGGGTGCTGGGTGCTCAGTACTCGGGGTGCTGGGTGCTCAGTGCTCGGGGTGCTGGTTGCTCAGTACTCACGGTGCTGGGTGCTCAGTACTCGGGGTGCTGGGTGCTCATTACTCAGGGTGCTGGGTGCTCAGTGCTCAGGGTGCTCAGTGCTCAGTACTCAGGGTGCTGGGTGCTCAGTAGTCAGGGTGCTGGGTGCTCAGTGCTGGGTGCTCAGTGCTCGGGGTGCTGGATGCTCAGTGCTCGGGGTGCTGGGTGCTCAGTACTCAGGGTGCTCGGTGCTCAGTACTCAGGGTGCTGGGTGCTCAGTGCTCGGGGTGCTGGGTGCTCAGTACACAGGGTGCTGGGTGCTCAGTGCTCGGGGTGCTCGATGCTCAGTACGTTGGGTGCTCAGTACTCAGGGTGCTGGGTGCTCAGTGCTCAGGCTGCTGGGTGATCAGTGCTCAGGGTGCTGGGTGCTCAGTGCTCGGGGTGCTAGGTGCTCAGTACTCAGGGTGCTCAGTACTCAGGGTGCTGGGTGCTCAGGGCTCGGGGTGCTGGGTGCTCAGTACTCAGGGCGCTGCGTGCTCAGTGCTCGGGGTGCTGGGTGCTCAGTGCTCAGGGTGCTGGGTGCTCAGTATTCGGGGTGCTCAGTGCTCAGTACTCAGGGTGCTGGGTGCTCAGTACTCAGGGTGCTGGGTGCTCAGTGCTCAGTGTGATCGGTGCTCAGTCCTCAGGGTGCTCAGTACTCAGGGTGCTGGGTGCTCAGTGCTCGGGGTGCTGGGTGCTCAGTGCTGAGGGTGCTGGGTGCTCTGTGATCGGGGTGCTGGGTGCTCAGTACTCAGGGTGCTCAGGGCTCGGGGAGCTCGGTGCTCAGTACTCAGGGTGCTGGGTGCTCAGTACTCAGTGCTCGGGGTCCTGGGTGCTCCGTGCTTGGGGTGCTGGGTGCTCAGCGCTCTGTGTGCTTAGTGCTCAGTACTCAGGGTGCTGGGTGCAAAGTACTCAGGGTGCTCAGTGCTCGGGGTGCTGGGTGCTCAGTACTCAGGGTGCTGGGTGCTCAGTACTCAGGGTGCTGGGTGCTCATTCTCGGGGTGCTGGGTGCTCAGTGCTCGGGGTGCTGTTTGCTCAGTACTCAGGGTGCTGGGTGCTCAGTGCTCAGGGTGCTGGGTGCTCAGTACTCAGGGTGCTCGGTTCTCAGTACTCAGGGTGCTGGGTGCTCATTCTCGGGGTGCTGGGTGCTCAGTGCTCATGGTGCTGGGTGCTCAGTGCTCGGGGTGCTCTGTGCTCAGTACTCAGGGTGCTGGGTGCTCAGTACTCGGGGTGCTGGGTGCTCAGTGCTCAGGGTGCTGGGTGCTCAGTGCTCGGGGTGCTGGGTGCTCAGTGCTCAGGGTGCTGGCTGCTCAGTGCTCAGGGTGCTGGGTGCTCAGTACTCAGGGTGCTCGGTGGTCAGTACTCAGGGTGCTCAGCGCTCAGTACTCAGCGTGCTGGGTGCTCAGTGCTCAGGGTCCTTGGTGCTCAGTACTCAGGGTGCTCAGTGCTCAGTACTCAGCGTGCTTTTTGCTCAGTGCTCAGGGTGCTGGGTGCTCAGTACTCAGGGTGCTGGGTGCTCAGAACTCACGGTGCTGGGTGCTCAGTACTCGGGGTGCTGGGTGCTCATTACTCAGGGTGCTCGGTGCTCAGTACTCTTGGTGCTGGGTGCTCAGTACTCAGGGTGCTGGGTGCTCAGTACTCAGGGTGCTGGGTGCTCAGTACTCAGGGTGCTGGGTGCTCAGTGCTCAGGGTGCTGGGTGCTCAATGCTCGGAGTGCTCGGTGCTCAGTACTCAGGGTGCTGGGTGCTCAGTACTCAGGGTGCTGGGTGCTCAGTGTTCAGGGTGATCGGTGCTCAGTCCTCAGGGTGCTCAGTACTCAGGGTGCTCGGTGCTCAGTGCTCGGGGTGCTGGGTCCTCAGTGCTGAGTGTTCTGGGTGCTCTGTGATCGGGGTGCTGGGTGCTCAGTACTCAGGGTGCTCAGTGCTCGGGGAGCTCGGTGCTCAGTACTCAGGGTGCTGGGTGCTCAGTACTCAGTGCTCGGGGTCCTGGGTGCTCCGTGCTTGGGGTGCTGGGTGCTCAGCGCTCTGGGTGTTTAGTGCTCAGTACTCAGGGTGCTCAGTGCTCGGGGTGCTGCGTGCTCAGTACTCAGGGTGCTGGGTGCTCAGTACTCAGGGTGCTGGGTGCTCAGTGCTCAGGGTGCTGGGTGCTCAGTACTCGGGGTGCTCGGTGCTCAGTACTCAGGGTGCTGGGTGCTCAGTACTCAGGGTGCTGGGTGCTCAGTACTCAGGGTGCTCGGTGCTCAGTACTCAGGGTGCTGGGTGCTCAGTGCTCAGGGTGCTGGGTGCTAAGTTCTCAGGGTGCTGGGTGCTCAGTACTCAGGGTGCTGGGTGCTCAGTGCTCAGGGTGCTGGGTGCTCAGTACTCAGGGTGCTGGGTGCTCATTCTCGGGGTGCTGGGTGCTCAGTGCTCGGGGTGCTGGGTGCTCAGTGCTCGGGTTGCTCGGTGCTCAGTACTCAGGGTGCTGGGTGCTCAGTACTCGGGGTGCTGGGTGCTCAGTGCTCAGAGTGCTGGGTGCTCAGTGCTCGGGGTGCTGGGTGCTCAGTGCTCAGGGTGCTGGCTGCTCAGTGCTCAGGGTGCTGGGTGCTCAGTACTCAGGGTGCTCGGTGCTCAGTACTCAGGGTGCTCAGCGCTCAGTACTCAGCGTGCTGGGTGCTCAATGCTCAGGGTCCTTGGTGCTCAGTACTCAGGGTGCTCAGTGCTCAGTACTCAGCGTGCTTTGTGCTCAGTGCTCAGGGTGCTGGGTGCTCAGTACTCAGGGTGCTGTGTGCTCAGTACTCACGGTGCTGGGTGCTCAGTACTCGGGGTGCTGGGTGCTCATTACTCAGGGTGCTGGGTGCTCAGTGCTCGGGGTGCTCGATGCTCAGTACTCTTGGTGCTGGGTGCTCAGTACTCAGGCTGCTGGGTGCTCAGTGCTCGGGGTGCTCGGTGCTCAGTGCTCAGGATGCTCGGTGCTCAGTACTCTTGGTGCTGGGTGCTCAGTACTCAGGGTGCTGGGTGCTCAGTACTCAGGGTGCTGGGTGCTCAGTACTCAGGGTGCTGGGTGCTCAGTGCTCAGGGTGCTGGGTGCTCAGTGCTCGGAGTGCTCGGTGCTCAGTACTCAGGGTGCTGGGTGCTCAGTACTCAGGGTGCTGGGTGCTCAGTGTTCAGGGTGATCGGTGCTTAGTCCTCAGGGTGCTCAGTACTCAGGGTGCTCGGTGCTCAGTGCTCGGGGTGCTGGGTCCTCAGTGCTGAGTGTGCTGGGTGCTCTGTGATCGGGGTGCTGGGTGCTCAGTACTCAGGGTGCTCAGTGCTCAGGGAGCTCGGTGCTCAGTACTCAGGGTGCTGGGTGCTCAGTACTCAGTGCTCGGGGTCCTGGGTGCTCCGTGCTTGGGGTGCTGGGTGCTCAGCGCTCTGGGTGCTTAGTGCTCAGTACTCAGGGTGCTCAGTGCTCAGGGTGCTGCGTGCTCAGTACTCACGGTGCTGGGTGCTCAGTACTCAGGGTGCTGGGTGCTCAGTGCTCAGGGTGCTGGGTGCTCAGTACTCAGGGTGCTGGGTGCTCAGTGCTCAGGGTGCTGGGTGCTCAGTACTCAGGGTGCTGGGTGCTCAGTACTCAGGGTGCTGGGTGCTCAGTACTCAGGGTGCTCGGTGCTCAGTACTCAGGGTGCTGGGTGCTCAGTGCTCAGGGTGCTGGGTGCTAAGTTCTCAGGGTGCTGGGTGCTCAGTACTCAGGGTGCTGGGTGCTCAGTGCTCAGGGTGCTGGGTGCTCAGTACTCAGGGTGCTGGGTGCTCAGTGCTCAGGGTGCTGGGTACTCAGTACTCAGGGTGCTCAGTACTCAGGGTGCTGGGTGCTCAGTACTCAGGGTGCTCAGTACTCAGGGTCCTGGGTGCTCAGTGCTCGGGGTGCTGGGTGGTCAGTACTCAGGGTGCTAAGTACTCAGGGTGCTGGGTGCTCAGTGCTCGGGTTGCTGGGTGCTCAGTGCTCAGGGTGATCGGTGCTCAGTACTCAGGATGCTGGGTGCTCAGTACTCAGCGTGCTGGGTGCTCAGTCCTCAGGGTGCTCAGTGCTCAGGGTGCTGGGTGCTCAGTGTTCGGGGTGCTCGGTGCTCAGTACTCAGGGTGCTGAGTGCTCAGTACTCAGGGTGCTGGGTGCTCAGTACTCAGGGTGCTGTGTGCTCAGTGCTCGGGGTGCTGGGTGCTCAGTGCTCAGGGTGCTGGCTGCTCAGTGCCAGGGTGCTGGGTGCTCAGTACTCAGGGTGCTCGGTGCTCAGTACTCAGGGTGCTCAGCGCTCAGTACTCAGCATGCTGGGTGCTCAGTGCTCAGGGTCCTTGGTGCTCAGTACACAGGGTGCTCAGTGCTCAGTACTCAGCGTGCTTTGTGCTCACTGCTCAGGGTGCTGGGTGCTCAGTACTCAGGGTGCTGGGTGCTCAGTACTCACGGTGCTGGGTGCTCAGTACTCAGGGTGCTGGGTGCTCATTACTCAGGGTGCTGGGTGCTCAGTGCTCGGGGTGCTCGGTGCTCAGTACTCTTGGTGCTGGGTGCTCAGTACTCAGGATGCTGGGTGCTCAGTGCTCGGGGTGCTCGGAGCTCAGTACTCAGGGTGCTGGGTGCTCAGTGCTCAGGGTGCTGGGTGCTCAATACTCAGGGTGCTGGGTGCTCAGTACTCAGGGTGCTCAGTGCTCAGTACTCAGGGTGCTGGGTGCTCAGTGCTCAGGGTGCTGGGTGCTCAGTACTCAGGGTGCTCAGTACTCAGTACTCAGGGTGCTGGGTGCTCAGTGCTTGGGGTGCTGGGTGCTCAGTGCTCAGGGTGCTGGGTGCTCAGTGCTCGGGGTGCTGGGTGCTCAGTACTCGGGGTGCTGGGTGCTCAGTGCTCGGGGTGCTGGGTGCTAAGTACTCAGGGTGCTCAGTGCTCGGGGAGCTCGGTGCTCAGTACTCAGGGTGCTGGGTGCTCAGTACTCAGTCCTCGGTGTCCTGGGTGCTCCGTGCTTGGGGTGCTGGGTGCTCAGCGCTCTGGGTGCTTAGTGCTCAGTACTCAATGTGCTGGGTGCAACGTACTCAGGGTGCTCAGTGCTCGTGGTGCTGGGTGCTCAGTGCTCGGGGTGCTGGGTGCTCAGTACTCGGGGTGCTCGGTGCTCAGTACTCAGGGTGCTGGGTGCTCAGTACTCAGGGTGCTTGGTGCTCAGTACTCAGGGTGCTGGGTGCTCAGTACTCAGGGTGCTGGGTGCTCAGTACTCAGGGTGCTGGGTGCTCAGTGCTCCGGGTGCTGGGTGCTCAGTACTCAGGGTACTGGGTGCTCAGTGCTCAGGGTTCTGGGTGCTCAGTGCTCGGAGTGCTCGGTGCTCAGTACTCAGGGTGCTGGGTGATCAGTACTCAGGGTGCTGGGTGCTCAGTGCTCAGGGTGATCGGTGCTCAGTCCTCAGTGTGCTCAGTACTCAGGGTGCTGGGTGCTCAGTGCTCGGGGTGCTGGGTGCTCAGTACTCAGTGCTCGGGGTCCTGGATGCTCCGTGCTTGGGGTGCTGGGTGCTCAGCGCTCAGGGTGCTTAGTGCTCAGTACTCAGGGTGCTCAGTGCTCGGGGTGCTGGGTGCTCAGTACTCAGGGTTCTGGGTGCTCAGTACTCAGGGTGCTGGGTGCTCAGTGCTCAGGGTGCTGGGTGCTCAGTACTCGGGTTGCTCAGTGCTCAGTACACAGGGTGCTGGGTGTTCAGTACTCAGGGTGCTGGGTGCTCAGTACTCAGGGTGCTGGGTGCTCAGTGCTCAGGGTGCTGGGTGCTCAGTACTCAGGGTGCTGGGTGCTCAGTGCTCAGGGTGATGGGTGCTCAGTACTCAGGGTGCTCAGTACTCAGGGTGCTGGGTGCTCAGTGCTCTGGTTGCTGGGTGCTCAGTACTCAGGGTGCTCAGTACTCAGGGTGCTGGGTGCTCAGTGCTCGGGTTGCTGGGTGCTCAGTGCTCAGGGTGATCGGTGCTCAGTACTCAGGATGCTGGGTGCTCAGTACTCAGGGTGCTGGGTGCTCAGTCCTCAGGGTGCTCAGTGCTCAGGGTGCTGGGTGCTCAGTGCTCGGTGCTCGGTGCTCAGTACTCAGGGTGCTGGGTGCTCAGTACTCAGGGTGCTGGGTGCTCAGTACTCAGGGTGCTGGGTGCTCAGTGCTCGGGGTGCTGGGTGCTCAGTGCTCAGGGTGCTGGCTGCTCAGTGCTCAGGGTGCGGGGTGCTCAGTACTCAGGGTGCTCGGTGCTCAGTACTCAGGGTGCTCAGCGCTCAGTACTCAGCGTGCTGGGTGCTCAGTGCTCAGGGTCCTTGGTCCTCAGTACTCAGGGTGCTCAGTGCTCAGTTCTCAGCGTGCTTTGTGCTCAGTGATCAGGGTGCTGGGTGCTCAGTACTCAGGGTGCTGGGTGCTCAGTGCTCGGGGTGCTCGGAGCTCAGTACTCAGGGTGCTGGGTGCTCAGTGCTCAGGGTGCTGGGTGCTCAATACTCAGGGTGCTGGGTGCTCAGTACTCAGGGTGCTCAGTGCTCAGTACTCAGGGTGCTGGGTGCTCAGTGCTCAGGGTGCTGGGTGCTCAGTACTCAGGGTGCTCAGTACTCAGTACTCAGGGTGCTGGGTGCTCAGTGCTTGGGGTGCTGGGTGCTCAGTGCTCAGGGTGCTGGGTGCTCAGTGCTCGGGGTGCTGGGTGCTCAGTACTCGGGGTGCTGGGTGCTCAGTGCTCGGGGTGCTGGGTGCTAAGTACTCAGGGTGCTCAGTGCTCGGGGAGCTCGGTGCTCAGTACTCAGGGTGCTGGGTGCTCAGTACTCAGTCCTCGGGGTCCTGGGTGCTCCGTGCTTGGGGTGCTGGGTGCTCAGCGCTCTGGGTGCTTAGTGCTCAGTACTCAATGTGCTGGGTGCAACGTACTCAGGGTGCTCAGTGCTCGTGGTGCTGGGTGCTCAGTGCTCGGGGTGCTGGGTGCTCAGTACTCGGGGTGCTCGGTGCTCAGTACTCAGGGTGCTGGGTGCTCAGTACTCAGGGTGCTGGGTGCTCAGTACTCAGGGTGCTGGGTGCTCAGTACTCAGGGTGCTGGGTGCTCAGTACTCAGGGTGCTGGGTGCTCAGTGCTCCGGGTGCTGGGTGCTCAGTACTCAGGGTACTGGGTGCTCAGTGCTCAGGGTTCTGGGTGCTCAGTGCTCGGAGTGCTCGGTGCTCAGTACTCAGGGTGCTGGGTGATCAGTACTCAGGGTGCTGGGTGCTCAGTGCTCAGGGTGATCGGTGCTCAGTCCTCAGTGTGCTCAGTACTCAGGGTGCTGGGTGCTCAGTGCTCGGGGTGCTGGGTGCTCAGTACTCAGTGCTCGGGGTCCTGGATGCTCCGTGCTTGGGGTGCTGGGTGCTCAGCGCTCAGGGTGCTTAGTGCTCAGTACTCAGGGTGCTCAGTGCTCGGGGTGCTGGGTGCTCAGTACTCAGGGTTCTGGGTGCTCAGTACTCAGGGTGCTGGGTGCTCAGTGCTCAGGGTGCTGGGTGCTCAGTACTCGGGTTGCTCGGTGATCAGTACACAGGGTGCTGGGTGTTCAGTACTCAGGGTGCTGGGTGCTCAGTACTCAGGGTGCTGGGTGCTCAGTGCTCAGGGTGCTGGGTGCTCAGTACTCAGGGTGCTGGGTGCTCAGTGCTCAGGGTGATGGGTGCTCAGTACTCAGGGTGCTCAGTACTCAGGGTGCTGGGTGCTCAGTGCTCTGGTTGCTGGGTGCTCAGTACTCAGGGTGCTCAGTACTCAGGGTGCTGGGTGCTCAGTGCTCGGGTTGCTGGGTGCTCAGTGCTCAGGGTGATCGGTGCTCAGTACACAGGATGCTGGGTGCTCAGTACTCAGGGTGCTGGGTGCTCAGTCCTCAGGGTGCTCAGTGCTCAGGGTGCTGGGTGCTCAGTGCTCGGTGCTCGGTGCTCAGTACTCAGGGTGCTGGGTGCTCAGTACTCAGGGTGCTGGGTGCTCAGTACTCAGGGTGCTGGGTGCTCAGTGCTCGGGGTGCTGGGTGCTCAGTGCTCAGGGTGCTGGCTGCTCAGTGCTCAGGGTGCGGGGTGCTCAGTACTCAGGGTGCTCGGTGCTCAGTACTCAGGGTGCTCAGCGCTCAGTACTCAGCGTGCTGGGTGCTCAGTGCTCAGGGTCCTTGGTGCTCAGTACTCAGGGTGCTCAGTGCTCAGTTCTCAGCGTGCTTTGTGCTCAGTGCTCAGGGTGCTGGGTGCTCAGTACTCAGGGTGCTGGGTGCTCAGTACTCACGGTGCTGGGTGCTCAGTACTCGGGGAGCTGGGTTCTCGTTACTCAGGGTGCTGGGTGCTCAGTGCTCAGGGTGCTCGGTGCTCAGTACTCTTGGTGCTGGGTGCTCAGTGCTAAGGGTGCTGGGTGCTCAGTGCTCGGGGTGCTGGGTGCTCAGTACTCAGGGTGCTGGGTGCTCAGTACTCAGGGTGCTGGGTGCTCAGTACTCAGGGTGCTGGGTGCTCAGTACTCAGGGTGCTGGGTGCTCAGTACTCAGGGTGCTGGGTCCTCAGTGCTCAGGGTGCTGGGTGCTCAGTACTAAGTTTGCTGGGTGCTCAGTGCTCAGGGTGCTGGGTGCTCAGTGCTCGGAGTGCTCGGTGCTCAGTACTCAGGGTGCTGGGTGCTCAGTACTCAGGGTGCTGGGTGCTCAGTGCTCAGGGTGATCGGTGCACAGTCCTCAGGGTGCTCAGTACTCAGGGTGCTGGGTGCTCAGTGCTCGGGGTGCTGGGTGCTCAGTGCTGAGTGTGCTGGGTGCTCTGTGATCGGGCTGCTGGGTACTCAGTACTCAGGGTGCTCAGTGCTCGGGGAGCTCGGTGCTCAGTACTCAGGGTGCTGGGTGCTCAGTACTCAGTGCTCGGGGTCCTGGGTGCTCCATGCTTGGGGTGCTGGGTGCTCAGCGCTCATAGTGCTTAGTACTCAGTACTCAGGGTGCTCAGTGCTCAGTACTCTTGGTGCTGGGTGCTCAGTGCTCGGGGTGCTGGGTGCTCATTACTCAGGGTGCTGGGTGCTCAGTGCTCAGGGTGCTCGGTGCTCATTACTCAGGGTGCTAGGTGCTCAGTGCTCAGAGTGCTGGGTGCTCAGTACTCAGGGTGCTCAGTACTCAGTACTCAGGGTGCTGGGTGCTCAGTGCTTGGGGTGCTGGGTGCTCAGTGCTCAGGGTGCTGGGTGCTCATTACTCAGGGTGCTGGGTGCTCAGTGCTCGGGGTGCTGGTTGCTCAGTACTCACGGAGCTGGGTGCTCAGTATTCGGGGTGCTGGGTGCTCATTACTCAGGGTGCTGGGTGCTCAGTGCTCAGGGTGCTCAGTGCTCATTACTCTGGGTGCTGGGTGCTCAGTACTCAGGGTGCTGGGTGCTCAGTGCTCGGGGTGCCCGGTGCTCAATGCTCGGGGTGCTCGGTGCTCAGTACTCAGGGTGCTGGGTGCTCAGTACTCAGGGTGCTGGGTGCTCAGTGCTGGGTGCTCAGTGCTCGGGGTGCTGGATGCTCAGTGCTCGGGGTGCTGGGTGCTCAGTACTCAGGGTGCTCGGTGCTCAGTACTCAGGGTGCTGGGTGCTCAGTGCTCGGGGTGCTGGGTGCTCAGTACTCAGGGTGCTGGGTGCTCAGTGCTCGGGGTGCTCGATGCTCAGTACGTTGGGTGCTCAGTACTCAGGGTGCTGGGTGCTCAGTGCTCAGGGTGCTGGGTGCTCAGTGCTCAGGGTGCTGGGTGCTCAGTGCTCGGGGTGCTGGGTGCTCAGTACTCAGGGTGCTGCGTGCTCAGTGCTCGGGGTGCTGGTTGCTCAGTGCTCAGGGTGCTGTGTGCTCAGTACTCGGGGTGCTCGGTGCTCAGTACTCAGGGTGCTGGGTGCTCAGTACTCAGGGTGCTGGGTGCTCAGTACTCAGGGTGCTGGGTGCAAAGTACTCAGGGTGCTCAGTGCTCGGGGTGCTGGGTGCTCCGTACTCAGGGTGCTGGGTGCTCAGTACTCAGGGTGCTGGGTGCTCATTCTCGGGGTGCTGGGTGCTCAGTGCTCGGGGTGCTGTTTGCTCAGTACTCGGGGTGCTGGGTGCTCAGTGCTCAGGATGCTCGGTGCTCAGTACTCTTGCTGCTGGGTGCTCAATACTCAGGGTGCTGGGTGCTCAGTACTCAGGGTGCTCAGTGCTCAGTACTCAGGGTGCTGGGTGCTCAGTGCTCAGGGTGCTGGGTGCTCAGTACTCAGGGTGCTCAGTACTCAGTACTCAGGGTGCTGGGTGCTCAGTGCTTGGGGTGCTGGGTGCTCAGTGCTCAGGGTGCTGGGTGCTCAGTGCTCGGGGTGCTGGGTGCTCAGTACTCGGAGTGCTGGGTGCTCAGTGCTCGGTGTGCTTGGTGCTAAGTACTCAGGGTGCTCAGTGCTCGGGGAGCTCGGTGCTCAGTACTCAGGGTGCTGGGTGCTCAGTACTCAGTGCTCGGGGTCCTGGGTGCTCCGTGCTTGGGGTGCTGGGTGCTCAGCGCTCTGGGTGCTTAGTGCTCAGTACTCAGGGTGCTGGGTGAAAAGTTCTCAGGGTGCTCAGTGCTCGGGGTGCTGGGTGCTCAGTACTCAGGGTGCTAGGTGCTCAGTACTCAGGGTGCTGGGTGCTCATTCTCGGGGTGCTGAGTGCTCAGTGCTCAGGGTGCTGATTGCTCAGTACTCGGGGTGCTGGGTGCTCAGTACTCAGGGTGCTCGGTTCTCAATACTCAGGGTGCTGCGTGCTCATTCTCGGGGTGCTGGGTGCTCAGTGCTCGGGGTGCTCGGTGCTCAGTACTCAGGATGCTGGGTGCTCAGTACTCACGGTGCTGGGTGCTCAGTACTCAGGGTGCTGGGTGTTCATTACTCAGGGTGCTGGGTGCTCAGTGCTCGGGGTGCTCGGTGCTCAGTGCTCAGGATGCTCGGTGCTCAGTACTCTTGCTGCTGGGTGCTCAGTACTCAGGGTGCTGGGTGCTCAGTACTCAGGGTGCTCGGTGCTCAGTACTCAGGGTGCTGGGTGCTCAGTGCTCAGGGTGCTGGGTGCTCAGTGCTCGGAGTGCTCGGTGCTCAGTACTCAGGGTGCTGGGTGCTCAGTACTCAGGGTGCTGGGTGCTCAGTGCTCAGGGTGATCGGTGCACAGTCCTCAGGGTGCTCAGTACTCAGGGTGCTGGGTGCTCAGTGCTCGGGGTGCTGGGTGCTCAGTGCTGAGTGTGCTGGGTGCTCTGTGATCGGGCTGCTGGGTACTCAGTACTCAGGGTGCTCAGTGCTCGGGGAGCTCGGTGCTCAGTACTCAGGTTGCTGGGTGCTCAGTACTCAGTGCTAGGGGGCCTGGGTGCTCCATGCTTGGGGTGCTGGTTGCTCAGCGCTCAGGGTGCTTAGTGCTCAGTACTCAGGGTGCTCAGTGCTCAGTACTCTTGGTGCTGGGTGCTCAGTGCTCGGGGTGCTGGGTGCTCATTACTCAGGGTGCTCGGTGCTCAGTGCTCGGGGGGCTCGGTGCTCAGTACTCTTGGTGCTGGGTGCTCAGTACTCAGGGTGCTGGGTGCTCAGTGCTCAGGGTGCTCGGTGCTCATTACTCAGGGTGCTGGGTGCTCAGTGCTCAGAGTGCTGGGTGCTCAGTACTCAGGGTGCTCAGTACTCAGTACTCAGGGTGCTGGGTGCTCAGTGCTTGGGGTGCTGGGTGCTCAGTGCTCAGGGTGCTGGGTGCTCAGTACTCAGGGTGCTGGGTGCTCAGTGCTCAGTGTGCTCAGTGCTCAGTACTCAGGGTGCTGGGTGCTCATTACTCAGGGTGCTGGGTGCTCAGTTCTCGGGGTGCTGGTTGCTCAGTACTCACGGAGCTGGGTGCTCAGTATTCGGGGTGCTGGGTGCTCATTACTCAGGGTGCTGGGTGCTCAGTGCTCAGGGTGCTCAGTGCTCAGTACTCTGGGTGCTGGGTGCTCAGTACTCAGGGTGCTGGGTGCTCAGTGCTCGGGGTGCCCGGTGCTCAATGCTCGGGGTGCTCGGTGCTCAGTACTCAGGGTGCTGGGTGCTCAGTACTCAGGGTGCTGGGTGCTCAGTGCTGGGTGCTCAGTGCTCGGGGTGCTGGATGCTCAGTGCTCGGGGTGCTGGGTGCTCAGTACTCAGGGTGCTCGGTGCTCAGTACTCAGGGTGCTGGGTGCTCAGTGCTCGGGGTGCTGGGTGCTCAGTACTCAGGGTGCTGGGTGCTCAGTGCTCGGGGTGCTCGATGCTCAGTACGTTGGGTGCTCAGTACTCAGGGTGCTGGGTGCTCAGTGCTCAGGGTGCTGGGTGCTCAGTGCTCAGGGTGCTGGGTGCTCAGTGCTCGGGGTGCTGGGTGCTCAGTACTCAGGGTGCTGCGTGCTCAGTGCTCGGGGTGCTGGGTGCTCAGTGCTCAGGGTGCTGTGTGCTCAGTACTCGGGGTGCTCGGTGCTCAGTACTCAGGGTGCTGGGTGCTCAGTACTCAGGGTGCTGGGTGCTCAGTACTCAGGGTGCTGGGTGCAAAGTACTCAGGGTGCTCAGTGCTCGGGGTGCTGGGTGCTCCGTACTCAGGGTGCTGGGTGCTCAGTACTCAGGGTGCTGGGTGCTCATTCTCGGGGTGCTGGGTGCTCAGTGCTCGGGGTGCTGTTTGCTCAGTACTCGGGGTGCTGGGTGCTCAGTGCTCAGGGTGCTGGGTGCTCAGTACTCAGGGTGCTCGGTTCTCAGTACTCAGGGTGCTGGGTGCTCATTCTCGGGGTGCTGGGTGCTCAGTGCTCGGGGTGTTGGGTGCTCAGTGCTCGGGGTGCTCGGTGCTCAGTACTCAGGGTGCTGGGTGCTCAGTACTCGGGGTGCTGGGTGCTCAGTGCTCAGGGTGCTGGGTGCTCAGTGCTCGGGGTGCTGGGTGCTCAGTGCTCAGGGTCCTTGGTGCTCAGTACTCAGGGTGCTCAGTGCTCAGTACTCAGCGTGCTTTGTGCTCAGTGCTCAGGGTGCTGGGAGCTCAGTACTCAGGGTGCTGGGTGCTCAGTACTCACGGTGCTGGGTGCTCAGTACTCGGGGTGCTGGGTGCTCATTACTCAGGGTGCTGGGTGCTCAGCGCTCGGGGTGCTCGATGCTCAGTACTCTTGGTGCTGGGTGCTCAGTACTCAGGCTGCTGGGTGCTCAGTGCTCGGGGTGCTCGGTGCTCAGTGCTCAGGATGCTCGGTGCTAAGTACTCTTGGTGCTGGATGCTCAGTACTCAGGGTGCTGGGTGCTCAGTACTCAGGGTGCTTGGTGCTCAGTACTCAGGGTGCTGGGTGCTCAGTGCTCAGTGTGCTGGGTGCTCAGTGCTCGGAGTGCTCGGTGCTCAGTACTCAGGGTGCTGGGTGCTCAGTACTCAGGGTGCTGGGTGCTCAGTGTTCAGGGTGATCGGTGCTCAGTCCTCAGGGTGCTCAGTACTCAGGGTGCTCGGTGCTCAGTGCTCGGGGTGCTGGGTCCTCAGTGCTGAGTGTGCTGGGTGCTCTGTGATCGGGGTGCTGGGTGCTCATTACTCAGGGTGCTGGGTGCTCGGGGAGCTCGGTGCTCAGTACTCAGGGTGCTGGGTGCTCAGTACTCAGTGCTCGGGGTCCTGGGTGCTCCGTGCTTGGGGTGCTGGGTGCTCAGCGCTCTGGGTGCTTAGTGCTCAGTACTCAGGGTGCTCAGTGCTCGGGGTGCTGCTTGCTCAGTACTCAGGGTGCTGGGTGCTCAGTACTCAGGGTGCTGGGTGCTCAGTGCTCAGGGTGCTGGGTGCTCAGTACTCGGGGTGCTCGGTGCTCAGTACTCAGGGTGCTGGGTGCTCAGTACTCAGGGTGCTGGGTGCTCAGTACTCAGGGTGCTCGGTGCTCAGTACTCAGGCTGCTGGGTGCTCAGTGCTCAGGGTGCTGGGTGCTAAGTTCTCAGGGTGCTGGGTGCTCAGTACTCAGGGTGCTGGGTGCTCAGTGCTCAGGGTACTGGGTGCTCAGTACTCAGGGTGCTGGGTGCTCAGTGCTCGGGGTGCTGGTTGCTCAGTACTCACGGAGCTGGGTGCTCAGTATTCGGGGTGCTGGGTGCTCATTACTCAGGGTGCTGGGTGCTCAGTGCTCAGGGTGCTCAGTGCTCAGTACTCTGGGTGCTGGGTGCTCAGTACTCAGGGTGCTGGGTGCTCAGTGCTCGGGGTGCCCGGTGCTCAATGCTCGGGGTGCTCGGTGCTCAGTACTCAGGGTGCTGGGTGCTCAGTACTCAGGGTGCTGGGTGCTCAGTGCTGGGTGCTCAGTGCTCGGGGTGCTGGATGCTCAGTGCTCGGGGTGCTGGGTGCTCAGTACTCAGGGTGCTCGGTGCTCAGTACTCAGGGTGCTGGGTGCTCAGTGCTCGGGGTGCTGGGTGCTCAGTACTCAGGGTGCTGGGTGCTCAGTGCTCGGGGTGCTCGATGCTCAGTACGTTGGGTGCTCAGTACTCAGGGTGCTGGGTGCTCAGTGCTCAGGGTGCTGGGTGCTCAGTGCTCAGGGTGCTGGGTGCTCAGTGCTCGGGGTGCTGGGTGCTCAGTACTCAGGGTGCTGCGTGCTCAGTGCTCGGGGTGCTGGGTGCTCAGTGCTCAGGGTGCTGTGTGCTCAGTACTCGGGGTGCTCGGTGCTCAGTACTCAGGGTGCTGGGTGCTCAGTACTCAGGGTGCTGGGTGCTCAGTACTCAGGGTGCTGGGTGCAAAGTACTCAGGGTGCTCAGTGCTCGGGGTGCTGGGTGCTCCGTACGCAGGGTGCTGGGTGCTCAGTACTCAGGGTGCTGGGTGCTCATTCTCGGGGTGCTGGGTGCTCAGTGCTCGGGGTGCTGTTTGCTCAGTACTCGGGGTGCTGGGTGCTCAGTGCTCAGGGTGCTGGGTGCTCAGTACTCAGGGTGCTCGGTTCTCAGTACTCAGGGTGCTGGGTGCTCATTCTCGGGGTGCTGGGTGCTCAGTGCTCGGGGTGCTGGGTGCTCAGTGCTCGGGGTGCTCGGTGCTCAGTACTCAGGGTGCTGGGTGCTCAGTACTCGGGGTGCTGGGTGCTCAGTGCTCAGGGTGCTGGGTGCTCAGTACTCGGGGTGCTGGGTGCTCAGTGCTCAGGGTCCTTGGTGCTCAGTACTCAGGGTGCTCAGTGCTCAGTACTCAGCGTGCTTTGTGCTCAGTGCTCAGGGTGCTGGGAGCTCAGTACTCAGGGTGCTGGGTGCTCAGTACTCACGGTGCTGGGTGCTCAGTACTCGGGGTGCTGGGTGCTCATTACTCAGGGTGCTGGGTGCTCAGTGCTCGGGGTGCTCGATGCTCAGTACTCTTGGTGCTGGGTGCTCAGTACTCAGGCTGCTGGGTGCTCAGTGCTCGGGGTGCTCGGTGCTCAGTGCTCAGGATGCTCGGTGCTAAGTACTCTTGGTGCTGGATGCTCAGTACTCAGGGTGCTGGGTGCTCAGTACTCAGGGTGCTTGGTGCTCAGTACTCAGGGTGCTGGGTGCTCAGTGCTCAGGGTGCTGGGTGCTCAGTGCTCGGAGTGCTCGGTGCTCAGTACTCAGGGTGCTGGGTGCTCAGTACTCAGGGTGCTGGGTGCTCAGTGTTCAGGGTGATCGGTGCTCAGTCCTCAGGGTGCTCAGTACTCAGGGTGCTCGGTGCTCAGTGCTCGGGGTGCTGGGTCCTCAGTGCTGAGTGTGCTGGGTGCTCTGTGATCGGGGTGCTGGGTGCTCATTACTCAGGGTGCTCAGTGCTCGGGGAGCTCGGTGCTCAGTACTCAGGGTGCTGGGTGCTCAGTACTCAGTGCTCGGGGTCCTGGGTGCTCCGTGCTTGGGGTGCTGGGTGCTCAGCGCTCTGGGTGCTTAGTGCTCAGTACTCAGGGTGCTCAGTGCTCGGGGTGCTGCTTGCTCAGTACTCAGGGTGCTGGGTGCTCAGTACTCAGGGTGCTGGGTGCTCAGTGCTCAGGGTGCTGGGTGCTCAGTACTCGGGGTGCTCGGTGCTCAGTACTCAGGGTGCTGGGTGCTCAGTACTCAGGGTGCTGGGTGCTCAGTACTCAGGGTGCTCGGTGCTCAGTACTCAGGCTGCTGGGTGCTCAGTGCTCAGGGTGCTGGGTGCTAAGTTCTCAGGGTGCTGGGTGCTCAGTACTCAGGGTGCTGGGTGCTCAGTGCTCAGGGTACTGGGTGCTCAGTACTCAGGGTGCTGGGTGCTCAGTGCTCAGGGTGCTGGGTGCTCAGTACTCAGGGTGCTCAGTACTCAGGGTACTGGGTGCTCAGTACTCAGGGTGCTCAGTACTCAGGGTCCTGGGTGCTCAGTGCTCGGGGTGCTGGGTGGTCAGTACTCAGGGTGCTAAGTACTCAGGGTGCTGGGTGCTCAGTGCTCGGATTGCTGGGTGCTCAGTGCTCAGGGTGATCGGTGCTCAGTACTCAGGATGCTGGGTGCTCAGTACTCAGCGTGCTGGGTGCTCAGTCCTCAGGGTGCTCAGTGCTCAGGGTGCTGGGTGCTCAGTGTTCGGGGTGCTCGGTGCTCAGTACTCAGTGTGCTGAGTGCTCAGTACTCAGGGTGCTGGGTGCTCAGTACTCAGGGTGCTGGGTGCTCAGTGCTCGGTGTGCTGGGTGCTCAGTGCTCAGGGTGCTGGCTGCTCAGTGCTCAGGGTGCTGGGTGCTCAGTACTCAGGGTGCTCGGTGCTCAGTACTCAGGGTGCTCAGCGCTCAGTACTCAGCGTGCTGGGTGCTCAGTACTCGGGGTGCTGGGTGCTCAGTACTCGGGGTGCTGGGTGCTCAGTGCTCGGGGTGCTGGGTGCTAAGTTCTCAGGGTGCTCAGTGCTCGGGGAGCTCGGTGCTCAGTCCTCAGGATGCTGGGTGCTCAGTACTCAGTGCTCGGGGTCCTGGGTGCTCCGTGCTTGGGGTGCTGGGTGCTCAGCGCTCTGGGTGCTTAGTGCTCAGTACTCAGGGTGCTGGGTGCAAAGTACTCAGGGTGCTCAGTGCTTGGGGTGCTGGGTGCTCAGTACTCAGGGTGCTAGGTGCTCAGTACTCAGGGTGCTGGGTGCTCATTCTCGGGGTGCTGAGTGCTCAGTGCTCGGGGTGCTGTTTGCTCAGTACTCGGGGTGCTGGGTGCTCAGTACTCAGGGTGCTCGGTTCTCAGTACTCAGGGTGCTGCGTGCTCATTCTCGGGGTGCTGGGTGCTCAGTGCTCGGGGTGCTCGGTGCTCAGTACTCAGGGTGCTGGGTGCTCAGTACTCGGGGTGCTGGGTGCTCAGTGCTCAGGGTGCTGGGTGCTCAGTGCTCGGTGTGCTGGGTCCTCAGTACTCAGGGTGCTCGGTGCTCAGTACTCAGGGTGCTCAGCGCTCAGTACTCAGCGTGCTGGGTGCTCAGTGCTCATGGTCCTTGGTGCTCAGTACTCAGGGTGCTCAGTGCTCAGTACTCAGCGTGCTTTGTGCTCAGTGCTCAGGGTGCTGGGTGCTCAGTACTCAGGGTGCTGGGTGCTCAGTACTCAAGGTGCTGGGTGCTCAGTACTCGGGGTGCTGGGTGCTCATTACTCAGGGTGCTGGGTGCTCAGTGCTCGGGGTGCCCGGTTCTCAATGCTCGTGGTGCTCGGTGCTCAGGACTCAGGGTGCTGGGTGCTCAGTACTCAGGGTGCTGGGTGCTCAGTGCTGGGTGCTCAGTACTCGGGGTGCTGGGTGCTCAGTCCTCGGGGTGCTGGGTGCTCAGTACTCAGGGTGCTCGGTGCTCAGTACTCAGGGTGCTGGGTGCTCAGTGCTCGGGGTGCTGGGTGCTCAGTACTCAGGGTGCTGGGTGCTCATTGCTCGGGGTGCTGGGTGCTCAGTGCTGAGGGTGCTGGGTGCTCTGTGATCGGGGTGCTGTGTGCTCAGTGCTCAGGGTGCTTGATGCTCAGTACTCAGGGTGCAGGGTGCTCAGTGCTCAGGGTGCTGGGTGCTCAGTGCTCGGGGTGCTAGGTGCTCAGTACTCAGGGTGCTCAGTACTCAGGGTGCTGGGTGCTCAGTGCTCAGGGTGCTGGGTGCTCAGTACTCAGGGTGCTGGGTGCTCAGTACTCAGGTTGCTGGGTGCTCAGTGCTCAGGGTGCTGGGTGCTTAGTGCTCGGGGTGCTCGGTGCTCAGTACTCAGGGTGCTGGGTGCTCAGTACTCAGGGTGCTGGGTGCTCAGTGCTCAGGGTGATCGGTGCTCAGTCTTCAGGGTGCTCAGTACTCAGGGTGCTGGGTGCTCAGTGCTCGGGGTGCTGGGTGCTCAGTGCTGAGGGTGCTGGGTGCTCTGTGATCGGGGTGCTGGGTGCTCAGTACTCAGGGTGCTCAGTGCTCGGGGAGCTCGGTGCTCAGTAATCAGGGTGCTGGGTGCTCAGTACTCAGTGCTCGGGGTCCTGGGTGCTCCGTGCTTGGGGTGCTGGGAGCTCAGCGCTCTGGGTGCTTAGTGCTCAGTACTCAGGGTGCTGGGTGCTCAGTACTCAGGGTGCTCAGTGCTCGGGGTGCTGGGTGCTCAGTACTCAGGGTGCTGGGTGCTCAGTACTCAGGGTGCTGGGTGCTCAGTGCTCAGGGTGCTGGGTGCTCAGTACTCGGGGTGCTCGGTGCTCAGTACTCAGGGTGCTGGGTGCTCAGTACTCAGGGTGCTGGGTGCTCAGTACTCAGGGTGCTCGGTGCTCAGTACTCAGGGTGCTGGGTGCTCAGTGCTCAGGGTGCTGGGTGCAAAGTACTCAGGGTGCTGGGTGCTCAGTACTCAGGGTGCTGGGTGCTCAGTGCTCAGGGTGCTGGGTGCTCAGTTCTCAGGGTGCTGGGTGCTCAGTGCTCAGGGTGCTGGGTGCTCAGTACTCAGGGTGCTCAGTACTCAGGGTGCTGGGTGCTCAGTACTCTGGGTGCTCAGTACTCAGGGTGCTGCGTGCTCAGTGCTCGGGGTGCTGGGTGCTCAGTACTCAGGGTGCTCAGTACTCAGGGTGCTGGGTGCTCAGTGCTTGGGTTGCTGGGTGCTCAGTGCTCAGGGTGATCGGTGCTCACTACTCAGGATGCTGGGTGCTCAGTACTCAGGGTGCTCGGTGCTCAGTCCTCAGGGTGCTCAGTGCTCAGGGTGCTGGGTGCTCAGTGCTCAGGGTGCTCAGTGCTCAGTACTCAGGGTGCTGGGTGCTCATTACTCAGGGTGCTGGGTGCTCAGTACTCAGGGTGCTGGGTGCTCAGTGCTCAGGGTGCTTGGTGCTCAGTGCTTGGAGTGCTGGGTGCTCAGTACTCAGGGTGCTTGGTGCTCAGTACTCAGGGTGCTCAGTACTCAGTACTCAGGGTGCTGGGTGCTCAGTGCTTGGGGTGCTGGGAGCTCAGTGCTCAGGGTGCTGGGTGCTCAGTGCTCGGGGTGCTGGGTGCTCAGTACTCAGGGTGCTGGGTGCTCAGTGCTCAGGGTGCTGGGTGCTCAGTGCTCAGGGTGCTGGGTGCTCAGTACTCAGTGCTCAGGATGCTGGGTGCTCAGTGCTCAGTGTGCTCACTGCTCAGTGCTCAGTACTCAGGGTGCTGGGTGCTCAGTACTCAGGGTGCTGGGTGCTCAGTGCTCGGGGTGCCAGGTGCTCAATGCTCGGGGTGCTCGGTGCTCAGTACTCAGGGTGCTGGGTGCTCAGTACTCAGGGTGCTGGGTGCTCACTGCTGGGTGCTCAGTGCTCGGGGTGCTGGGTGCTCAGTGCTCGGGGTGCTCGGTGCTCAGTACTCAGGGTGCTGGGTGCTCAGGGTGCTGGGTGCTCAGTACTAAGGGTGTTCAGTACTCAGTACTCAGGGTGCTGGGTGCTCAGTGCTTGGGGTGCTGGGTGCTCAGTGCTCAGGGTGCTGGGTGCTCAGTGCTCAGGGTGCTGGGTGCTCAGTACTCGGGGTGCTCGGTGCTCAGTACTCAGGGTTCTGGGTGCTCAGTACTCAGGGTGCTGGGTGCTCAGTACTCAGTGTGCTGGGTGCTCAGTACTCAGGGTGCTGGGTGCTCAGTACTCAGGTTGCTGGGTGCTCAGTGCTCAGGGTGCTGGGTGCTCAGTACTCAGGGTGCTGGGTGCTCAGTACTCAGGGTGCTCAGTGCTCAGGTTGCTGGGTGCTCAGTACTCAGCGTGCTGGCTGCTCAGTACTCAGGGTGCTGGGTGCTCAGTACTCAGGGTGCTGGGTGCACAGTACTCAGGGTGCTGGGTGCTCAGTACTCAGGGTGCTGGGTGCTCAGTGCTCAGTGTGCTGGGTGCTCAGTACTCAGGGTGCTCAGTACTCAGGGTTCTGGGTGCTCAGTACTCAGGGTGCTCAGTACTCAGGGTGCTGGGTGCTCAGTGCTCGGGGTGCTGGGTGCTCAGTACTCAGTGTGCTCAATACTCAGGGTGCTGGGTGCTCAGTGCTCGGGTTGCTGGGTGCTCAGTGCTCAGGGTGATCGGTGCTCAGTACTCAGGATGCTGGGTGCTCAGTACTCAGGGTGCTGGGTGCTCAGTCCTCAGGGTGCTCAGTGCTCAGTGTGCTGGGTGCTCAGTACTCAGCGTGCTGGGTGCTCAGTACTCAGGGTGCTGGGTGCTGAGTACTCAGGGTGTTGGGTGCTCAGTGCTCAGGGTGATCGGTGCTCAGTCCTCAGGGTGCTCAGTACTCAGGGTGCTGGGTGCTCAGTGCTCGGGGTGCTGGGTGCTCAGTGCTGACGGTGCTGGGTGCTCTGTGATCGGGGTGCTGGGTGCTCAGTACTCAGGGCGTTCAGTGCTCGGGGAGCTCGGTGCTGAGTACTCAGGGTGCTGGGTGCTCAGTACTCAGGGTGCTGGGTGCTCAGTGTTCAGGGTGATCGGTGCTCAGTCCTAAGGGTGCTCATTACTCAGGGTGCTTGGTGCTCAGTGCTCGGGGTGCTGGGTCCTCAGTGCTGAGTGTGCTGTGTGCTCTGTGATCGGGGTGCTTGGTGCTCAGTACTCACGGTGCTCAGTGCTCGGGGAGCTCGGTGCTCAGTACTCAGGGTGCTGGGTGCTCAGTACTCAGTGCTCGTGGTCCTGGGTGCTCCGTGCTTGGGGTGCTGGGTGCTCAGCGCTCTGGGTGTTTAGTGCTCAGTACTCAGGGTGCTCAGTGCTCGGGGTGCTGCGTGCTCAGTACTCAGGGTGCTGGGTGCTCAGTACTCAGGGTGCTGGGTGCTCAGTGCTCAGGGTGCTGGGTGCTCAGTACTCGGGGTGCTCGGTGCTCAGTACTCAGGGTGCTGGGTGCTCAGTACTCAGGGTGCTGGGTGCTCAGTACTCAGGGTGCTCGGTGCTCAGTACTCAGGGTGCTGGGTGCTCAGTGCTCAGGGTGCTGGGTGCTAAGTTCTCAGGGTGCTGGGTGCTCAGTACTCAGGGTGCTGAGTGCTCAGTGCTCAGGGTGCTGGGTGCTCAGTACTCAGGGTGCTGGGTGCTCATTCTCGGGGTGCTGGGTGCTCAGTGCTCGGGGTGCTGGGTGCTCAGTGCTCGGGTTGCTCGGTGCTCAGTACTCAGGGTGCTGGGTGCTCAGTACTCGGGGTGCTGGGTGCTCAGTGCTCAGGGTGCTGGGTGCTCAGTGCTCGGGGTGCTGGGTGCTCACTGCTCAGGGTGCTGGCTGCTCAGTGCTCAGGGTGCTGGGTGCTCAGTACTCAGGGTGCTCGGTGCTCAGTACTCATTGTGCTCAGCGCTCAGTACTCAGCGTGCTGGGTGCTCAGTGCTCAGGGTCCTTGGTGCTCAGTACTCAGGGTGCTCAGTGCTCAGTACTCAGCGTGCTTTGTGCTCAGTGCTCAGGGTGCTGGATGCTCAGTACTCAGGGTGCTGGGTGCTCAGTACTCACGGTGCTGGGTGCTCAGTACTCGGGGTGCTCGATGCTCAGTACTCTTGGTGCTGGGTGCTCAGTAGTCAGGCTGCTGGGTGCTCAGTGCTCGGGGTGCTCGGTGCTCAGTGCTCAGGATGCTCGGTGCTCACTACTCTTGGTGCTGGGTGCTCAGTACTCAGGGTGCTGGGTGCTCAGTACTCAGGGTGCTGGGTGCTCAGTACTCAGGGTGCTGGGTGCTCAGTGCTCAGGGTGCTGGGTGCTCAGTGCTCGGAGTGCTCGGTGATCAGTACTCAGGGTGCTGGGTGCTCAGTACTCAGGGTGCTGGGTGCTCAGTGTTCAGGGTGATCGGTGCTCAGTCCTCAGGGTGCTCAGTACTCAGGGTGCTCGGTGCTCAGTGCTCGGTGTGCTGGGTCCTCAGTGCTGAGTGTGCTGGGTGCTCTGTGATCGGGGTGCTGGGTGCTCAGTACTCAGGGTGCTCAGTGCTCAGGGAGCTCGGTGCTCAGTACTCAGGGTGCTGGGTGCTCAGTACTCAGTGCTCGGGGTCCTGGATGCTCCATGCTTGGGGTGCTGGGTGCTCAGCGCTCTGGGTGCTTAGTGCTCAGTACTCAGGGTGCTCAGTGCTCGGGGTGCTGCGTGCTCAGTACTCAGGGTGCTGGGTGCTCAGTACTCAGGGTGCTGGGTGCTCAGTGCTCAGGGTGCTGGGTGCTCAGTACTCGGGGTGCTCGGTGCTCAGTACTCATGGTGCTGGGTGCTCAGTACTCAGGGTGCTGGGTGCTCAGTACTCAGGGTGCTCGGTGCTCAGTACTCAGGGTGATAAGTGCTCAGTGCTCAGGGTGCTGGGTGCTAAGTTCTCAGGGTGCTGGGTGCTCAGTACTCAGGGTGCTGGGTGCTCAGTGCTCAGGGTGCTGGGTGCTCAGTACTCAGGGTGCTGGGTGCTCAGTGCTCAGGGTGCTGGGTGCTCAGTACTCAGGGTGCTCAGTACTCAGGGTGCTGGGTGCTCAGTACTCAGGGTGCTCAGTACTCAGGGTCCTGGGTGCTCAGTGCTCGGGGTGCTGGGTGGTCAGTACTCAGGGTGCTAAGTACTCAGGGTGCTGGGTGCTCAGTGCTCGGGTTGCTGGGTGCTCAGTGCTCAGGGTGATCGGTGCTCAGTACTCAGGATGCTGGGTGCTCAGTACTCAGCGTGCTGGGTGCTCAGTCGTCAGGGTGCTCAGTGCTCAGGGTGCTGGGTGCTCAGTGTTCGGGGTGCTCGGTGCTCAGTACTCAGGGTGCTCGGTGCTCAGTACTCAGGGTGCTGGGTGCTCAGTGCTCGGGGTGCTGGGTGCTCAGTACTCAGGGTGCTGGGTGCTCAGTGCTCGGGGTGCTCGATGCTCAGTACGTTGGGTGCTCAGTACTCAGGGTGCTGGGTGCTCAGTGCTCAGGGTGCTGGGTGCTCAGTGCTCAGGGTGCTGGGTGATCAGTGCTCAGGGTGCTTGATGCTCAGTACTCAGGTTGCAGGGTGCTCAGTGCTCAGGGTGCTGGGTGCTCAGTGCTCGGGGTGCTAGGTGCTCAGTACTCAGGGTGCTCAGTACTCAGGGTGCTGGGTGCTCAGGGCTCGGGGTGCTGGGTGCTCAGTACTCAGGGCGCTGCGTGCTCAGTGCTCGGGGTGCTGGGTGCTCAGTGCTCAGGGTGCTGGGTGCTCAGTACTCGGGGTGCTCAGTGCTCAGTACTCAGGGTGCTGGGTGCTCAGTACTCAGGGTGCTCAGTACTCAGGGTGCTGGGTGCTCAGTGCTCAGTGTGATCGGTGCTCAGTCCTCAGGGTGCTCAGTACTCAGGGTGCTGGGTGCTCAGTGCTCGGGGTGCTGGGTGCTCAGTGCTGAGGGTGCTGGGTGCTCTGTGATCGGGGTGCTGTGTGCTCAGTACTCAGGGTGCTCAGGGCTCGGGGAGCTCGGTGCTCAGTACTCAGGGTGCTGGGTGCTCAGTACTCAGTGCTCGGGGTCCTGGGTGCTCCGTGCTTGGGGTGCTGGGTGCTCAGCGCTCTGTGTGCTTAGTGCTCAGTACTCAGGGTGCTGGGTGCAAAGTACTCAGGGTGCTCAGTGCTCGGGGTGCTGGGTGCTCAGTACTCAGGGTGCTGGGTGCTCAGTACTCAGGGTGCTGGGTGCTCATTCTCGGGGTGCTGGGTGCTCAGTGCCCGGGGTGCTGTTTGCTCAGTACTCGGGGTGCTGGGTGCTCAGTGCTCAGGGTGCTGGGTGCTCAGTACTCAGGGTGCTCGGTTCTCAGTACTCAGGGTGCTGGGTGCTCATTCTCGGGGTGCTGGGTGCTCAGTGCTCGGGGTGCTCTGTGCTCAGTACTCAGGGTGCTGGGTGCTCAGTACTCGGGGTGCTGGGTGCTCAGTGCTCAGGTTGCTGGGTGCTCAGTGCTCGGGGTGCTGGGTGCTCAGTGCTCAGGGTGCTGGCTGCTCAGTGCTCAGGGTGCTGGGTGCTCAGTACTCAGGGTGCTCGGTGCTCAGTACTCAGGGTGCTCAGTGCTCAGTACTCAGCGTGCTTTTTGCTCAGTGCTCAGGGTGCTGGGTGCTCAGTACTCAGGGTGCTGGGTGCTCAGTACTCACGGTGCTGGGTGCTCAGTACTCGGGGTGCTGGGTGCTCATTACTCAGGGTGCTCGGTGCTCAGTACTCTTGGTGCTGGGTGCTCAGTACTCAGGGTGCTGGGTGCTCAGTACTCAGGGTGCTGGGTGCTCAGTACTCAGGGTGCTGGGTGCTCAGTGCTCAGGGTGCTGGGTGCTCAATGCTCGGAGTGCTCGGTGCTCAGTACTCAGGGTGCTGGGTGCTCAGTACTCAGGGTGCTGGGTGCTCAGTGTTCAGGGTGATCGGTGCTCAGTCCTCAGGGTGCTCAGTACTCAGGGTGCTCGGTGCTCAGTGCTCGGGGTGCTGGGTCCTCAGTGCTGAGTGTGCTGGGTGCTCTGTGATCGGGGTGCTGGGTGCTCAGTACTCAGGGTGCTCAGTGCTCGGGGAGCTCGGTGCTCAGTACTCAGGGTGCTGGGTGCTCAGTACTCAGTGCTCGGGGTCCTGGGTGCTCCGTGCTTGGGGTGCTGGGTGCTCAGCGCTCTGGGTGTTTAGTGCTCAGTACTCAGGGTGCTCAGTGCTCGGGGTGCTGCGTGCTCAGTACTCAGGGTGCTGGGTGCTCAGTACTCAGGGTGCTGGGTGCTCAGTGCTCAGGGTGATGGGTGCTCAGTACTCAGGGTGCTCGGTGCTCAGTACTCAGGGTGCTGGGTGCTCAGTACTCAGGGTGCTCGGTGCTCAGTACTCAGGGTGCTGGGTGCTCAGTGCTCAGGGTGCTGGGTGCTAAGTTCTCAGGGTGCTGGGTGCTCAGTACTCAGGGTGCTGGGTGCTCAGTGCTCAGGGTGCTGGGTGCTCAGTACTCAGGGTGCTGGGTGCTCATTCTCGGGGTGCTGGGTGCTCAGTGCTCGGGGTGCTGGGTGCTCAGTGCTCGGGTTGCTCGGTGCTCAGTACTCAGGGTGCTGGGTGCTCAGTACTCGGGGTGCTGGGTGCTCAGTGCTCATGGTGCTGGGTGCTCAGTGCTCGGGGTGCTGGGTGCTCAGTGCTCAGGGTGCTGGCTGCTCATTGCTCAGGGTGCTGGGTGCTCAGTACTCAGGGTGCTCGGTGCTCAGTACTCAGGGTGCTCAGCGCTCAGTACTCAGCGTGCTGGGTGCTCAATGCTCAGGGTCCTTGGTGCTCAGTACTCAGGGTGCTCAGTGCTCAGTACTCAGCGTGCTTTGTGCTCAGTGCTCAGGGTGCTGGGCGCTCAGTACTCAGGGTGCTGGGTGCTCAGTACTCACGGTGCTGGGTGCTCAGTACTCGGGGTGCTGGGTGCTCATTACTCAGGGTGCTGGGTGCTCAGTGCTCGGGGTGCTCGATGCTCAGTACTCTTGGTGCTGGGTGCTCAGTACTCAGGGTGCGGGGTGCTCAGTACTCAGGGTGCTCGGTGCTCAGTACTCAGGGTGCTGGGTGCTCAGTGCTCAGGGTGCTGGGTGCAAAGTACTCAGGGTGCTGGGTGCTCAGTACTCAGGGTGCTGGGTGCTCAGTGCTCAGGGTGCTGGGTGCTCAGTTCTCAGGGTGCTGGGTGCTCAGTGCTCAGGGTGCTGGGTGCTCAGTACTCAGGGTGCTCAGTACTCAGGGTGCTGGGTGCTCAGTACTCTGGGTGCTCAGTACTCAGGGTGCTGCGTGCTCAGTGCTCGGGGTGCTGGGTGCTCAGTACTCAGGGTGCTCAGTACTCAGGGTGCTGGGTGCTCAGTGTTTGGGTTGCTGGGTGCTCAGTGCTCAGGGTGATCGGTGCTCACTACTCAGGATGCTGGGTGCTCAGTACTCAGGGTGCTCGGTGCTCAGTCCTCAGGGTGCTCAGTGCTCAGGGTGCTGGGTGCTCAGTGCTCAGGGTGCTCAGTGCTCAGTACTCAGGGTGCTGGGTGCTCATTACTCAGGGTGCTGGGTGCTCAGTGCTCGCTGTGCTGTGTGCTCAGTACTCAGGGTGCTGGGTGCTCAGTGCTCAGGGTGCTGGGTGCTCAGTGCTTGGAGTGCTGGGTGCTCAGTACTCAGGGTGCTTGGTGCTCAGTACTCAGGGTGCTCAGTACTCAGTACTCAGGGTGCTGGGTGCTCAGTGCTTGGGGTGCTGGGAGCTCAGTGCTCAGGGTGCTGGGTGCTCAGTGCTCGGGGTGCTGGGTGCTCAGTACTCAGGGTGCTGGGTGCTCAGTGCTCAGGGTGCTGGGTGCTCAGTGCTCAGGGTGCTGGGTGCTCAGTACTCAGTGCTCAAGATGCTGGGTGCACAGTGCTCAGTGTGCTCACTGCTCAGTGCTCAGTACTCAGGGTTCTGGGTGCTCAGTACTCAGGGTGCTGGGTGCTCAGTGCTCGGGGTGCCCGGTGCTCAATGCTCGGGGTGCTCGGTGCTCAGTACTCAGGGTGCTGGGTGCTCAGTACTCAGGGTGCTGGGTGCTCACTGCTGGGTGCTCAGTGCTCGGGGTGCTGGGTGCTCAGTGCTCGGGGTGCTCGGTGCTCAGTACTCAGGGTGCTGGGTGCTCAGGGTGCTGGGTGCTCAGTACTAAGGGTGTTCAGTACTCAGTACTCAGGGTGCTGGGTGCTCAGTGCTTGGGGTGCTGGGTGCTCAGTGCTCAGGGTGCTGGGTGCTCAGTGCTCAGGGTGCTGGGTGCTCAGTACTCGGGGTGCTCGGTGCTCAGTACTCAGGGTTCTGGGTGCTCAGTACTCAGGGTGCTGGGTGCTCAGTACTCAGTGTGCTGGGTGCTCAGTACTCAGGGTGCTGGGTGCTCAGTACTCAGGTTGCTGGGTGCTCAGTGCTCAGGGTGCTGGGTGCTCAGTACTCAGGGTGCTGGGTGCTCAGTACTCAGGGTGCTCAGTGCTCAGGTTGCTGGGTGCTCAGTACTCAGCGTGCTGGCTGCTCAGTACTCAGGGTGCTGGGTGCTCAGTACTCAGGGTGCTGGGTGCACAGTACTCAGGGTGCTGGGTGCTCAGTACTCAGGGTGCTGGGTGCTCAGTGCTCAGTGTGCTGGGTGCTCAGTACTCAGGGTGCTCAGTACTCAGGGTTCTGGGTGCTCAGTACTCAGGGTGCTCAGTACTCAGGGTGCTGGGTGCTCAGTGCTCGGGGTGCTGGGTGCTCAGTACTCAGTGTGCTCAATACTCAGGGTGCTGGGTGCTCAGTGCTCGGGTTGCTGGGTGCTCAGTGCTCAGGGTGATCGGTGCTCAGTACTCAGGATGCTGGGTGCTCAGTACTCAGGGTGCTGGGTGCTCAGTCCTCAGGGTGCTCAGTGCTCAGTGTGCTGGGTGCTCAGTACTCAGCGTGCTGGGTGCTCAGTACTCAGGGTGCTGGGTGCTGAGTACTCAGGGTGTTGGGTGCTCAGTGCTCAGGGTGATCGGTGCTCAGTCCTCAGGGTGCTCAGTACTCAGGGTGCTGGGTGCTCAGTGCTCGGGGTGCTGGGTGCTCAGTGCTGACGGTGCTGGGTGCTCTGTGATCGGGGTGCTGGGTGCTCAGTACTCAGGGCGTTCAGTGCTCGGGGAGCTCGGTGCTGAGTACTCAGGGTGCTGGGTGCTCAGTACTCAGGGTGCTGGGTGCTCAGTGTTCAGGGTGATCGGTGCTCAGTCCTAAGGGTGCTCATTACTCAGGGTGCTTGGTGCTCAGTGCTCGGGGTGCTGGGTCCTCAGTGCTGAGTGTGCTGTGTGCTCTGTGATCGGGGTGCTTGGTGCTCAGTACTCACGGTGCTCAGTGCTCGGGGAGCTCGGTGCTCAGTACTCAGGGTGCTGGGTGCTCAGTACTCAGTGCTCGTGGTCCTGGGTGCTCCGTGCTTGGGGTGCTGGGTGCTCAGCGCTCTGGGTGTTTAGTGCTCAGTACTCAGGGTGCTCAGTGCTCGGGGTGCTGCGTGCTCAGTACTCAGGGTGCTGGGTGCTCAGTACTCAGGGTGCTGGGTGCTCAGTGCTCAGGGTGCTGGGTGCTCAGTACTCGGGGTGCTCGGTGCTCAGTACTCAGGGTGCTGGGTGCTCAGTACTCAGGGTGCTGGGTGCTCAGTACTCAGGGTGCTCGGTGCTCAGTACTCAGGGTGCTGGGTGCTCAGTGCTCAGGGTGCTGGGTGCTAAGTTCTCAGGGTGCTGGGTGCTCAGTACTCAGGGTGCTGAGTGCTCAGTGCTCAGGGTGCTGGGTGCTCAGTACTCAGGGTGCTGGGTGCTCATTCTCGGGGTGCTGGGTGCTCAGTGCTCGGGGTGCTGGGTGCTCAGTGCTCGGGTTGCTCGGTGCTCAGTACTCAGGGTGCTGGGTGCTCAGTACTCGGGGTGCTGGGTGCTCAGTGCTCAGGGTGCTGGGTGCTCAGTGCTCGGGGTGCTGGGTGCTCACTGCTCAGGGTGCTGGCTGCTCAGTGCTCAGGGTGCTGGGTGCTCAGTACTCAGGGTGCTCGGTGCTCAGTACTCATTGTGCTCAGCGCTCAGTACTCAGCGTGCTGGGTGCTCAGTGCTCAGGGTCCTTGGTGCTCAGTACTCAGGGTGCTCAGTGCTCAGTACTCAGCGTGCTTTGTGCTCAGTGCTCAGGGTGCTGGATGCTCAGTACTCAGGGTGCTGGGTGCTCAGTACTCACGGTGCTGGGTGCTCAGTACTCGGGGTGCTCGATGCTCAGTACTCTTGGTGCTGGGTGCTCAGTAGTCAGGCTGCTGGGTGCTCAGTGCTCGGGGTGCTCGGTGCTCAGTGCTCAGGATGCTCGGTGCTCACTACTCTTGGTGCTGGGTGCTCAGTACTCAGGGTGCTGGGTGCTCAGTACTCAGGGTGCTGGGTGCTCAGTACTCAGGGTGCTGGGTGCTCAGTGCTCAGGGTGCTGGGTGCTCAGTGCTCGGAGTGCTCGGTGATCAGTACTCAGGGTGCTGGGTGCTCAGTACTCAGGGTGCTGGGTGCTCAGTGTTCAGGGTGATCGGTGCTCAGTCCTCAGGGTGCTCAGTACTCAGGGTGCTCGGTGCTCAGTGCTCGGTGTGCTGGGTCCTCAGTGCTGAGTGTGCTGGGTGCTCTGTGATCGGGGTGCTGGGTGCTCAGTACTCAGGGTGCTCAGTGCTCAGGGAGCTCGGTGCTCAGTACTCAGGGTGCTGGGTGCTCAGTACTCAGTGCTCGGGGTCCTGGATGCTCCGTGCTTGGGGTGCTGGGTGCTCAGCGCTCTGGGTGCTTAGTGCTCAGTACTCAGGGTGCTCAGTGCTCGGGGTGCTGCGTGCTCAGTACTCAGGGTGCTGGGTGCTCAGTACTCAGGGTGCTGGGTGCACAGTGCTCAGGGTGCTGGGTGCTCAGTACTCGGGGTGCTCGGTGCTCAGTACTCATGGTGCTGGGTGCTCAGTACTCAGGGTGCTGGGTGCTCAGTACTCAGGGTGCTCGGTGCTCAGTACTCAGGGTGATAAGTGCTCAGTGCTCAGGGTGCTGGGTGCTAAGTTCTCAGGGTGCTGGGTGCTCAGTACTCAGGGTGCTGGGTGCTCAGTGCTCAGGGTGCTGGGTGCTCAGTACTCAGGGTGCTGGGTGCTCAGTGCTCAGGGTGCTGGGTGCTCAGTACTCAGGGTGCTCAGTACTCAGGGTGCTGGGTGCTCAGTACTCAGGGTGCTCAGTACTCAGGGTCCTGGGTGCTCAGTGCTCGGGGTGCTGGGTGGTCAGTACTCAGGGTGCTAAGTACTCAGGGTGCTGGGTGCTCAGTGCTCGGGTTGCTGGGTGCTCAGTGCTCAGGGTGATCGGTGCTCAGTACTCAGGATGCTGGGTGCTCAGTACTCAGCGTGCTGGGTGCTCAGTCGTCAGGGTGCTCAGTGCTCAGGGTGCTGGGTGCTCAGTGTTCGGGGTGCTCGGTGCTCAGTACTCAGGGTGCTCGGTGCTCAGTACTCAGGGTGCTGGGTGCTCAGTGCTCGGGGTGCTGGGTGCTCAGTACTCAGGGTGCTGGGTGCTCAGTGCTCGGGGTGCTCGATGCTCAGTACGTTGGGTGCTCAGTACTCAGGGTGCTGGGTGCTCAGTGCTCAGGGTGCTGGGTGCTCAGTGCTCAGGGTGCTGGGTGATCAGTGCTCAGGGTGCTTGATGCTCAGTACTCAGGTTGCAGGGTGCTCAGTGCTCAGGGTGCTGGGTGCTCAGTGCTCGGGGTGCTAGGTGCTCAGTACTCAGGGTGCTCAGTACTCAGGGTGCTGGGTGCTCAGGGCTCGGGGTGCTGGGTGCTCAGTACTCAGGGCGCTGCGTGCTCAGTGCTCGGGGTGCTGGGTGCTCAGTGCTCAGGGTGCTGGGTGCTCAGTACTCGGGGTGCTCAGTGCTCAGTACTCAGGGTGCTGGGTGCTCAGTACTCAGGGTGCTCAGTACTCAGGGTGCTGGGTGCTCAGTGCTCAGTGTGATCGGTGCTCAGTCCTCAGGGTGCTCAGTACTCAGGGTGCTGGGTGCTCAGTGCTCGGGGTGCTGGGTGCTCAGTGCTGAGGGTGCTGGGTGCTCTGTGATCGGGGTGCTGTGTGCTCAGTACTCAGGGTGCTCAGGGCTCGGGGAGCTCGGTGCTCAGTACTCAGGGTGCTGGGTGCTCAGTACTCAGTGCTCGGGGTCCTGGGTGCTCCGTGCTTGGGGTGCTGGGTGCTCAGCGCTCTGTGTGCTTAGTGCTCAGTACTCAGGGTGCTGGGTGCAAAGTACTCAGGGTGCTCAGTGCTCGGGGTGCTGGGTGCTCAGTACTCAGGGTGCTGGGTGCTCAGTACTCAGGGTGCTGGGTGCTCATTCTCGGGGTGCTGGGTGCTCAGTGCCCGGGGTGCTGTTTGCTCAGTACTCGGGGTGCTGGGTGCTCAGTGCTCAGGGTGCTGGGTGCTCAGTACTCAGGGTGCTCGGTTCTCAGTACTCAGGGTGCTGGGTGCTCATTCTCGGGGTGCTGGGTGCTCAGTGCTCGGGGTGCTCTGTGCTCAGTACTCAGGGTGCTGGGTGCTCAGTACTCGGGGTGCTGGGTGCTCAGTGCTCAGGTTGCTGGGTGCTCAGTGCTCGGGGTGCTGGGTGCTCAGTGCTCAGGGTGCTGGCTGCTCAGTGCTCAGGGTGCTGGGTGCTCAGTACTCAGGGTGCTCGGTGCTCAGTACTCAGGGTGCTCAGTGCTCAGTACTCAGCGTGCTTTTTGCTCAGTGCTCAGGGTGCTGGGTGCTCAGTACTCAGGGTGCTGGGTGCTCAGTACTCACGGTGCTGGGTGCTCAGTACTCGGGGTGCTGGGTGCTCATTACTCAGGGTGCTCGGTGCTCAGTACTCTTGGTGCTGGGTGCTCAGTACTCAGGGTGCTGGGTGCTCAGTACTCAGGGTGCTGGGTGCTCAGTACTCAGGGTGCTGGGTGCTCAGTGCTCAGGGTGCTGGGTGCTCAATGCTCGGAGTGCTCGGTGCTCAGTACTCAGGGTGCTGGGTGCTCAGTACTCAGGGTGCTGGGTGCTCAGTGTTCAGGGTGATCGGTGCTCAGTCCTCAGGGTGCTCAGTACTCAGGGTGCTCGGTGCTCAGTGCTCGGGGTGCTGGGTCCTCAGTGCTGAGTGTGCTGGGTGCTCTGTGATCGGGGTGCTGGGTGCTCAGTACTCAGGGTGCTCAGTGCTCGGGGAGCTCGGTGCTCAGTACTCAGGGTGCTGGGTGCTCAGTACTCAGTGCTCGGGGTCCTGGGTGCTCCGTGCTTGGGGTGCTGGGTGCTCAGCGCTCTGGGTGTTTAGTGCTCAGTACTCAGGGTGCTCAGTGCTCGGGGTGCTGCGTGCTCAGTACTCAGGGTGCTGGGTGCTCAGTACTCAGGGTGCTGGGTGCTCAGTGCTCAGGGTGATGGGTGCTCAGTACTCAGGGTGCTCGGTGCTCAGTACTCAGGGTGCTGGGTGCTCAGTACTCAGGGTGCTCGGTGCTCAGTACTCAGGGTGCTGGGTGCTCAGTGCTCAGGGTGCTGGGTGCTAAGTTCTCAGGGTGCTGGGTGCTCAGTACTCAGGGTGCTGGGTGCTCAGTGCTCAGGGTGCTGGGTGCTCAGTACTCAGGGTGCTGGGTGCTCATTCTCGGGGTGCTGGGTGCTCAGTGCTCGGGGTGCTGGGTGCTCAGTGCTCGGGTTGCTCGGTGCTCAGTACTCAGGGTGCTGGGTGCTCAGTACTCGGGGTGCTGGGTGCTCAGTGCTCATGGTGCTGGGTGCTCAGTGCTCGGGGTGCTGGGTGCTCAGTGCTCAGGGTGCTGGCTGCTCATTGCTCAGGGTGCTGGGTGCTCAGTACTCAGGGTGCTCGGTGCTCAGTACTCAGGGTGCTCAGCGCTCAGTACTCAGCGTGCTGGGTGCTCAATGCTCAGGGT
Source organism: Microtus oregoni (assembly GCF_018167655.1). Lineage (NCBI taxonomy): Eukaryota > Metazoa > Chordata > Mammalia > Rodentia > Cricetidae > Microtus > Microtus oregoni. The sequence goes on from NW_024543267.1 coordinate 379,018, forward strand.
CCTTGGTGCTCAGTACTCAGGGTGCTCAGTGCTCAGTACTCAGCGTGCTTTGTGCTCAGTGCTCAGGGTGCTGGGCGCTCAGTACTCAGGGTGCTGGGTGCTCAGTACTCACGGTGCTGGGTGCTCAGTACTCGGGGTGCTGGGTGCTCATTACTCAGGGTGCTGGGTGCTCAGTGCTCGGGGTGCTCGATGCTCAGTACTCTTGGTGCTGGGTGCTCAGTACTCAGGGTGCGGGGTGCTCAGTACTCAGGGTGCTCGGTGCTCAGTACTCAGGGTGCTGGGTGCTCAGTGCTCAGGGTGCTGGGTGCAAAGTACTCAGGGTGCTGGGTGCTCAGTACTCAGGGTGCTGGGTGCTCAGTGCTCAGGGTGCTGGGTGCTCAGTTCTCAGGGTGCTGGGTGCTCAGTGCTCAGGGTGCTGGGTGCTCAGTACTCAGGGTGCTCAGTACTCAGGGTGCTGGGTGCTCAGTACTCTGGGTGCTCAGTACTCAGGGTGCTGCGTGCTCAGTGCTCGGGGTGCTGGGTGCTCAGTACTCAGGGTGCTCAGTACTCAGGGTGCTGGGTGCTCAGTGTTTGGGTTGCTGGGTGCTCAGTGCTCAGGGTGATCGGTGCTCACTACTCAGGATGCTGGGTGCTCAGTACTCAGGGTGCTCGGTGCTCAGTCCTCAGGGTGCTCAGTGCTCAGGGTGCTGGGTGCTCAGTGCTCAGGGTGCTCAGTGCTCAGTACTCAGGGTGCTGGGTGCTCATTACTCAGGGTGCTGGGTGCTCAGTGCTCGCTGTGCTGTGTGCTCAGTACTCAGGCTGCTGGGTGCTCAGTGCTCAGGGTGCTGGGTGCTCAGTGCTTGGAGTGCTGGGTGCTCAGTACTCAGGGTGCTTGGTGCTCAGTACTCAGGGTGCTCAGTACTCAGTACTCAGGGTGCTGGGTGCTCAGTGCTTGGGGTGCTGGGAGCTCAGTGCTCAGGGTGCTGGGTGCTCAGTGCTCGGGGTGCTGGGTGCTCAGTACTCAGGGTGCTGGGTGCTCAGTGCTCAGGGTGCTGGGTGCTCAGTGCTCAGGGTGCTGGGTGCTCAGTACTCAGTGCTCAAGATGCTGGGTGCACAGTGCTCAGTGTGCTCACTGCTCAGTGCTCAGTACTCAGGGTTCTGGGTGCTCAGTACTCAGGGTGCTGGGTGCTCAGTGCTCGGGGTGCCCGGTGCTCAATGCTCGGGGTGCTCGGTGCTCAGTACTCAGGGTGCTGGGTGCTCAGTACTCAGGGTGCTGGGTGCTCAGTGCTGGGTGCTCAGTGCTCGGGGTGCTGGGTGCTCAGTGCTCGGGGTGCTCGGTGCTCAGTACTCAGGGTGCTGGGTGCTCAGGGTGCTGGGTGCTCAGTACTCAGGGTGTTCAGTACTCAGTACTCAGGGTGCTGGGTGCTCAGTGCTTGGGGTGCTGGGTGCTCAGTGCTCAGGGTGCTGGGTGCTCAGTGCTCGGGGTGCTGGGTGCTCAGTACTCGGGGTGCTCGGTGCTCAGTACTCAGGGTGCTGGGTGCTCAGTACTCAGGGTGCTGTGTGCTCAGTACTCAGGGTGCTGGGTGCTCAGTACTCAGGGTGCTGGGTGCTCAGTACTCAGGTTGCTGGGTGCTCAGTGCTCAGGGTGCTGGGTGCTCAGTACTCAGGGTGCTGGGTGCTCAGTACTCAGGGTGCGGGGTGCTCAGTGCTCAGGGTGCTGGGTGCTCAGTGCTTGGAGTGCTCGGTGCTCAGTACTCAGGGTGCTGGGTGCTCAGTACTCAGGGTGCTGGGTGCTCAGTGCTCAGGGTGCTGGGTGCTCAGTACTCAGGGTGCTCAGTACTCAGGGTCCTGGGTGCTCAGTGCTCGGGGTGCTGGGTGGTCAGTACTCAGGGTGCTAAGTACTCAGGGTGCTGGGTGCTCAGTGCTCGGGTTGCTGGGTGCTCAGTGCTCAGGGTGATCGGTGCTCAGTACTCAGGATGCTGGGTGCTCAGTACTCAGCGTGCTGGGTGCTCAGTCGTCAGGGTGCTCAGTGCTCAGGGTGCTGGGTGCTCAGTGTTCGGGGTGCTCGGTGCTCAGTACTCAGGGTGCTCGGTGCTCAGTACTCAGGGTGCTGGATGCTCAGTGCTCGGGGTGCTGGGTGCTCAGTACTCAGGGTGCTGGGTGCTCAGTGCTCGGGGTGCTCGATGCTCAGTACGTTGGGTGCTCAGTACTCAGGGTGCTGGGTGCTCAGTGCTCAGGGTGCTGGGTGCTCAGTGCTCAGGGTGCTGGGTGATCAGTGCTCAGGGTGCTTGATGCTCAGTACTCAGGTTGCAGGGTGCTCAGTGCTCAGGGTGCTGGGTGCTCAGTGCTCGGGGTGCTAGGTGCTCAGTACTCAGGGTGCTCAGTACTCAGGGTGCTGGGTGCTCAGGGCTCGGGGTGCTGGGTGCTCAGTACTCAGGGCGCTGCGTGCTCAGTGCTCGGGGTGCTGGGTGCTCAGTGCTCAGGGTGCTGGGTGCTCAGTACTCGGGGTGCTCAGTGCTCAGTACTCAGGGTGCTGGGTGCTCAGTACTCAGGGTGCTCAGTACTCAGGGTGCTGGGTGCTCAGTGCTCAGTGTGATCGGTGCTCAGTCCTCAGGGTGCTCAGTACTCAGGGTGCTGGGTGCTCAGTGCTCGGGGTGCTGGGTGCTCAGTGCTGAGGGTGCTGGGTGCTCTGTGATCGGGGTGCTGTGTGCTCAGTACTCAGGGTGCTCAGGGCTCGGGGAGCTCGGTGCTCAGTACTCAGGGTGCTGGGTGCTCAGTACTCAGTGCTCGGGGTCCTGGGTGCTCCGTGCTTGGGGTGCTGGGTGCTCAGCGCTCTGTGTGCTTAGTGCTCAGTACTCAGGGTGCTGGGTGCAAAGTACTCAGGGTGCTCAGTGCTCGGGGTGCTGGGTGCTCAGTACTCAGGGTGCTGGGTGCTCAGTACTCAGGGTGCTGGGTGCTCATTCTCGGGGTGCTGGGTGCTCAGTGCCCGGGGTGCTGTTTGCTCAGTACTCGGGGTGCTGGGTGCTCAGTGCTCAGGGTGCTGGGTGCTCAGTACTCAGGGTGCTCGGTTCTCAGTACTCAGGGTGCTGGGTGCTCATTCTCGGGGTGCTGGGTGCTCAGTGCTCGGGGTGCTCTGTGCTCAGTACTCAGGGTGCTGGGTGCTCAGTACTCGGGGTGCTGGGTGCTCAGTGCTCAGGTTGCTGGGTGCTCAGTGCTCGGGGTGCTGGGTGCTCAGTGCTCAGGGTGCTGGCTGCTCAGTGCTCAGGGTGCTGGGTGCTCAGTACTCAGGGTGCTCGGTGCTCAGTACTCAGGGTGCTCAGTGCTCAGTACTCAGCGTGCTTTTTGCTCAGTGCTCAGGGTGCTGGGTGCTCAGTACTCAGGGTGCTGGGTGCTCAGTACTCACGGTGCTGGGTGCTCAGTACTCGGGGTGCTGGGTGCTCATTACTCAGGGTGCTCGGTGCTCAGTACTCTTGGTGCTGGGTGCTCAGTACTCAGGGTGCTGGGTGCTCAGTACTCAGGGTGCTGGGTGCTCAGTACTCAGGGTGCTGGGTGCTCAGTGCTCAGGGTGCTGGGTGCTCAATGCTCGGAGTGCTCGGTGCTCAGTACTCAGGGTGCTGGGTGCTCAGTACTCAGGGTGCTGGGTGCTCAGTGTTCAGGGTGATCGGTGCTCAGTCCTCAGGGTGCTCAGTACTCAGGGTGCTCGGTGCTCAGTGCTCGGGGTGCTGGGTCCTCAGTGCTGAGTGTGCTGGGTGCTCTGTGATCGGGGTGCTGGGTGCTCAGTACTCAGGGTGCTCAGTGCTCGGGGAGCTCGGTGCTCAGTACTCAGGGTGCTGGGTGCTCAGTACTCAGTGCTCGGGGTCCTGGGTGCTCCGTGCTTGGGGTGCTGGGTGCTCAGCGCTCTGGGTGTTTAGTGCTCAGTACTCAGGGTGCTCAGTGCTCGGGGTGCTGCGTGCTCAGTACTCAGGGTGCTGGGTGCTCAGTACTCAGGGTGCTGGGTGCTCAGTGCTCAGGGTGATGGGTGCTCAGTACTCGGGGTGCTCGGTGCTCAGTACTCAGGGTGCTGGGTGCTCAGTACTCAGGGTGCTCGGTGCTCAGTACTCAGGGTGCTGGGTGCTCAGTGCTCAGGGTGCTGGGTGCTAAGTTCTCAGGGTGCTGGGTGCTCAGTACTCAGGGTGCTGGGTGCTCAGTGCTCAGGGTGCTGGGTGCTCAGTACTCAGGGTGCTGGGTGCTCATTCTCGGGGTGCTGGGTGCTCAGTGCTCGGGGTGCTGGGTGCTCAGTGCTCGGGTTGCTCGGTGCTCAGTACTCAGGGTGCTGGGTGCTCAGTACTCGGGGTGCTGGGTGCTCAGTGCTCATGGTGCTGGGTGCTCAGTGCTCGGGGTGCTGGGTGCTCAGTGCTCAGGGTGCTGGCTGCTCATTGCTCAGGGTGCTGGGTGCTCAGTACTCAGGGTGCTCGGTGCTCAGTACTCAGGGTGCTCAGCGCTCAGTACTCAGCGTGCTGGGTGCTCAATGCTCAGGGTCCTTGGTGCTCAGTACTCAGGGTGCTCAGTGCTCAGTACTCAGCGTGCTTTGTGCTCAGTGCTCAGGGTGCTGGGCGCTCAGTACTCAGGGTGCTGGGTGCTCAGTACTCACGGTGCTGGGTGCTCAGTACTCGGGGTGCTGGGTGCTCATTACTCAGGGTGCTGGGTGCTCAGTGCTCGGGGTGCTCGATGCTCAGTACTCTTGGTGCTGGGTGCTCAGTACTCAGGGTGCGGGGTGCTCAGTACTCAGGGTGCTCGGTGCTCAGTACTCAGGGTGCTGGGTGCTCAGTGCTCAGGGTGCTGGGTGCAAAGTACTCAGGGTGCTGGGTGCTCAGTACTCAGGGTGCTGGGTGCTCAGTGCTCAGGGTGCTGGGTGCTCAGTTCTCAGGGTGCTGGGTGCTCAGTGCTCAGGGTGCTGGGTGCTCAGTACTCAGGGTGCTCAGTACTCAGGGTGCTGGGTGCTCAGTACTCTGGGTGCTCAGTACTCAGGGTGCTGCGTGCTCAGTGCTCGGGGTGCTGGGTGCTCAGTACTCAGGGTGCTCAGTACTCAGGGTGCTGGGTGCTCAGTGTTTGGGTTGCTGGGTGCTCAGTGCTCAGGGTGATCGGTGCTCACTACTCAGGATGCTGGGTGCTCAGTACTCAGGGTGCTCGGTGCTCAGTCCTCAGGGTGCTCAGTGCTCAGGGTGCTGGGTGCTCAGTGCTCAGGGTGCTCAGTGCTCAGTACTCAGGGTGCTGGGTGCTCATTACTCAGGGTGCTGGGTGCTCAGTGCTCGCTGTGCTGTGTGCTCAGTACTCAGGGTGCTGGGTGCTCAGTGCTCAGGGTGCTGGGTGCTCAGTGCTTGGAGTGCTGGGTGCTCAGTACTCAGGGTGCTTGGTGCTCAGTACTCAGGGTGCTCAGTACTCAGTACTCAGGGTGCTGGGTGCTCAGTGCTTGGGGTGCTGGGAGCTCAGTGCTCAGGGTGCTGGGTGCTCAGTGCTCGGGGTGCTGGGTGCTCAGTACTCAGGGTGCTGGGTGCTCAGTGCTCAGGGTGCTGGGTGCTCAGTGCTCAGGGTGCTGGGTGCTCAGTACTCAGTGCTCAAGATGCTGGGTGCACAGTGCTCAGTGTGCTCACTGCTCAGTGCTCAGTACTCAGGGTTCTGGGTGCTCAGTACTCAGGGTGCTGGGTGCTCAGTGCTCGGGGTGCCCGGTGCTCAATGCTCGGGGTGCTCGGTGCTCAGTACTCAGGGTGCTGGGTGCTCAGTACTCAGGGTGCTGGGTGCTCAGTGCTGGGTGCTCAGTGCTCGGGGTGCTGGGTGCTCAGTGCTCGGGGTGCTCGGTGCTCAGTACTCAGGGTGCTGGGTGCTCAGGGTGCTGGGTGCTCAGTACTCAGGGTGTTCAGTACTCAGTACTCAGGGTGCTGGGTGCTCAGTGCTTGGGGTGCTGGGTGCTCAGTGCTCAGGGTGCTGGGTGCTCAGTGCTCGGGGTGCTGGGTGCTCAGTACTCGGGGTGCTCGGTGCTCAGTACTCAGGGTGCTGGGTGCTCAGTACTCAGGGTGCTGTGTGCTCAGTACTCAGGGTCCTGGGTGCTCAGTACTCAGGGTGCTGGGTGCTCAGTACTCAGGTTGCTGGGTGCTCAGTGCTCAGGGTGCTGGGTGCTCAGTACTCAGGGTGCTGGGTGCTCAGTACTCAGGGTGCTGGGTGCTCAGTGCTCAGGGTGCTGGGTGCTCAGTGCTTGGAGTGCTCGGTGCTCAGTACTCAGGGTGCTGGGTGCTCAGTACTCAGGGTGCTGGGTGCTCAGTGCTCAGGGTGCTGGGTGCTCAGTACTCAGGGTGCTCAGTGCTCAGGTTGCTGGGTGCTCAGTACTCAGCGTGCTGGCTGCTCAGTACTCAGGGTGCTGGGTGCTCAGTACTCAGGGTGCTGGGTGCACAGTACTCAGGGTGCTGGGTGCTCAGTACTCAGGGTGCTGGGTGCTCAGTGCTCAGGGTGCTGGGTGCTCAGTACTCAGGGTGCTCAGTACTCAGGGTTCTGGGTGCTCAGTACTCAGGGTGCTCAGTACTCAGGGTGCTGGGTGCTCAGTGCTCGGGGTGCTGGGTGCTCAGTACTCAGTGTGCTCAGTACTCAGGGTGCTGGGTGCTCAGTGCTCGGGTTGCAGGTGCTCAGTGCTCAGGGTGATCGGTGCTCAGTACTCAGGATGCTGGGTGCTCAGTACTCAGGGTGCTGGGTGCTCAGTCCTCAGGGTGCTCAGTGCTCAGTGTGCTGGGTGCTCAGTACTCAGCGTGCTGGGTGCTCAGTACTCAGGGTGCTGGGTGCTCAGTACTCAGGGTGTTGGGTGCTCAGTGCTCAGGGTGATCGGTGCTCAGTCCTCAGGGTGCTCAGTACTCAGGGTGCTGGGTGCTCAGTGCTCGGGGTGCTGGGTGCTCAGTGCTGACGGTGCTGTGTGCTCTGTGATCGGGGTGCTGGGTGCTCAGTACTCAGGGCGTTCAGTGCTCGGGGAGCTCGGTGCTCAGTACTCAGGGTGCTGGGTGCTCAGTACTCAGTGCTCGGGGTTCTGGGTGCTCCGTGCTTGGGGTGCTGGGTGCTCAGCGCTCTGGGTGCTTAGTGCTCAGTACTCAGGGTGCTCAGTGCTCAGGGTGCTGGGTGATCAGTACTCAGGGTGCTGGGTGCTCAGTACTCAGGGTGCTGGGTGCTCAGTGCTCAGGGTGCTGGGTGCTCAGTACTCGGGGTGCTCGGTGCTCAGTACTCAGGGTGCTGGGTGCTCAGTACTCAGGGTGCTGGGTGCTCAGTACTCATGGTGCTGTGTGCTCAGTGCTCAGGGTGCTGGGTGCTCAATACTCAGGGTGCTGGGTGCTCAGTGCTCAGGGTGCTGGGTGCTCAGTACTCAGGGTGCTCAGTACTCAGGGTTCTGGGTGCTCAGTACTCAGGGTGATCAGTACTCAGCGTGCTGGGTGCTCAGTGCTCGGGGTGCTGGGTGCTCAGTACTCAGGGTGCTCAGTACACAGGGTGCTGGGTGCTCAGTGCTCGGGTTGCTGAGTGCTCAGTGCTCAGGGTGATCGGTGCCCAGTACTCAGGATGCTGGGTGCTCAGTACTCAGGGTGCTGGGTGCTCAGTCCTCAGGGTGCTCAGTGCTCAGGGTGCTGGGTGCTCAGTGCTCGGGGTGCTCGGTGCTCAGTACTCAGGGTGCTGGGTGCTCAGTACTCAGGGTGCTGGGTGCTCAGTGCTCGGGGTGCTGGGTGCTCAGTGCTCAGGGTGCTGGCTGCTCAGTGCTCAGGGTGCTGGGTGCTCAGTACTCAGGGTGCTCGGTGCTCAGTACTCAGGGTGCTCAGCGCTCAGTACTCAGCGTGCTGGGTGCTCAGTGCTCAGGGTCCTCGGTGCTCAGTACTCAGGGTGCTCAGTGCTCAGTACTCAGCGTGCTTTGTGCTCAGTGCTCAGTGTGCTGGGTGCTCAGTACTCAGGGTTCTGGGTGCTCATTACTCAGGGTGCTGGGTGCTCAGTGCTCGGGGTGCTCGGTGCTAAGTACTTTTGGTGCTGGGTGCTCAGTACTCAGGGTGCTGGGTGCTCAGTGCTCGGGGTGCTCGGTGCTCAGTACTTTTGGTGCTGGGTGCTCAGTACTCAGGGTGCTGGGTGCTCAGTGCTCGGGGTGATCGGTGCTCAGTGCTCAGGATGCTCGGTGCTCAGTACTCTTGGTGCTGGGTGCTCAGTGCTCAGGGTGCTCGGTGCTCAGTACTCAGGGTGCTGGGTGCTCAGTGCTCAGGGTTCTGGGTGGTCAGTACTCAGGGTGCTCAGTACTCAGTACTCAGGGTGCTGGGTGCTCAGTGCTTGGGGTGCTGGGTGCTCAGTGCTCAGGGTGCTGGGTGCTCAGTGCTCGGGGTGCTGGGTGCTCAGTACTCGGGGTGCTCGGTGCTCAGTACTCAGGGTGCTGGGTGCTCAGTACTCAGGGTGCTGTGTGCTCAGTACTCAGGGTGCTGGGTGCTCAGTACTCAGGGTGCTGGGTGCTCAGTACTCAGGGTGCTGGGTGCTCAGTGCTCAGGGTGCTGGGTGCTCAGTACTCAGGGTGCTGGGTGCTCAGTACTCAGGGTGCTGGGTGCTCAGTGCTCAGGGTGCTGGGTGCTCAGTGCTCGGGGTGCTCGGTGCTCAGTACTCAGGGTACTGGGTGCTCAGTACTCAGGGTGCTGGGTGCTCAGTGCTCAGGGTGATCGGTGCTCAGTCCTCAGGGTGCTCAGTACTCAGGGTGCTGGGTGCTCAGTGCTCGGGGTGCTGGGTGCTCAGTGCTGAGGGGGCTGGGTGCTCAGTACTCAGGGTGCTGGGTGCTCAGTGCTCAGGGTGCTGGGTGCTCAGTGTTCGGAGTGCTGGGTGCTCAGTACTCAGGGTGCTGGGTGCTCAGTACTCAGGGTGCTGGGTGCTCAGTGCTTGGGGTGCTGGGTGCTCAGTACTCAGGGTGCTGGGTGCTCAGTGCTCAGGGTGCTGGGTGCTCAGTGCTCGGAGTGCTGGGTGCTCAGTACTCAGGGTGCTGGGTGCTCAGTACTCAGGGTGCTGGGTGCTCAGTGCTCGGGGTGCTGGGTGATCAGTGCTCAGGGTGCTGGATGCTCAGTATTTAGGGTGCTGGGTGCTCAGTGCTCGGGGTGCTCGGTGCTCAGTACTCAAGGTGCTGGGTGCTCAGTGCTCACGGTGCTGGGTGCTCAGTCCTCGGGGTGCTCCGTGCTCAGTGCTCAGGGTGCTGGGTGCTCAGTACTCAGGGTGCTCGGTGCTCAGTACTAAGGGTGCTAAGTGCTCAGTGCTCGGGGTGCTGGGTGCTCAGTGCTCCTTGTGCTGGGTGCTCAGTACTCAGGGTGCTGGGTTCTCAGTGCTCAGGGTGCTGGGTGCTCAGTACTCAGTGCTCAGGATGCTGGGTGCTCAGTGCTCAGGGTGCTCAGTGCTCAGTACTCAGTACTCAGGGTGCTGGGTGCTCAGTACTCAGGGTGCTGGGTGCTCAGTGCTCGGGGTGCCCGGTGCTCAGTGCTCGGGGAGCTGGGTGCTCAGTACTCAGGGTGCTGGGTGCTCAGTACTCAGAGTGCTCAGTGTTCAGTACTCAGGGTGCTCAGTGCTCAGTGCTCAGTACTCAGGGTGCTTGCTGCTCAGTACTCAGGGTGCTGGGTGCTCAGTGCTCAGTGCTCAGAACTCAGGGTGCTGGGTGCTCAGTACTCAGCGTGCTGGGTGCTCAGTGCTCAGGGTCCACGGTGCTCAGTACTCACGGTGCTCAGTGCTCAGTACTCAGCGTGCTTTGTGCTCAGTGCTCAGGGTGCTGGGTGCTCAGTACTCAGGGTGCTGGGTGCTCAGTACTCACTGTGCTGGGTGCTCAGTACTCGGGGTGCTGGGTGCTCATTACTCAGGGTGCTGGGTGCTCAGTACTCAGGGTGCTCAGTACTCAGGGTGCTGGGTGCTCACTACTCGGGGTGCTCGGTGCTCAGTACTCAGGGTGCTTGGTGCTCAGTACCCAGGGTGCTGGGTGCTCAGTACTCAGGGTGCTCGGTGCTCAGTACTCAGGGTGCTGGGTGCTCAGTGCTCAGGGTGCTGGGTGCTCAGTACTCAGGGTGCTCGGTGCTCAGTACTCAGGGTGCTGGGTGCTCAGTGCTCAGGGTGCTGGGTGCTCAGTACTCAGGGTGATCAGTACTCAGGGTGCTGGGTGCTCAGTGCTCGGGTTGCTGGGTGCTCAGTGCTCAGGGTGATCGGTGCTCAGTACTCAGGATGCTGGGTGCTCAGTACTCAGGGTGCTCAGTACTCAGGGTGCTGGGTGCTCAGTACTCAGGGTGCTCAGTACTCAGGGTGCTCAGTACTCAGGTGCTGGGTGCTCAGTACTCAGGGTGCTCAGTACTCAGGGTGCTGGGTGCTCAGTGCTCGGGTTGCTGCGTGCTCAGTGCTCGGGGTGCTGTGTGCTCAGTACTCAGGGTGCTCAGTACTCAGGGTGCTGGGTGCTCAGTGCTCGGGTTGCTGTGTGCTCAGTGCTCAGGGTGATCGGTGCTCAGTACTCAGGATGCTGGGTGCTCAGTACTCAGGGTGCTGGGTGCTCAGTCCTCAGGGTGCTCAGTGCTCAGGGTGCTGGGTGCTCAGTGCTCGGGGTGCAGGGTGCTCCGAACTCCGGATGCTCGGTGCTCAGTACTCAGGGTGCTGGGTGCTCAGTACTCAGGGTGCTGGGTGCTCAGTACTCAGGGTGCTGGGTGCTCAGTGCTCAGTGTGCTGGGTGCTAAGTACTCAGGGTGCTGGGTGCTCATGACTCAGGGTGCTGGGTGCTCAGTGCTCAGGGTGCTGGGTGCTCAGTACTCAGGGTGCTGGGTGCTCAGTGCTCCGGGTGCTGGGTGCTCAGTACTCAGGGTGCTCGGTGCTCAGTACTCAGGGTGCTGGGTGCTCAGTACTCAGGGTACTGCGTGCTCAGTACTCAGGGTGCTCGGTGCTCAGTACTCAGGGTGCTGGGTGCTCAGTGCTCAGTGTGCTGGGTGCTAAGTACTCAGGGTGCTGGGTGCTCATGACTCAGGGTGCTGGGTGCTCAGTGCTCAGGGTGCTGGGTGCTCAGTACTCAGGGTGCTGGGTGCTCAGTGCTCAGTGTGCTGGGTGCTAAGTACTCAGGGTGCTGGGTGCTCAGTGCTCAGGGTGATCGGTGCTCAGTCCTCAGGGTGCTCAGTACTCAGGGTGCTGGGTGCTCAGTGCTCGGGGTGCTGGGTGCTCAGTGCTGAGGGGGCTGGGTGCTCAGTACTCAGGGTGCTGGGTGCTCAGTGCTCAGGGTGCTGGGTGCTCAGTGCTCGGAGTGCTGGGTGCTCAGTACTCAGGGTGCTGGGTGCACAGTACTCAGGGTGCTGGGTGCTCAGTGCTTGGGGTGCTGGGTGCTCAGTACTCAGGGTGCTGGGTGCTCAGTGCTCAGGGTGCTGGGTGCTCAGTGCTCGGAGTGCTGGGTGCTCAGTACTCAGGGTGCTGGGTGCTCAGTACTCAGGGTGCTGGGTGCTCAGTGCTCGGGGTGCTGGGTGCTCAGTGCTCAGGGTGCTGGATGCTCAGTATTTAGGGTGCTGGGTGCTCAGTGCTCGGGGTGCTCGGTGCTCAGTACTCAAGGTGCTGGGTGCTCAGTGCTCACGGTGCTGGGTGCTCAGTCCTCGGGATGCTCCGTGCTCAGTGCTCAGGGTGCTGGGTGCTCAGTACTCAGGGTGCTCGGTGCTCAGTACTAAGGGTGCTAAGTGCTCAGTGCTCGGGGTGCTGGGTGCTCAGTGCTCCTTGTGCTGGGTGCTCAGTACTCAGGGTGCTGGGTTCTCAGTGCTCAGGGTGCTGGGTGCTCAGTACTCAGTGCTCAGGATGCTGGGTGCTCAGTGCTCAGGGTGCTCAGTGCTCAGTACTCAGTACTCAGGGTGCTGGGTGCTCAGTACTCAGGGTGCTGGGTGCTCAGTGCTCGGGGTGCCCGGTGCTCAGTGCTCGGGGAGCTGGGTGCTCAGTACTCAGGGTGCTGGGTGCTCAGTACTCAGAGTGCTCAGTGTTCAGTACTCAGGGTGCTCAGTGCTCAGTGCTCAGTACTCAGGGTGCTTGCTGCTCAGTACTCAGGGTGCTGGGTGCTCAGTGCTCAGTGCTCAGAACTCAGGGTGCTGGGTGCTCAGTACTCAGCGTGCTGGGTGCTCAGTGCTCAGGGTCCACGGTGCTCAGTACTCACGGTGCTCAGTGCTCAGTACTCAGCGTGCTTTGTGCTCAGTGCTCAGGGTGCTGGGTGCTCAGTACTCAGGGTGCTGGGTGCTCAGTACTCACTGTGCTGGGTGCTCAGTACTCGGGGTGCTGGGTGCTCATTACTCAGGGTGCTGGGTGCTCAGTACTCAGGGTGCTCAGTACTCAGGGTGCTGGGTGCTCACTACTCGGGGTGCTCGGTGCTCAGTACTCAGGGTGCTTGGTGCTCAGTACCCAGGGTGCTGGGTGCTCAGTACTCAGGGTGCTCGGTGCTCAGTACTCAGGGTGCTGGGTGCTCAGTGCTCAGGGTGCTGGGTGCTCAGTACTCAGGGTGCTCGGTGCTCAGTACTCAGGGTGCTGGGTGCTCAGTGCTCAGGGTGCTGGGTGCTCAGTACTCAGGGTGATCAGTACTCAGGGTGCTGGGTGCTCAGTGCTCGGGTTGCTGGGTGCTCAGTGCTCAGGGTGATCGGTGCTCAGTACTCAGGATGCTGGGTGCTCAGTACTCAGGGTGCTCAGTACTCAGGGTGCTGGGTGCTCAGTACTCAGGGTGCTCAGTACTCAGGGTGCTCAGTACTCAGGTGCTGGGTGCTCAGTACTCAGGGTGCTCAGTACTCAGGGTGCTGGGTGCTCAGTGCTCGGGTTGCTGCGTGCTCAGTGCTCGGGGTGCTGTGTGCTCAGTACTCAGGGTGCTCAGTACTCAGGGTGCTGGGTGCTCAGTGCTCGGGTTGCTGTGTGCTCAGTGCTCAGGGTGATCGGTGCTCAGTACTCAGGATGCTGGGTGCTCAGTACTCAGGGTGCTGGGTGCTCAGTCCTCAGGGTGCTCAGTGCTCAGGGTGCTGGGTGCTCAGTGCTCGGGGTGCAGGGTGCTCCGAACTCCGGATGCTCGGTGCTCAGTACTCAGGGTGCTGGGTGCTCAGTACTCAGGGTGCTGGGTGCTCAGTACTCAGGGTGCTGGGTGCTCAGTGCTCAGTGTGCTGGGTGCTAAGTACTCAGGGTGCTGGGTGCTCATGACTCAGGGTGCTGGGTGCTCAGTGCTCAGGGTGCTGGGTGCTCAGTACTCAGGGTGCTGGTTGCTCAGTGCTCCGGGTGCTGGGTGCTCAGTACTCAGGGTGCTCGGTGCTCAGTACTCAGGGTGCTGGGTGCTCAGTACTCAGGGTACTGCGTGCTCAGTACTCAGGGTGCTCGGTGCTCAGTACTCAGGGTGCTGGGTGCTCAGTGCTCAGTGTGCTGGGTGCTAAGTACTCAGGGTGCTGGGTGCTCATGACTCAGGGTGCTGGGTGCTCAGTGCTCAGGGTGCTGGGTGCTCAGTACTCAGGGTGCTGGGTGCTCAGTGCTCAGTGTGCTGGGTGCTAAGTACTCAGGGTGCTGGGTGCTCAGTGCTCAGGGTGATCGGTGCTCAGTCCTCAGGGTGCTCAGTACTCAGGGTGCTGGGTGCTCAGTGCTCGGGGTGCTGGGTGCTCAGTGCTGAGGGGGCTGGGTGCTCAGTACTCAGGGTGCTGGGTGCTCAGTGCTCAGGGTGCTGGGTGCTCAGTGCTCGGAGTGCTGGGTGCTCAGTACTCAGGGTGCTGGGTGCACAGTACTCAGGGTGCTGGGTGCTCAGTGCTTGGGGTGCTGGGTGCTCAGTACTCAGGGTGCTGGGTGCTCAGTGCTCAGGGTGCTGGGTGCTCAGTGCTCGGAGTGCTGGGTGCTCAGTACTCAGGGTGCTGGGTGCTCAGTACTCAGGGTGCTGGGTGCTCAGTGCTCGGGGTGCTGGGTGCTCAGTGCTCAGGGTGCTGGATGCTCAGTATTTAGGGTGCTGGGTGCTCAGTGCTCGGGGTGCTCGGTGCTCAGTACTCAAGGTGCTGGGTGCTCAGTGCTCACGGTGCTGGGTGCTCAGTCCTCGGGATGCTCCGTGCTCAGTGCTCAGGGTGCTGGGTGCTCAGTACTCAGGGTGCTCGGTGCTCAGTACTAAGGGTGCTAAGTGCTCAGTGCTCGGGGTGCTGGGTGCTCAGTGCTCCTTGTGCTGGGTGCTCAGTACTCAGGGTGCTGGGTTCTCAGTGCTCAGGGTGCTGGGTGCTCAGTACTCAGTGCTCAGGATGCTGGGTGCTCAGTGCTCAGGGTGCTCAGTGCTCAGTACTCAGTACTCAGGGTGCTGGGTGCTCAGTACTCAGGGTGCTGGGTGCTCAGTGCTCGGGGTGCCCGGTGCTCAGTGCTCGGGGAGCTGGGTGCTCAGTACTCAGGGTGCTGGGTGCTCAGTACTCAGAGTGCTCAGTGTTCAGTACTCAGGGTGCTCAGTGCTCAGTGCTCGGGGTGTTGGGTGCTCAGTGCTCAGTGTGCTCAGTGCTCAGTGCTCAGTACTCAGGGTGCTGGCTGCTCAGTACTCAGGGTGCTGGGTGCTCAGTGCTCAGTGCTCAGAACTCAGGGTGCTGGGTGCTCAGTACTCAGCGTGCTGGGTGCTCAGTGCTCAGGGTCCACGGTGCTCAGTACTCACGGTGCTCAGTGCTCAGTACTCAGCGTGCTTTGTGCTCAGTGCTCAGGGTGCTGGGTGCTCAGTACTCAGGGTGCTGGGTGCTCAGTACTCACTGTGCTGGGTGCTCAGTACTCGGGGTGCTGGGTGCTCATTACTCAGGGTGCTGGGTGCTCAGTACTCAGGGTGCTCAGTACTCAGGGTGCTGGGTGCTCACTACTCGGGGTGCTCGGTGCTCAGTACTCAGGGTGCTTGGTGCTCAGTACCCAGGGTGCTGGGTGCTCAGTACTCAGGGTGCTCGGTGCTCAGTACTCAGGGTGCTGGGTGCTCAGTGCTCAGGGTGCTGGGTGCTCAGTACTCAGGGTGCTCGGTGCTCAGTACTCAGGGTGCTGGGTGCTCAGTGCTCAGGGTGCTGGGTGCTCAGTACTCAGGGAGATCAGTACTCAGGGTGCTGGGTGCTCAGTGCTCGGGTTGCTGGGTGCTCAGTGCTCAGGGTGATCGGTGCTCAGTACTCAGGATGCTGGGTGCTCAGTACTCAGGGTGCTCAGTACTCAGGGTGCTGGGTGCTCAGTACTCAGGGTGCTCAGTACTCAGGGTGCTCAGTACTCAGGTGCTGGGTGCTCAGTACTCAGGGTGCTCAGTACTCAGGGTGCTGGGTGCTCAGTGCTCGGGTTGCTGCGTGCTCAGTGCTCGGGGTGCTGTGTGCTCAGTACTCAGGGTGCTCAGTACTCAGGGTGCTGGGTGCTCAGTGCTCGGGTTGCTGTGTGCTCAGTGCTCAGGGTGATCGGTGCTCAGTACTCAGGATGCTGGGTGCTCAGTACTCAGGGTGCTGGGTGCTCAGTCCTCAGGGTGCTCAGTGCTCAGGGTGCTGGGTGCTCAGTGCTCGGGGTGCAGGGTGCTCCGAACTCCGGATGCTCGGTGCTCAGTACTCAGGGTGCTGGGTGCTTAGTACTCAGGGTGCTGGGTGCTCAGTACTCAGGGTGCTCGGTGCTCAGTACTCAGGGTGCTGGGTGCTCAGTGCTCAGTGTGCTGGGTGCTAAGTACTCAGGGTGCTGGGTGCTCATGACTCAGGGTGCTGGGTGCTCAGTGCTCAGGGTGCTGGGTGCTCAGTACTCAGGGTGCTGGGTGCTCAGTGCTCCGGGTGCTATGTGCTCAGTACTCAGGGTGCTCGGTGCTCAGTACTCAGGGTGCTGGGTGCTCAGTACTCAGGGTACTGCGTGCTCAGTACTCAGGGTGCTCGGTGCTCAGTACTCAGGGTGCTGGGTGCTCAGTGCTCAGTGTGCTGGGTGCTAAGTACTCAGGGTGCTGGGTGCTCATGACTCAGGGTGCTGGGTGCTCAGTGCTCAGGGTGCTGGGTGCTCAGTACTCAGGGTGCTGGGTGCTCAGTTCTCAGTGTGCTGGGTGCTAAGTACTCAGGGTGCTGGGTGCTCAGTGCTCAGGGTGATCGGTGCTCAGTCCTCAGGGTGCTCAGTACTCAGGGTGCTGGGTGCTCAGTGCTCGGGGTGCTGGGTGCTCAGTGCTGAGGGGGCTGGGTGCTCAGTACTCAGGGTGCTGGGTGCTCAGTGCTCAGGGTGCTGGGTGCTCAGTGCTCGGAGTGCTGGGTGCTCAGTACTCAGGGTGCTGGGTGCTCAGTACTCAGGGTGCTGGGTGCTCAGTGCTTGGGGTGCTGGGTGCTCAGTACTCAGGGTGCTGGGTGCTCAGTGCTCAGGGTGCTGGGTGCTGGGTGCTCAGTGCTCGGAGTGCTGGGTGCTCAGTACTCAGGGTGCTGGGTGCTCAGTACTCAGGGTGCTGGGTGCTCAGTGCTCGGGGTGCTGGGTGCTCAGTGCTCAGGGTGCTGGATGCTCAGTATTTAGGGTGCTGGGTGCTCAGTGCTCGGGGTGCTCGGTGCTCAGTACTCAAGGTGCTGGGTGCTCAGTGCTCACGGTGCTGGGTGCTCAGTCCTCGGGGTGCTCCGTGCTCAGTGCTCAGGGTGCTGGGTGCTCAGTACTCAGGGTGCTGGGTGCTCAGTGCTCAGTGTGCTGGGTGCTAAGTACTCAGGGTGCTGGGTGCTCATGACACAGGGTGCTGGGTGCTCAGTGCTCAGGGTGCTGGGTGCTCAGTACTCAGGGTGCTGGGTGCTCAGTGCTCAGGGTGCTGGGTGCTCAGTACTCAGGGTGATCAGTACTCAGGGTGCTGGGTGCTCAGTGCTCGGGTTGCTGGGTGCTCAGTGCTCAGGGTGATCGGTGCTCAGTACTCAGGATGCTGGGTGCTCAGTACTCAGGGTGCTCAGTACTCAGGGTGCTGGGTGCTCAGTACTCAGGGTGCTCAGTACTCAGGGTGCTCAGTACTCAGGTGCTGGGTGCTCAGTACTCAGGGTGCTCAGTACTCAGGGTGCTGGGTGCTCAGTGCTCGGGTTGCTGCGTGCTCAGTGCTCGGGGTGCTGTGTGCTCAGTACTCAGGGTGCTCAGTACTCAGGGTGCTGGGTGCTCAGTGCTCGGGTTGCTGTGTGCTCAGTGCTCAGGGTGATCGGTGCTCAGTACTCAGGATGCTGGGTGCTCAGTACTCAGGGTGCTGGGTGCTCAGTCCTCAGGGTGCTCAGTGCTCAGGGTGCTGGGTGCTCAGTGCTCGGGGTGCAGGGTGCTCCGAACTCCGGATGCTCGGTGCTCAGTACTCAGGGTGCTGGGTGCTCAGTACTCAGGGTGCTGGGTGCTCAGTACTCAGGGTGCTCAGTGCTCAGTACTCAGGGTGCTGGGTGCTCAGTGCTCAGTGTGCTGGGTGCTAAGTACTCAGGGTGCTGGGTGCTCATGACTCAGGGTGCTGGGTGCTCAGTGCTCAGGGTGCTGGGTGCTCAGTACTCAGGGTGCTGGGTGCTCAGTGCTCCGGGTGCTGGGTGCTCAGTACTCAGGGTGCTCGGTGCTCAGTACTCAGGGTGCTGGGTGCTCAGTACTCAGGGTACTGCGTGCTCAGTACTCAGGGTGCTCGGTGCTCAGTACTCAGGGTGCTGGGTGCTCAGTGCTCAGTGTGCTGGGTGCTAAGTACTCAGGGTGCTGGGTGCTCATGACTCAGGGTGCTGGGTGCTCAGTGCTCAGGGTGCTGGGTGCTCAGTACTCAGGGTGCTGGGTGCTCAGTGCTCAGTGTGCTGGGTGCTAAGTACTCAGGGTGCTGGGTGCTCAGTGCTCAGGGTGATCGGTGCTCAGTCCTCAGGGTGCTCAGTACTCAGGGTGCTGGGTGCTCAGTGCTCGGGGTGCTGGGTGCTCAGTGCTGAGGGGGCTGGGTGCTCAGTACTCAGGGTGCTGGGTGCTCAGTGCTCAGGGTGCTGGGTGCTCAGTGCTCGGAGTGCTGGGTGCTCAGTACTCAGGGTGCTGGGTGCTCAGTACTCAGGGTGCTGGGTGCTCAGTGCTTGGGGTGCTGGGTGCTCAGTACTCAGGGTGCTGGGTGCTCAGTGCTCAGGGTGCTGGGTGCTCAGTGCTCGGAGTGCTGGGTGCTCAGTACTCAGGGTGCTGGGTGCTCAGTGCTCAGGGTGCTGGGTGCTCAGTGCTCGGAGTGCTGGGTGCTCAGTACTCAGGGTGCTGGGTGCTCAGTACTCAGGGTGCTGGGTGCTCAGTGCTTGGGGTGCTGGGTGCTCAGTACTCAGGGTGCTGGGTGCTCAGTGCTCAGGGTGCTGGGTGCTCAGTTCTCGGAGTGCTGGGTGCTCAGTACTCAGGGTGCTGGGTGCTCAGTACTCAGGGTGCTGGGTGCTCAGTGCTCGGGGTGCTGGGTGCTCAGTGCTCAGGGTGCTGGATGCTCAGTATTTAGGGTGCTGGGTGCTCAGTGCTCGGGGTGCTCGGTGCTCAGTACTCAAGGTGCTGGGTGCTCAGTGCTCACGGTGCTGGGTGCTCAGTCCTCGGGGTGCTCCGTGCTCAGTGCTCAGGGTGCTGGGTGCTCAGTACTCAGGGTGCTGGGTGCTCAGTACTCACTGTGCTGGGTGCTCAGTACTCGGGGTGCTGGGTGCTCATTACTCAGGGTGCTGGGTGCTCAGTACTCAGGGTGCTCAGTACTCGGGGTGCTGGGTGCTCACTACTCGGGGTGCTCGGTGCTCAGTACTCAGGGTGCTTGGTGCTCAGTACCCAGGGTGCTGGGTGCTCAGTACTCAGGGTGCTCGGTGCTCAGTACTCAGGGTGCTGGGTGCTCAGTGCTCAGGGTGCTGGGTGCTCAGTACTCAGGGTGCTCGGTGCTCAGTACTCAGGGTGCTGGGTGCTCAGTGCTCAGGGTGCTGGGTGCTCAGTACTCAGGGTGATCAGTACTCAGGGTGCTGGGTGCTCAGTGCTCGGGTTGCTGGGTGCTCAGTGCTCAGGGTGATCGGTGCTCAGTACTCAGGATGCTGGGTGCTCAGTACTCAGGGTGCTCAGTACTCAGGGTGCTGGGTGCTCAGTACTCAGGGTGCTCAGTACTCAGGGTGCTCAGTACTCAGGTGCTGGGTGTTCAGTACTCAGGGTGCTCAGTACTCAGGGTGCTGGGAGCTCAGTGCTCGGGTTGCTGCGTGCTCAGTGCTCGGGGTGCTGTGTGCTCAGTACTCAGGGTGCTCAGTACTCAGGGTGCTGGGTGCTCAGTGCTCGGGTTGCTGTGTGCTCAGTGCTCAGGGTGATCGGTGCTCAGTACTCAGGATGCTGGGTGCTCAGTACTCAGGGTGCTGGGTGCTCAGTCCTCAGGGTGCTCAGTGCTCAGGGTGCTGGGTGCTCAGTGCTCGGGGTGCAGGGTGCTCCGAACTCCGGATGCTCGGTGCTCAGTACTCAGGGTGCTGGGTGCTCAGTACTCAGGGTGCTGGGTGCTCAGTACTCAGGGTGCTCGGTGCTCAGTACTCAGGGTGCTGGGTGCTCAGTGCTCAGTGTGCTGGGTGCTAAGTACTCAGGGTGCTGGGTGCTCATGACTCAGGGTGCTGGGTGCTCAGTGCTCAGGGTGCTGGGTGCTCAGTACTCAGGGTGCTGGGTGCTCAGTGCTCCGGGTGCTGGGTGCTCAGTACTCAGGGTGCTCGGTGCTCAGTACTCAGGGTGCTGGGTGCTCAGTACTCAGGGTACTGCGTGCTCAGTACTCAGGGTGCTCGGTGCTCAGTACTCAGGGTGCTGGGTGCTCAGTGCTCAGTGTGCTGGGTGCTAAGTACTCAGGGTGCTGGGTGCTCATGACTCAGGGTGCTGGGTGCTCAGTGCTCAGGGTGCTGGGTGCTCAGTACTCAGGGTGCTGGGTGCTCAGTGCTCAGTGTGCTGGGTGCTAAGTACTCAGGGTGCTGGGTGCTCAGTGCTCAGGGTGATCGGTGCTCAGTCCTCAGGGTGCTCAGTACTCAGGGTGCTGGGTGCTCAGTGCTCAGGGTGCTGGGTGCTCAGTGCTCGGAGTGCTGGGTGCTCAGTACTCAGGGTGCTGGGTGCTCAGTACTCAGGGTGCTGGGTGCTCAGTGCTTGGGGTGCTGGGTGCTCAGTACTCAGGGTGCTGGGTGCTCAGTGCTCAGGGTGCTGGGTGCTCAGTGCTCGGAGTGCTGGGTGCTCAGTACTCAGGGTGCTGTGTGCTCAGTACTCAGGGTGCTGGGTGCTCAGTGCTCGGGGTGCTGGGTGCTCAGTGCTCAGGGTGCTGGATGCTCAGTATTTAGGGTGCTGGGTGCTCAGTGCTCGGGGTGCTCGGTGCTCAGTACTCAAGGTGCTGGGTGCTCAGTGCTCACGGTGCTGGGTGCTCAGTCCTCGCGGTGCTCCGTGCTCAGTGCTCAGGGTGCTGGGTGCTCAGTACTCAGGGTGCTGGGTGCTCAGTGCTCAGTGTGCTGGGTGCTAAGTACTCAGGGTGCTGGGTGCTCATGACTCAGGGTGCTGGGTGCTCAGTGCTCAGGGTGCTGGGTGCTCAGTACTCAGGGTGCTGGGTGCTCAGTGCTCAGGGTGCTGGGTGCTCAGTACTCAGGGTGATCAGTACTCAGGGTGCTGGGTGCTCAGTGCTCGGGTTGCTGGGTGCTCAGTGCTCAGGGTGATCGGTGCTCAGTACTCAGGATGCTGGGTGCTCAGTACTCAGGGTGCTCAGTACTCAGGGTGCTGGGTGCTCAGTACTCAGGGTGCTCAGTACTCAGGGTGCTCAGTACTCAGGTGCTGGGTGCTCAGTACTCAGGGTGCTCAGTACTCAGGGTGCTGGGTGCTCAGTGCTCGGGTTGCTGCGTGCTCAGTGCTCGGGGTGCTGTGTGCTCAGTACTCAGGGTGCTCAGTACTCAGGGTGCTGGGTGCTCAGTGCTCGGGTTGCTGTGTGCTCAGTGCTCAGGGTGATCGGTGCTCAGTACTCAGGATGCTGGGTGCTCAGTACTCAGGGTGCTGGGTGCTCAGTCCTCAGGGTGCTCAGTGCTCAGGGTGCTGGGTGCTCAGTGCTCGGGGTGCAGGGTGCTCCGAACTCCGGATGCTCGGTGCTCAGTACTCAGGGTGCTGGGTGCTCAGTACTCAGGGTGCTGGGTGCTCAGTACTCAGGGTGCTCGGTGCTCAGTACTCAGGGTGCTGGGTGCTCAGTGCTCAGTGTGCTGGGTGCTAAGTACTCAGGGTGCTGGGTGCTCATGACTCAGGGTGCTGGGTGCTCAGTGCTCAGGGTGCTGGGTGCTCAGTACTCAGGGTGCTGGGTGCTCAGTGCTCCGGGTGCTGGGTGCTCAGTACTCAGGGTGCTCGGTGCTCAGTACTCAGGGTGCTGGGTGCTCAGTACTCAGGGTACTGCGTGCTCAGTACTCAGGGTGCTCGGTGCTCAGTACTCAGGGTGCTGGGTGCTCAGTGCTCAGTGTGCTGGGTGCTAAGTACTCAGGGTGCTGGGTGCTCATGACTCAGGGTGCTGGGTGCTCAGTGCTCAGGGTGCTGGGTGCTCAGTACTCAGGGTGCTGGGTGCTCAGTGCTCAGTGTGCTGGGTGCTAAGTACTCAGGGTGCTGGGTGCTCAGTGCTCAGGGTGATCGGTGCTCAGTCCTCAGGGTGCTCAGTACTCAGGGTGCTGTGTGCTCAGTGCTCGGGGTGCTGGGTGCTCAGTGCTGAGGGGGCTGGGTGCTCAGTACTCAGGGTGCTGGGTGCTCAGTGCTCAGGGTGCTGGGTGCTCAGTGCTCGGAGTGCTGGGTGCTCAGTACTCAGGGTGCTGGGTGCTCAGTACTCAGGGTGCTGGGTGCTCAGTGCTTGGGGTGCTGGGTGCTCAGTACTCAGGGTGCTGGGTGCTCAGTGCTCAGGGTGCTGGGTGCTCAGTGCTCGGAGTGCTGGGTGCTCAGTACTCAGGGTGCTGTGTGCTCAGTACTCAGGGTGCTGGGTGCTCAGTGCTCGGGGTGCTGGGTGCTCAGTGCTCAGGGTGCTGGATGCTCAGTATTTAGGGTGCTGGGTGCTCAGTGCTCGGGGTGCTCGGTGCTCAGTACTCAAGGTGCTGGGTGCTCAGTGCTCACGGTGCTGGGTGCTCAGTCCTCGCGGTGCTCCGTGCTCAGTGCTCAGGGTGCTGGGTGCTCAGTACTCAGGGTGCTGGGTGCTCAGTGCTCAGTGTGCTGGGTGCTAAGTACTCAGGGTGCTGGGTGCTCATGACTCAGGGTGCTGGGTGCTCAGTGCTCAGGGTGCTGGGTGCTCAGTACTCAGGGTGCTGGGTGCTCAGTGCTCAGGGTGCTGGGTGCTCAGTACTCAGGGTGATCAGTACTCAGGGTGCTGGGTGCTCAGTGCTCGGGTTGCTGGGTGCTCAGTGCTCAGGGTGATCGGTGCTCAGTACTCAGGATGCTGGGTGCTCAGTACTCAGGGTGCTCAGTACTCAGGGTGCTGGGTGCTCAGTACTCAGGGTGCTCAGTACTCAGGGTGCTCAGTACTCAGGTGCTGGGTGCTCAGTACTCAGGGTGCTCAGTACTCAGGGTGCTGGGTGCTCAGTGCTCGGGTTGCTGCGTGCTCAGTGCTCGGGGTGCTGTGTGCTCAGTACTCAGGGTGCTCAGTACTCAGGGTGCTGGGTGCTCAGTGCTCGGGTTGCTGTGTGCTCAGTGCTCAGGTTGATCGGTGCTCAGTACTCAGGATGCTGGGTGCTCAGTACTCAGGGTGCTGGGTGCTCAGTCCTCAGGGTGCTCAGTGCTCAGGGTGCTGGGTGCTCAGTGCTCGGGGTGCAGGGTGCTCCGAACTCCGGATGCTCGGTGCTCAGTACTCAGGGTGCTGGGTGCTCAGTACTCAGGGTGCTGGGTGCTCAGTACTCAGGGTGCTCGGTGCTCAGTACTCAGGGTGCTGGGTGCTCAGTGCTCAGTGTGCTGGGTGCTAAGTACTCAGGGTGCTGGGTGCTCATGACTCAGGGTGCTGGGTGCTCAGTGCTCAGGGTGCTGGGTGCTCAGTACTCAGGGTGCTGGGTGCTCAGTGCTCCGGGTGCTGGGTGCTCAGTACTCAGGGTGCTCGGTGCTCAGTACTCAGGGTGCTGGGTGCTCAGTACTCAGGGTACTGCGTGCTCAGTACTCAGGGTGCTCGGTGCTCAGTACTCAGGGTGCTGGGTGCTCAGTGCTCAGTGTGCTGGGTGCTAAGTACTCAGGGTGCTGGGTGCTCATGACTCAGGGTGCTGGGTGCTCAGTGCTCAGGGTGCTGGGTGCTCAGTACTCAGGGTGCTGGGTGCTCAGTGCTCAGTGTGCTGGGTGCTAAGTACTCAGGGTGCTGGGTGCTCAGTGCTCAGGGTGATCGGTGCTCAGTCCTCAGGGTGCTCAGTACTCAGGGTGCTGGGTGCTCAGTGCTCGGGGTGCTGGGTGCTCAGTGCTGAGGGGGCTGGGTGCTCAGTACTCAGGGTGCTGGGTGCTCAGTGCTCAGGGTGCTGGGTGCTCAGTGCTCGGAGTGCTGGGTGCTCAGTACTCAGGGTGCTGGGTGCTCAGTACTCAGGGTGCTGGGTGCTCAGTGCTTGGGGTGCTGGGTGCTCAGTACTCAGGGTGCTGGGTGCTCAGTGCTCAGGGTGCTGGGTGCTCAGTGCTCGGAGTGCTGGGTGCTCAGTACTCAGGGTGCTGGGTGCTCAGTACTCAGGGTGCTGGGTGCTCAGTGCTCGGGGTGCTGGGTGCTCAGTGCTCAGGGTGCTGGATGCTCAGTATTTCGGGTGCTGGGTGCTCAGTGCTCGGGGTGCTCGGTGCTCAGTACTCAAGGTGCTGGGTGCTCAGTGCTCACGGTGCTGGGTGCTCAGTCCTCGGGGTGCTCCGTGCTCAGTGCTCAGGGTGCTGGGTGCTCAGTACTCAGGGTGCTCGGTGCTCAGTACTAAGGGTGCTAAGTGCTCAGTGCTCGGGGTGCTGGGTGCTCAGTGCTCCTTGTGCTGGGTGCTCAGTACTCAGGGTGCTGGGTTCTCAGTGCTCAGGGTGCTGGGTGCTCAGTACTCAGTGCTCAGGATGCTGGGTGCTCAGTGCTCAGGGTGCTCAGTGCTCAGTACTCAGTACTCAGGGTGCTGGGTGCTCAGTACTCAGGGTGCTGGGTGCTCAGTGCTCGGGGTGCCCGGTGCTCAGTGCTCGGGGAGCTGGGTGCTCAGTACTCAGGGTGCTGGGTGCTCAGTACTCAGAGTGCTCAGTGTTCAGTACTCAGGGTGCTCAGTGCTCAGTGCTCGGGGTGTTGGGTGCTCAGTGCTCAGTGTGCTCAGTTCTCAGTGCTCAGTACTCAGGGTGCTGGCTGCTCAGTACTCAGGGTGCTGGGTGCTCAGTGCTCAGTGCTCAGAACTCAGGGTGCTGGGTGCTCAGTACTCAGCGTGCTGGGTGCTCAGTGCTCAGGGTCCACGGTGCTCAGTACTCACGGTGCTCAGTGCTCAGTACTCAGCGTGCTTTGTGCTCAGTGCTCAGGGTGCTGGGTGCTCAGTACTCAGGGTGCTGGGTGCTCAGTACTCACTGTGCTGGGTGCTCAGTACTCGGGGTGCTGGGTGCTCATTACTCAGGGTGCTGGGTGCTCAGTACTCAGGGTGCTCAGTACTCAGGGTGCTGGGTGCTCACTACTCGGGGTGCTCGGTGCTCATTACTCAGGGTGCTTGGTGCTCAGTACCCAGGGTGCTGGGTGCTCAGTACTCAGGGTGCTCGGTGCTCAGTACTCAGGGTGCTGGGTGCTCATGACTCAGGGTGCTGGGTGCTCAGTGCTCAGGGTGCTGGGTGCTCAGTACTCAGGGTGCTGGGTGCTCAGTGCTCAGTGTGCTGGGTGCTAAGTACTCAGGGTGCTGGGTGCTCAGTGCTCAGGGTGATCGGTGCTCAGTCCTCAGGGTGCTCAGTACTGAGGGTGCTGGGTGCTCAGTGCTCAGGGTGCTGGGTGCTCAGTGCTCGGAGTGCTGGGTGCTCAGTACTCAGGGTGCTGGGTGCTCAGTACTCAGGGTGCTGGGTGCTCAGTGCTTGGGGTGCTGGGTGCTCAGTACTCAGGGTGCTGGGTGCTCAGTGCTCAGGGTGCTGGGTGCTCAGTGCTCGGAGTGCTGGGTGCTCAGTACTCAGGGTGCTGTGTGCTCAGTACTCAGGGTGCTGGGTGCTCAGTGCTCGGGGTGCTGGGTGCTCAGTGCTCAGGGTGCTGGATGCTCAGTATTTAGGGTGCTGGGTGCTCAGTGCTCGGGGTGCTCGGTGCTCAGTACTCAAGGTGCTGGGTGCTCAGTGCTCACGGTGCTGGGTGCTCAGTCCTCGCGGTGCTCCGTGCTCAGTGCTCAGGGTGCTGGGTGCTCAGTACTCAGGGTGCTGGGTGCTCAGTGCTCAGTGTGCTGGGTGCTAAGTACTCAGGGTGCTGGGTGCTCATGACTCAGGGTGCTGGGTGCTCAGTGCTCAGGGTGCTGGGTGCTCAGTACTCAGGGTGCTGGGTGCTCAGTGCTCAGGGTGCTGGGTGCTCAGTACTCAGGGTGATCAGTACTCAGGGTGCTGGGTGCTCAGTGCTCGGGTTGCTGGGTGCTCAGTGCTCAGGGTGATCGGTGCTCAGTACTCAGGATGCTGGGTGCTCAGTACTCAGGGTGCTCAGTACTCAGGGTGCTGGGTGCTCAGTACTCAGGGTGCTCAGTACTCAGGGTGCTCAGTACTCAGGTGCTGGGTGCTCAGTACTCAGGGTGCTCAGTACTCAGGGTGCTGGGTGCTCAGTGCTCGGGTTGCTGCGTGCTCAGTGCTCGGGGTGCTGTGTGCTCAGTACTCAGGGTGCTCAGTACTCAGGGTGCTGGGTGCTCAGTGCTCGGGTTGCTGTGTGCTCAGTGCTCAGGGTGATCGGTGCTCAGTACTCAGGATGCTGGGTGCTCAGTACTCAGGGTGCTGGGTGCTCAGTCCTCAGGGTGCTCAGTGCTCAGGGTGCTGGGTGCTCAGTGCTCGGGGTGCAGGGTGCTCCGAACTCCGGATGCTCGGTGCTCAGTACTCAGGGTGCTGGGTGCTCAGTACTCAGGGTGCTGGGTGCTCAGTACTCAGGGTGCTCGGTGCTCAGTACTCAGGGTGCTGGGTGCTCAGTGCTCAGTGTGCTGGGTGCTAAGTACTCAGGGTGCTGGGTGCTCATGACTCAGGGTGCTGGGTGCTCAGTGCTCAGGGTGCTGGGTGCTCAGTACTCAGGGTGCTGGGTGCTCAGTGCTCCGGGTGCTGGGTGCTCAGTACTCAGGGTGCTCGGTGCTCAGTACTCAGGGTGCTGGGTGCTCAGTACTCAGGGTACTGCGTGCTCAGTACTCAGGGTGCTCGGTGCTCAGTACTCAGGGTGCTGGGTGCTCAGTGCTCAGTGTGCTGGGTGCTAAGTACTCAGGGTGCTGGGTGCTCATGACTCAGGGTGCTGGGTGCTCAGTGCTCAGGGTGCTGGGTGCTCAGTACTCAGGGTGCTGGGTGCTCAGTGCTCAGTGTGCTGGGTGCTAAGTACTCAGGGTGCTGGGTGCTCAGTGCTCAGGGTGATCGGTGCTCAGTCCTCAGGGTGCTCAGTACTCAGGGTGCTGGGTGCTCAGTGCTCGGGGTGCTGGGTGCTCAGTGCTGAGGGGGCTGGGTGCTCAGTACTCAGGGTGCTGGGTGCTCAGTGCTCAGGGTGCTGGGTGCTCAGTGCTCGGAGTGCTGGGTGCTCAGTACTCAGGGTGCTGGGTGCTCAGTACTCAGGGTGCTGGGTGCTCAGTGCTTGGGGTGCTGGGTGCTCAGTACTCAGGGTGCTGGGTGCTCAGTGCTCAGGGTGCTGGGTGCTCAGTGCTCGGAGTGCTGGGTGCTCAGTACTCAGGGTGCTGTGTGCTCAGTACTCAGGGTGCTGGGTGCTCAGTGCTCGGGGTGCTGGGTGCTCAGTGCTCAGGGTGCTGGATGCTCAGTATTTAGGGTGCTGGGTGCTCAGTGCTCGGGGTGCTCGGTGCTCAGTACTCAAGGTGCTGGGTGCTCAGTGCTCACGGTGCTGGGTGCTCAGTCCTCGCGGTGCTCCGTGCTCAGTGCTCAGGGTGCTGGGTGCTCAGTACTCAGGGTGCTGGGTGCTCAGTGCTCAGTGTGCTGGGTGCTAAGTACTCCGGGTGCTGGGTGCTCATGACTCAGGGTGCTGGGTGCTCAGTGCTCAGGGTGCTGGGTGCTCAGTACTCAGGGTGCTGGGTGCTCAGTGCTCAGGGTGCTGGGTGCTCAGTACTCAGGGTGATCAGTACTCAGGGTGCTGGGTGCTCAGTGCTCGGGTTGCTGGGTGCTCAGTGCTCAGGGTGATCGGTGCTCAGTACTCAGGATGCTGGGTGCTCAGTACTCAGGGTGCTCAGTACTCAGGGTGCTGGGTGCTCAGTACTCAGGGTGCTCAGTACTCAGGGTGCTCAGTACTCAGGTGCTGGGTGCTCAGTACTCAGGGTGCTCAGTACTCAGGGTGCTGGGTGCTCAGTGCTCGGGTTGCTGCGTGCTCAGTGCTCGGGGTGCTGTGTGCTCAGTACTCAGGGTGCTCAGTACTCAGGGTGCTGGGTGCTCAGTGCTCGGGTTGCTGTGTGCTCAGTGCTCAGGTTGATCGGTGCTCAGTACTCAGGATGCTGGGTGCTCAGTACTCAGGGTGCTGGGTGCTCAGTCCTCAGGGTGCTCAGTGCTCAGGGTGCTGGGTGCTCAGTGCTCGGGGTGCAGGGTGCTCCGAACTCCGGATGCTCGGTGCTCAGTACTCAGGGTGCTGGGTGCTCAGTACTCAGGGTGCTGGGTGCTCAGTACTCAGGGTGCTCGGTGCTCAGTACTCAGGGTGCTGGGTGCTCAGTGCTCAGTGTGCTGGGTGCTAAGTACTCAGGGTGCTGGGTGCTCATGACTCAGGGTGCTGGGTGCTCAGTGCTCAGGGTGCTGGGTGCTCAGTACTCAGGGTGCTGGGTGCTCAGTGCTCCGGGTGCTGGGTGCTCAGTACTCAGGGTGCTCGGTGCTCAGTACTCAGGGTGCTGGGTGCTCAGTACTCAGGGTACTGCGTGCTCAGTACTCAGGGTGCTCGGTGCTCAGTACTCAGGGTGCTGGGTGCTCAGTGCTCAGTGTGCTGGGTGCTAAGTACTCAGGGTGCTGGGTGCTCATGACTCAGGGTGCTGGGTGCTCAGTGCTCAGGGTGCTGGGTGCTCAGTACTCAGGGTGCTGGGTGCTCAGTGCTCAGTGTGCTGGGTGCTAAGTACTCAGGGTGCTGGGTGCTCAGTGCTCAGGGTGATCGGTGCTCAGTCCTCAGGGTGCTCAGTACTCAGGGTGCTGGGTGCTCAGTGCTCGGGGTGCTGGGTGCTCAGTGCTGAGGGGGCTGGGTGCTCAGTACTCAGGGTGCTGGGTGCTCAGTGCTCAGGGTGCTGGGTGCTCAGTGCTCGGAGTGCTGGGTGCTCAGTACTCAGGGTGCTGGGTGCTCAGTACTCAGGGTGCTGGGTGCTCAGTGCTTGGGGTGCTGGGTGCTCAGTACTCAGGGTGCTGGGTGCTCAGTGCTCAGGGTGCTGGGTGCTCAGTGCTCGGAGTGCTGGGTGCTCAGTACTCAGGGTGCTGGGTGCTCAGTACTCAGGGTGCTGGGTGCTCAGTGCTCGGGGTGCTGGGTGCTCAGTGCTCAGGGTGCTGGATGCTCAGTATTTCGGGTGCTGGGTGCTCAGTGCTCGGGGTGCTCGGTGCTCAGTACTCAAGGTGCTGGGTGCTCAGTGCTCACGGTGCTGGGTGCTCAGTCCTCGGGGTGCTCCGTGCTCAGTGCTCAGGGTGCTGGGTGCTCAGTACTCAGGGTGCTCGGTGCTCAGTACTAAGGGTGCTAAGTGCTCAGTGCTCGGGGTGCTGGGTGCTCAGTGCTCCTTGTGCTGGGTGCTCAGTACTCAGGGTGCTGGGTTCTCAGTGCTCAGGGTGCTGGGTGCTCAGTACTCAGTGCTCAGGATGCTGGGTGCTCAGTGCTCAGGGTGCTCAGTGCTCAGTACTCAGTACTCAGGGTGCTGGGTGCTCAGTACTCAGGGTGCTGGGTGCTCAGTGCTCGGGGTGCCCGGTGCTCAGTGCTCGGGGAGCTGGGTGCTCAGTACTCAGGGTGCTGGGTGCTCAGTACTCAGAGTGCTCAGTGTTCAGTACTCAGGGTGCTCAGTGCTCAGTGCTCGGGGTGTTGGGTGCTCAGTGCTCAGTGTGCTCAGTGCTCAGTGCTCAGTACTCAGGGTGCTGGCTGCTCAGTACTCAGGGTGCTGGGTGCTCAGTGCTCAGTGCTCAGAACTCAGGGTGCTGGGTGCTCAGTACTCAGCGTGCTGGGTGCTCAGTGCTCAGGGTCCACGGTGCTCAGTACTCACGGTGCTCAGTGCTCAGTACTCAGCGTGCTTTGTGCTCAGTGCTCAGGGTGCTGGGTGCTCAGTACTCAGGGTGCTGGGTGCTCAGTACTCACTGTGCTGGGTGCTCAGTACTCGGGGTGCTGGGTGCTCATTACTCAGGGTGCTGGGTGCTCAGTACTCAGGGTGCTCAGTACTCAGGGTGCTGGGTGCTCACTACTCGGGGTGCTCGGTGCTCATTACTCAGGGTGCTTGGTGCTCAGTACCCAGGGTGCTGGGTGCTCAGTACTCAGGGTGCTCGGTGCTCAGTACTCAGGGTGCTGGGTGCTCAGTGCTCAGGGTGCTGGGTGCTCAGTACTCAGGGTGCTCGGTGCTCAGTACTCAGGGTGCTGGGTGCTCAGTGCTCAGGGTGCTGGGTGCTCAGTACTCAGGGTGATCAGTACTCAGGGTGCTGGGTGCTCAGTGCTCGGGTTGCTGGGTGCTCAGTGCTCAGGGTGATCGGTGCTCAGTACTCAGGATGCTGGGTGCTCAGTACTCAGGGTGCTCAGTACTCAGGGTGCTGGGTGCTCAGTACTCAGGGTGCTCAGTACTCAGGGTGCTCAGTACTCAGGTGCTGGGTGCTCAGTACTCAGGGTGCTCAGTACTCAGGGTGCTGGGTGCTCAGTGCTCGGGTTGCTGCGTGCTCAGTGCTCGGGGTGCTGTGTGCTCAGTACTCAGGGTGCTCAGTACTCAGGGTGCTGGGTGCTCAGTGCTCGGGTTGCTGTGTGCTCAGTGCTCAGGGTGATCGGTGCTCAGTACTCAGGATGCTGGGTGCTCAGTACTCAGGGTGCTGGGTGCTCAGTCCTCAGGGTGCTCAGTGCTCAGGGTGCTGGGTGCTCAGTGCTCGGGGTGCAGGGTGCTCCGAACTCCGGATGCTCGGTGCTCAGTACTCAGGGTGCTGGGTGCTCAGTACTCAGGGTGCTGGGTGCTCAGTACTCAGGGTGCTCGGTGCTCAGTACTCAGGGTGCTGGGTGCTCAGTGCTCAGTGTGCTGGGTGCTAAGTACTCAGGGTGCTGGGTGCTCATGACTCAGGGTGCTGGGTGCTCAGTGCTCAGGGTGCTGGGTGCTCAGTACTCAGGGTGCTGGGTGCTCAGTGCTCCGGGTGCTGGGTGCTCAGTACTCAGGGTGCTCGGTGCTCAGTACTCAGGGTGCTGGGTGCTCAGTACTCAGGGTACTGCGTGCTCAGTACTCAGGGTGCTGGGTGCTCAGTGCTCAGTGTGCTGGGTGCTAAGTACTCAGGGTGCTGGGTGCTCATGACTCAGGGTGCTGGGTGCTCAGTGCTCAGGGTGCTGGGTGCTCAGTACTCAGGGTGCTGGGTGCTCAGTACTCAGGGTGCTGGGTGCTCAGTGCTCGGGGTGCTGGGTGCTCAGTACTCAGGGTGCTCAGTACTCAGGGTGCTGGGTGCTCAGTGCTTGGGGTGCTGGGTGCTCAGTGCTCAGGGTGCTGTGTTCTCAGTGCTCAGAGTGCTGGGTACTCAGTACTCGGGGTGCTCGGTGCTCAGTACTCAGGGTGCTGGGTGCTCAGTACTCAGGGTGCTGGGTCCTCAGTACTCAGGGTGCTCGGTGCTAAGTACTCAGGGTGCTGGGTGCTCAGTACTCAGGGTGCTGGGTGCTCAGTGCTCAGGGTGCTGGGTGCTCAGTACTCAGGGTGCTGGGTGCTCAGTGCTCAGGGTGCTGGGTGCTCAGTACTCAGGGTGCTCAGTACTCAGGGTGCTGGGTGCTCAGTACTCAGGGTGCTCAGTACTCGGGGTGCTGGGTGCTCAGTGCTCGGGGTGCTGGGTGCTCAGTACTCAGGGTGCTCAGTACTCAGGGTGCTGGGTGCTCAGTACTCAGGGTGCTCAGTACTCAGGGTGCTGGGTGCTCAGTACTCACGGTGCTGGTTGCTCAGTCCTCAGAGTGCTCAGTGCTCAGGATGCTGGGTGCTCAGTGCTCGGGGTGCTCGGTGCTCAGTACTCAGGGTGCTGTGTGCTCAGTACTCAGGGTGCTGGGTGCTCAGTGCTCGGGGTGCTGGGTGCTCAGTACTCAGGGTGCTGGGTGCTCAGTGCTCAGGGTGTTGGTTGCTCAGTGCTCGGGGTACTGGGTGCTCAGTACTCAGGGTGCTGTGTGCTCAGTACTCAGGGTGCTGGGTGCTCAGTGCTCGGGGTGCTCGGTGCTCAGTGCTCAGGGTGCTGGGTGCTCAGGACTCAGGGTGCTGGGTGCTCAGTGCTCGGGGTGCTCGGTGCTCAGTACTCAAGGTGCTGGCTGCTCAGTGCTCACGGTTCTGGGTGCTCAGTCCTCGGGGTGCTCCGTGCTCAGTGCTCAGGGTGTTGGGTGTTCAGTACTCAGGGTGCTCGGTGCTCAGTACTAAGGGTGCTCAGTGCCCAGTACTCAGGGTGCTCAGTGCTCAGTGCTCGGGGTGCTGGGTGCTCAGTGCTCGGGGTGCTGGGTGCTCAGTGCTAGGGGTGCTCGGTGCTCAGTACGTTGTGTGCTCAGTATTCAGGGTGCTGGGTGCTCATTGCTCAGGGTGGTGGGTGCTCAGTGCTCAGGGTGCTGGGTGCTCAGTGCTCAGGTTGCTGGGTGCTCAGTGCTTGGGGTGCTGGGTGCTCAGTGCTCAGGGTGGTGGGTTCTCAGTGCTCAGGGTGCTGGGTGCTCAGTACTCAGGGTGCTGGGTGCTCAGTGCTAGGGGTGTTCGGTGCTCAGTACGTTGGGTGCTCAGTACTCAGGGTGCTGGGTGCTCAGTGCTCAGGGTGCTGGGTGCTCAGTACTCAGGGTGCTCAGTACTCAGGCTGCTGGGTGCTCAGTACTCAGGGTGCTCAGTACTCAGGGTGCTGGGTGCTCAGTGCTCGGGTTGCTGGGTGCTCAGTGCTCGGGGTGCTGGGTGCTCAGTACATAGGGTGCTCAGTACTCAGGGTGCTGGGTGCTCAGTGCTCGGGTTGCTGGGTGCTCAGTGCTCAGGGTGATCGGTGCTCAGTACTCAGGATGCTGGGTGCTCAGTACTCAGGGTGCTGGGTGCTCAGTCCTCAGGGTGCTCAGTGCTCAGGGTGCTGGGTGCTCAGTGCTCGGGGTGCAGTGTGCTCAGTACTCCGGATGCTCGGTGCTCAGTACTCAGGGTGCTGGGTGCTCAGTACTCAGGGTGCTGGGTGCTCAGTACTCAGGGTGCTCGGTGCTCAGTACTCAGGGTGCTGGGTGCTCAGTGCTCAGTGTGCTGGGTGCTAAGTACTCAGGGTGCTGGGTGCTCAGGACTCAGGGTGCTGTGTGCTCAGTGCTCGGAGTGCTGGGTGCTCAGTACTCAGGGTGCTGGGTGCTCAGTACTCAGGGTGCTGGGTGCTCAGTGCTCGGGGTGCTGGGTGCTCAGTGCTCAGGGTGCTGGATGCTCAGTACTTAGGGTGCTGGGTGCTCAGTGCTCGGGGTGCTCGGTGCTCAGTACTTAAGGTGCTGGGTGCTCAGTGCTCACGGTGCTGGGTGCTCAGTCCTCGGGGTGCTCCGTGCTCAGTGCTCAGGGTGCTGGGTGCTCAGTACTCAGGGTGCTCGGTGCTCAGTACTAAGGGTGCTAAGTGCTCAGTGCTCGGGGTGCTGGGTGCTCAGTGCTCCTGGTGCTGGGTGCTCAGTACTCAGGGTGCTGGGTTCTCAGTGCTCAGGGTGCTGGGTGCTCAGTACTCAGTGCTCAGGATGCTGGGTGCTCAGTGCTCAGGGTGCTCAGTGCTCAGTACTCAGTACTCAGGGTGCTGGGTGCTCAGTACTCAGGGTGCTGGGTGCTCAGTGCTCGGGGTGCCCGGTGCTCAGTGCTCGGGGTGCTGGGTGCTCAGTACTCAGGGTGCTGGGTGCTCAGTACTCAGAGTGCTCAGTGCTCAGTACTCAGGGTGCTCAGTGCTCAGTGCTCGGGGTGCTGGGTGCTCAGTGCTCAGGGTGCTCAGTGCTCAGTGCTCAGTACTCAGGGTGCTGGCTGCTCAGTACTCAGGGTGCTGGGTGCTCAGTACTCAGCGTGCTGGGTGCTCAGTGCTCAGGGTCCTCGGTGCTCAGTACTCACGGTGCTCAGTGCTCAGTACTCAGCGTGCTTTGTGCTCAGTGCTCAGGGTGCTGGGTGCTCAGTACTCAGGGTGCTGGGTGCTCAGTACTCACTGTGCTGGGTGCTCAGTACTCGGGGTGCTGGGTTCTCATTACTCAGGGTGCTGGGTGCTCAGTACTCGGGGTGCTGGGTGCTCATTACTCAGGGTGCTGGGTGCTCATTACTCAGGGTGCTGGGTGCTCAGTGCTCGGGGTGCTCGGTGCTCAGTACTCTTGGTGCAGGGTGCTCAGTACTCAGGGTGCTGGGTGCTCAGTGCTCGGGGTGCTGGGTGCTCATTACTCAGGGTGCTGGGTGCTCAGTACTCAGGGTGCTGGGTGCTCAGTGCTAGGGGTGTTCGGTGCTCATTACGTTGGGTGCTCAGTACTCAGGGTGCTGGGTGCTCAGTGCTCAGGGTGCTGGGTGCTCAGTACTCAGGGTGCTCAGTACTCAGGCTGCTGGGTGCTCAGTACTCAGGGTGCTCAGTACTCAGGGTGCTGGGTGCTCAGTGCTCGGGTTGCTGGGTGCTCAGTGCTCGGGGTGCTGGGTGCTCAGTACATAGGGTGCTCAGTACTCAGGGTGCTGGGTGCTCAGTGCTCGGGTTGCTGGGTGCTCAGTGCTCAGGGTGATCGGTGCTCAGTATTCAGGATGCTGGGTGCTCAGTACTCAGGGTGCTGGGTGCTCAGTACTCAGAGTGCTCAGTGTTCAGTACTCAGGGTGCTCAGTGCTCAGTGCTCTGGGTGTTGGGTGCTCAGTGCTCAGTGTGCTCAGTGCTCAGTGCTCAGTACTCAGGGTGCTGGCTGCTCAGTACTCAGGGTGCTGGGTGCTCAGTGCTCAGTGCTCAGAACTCAGGGTGCTGGGTGCTCAGTACTCAGCGTGCTGGGTGCTCAGTGCTCAGGGTCCACGGTGCTCAGTACTCACGGTGCTCAGTGCTCAGTACTCAGCGTGCTTTGTGCTCAGTGCTCAGGGTGCTGGGTGCTCAGTACTCAGGGTGCTGGGTGCTCAGTACTCACTGTGCTGGGTGCTCAGTACTCGGGGTGCTGGGTGCTCATTACTCAGGGTGCTGGGTGCTCAGTACTCAGGGTGCTCAGTACTCAGGGTGCTGGGTGCTCACTACTCGGGGTGCTCGGTGCTCAGTACTCAGGGTGCTTGGTGCTCAGTACCCAGGGTGCTGGGTGCTCAGTACTCAGGGTGCTCGGTGCTCAGTACTCAGGGTGCTGGGTGCTCAGTGCTCAGGGTGCTGGGTGCTCAGTACTCAGGGTGCTCGGTGCTCAGTACTCAGGGTGCTGGGTGCTCAGTGCTCAGGGTGCTGGGTGCTCAGTACTCAGGGTGATCAGTACTCAGGGTGCTGGGTGCTCAGTGCTCGGGTTGCTGGGTGCTCAGTGCTCAGGGTGATCGGTGCTCAGTACTCAGGATGCTGGGTGCTCAGTACTCAGGGTGCTCAGTACTCAGGGTGCTGGGTGCTCAGTACTCAGGGTGCTCAGTACTCAGGGTGCTGGGTGCTCAGTGCTCAGGGTGCTCCGTGCTCAGTGCTCGGAGTGCTGGGTGCTCAGTACTCAGGGTGCTGGGTGCTCAGTACTCAGGGTGCTGGGTGCTCAGTGCTCGGGGTGCTGGGTGCTCAGTGCTCAGGGTGCTGGATGCTCAGTATTTAGGGTGCTGGGTGCTCAGTGCTCGGGGTGCTCGGTGCTCAGTACTCAAGGTGCTGGGTGCTCAGTGCTCACGGTGCTGGGTGCTCAGTCCTCGCGGTGCTCCGTGCTCAGTGCTCAGGGTGCTGGGTGCTCAGTACTCAGGGTGCTGGGTGCTCAGTGCTCAGTGTGCTGGGTGCTAAGTACTCAGGGTGCTGGGTGCTCATGACTCAGGGTGCTGGGTGCTCAGTGCTCAGGGTGCTGGGTGCTCAGTACTCAGGGTGCTGGGTGCTCAGTGCTCAGGGTGCTGGGTGCTCAGTACTCAGGGTGATCAGTACTCAGGGTGCTGGGTGCTCAGTGCTCGGGTTGCTGGGTGCTCAGTGCTCAGGGTGATCGGTGCTCAGTACTCAGGATGCTGGGTGCTCAGTACTCAGGGTGCTCAGTACTCAGGGTGCTGGGTGCTCAGTACTCAGGGTGCTCAGTACTCAGGGTGCTCAGTACTCAGGTGCTGGGTGCTCAGTACTCAGGGTGCTCAGTACTCAGGGTGCTGGGTGCTCAGTGCTCGGGTTGCTGCGTGCTCAGTGCTCGGGGTGCTGTGTGCTCAGTACTCAGGGTGCTCAGTACTCAGGGTGCTGGGTGCTCAGTGCTCGGGTTGCTGTGTGCTCAGTGCTCAGGTTGATCGGTGCTCAGTACTCAGGATGCTGGGTGCTCAGTACTCAGGGTGCTGGGTGCTCAGTCCTCAGGGTGCTCAGTGCTCAGGGTGCTGGGTGCTCAGTGCTCGGGGTGCAGGGTGCTCCGAACTCCGGATGCTCGGTGCTCAGTACTCAGGGTGCTGGGTGCTCAGTACTCAGGGTGCTGGGTGCTCAGTACTCAGGGTGCTCGGTGCTCAGTACTCAGGGTGCTGGGTGCTCAGTGCTCAGTGTGCTGGGTGCTAAGTACTCAGGGTGCTGGGTGCTCATGACTCAGGGTGCTGGGTGCTCAGTGCTCAGGGTGCTGGGTGCTCAGTACTCAGGGTGCTGGGTGCTCAGTGCTCCGGGTGCTGGGTGCTCAGTACTCAGGGTGCTCGGTGCTCAGTACTCAGGGTGCTGGGTGCTCAGTACTCAGGGTACTGCGTGCTCAGTACTCAGGGTGCTCGGTGCTCAGTACTCAGGGTGCTGGGTGCTCAGTGCTCAGTGTGCTGGGTGCTAAGTACTCAGGGTGCTGGGTGCTCATGACTCAGGGTGCTGGGTGCTCAGTGCTCAGGGTGCTGGGTGCTCAGTACTCAGGGTGCTGGGTGCTCAGTGCTCAGGGTGCTGGGTGCTAAGTACTCAGGGTGCTGGGTGCTCAGTGCTCAGGGTGATCGGTGCTCAGTCCTCAGGGTGCTCAGTACTCAGGGTGCTGGGTGCTCAGTGCTCGGGGTGCTGGGTGCTCAGTGCTGAGGGGGCTGGGTGCTCAGTACTCAGGGTGCTGGGTGCTCAGTACTCAGGGTGCTGGGTGCTCAGTACTCAGGGTGCTCGGTGCTCAGTACTCAGGGTGCTGGGTGCTCAGTGCTCAGTGTGCTGGGTGCTAAGTACTCAGGGTGCTGGGTGCTCATGACTCAGGGTGCTGGGTGCTCAGTGCTCAGGGTGCTGGGTGCTCAGTACTCAGGGTGCTGGGTGCTCAGTGCTCCGGGTGCTGGGTGCTCAGTACTCAGGGTGCTCGGTGCTCAGTACTCAGGGTGCTGGGTGCTCAGTACTCAGGGTACTGCGTGCTCAGTACTCAGGGTGCTGGGTGCTCATGACTCAGGGTGCTGGGTGCTCAGTGCTCAGGGTGCTGGGTGCTCAGTACTCAGGGTGCTGGGTGCTCAGTGCTCCGGGTGCTGGGTGCTCAGTACTCAGGGTGCTCGGTGCTCAGTACTCAGGGTGCTGGGTGCTCAGTACTCAGGGTACTGCGTGCTCAGTACTCAGGGTGCTCGGTGCTCAGTACTCAGGGTGCTGGGTGCTCAGTGCTCAGTGTGCTGGGTGCTAAGTACTCAGGGTGCTGGGTGCTCATGACTCAGGGTGCTGGGTGCTCAGTGCTCAGGTTGCTGGGTGCTCAGTACTCAGGGTGCTGGGTGCTCAGTGCTCAGGGTGATCGGTGCTCAGTCCTCAGGGTGCTCAGTACTCAGGGTGCTGGGTGCTCAGTGCTCGGGGTGCTGGGTGCTCAGTGCTGAGGGGGCTGGGTGCTCAGTACTCAGGGTGCTGGGTGCTCAGTGCTCAGGGTGCTGGGTGCTCAGTGCTCGGAGTGCTGGGTGCTCAGTACTCAGGGTGCTGGGTGCTCAGTACTCAGGGTGCTGGGTGCTCAGTGCTTGGGGTGCTGGGTGCTCAGTACTCAGGGTGCTGGGTGCTCAGTGCTCAGGGTGCTGGGTGCTCAGTGCTCGGAGTGCTGGGTGCTCAGTACTCAGGGTGCTGTGTGCTCAGTACTCAGGGTGCTGGGTGCTCAGTGCTCGGGGTGCTGGGTGCTCAGTGCTCAGGGTGCTGGATGCTCAGTATTTAGGGTGCTGGGTGCTCAGTGCTCGGGGTGCTCGGTGCTCAGTACTCAAGGTGCTGGGTGCTCAGTGCTCACGGTGCTGGGTGCTCAGTCCTCGCGGTGCTCCGTGCTCAGTGCTCAGGGTGCTGGGTGCTCAGTACTCAGGGTGCTGGGTGCTCAGTGCTCAGTGTGCTGGGTGCTAAGTACTCAGGGTGCTGGGTGCTCATGACTCAGGGTGCTGGGTGCTCAGTGCTCAGGGTGCTGGGTGCTCAGTACTCAGGGTGCTGGGTGCTCAGTGCTCAGGGTGCTGGGTGCTCAGTACTCAGGGTGATCAGTACTCAGGGTGCTGGGTGCTCAGTGCTCGGGTTGCTGGGTGCTCAGTGCTCAGGGTGATCGGTGCTCAGTACTCAGGATGCTGGGTGCTCAGTACTCAGGGTGCTCAGTACTCAGGGTGCTGGGTGCTCAGTACTCAGGGTGCTCAGTACTCAGGGTGCTCAGTACTCAGGTGCTGGGTGCTCAGTACTCAGGGTGCTCAGTACTCAGGGTGCTGGGTGCTCAGTGCTCAGGTTGCTGCGTGCTCAGTGCTCGGGGTGCTGTGTGCTCAGTACTCAGGGTGCTCAGTACTCAGGGTGCTGGGTGCTCAGTGCTCGGGTTGCTGTGTGCTCAGTGCTCAGGTTGATCGGTGCTCAGTACTCAGGATGCTGGGTGCTCAGTACTCAGGGTGCTGGGTGCTCAGTCCTCAGGGTGCTCAGTGCTCAGGGTGCTGGGTGCTCAGTGCTCGGGGTGCAGGGTGCTCCGAACTCCGGATGCTCGGTGCTCAGTACTCAGGGTGCTGGGTGCTCAGTACTCAGGGTGCTGGGTGCTCAGTACTCAGGGTGCTCGGTGCTCAGTACTCAGGGTGCTGGGTGCTCAGTGCTCAGTGTGCTGGGTGCTAAGTACTCAGGGTGCTGGGTGCTCATGACTCAGGGTGCTGGGTGCTCAGTGCTCAGGGTGCTGGGTGCTCAGTACTCAGGGTGCTGGGTGCTCAGTGCTCCGGGTGCTGGGTGCTCAGTACTCAGGGTGCTCGGTGCTCAGTACTCAGGGTGCTGGGTGCTCAGTACTCAGGGTACTGCGTGCTCAGTACTCAGGGTGCTCGGTGCTCAGTACTCAGGGTGCTGGGTGCTCAGTGCTCAGTGTGCTGGGTGCTAAGTACTCAGGGTGCTGGGTGCTCATGACTCAGGGTGCTGGGTGCTCAGTGCTCAGGGTGCTGGGTGCTCAGTACTCAGGGTGCTGGGTGCTCAGTGCTCAGTGTGCTGGGTGCTAAGTACTCAGGGTGCTGGGTGCTCAGTGCTCAGGGTGATCGGTGCTCAGTCCTCAGGGTGCTCAGTACTCAGGGTGCTGGGTGCTCAGTGCTCGGGGTGCTGGGTGCTCAGTGCTGAGGGGGCTGGGTGCTCAGTACTCAGGGTGCTGGGTGCTCAGTGCTCAGGGTGCTGGGTGCTCAGTGCTCGGAGTGCTGGGTGCTCAGTACTCAGGGTGCTGGGTGCTCAGTACTCAGGGTGCTGGGTGCTCAGTGCTTGGGGTGCTGGGTGCTCAGTACTCAGGGTGCTGGGTGCTCAGTGCTCAGGGTGCTGGGTGCTCAGTGCTCGGAGTGCTGGGTGCTCAGTACTCAGGGTGCTGGGTGCTCAGTACTCAGGGTGCTGGGTGCTCAGTGCTCGGGGTGCTGGGTGCTCAGTGCTCAGGGTGCTGGATGCTCAGTATTTCGGGTGCTGGGTGCTCAGTGCTCGGGGTGCTCGGTGCTCAGTACTCAAGGTGCTGGGTGCTCAGTGCTCACGGTGCTGGGTGCTCAGTCCTCGGGGTGCTCCGTGCTCAGTGCTCAGGGTGCTGGGTGCTCAGTACTCAGGGTGCTCGGTGCTCAGTACTAAGGGTGCTAAGTGCTCAGTGCTCGGGGTGCTGGGTGCTCAGTGCTCCTTGTGCTGGGTGCTCAGTACTCAGGGTGCTGGGTTCTCAGTGCTCAGGGTGCTGGGTGCTCAGTACTCAGTGCTCAGGATGCTGGGTGCTCAGTGCTCAGGGTGCTCAGTGCTCAGTACTCAGTACTCAGGGTGCTGGGTGCTCAGTACTCAGGGTGCTGGGTGCTCAGTGCTCGGGGTGCCCGGTGCTCAGTGCTCGGGGAGCTGGGTGCTCAGTACTCAGGGTGCTGGGTGCTCAGTACTCAGAGTGCTCAGTGTTCAGTACTCAGGATGCTCAGTGCTCAGTGCTCGGGGTGTTGGGTGCTCAGTGCTCAGTGTGCTCAGTGCTCAGTGCTCAGTACTCAGGGTGCTGGCTGCTCAGTACTCAGGGTGCTGGGTGCTCAGTGCTCAGTGCTCAGAACTCAGGGTGCTGGGTGCTCAGTACTCAGCGTGCTGGGTGCTCAGTGCTCAGGGTCCACGGTGCTCAGTACTCACGGTGCTCAGTGCTCAGTACTCAGCGTGCTTTGTGCTCAGTGCTCAGGGTGCTGGGTGCTCAGTACTCAGGGTGCTGGGTGCTCAGTACTCACTGTGCTGGGTGCTCAGTACTCGGGGTGCTGGGTGCTCATTACTCAGGGTGCTGGGTGCTCAGTACTCAGGGTGCTCAGTACTCAGGGTGCTGGGTGCTCACTACTCGGGGTGCTCGGTGCTCAGTACTCAGGGTGCTTGGTGCTCAGTACCCAGGGTGCTGGGTGCTCAGTACTCAGGGTGCTCGGTGCTCAGTACTCAGGGTGCTGGGTGCTCAGTGCTCAGGGTGCTGGGTGCTCAGTACTCAGGGTGCTCGGTGCTCAGTACTCAGGGTGCTGGGTGCTCAGTGCTCAGGGTGCTGGGTGCTCAGTACTCAGGGTGATCAGTACTCAGGGTGCTGGGTGCTCAGTGCTCAGGTTGCTGGGTGCTCAGTGCTCAGGGTGATCGGTGCTCAGTACTCAGGATGCTGGGTGCTCAGTACTCAGGGTGCTCAGTACTCAGGGTGCTGGGTGCTCAGTACTCAGGGTGCTCAGTACTCAGGGTGCTCAGTACTCAGGTGCTGGGTGCTCAGTACTCAGGGTGCTCAGTACTCAGGGTGCTGGGTGCTCAGTGCTCGGGTTGCTGCGTGCTCAGTGCTCGGGGTGCTGTGTGCTCAGTACTCAGGGTGCTCAGTACTCAGGGTGCTGGGTGCTCAGTGCTCGGGTTGCTGTGTGCTCAGTGCTCAGGGTGATCGGTGCTCAGTACTCAGGATGCTGGGTGCTCAGTACTCAGGGTGCTGGGTGCTCAGTCCTCAGGGTGCTCAGTGCTCAGGGTGCTGGGTGCTCAGTGCTCGGGGTGCAGGGTGCTCCGAACTCCGGATGCTCGGTGCTCAGTACTCAGGGTGCTGGGTGCTCAGTACTCAGGGTGCTGGGTGCTCAGTACTCAGGGTGCTCGGTGCTCAGTACTCAGGGTGCTGGGTGCTCAGTGCTCAGTGTGCTGGGTGCTAAGTACTCAGGGTGCTGGGTGCTCATGACTCAGGGTGCTGGGTGCTCAGTGCTCAGGGTGCTGGGTGCTCAGTACTCAGGGTGCTGGGTGCTCAGTGCTCCGGGTGCTGGGTGCTCAGTACTCAGGGTGCTCGGTGCTCAGTACTCAGGGTGCTGGGTGCTCAGTACTCAGGGTACTGCGTGCTCAGTACTCAGGGTGCTCGGTGCTCAGTACTCAGGGTGCTGGGTGCTCAGTGCTCAGTGTGCTGGGTGCTAAGTACTCAGGGTGCTGGGTGCTCATGACTCAGGGTGCTGGGTGCTCAGTGCTCAGGGTGCTGGGTGCTCAGTACTCAGGGTGCTGGGTGCTCAGTACTCAGGGTGCTGGGTGCTCAGTGCTCGGGGTGCTGGGTGCTCAGTACTCAGGGTGCTCAGTACTCAGGGTGCTGGGTGCTCAGTGCTTGGGGTGCTGGGTGCTCAGTGCTCAGGGTGCTGTGTTCTCAGTGCTCAGAGTGCTGGGTACTCAGTACTCGGGGTGCTCGGTGCTCAGTACTCAGGGTGCTGGGTGCTCAGTACTCAGGGTGCTGGGTCCTCAGTACTCAGGGTGCTCGGTGCTAAGTACTCAGGGTGCTGGGTGCTCAGTACTCAGGGTGCTGGGTGCTCAGTGCTCAGGGTGCTGGGTGCTCAGTACTCAGGGTGCTGGGTGCTCAGTGCTCAGGGTGCTGGGTGCTCAGTACTCAGGGTGCTCAGTACTCAGGGTGCTGGGTGCTCAGTACTCAGGGTGCTCAGTACTCGGGGTGCTGGGTGCTCAGTGCTCGGGGTGCTGGGTGCTCAGTACTCAGGGTGCTCAGTACTCAGGGTGCTGGGTGCTCAGTACTCAGGGTGCTCAGTACTCAGGGTGCTGGGTGCTCAGTACTCACGGTGCTGGTTGCTCAGTCCTCAGAGTGCTCAGTGCTCAGGATGCTGGGTGCTCAGTGCTCGGGGTGCTCGGTGCTCAGTACTCAGGGTGCTGTGTGCTCAGTACTCAGGGTGCTGGGTGCTCAGTGCTCGGGGTGCTGGGTGCTCAGTACTCAGGGTGCTGGGTGCTCAGTGCTCAGGGTGTTGGTTGCTCAGTGCTCGGGGTACTGGGTGCTCAGTACTCAGGGTGCTGTGTGCTCAGTACTCAGGGTGCTGGGTGCTCAGTGCTCGGGGTGCTGGGTGCTCAGTGCTCAGGGTGCTGGGTGCTCAGGACTCAGGGTGCTGGGTGCTCAGTGCTCGGGGTGCTCGGTGCTCAGTACTCAAGGTGCTGGCTGCTCAGTGCTCACGGTTCTGGGTGCTCAGTCCTCGGGGTGCTCCGTGCTCAGTGCTCAGGGTGTTGGGTGTTCAGTACTCAGGGTGCTCGGTGCTCAGTACTAAGGGTGCTCAGTGCCCAGTACTCAGGGTGCTCAGTGCTCAGTGCTCGGGGTGCTGGGTGCTCAGTGCTCGGGGTGCTGGGTGCTCAGTGCTAGGGGTGCTCGGTGCTCAGTACGTTGGGTGCTCAGTATTCAGGGTGCTGGGTGCTCAGTGCTCAGGGTGGTGGGTGCTCAGTGCTCAGGGTGCTGGGTGCTCAGTGCTCAGGTTGCTGGGTGCTCAGTGCTTGGGGTGCTGGGTGCTCAGTGCTCAGGGTGGTGGGTTCTCAGTGCTCAGGGTGCTGGGTGCTCAGTACTCAGGGTGCTGGGTGCTCAGTGCTAGGGGTGTTCGGTGCTCAGTACGTTGGGTGCTCAGTACTCAGGGTGCTGGGTGCTCAGTGCTCAGGGTGCTGGGTGCTCAGTACTCAGGGTGCTCAGTACTCAGGCTGCTGGGTGCTCAGTACTCAGGGTGCTCAGTACTCAGGGTGCTGGGTGCTCAGTGCTCGGGTTGCTGGGTGCTCAGTGCTCGGGGTGCTGGGTGCTCAGTACATAGGGTGCTCAGTACTCAGGGTGCTGGGTGCTCAGTGCTCGGGTTGCTGGGTGCTCAGTGCTCAGGGTGATCGGTGCTCAGTACTCAGGATGCTGGGTGCTCAGTACTCAGGGTGCTGGGTGCTCAGTCCTCAGGGTGCTCAGTGCTCAGGGTGCTGGGTGCTCAGTGCTCGGGGTGCAGTGTGCTCAGTACTCCGGATGCTCGGTGCTCAGTACTCAGGGTGCTGGGTGCTCAGTACTCAGGGTGCTGGGTGCTCAGTACTCAGGGTGCTCGGTGCTCAGTACTCAGGGTGCTGGGTGCTCAGTGCTCAGTGTGCTGGGTGCTAAGTACTCAGGGTGCTGGGTGCTCAGGACTCAGGGTGCTGTGTGCTCAGTGCTCGGAGTGCTGGGTGCTCAGTACTCAGGGTGCTGGGTGCTCAGTACTCAGGGTGCTGGGTGCTCAGTGCTCGGGGTGCTGGGTGCTCAGTGCTCAGGGTGCTGGATGCTCAGTACTTAGGGTGCTGGGTGCTCAGTGCTCGGGGTGCTCGGTGCTCAGTACTTAAGGTGCTGGGTGCTCAGTGCTCACGGTGCTGGGTGCTCAGTCCTCGGGGTGCTCCGTGCTCAGTGCTCAGGGTGCTGGGTGCTCAGTACTCAGGGTGCTCGGTGCTCAGTACTAAGGGTGCTAAGTGCTCAGTGCTCGGGGTGCTGGGTGCTCAGTGCTCCTGGTGCTGGGTGCTCAGTACTCAGGGTGCTGGGTTCTCAGTGCTCAGGGTGCTGGGTGCTCAGTACTCAGTGCTCAGGATGCTGGGTGCTCAGTGCTCAGGGTGCTCAGTGCTCAGTACTCAGTACTCAGGGTGCTGGGTGCTCAGTACTCAGGGTGCTGGGTGCTCAGTGCTCGGGGTGCCCGGTGCTCAGTGCTCGGGGTGCTGGGTGCTCAGTACTCAGGGTGCTGGGTGCTCAGTACTCAGAGTGCTCAGTGCTCAGTACTCAGGGTGCTCAGTGCTCAGTGCTCGGGGTGCTGGGTGCTCAGTGCTCAGGGTGCTCAGTGCTCAGTGCTCAGTACTCAGGGTGCTGGCTGCTCAGTACTCAGGGTGCTGGGTGCTCAGTACTCAGCGTGCTGGGTGCTCAGTGCTCAGGGTCCTCGGTGCTCAGTACTCACGGTGCTCAGTGCTCAGTACTCAGCGTGCTTTGTGCTCAGT
Source organism: Microtus oregoni (assembly GCF_018167655.1). Taxonomy (NCBI): domain Eukaryota; kingdom Metazoa; phylum Chordata; class Mammalia; order Rodentia; family Cricetidae; genus Microtus; species Microtus oregoni. The sequence continues at coordinate 422,815 of NW_024543267.1, forward strand.
GCTCAGGGTGCTGGGTGCTCAGTACTCAGGGTGCTGGGTGCTCAGTACTCACTGTGCTGGGTGCTCAGTACTCGGGGTGCTGGGTGCTCATTACTCAGGGTGCTGGGTGCTCAGTACTCGGGGTGCTGGGTGCTCATTACTCAGGGTGCTGGGTGCTCATTACTCAGGGTGCTGGGTGCTCAGTGCTCGGGGTGCTCGGTGCTCAGTACTCTTGGTGCAGGGTGCTCAGTACTCAGGGTGCTGGGTGCTCAGTGCTCGGGGTGCTGGGTGCTCATTACTCAGGGTGCTGGGTGCTCAGTACTCAGGGTGCTGGGTGCTCAGTGCTAGGGGTGTTCGGTGCTCAGTACGTTGGGTGCTCAGTACTCAGGGTGCTGGGTGCTCAGTGCTCAGGGTGCTGGGTGCTCAGTACTCAGGGTGCTCAGTACTCAGGCTGCTGGGTGCTCAGTACTCAGGGTGCTCAGTACTCAGGGTGCTGGGTGCTCAGTGCTCGGGTTGCTGGGTGCTCAGTGCTCGGGGTGCTGGGTGCTCAGTACATAGGGTGCTCAGTACTCAGGGTGCTGGGTGCTCAGTGCTCGGGTTGCTGGGTGCTCAGTGCTCAGGGTGATCGGTGCTCAGTATTCAGGATGCTGGGTGCTCAGTACTCAGGGTGCTGGGTGCTCAGTACTCAGAGTGCTCAGTGTTCAGTACTCAGGGTGCTCAGTGCTCAGTGCTCGGGGTGTTGGGTGCTCAGTGCTCAGTGTGCTCAGTGCTCAGTGCTCAGTACTCAGGGTGCTGGCTGCTCAGTACTCAGGGTGCTGGGTGCTCAGTGCTCAGTGCTCAGAACTCAGGGTGCTGGGTGCTCAGTACTCAGCGTGCTGGGTGCTCAGTGCTCAGGGTCCACGGTGCTCAGTACTCACGGTGCTCAGTGCTCAGTACTCAGCGTGCTTTGTGCTCAGTGCTCAGGGTGCTGGGTGCTCAGTACTCAGGGTGCTGGGTGCTCAGTACTCACTGTGCTGGGTGCTCAGTACTCGGGGTGCTGGGTGCTCATTACTCAGGGTGCTGGGTGCTCAGTACTCAGGGTGCTCAGTACTCAGGGTGCTGGGTGCTCACTACTCGGGGTGCTCGGTGCTCAGTACTCAGGGTGCTTGGTGCTCAGTACCCAGGGTACTGGGTGCTCAGTACTCAGGGTGCTCGGTGCTCAGTACTCAGGGTGCTGGGTGCTCAGTGCTCAGGGTGCTGGGTGCTCAGTACTCAGGGTGCTCGGTGCTCAGTACTCAGGGTGCTGGGTGCTCAGTGCTCAGGGTGCTGGGTGCTCAGTACTCAGGGTGATCAGTACTCAGGGTGCTGGGTGCTCAGTGCTCGGGTTGCTGGGTGCTCAGTGCTCAGGGTGATCGGTGCTCAGTACTCAGGATGCTGGGTGCTCAGTACTCAGGGTGCTCAGTACTCAGGGTGCTGGGTGCTCAGTACTCAGGGTGCTCAGTACTCAGGGTGCTCAGTACTCAGGTGCTGGGTGCTCAGTACTCAGGGTGCTCAGTACTCAGGGTGCTGGGTGCTCAGTGCTCGGGTTGCTGCGTGCTCAGTGCTCGGGGTGCTGTGTGCTCAGTACTCAGGGTGCTCAGTACTCAGGGTGCTGGGTGCTCAGTGCTCGGGTTGCTGTGTGCTCAGTGCTCAGGGTGATCGGTGCTCAGTACTCAGGATGCTGGGTGCTCAGTACTCAGGGTGCTGGGTGCTCAGTCCTCAGGGTGCTCAGTGCTCAGGGTGCTGGGTGCTCAGTGCTCGGGGTGCAGGGTGCTCCGAACTCCGGATGCTCGGTGCTCAGTACTCAGGGTGCTGGGTGCTCAGTACTCAGGGTGCTGGGTGCTCAGTACTCAGGGTGCTCGGTGCTCAGTACTCAGGGTGCTGGGTGCTCAGTGCTCAGTGTGCTGGGTGCTAAGTACTCAGGGTGCTGGGTGCTCATGACTCAGGGTGCTGGGTGCTCAGTGCTCAGGGTGCTGGGTGCTCAGTACTCAGGGTGCTGGGTGCTCAGTGCTCCGGGTGCTGGGTGCTCAGTACTCAGGGTGCTCGGTGCTCAGTACTCAGGGTGCTGGGTGCTCAGTACTCAGGGTACTGCGTGCTCAGTACTCAGGGTGCTCGGTGCTCAGTACTCAGGGTGCTGGGTGCTCAGTGCTCAGTGTGCTGGGTGCTAAGTACTCAGGGTGCTGGGTGCTCATGACTCAGGGTGCTGGGTGCTCAGTGCTCAGGGTGCTGGGTGCTCAGTACTCAGGGTGCTGGGTGCTCAGTACTCAGGGTGCTGGGTGCTCAGTGCTCGGGGTGCTGGGTGCTCAGTACTCAGGGTGCTCAGTACTCAGGGTGCTGGGTGCTCAGTGCTTGGGGTGCTGGGTGCTCAGTGCTCAGGGTGCTGTGTTCTCAGTGCTCAGAGTGCTGGGTACTCAGTACTCGGGGTGCTCGATGCTCAGTACTCAGGGTGCTGGGTGCTCAGTACTCAGGGTGCTGGGTCCTCAGTACTCAGGGTGCTCGGTGCTAAGTACTCAGGGTGCTGGGTGCTCAGTACTCAGGGTGCTGGGTGCTCAGTGCTCAGGGTGCTGGGTGCTCAGTACTCAGGGTGCTGGGTGCTCAGTGCTCAGGGTGCTGGGTGCTCAGTACTCAGGGTGCTCAGTACTCAGGGTGCTGGGTGCTCAGTACTCAGGGTGCTCAGTACTCGGGGTGCTGGGTGCTCAGTGCTCGGGGTGCTGGGTGCTCAGTACTCAGGGTGCTCAGTACTCAGGGTGCTGGGTGCTCAGTACTCAGGGTGCTCAGTACTCAGGGTGCTGGGTGCTCAGTACTCACGGTGCTGGTTGCTCAGTCCTCAGAGTGCTCAGTGCTCAGGATGCTGGGTGCTCAGTGCTCGGGGTGCTCGGTGCTCAGTACTCAGGGTGCTGTGTGCTCAGTACTCAGGGTGCTGGGTGCTCAGTGCTCGGGGTGCTGGGTGCTCAGTACTCAGGGTGCTGGGTGCTCAGTGCTCAGGGTGTTGGTTGCTCAGTGCTCGGGGTACTGGGTGCTCAGTACTCAGGGTGCTGTGTGCTCAGTACTCAGGGTGCTGGGTGCTCAGTGCTCGGGGTGCTGGGTGCTCAGTGCTCAGGGTGCTGGGTGCTCAGGACTCAGGGTGCTGGGTGCTCAGTGCTCGGGGTGCTCGGTGCTCAGTACTCAAGGTGCTGGCTGCTCAGTGCTCACGGTTCTGGGTGCTCAGTCCTCGGGGTGCTCCGTGCTCAGTGCTCAGGGTGTTGGGTGTTCAGTACTCAGGGTGCTCGGTGCTCAGTACTAAGGGTGCTCAGTGCCCAGTACTCAGGGTGCTCAGTGCTCAGTGCTCGGGGTGCTGGGTGCTCAGTGCTCGGGGTGCTGGGTGCTCAGTGCTAGGGGTGCTCGGTGCTCAGTACGTTGGGTGCTCAGTACTCAGGGTGCTGGGTGCTCAGTGCTCAGGGTGGTGGGTGCTCAGTGCTCAGGGTGCTGGGTGCTCAGTGCTCAGGTTGCTGGGTGCTCAGTGCTTGGGGTGCTGGGTGCTCAGTGCTCAGGGTGGTGGGTTCTCAGTGCTCAGGGTGCTGGGTGCTCAGTACTCAGGGTGCTGGGTGCTCAGTGCTAGGGGTGTTCGGTGCTCAGTACGTTGGGTGCTCAGTACTCAGGGTGCTGGGTGCTCAGTGCTCAGGGTGCTGGGTGCTCAGTACTCAGGGTGCTCAGTACTCAGGCTGCTGGGTGCTCAGTACTCAGGGTGCTCAGTACTCAGGGTGCTGGGTGCTCAGTGCTCGGGTTGCTGGGTGCTCAGTGCTCGGGGTGCTGGGTGCTCAGTACATAGGGTGCTCAGTACTCAGGGTGCTGGGTGCTCAGTGCTCGGGTTGCTGGGTGCTCAGTGCTCAGGGTGATCGGTGCTCAGTACTCAGGATGCTGGGTGCTCAGTACTCAGGGTGCTGGGTGCTCAGTCCTCAGGGTGCTCAGTGCTCAGGGTGCTGGGTGCTCAGTGCTCGGGGTGCAGTGTGCTCAGTACTCCGGATGCTCGGTGCTCAGTACTCAGGGTGCTGGGTGCTCAGTACTCAGGGTGCTGGGTGCTCAGTACTCAGGGTGCTCGGTGCTCAGTACTCAGGGTGCTGGGTGCTCAGTGCTCAGTGTGCTGGGTGCTAAGTACTCAGGGTGCTGGGTTCTCAGGACTCAGGGTGCTGTGTGCTCAGTGCTCGGAGTGCTGGGTGCTCAGTACTCAGGGTGCTGGGTGCTCAGTACTCAGGGTGCTGGGTGCTCAGTGCTCGGGGTGCTGGGTGCTCAGTGCTCAGGGTGCTGGATGCTCAGTACTTAGGGTGCTGGGTGCTCAGTGCTCGGGGTGCTCGGTGCTCAGTACTTAAGGTGCTGGGTGCTCAGTGCTCACGGTGCTGGGTGCTCAGTCCTCGGGGTGCTCCGTGCTCAGTGCTCAGGGTGCTGGGTGCTCAGTACTCAGGGTGCTCGGTGCTCAGTACTAAGGGTGCTAAGTGCTCAGTGCTCGGGGTGCTGGGTGCTCAGTGCTCCTGGTGCTGGGTGCTCAGTACTCAGGGTGCTGGGTTCTCAGTGCTCAGGGTGCTGGGTGCTCAGTACTCAGTGCTCAGGATGCTGGGTGCTCAGTGCTCAGGGTGCTCAGTGCTCAGTACTCAGTACTCAGGGTGCTGGGTGCTCAGTACTCAGGGTGCTGGGTGCTCAGTGCTCGGGGTGCCCGGTGCTCAGTGCTCGGGGTGCTGGGTGCTCAGTACTCAGGGTGCTGGGTGCTCAGTACTCAGAGTGCTCAGTGCTCAGTACTCAGGGTGCTCAGTGCTCAGTGCTCGGGGTGCTGGGTGCTCAGTGCTCAGGGTGCTCAGTGCTCAGTGCTCAGTACTCAGGGTGCTGGCTGCTCAGTACTCAGGGTGCTGGGTGCTCAGTACTCAGCGTGCTGGGTGCTCAGTGCTCAGGGTCCTCGGTGCTCAGTACTCACGGTGCTCAGTGCTCAGTACTCAGCGTGCTTTGTGCTCAGTGCTCAGGGTGCTGGGTGCTCAGTACTCAGGGTGCTGGGTGCTCAGTACTCACTGTGCTGGGTGCTCAGTACTCGGGGTGCTGGGTGCTCATTACTCAGGGTGCTGGGTGCTCAGTACTCGGGGTGCTGGGTGCTCATTACTCAGGGTGCTGGGTGCTCATTACTCAGGGTGCTGGGTGCTCAGTGCTCGGGGTGCTCGGTGCTCAGTACTCTTGGTGCAGGGTGCTCAGTACTCAGGGTGCTGGGTGCTCAGTGCTCGGGGTGCTGGGTGCTCATTACTCAGGGTGCTGGGTGCTCAGTACTCAGGGTGCTGGGTGCTCAGTGCTAGGGGTGTTCGGTGCTCAGTACGTTGGGTGCTCAGTACTCAGGGTGCTGGGTGCTCAGTGCTCAGGGTGCTGGGTGCTCAGTACTCAGGGTGCTCAGTACTCAGGCTGCTGGGTGCTCAGTACTCAGGGTGCTCAGTACTCAGGGTGCTGGGTGCTCAGTGCTCGGGTTGCTGGGTGCTCAGTGCTCGGGGTGCTGGGTGCTCAGTACATAGGGTGCTCAGTACTCAGGGTGCTGGGTGCTCAGTGCTCGGGTTGCTGGGTGCTCAGTGCTCAGGGTGATCGGTGCTCAGTACTCAGGATGCTGGGTGCTCAGTACTCAGGGTGCTGGGTGCTCAGTCCTCAGGGTGCTCAGTGCTCAGGGTGCTGGGTGCTCAGTGCTCGGGGTGCAGTGTGCTCAGTACTCCGGATGCTCGGTGCTCAGTACTCAGGGTGCTGGGTGCTCAGTACTCAGGGTGCTGGGTGCTCAGTACTCAGGGTGCTCGGTGCTCAGTACTCAGGGTGCTGGGTGCTCAGTGCTCAGTGTGCTGGGTGCTAAGTACTCAGGGTGCTGGGTGCTCAGGACTCAGGGTGCTGTGTGCTCAGTGCTCGGAGTGCTGGGTGCTCAGTACTCAGGGTGCTGGGTGCTCAGTACTCAGGGTGCTGGGTGCTCAGTGCTCGGGGTGCTGGGTGCTCAGTGCTCAGGGTGCTGGATGCTCAGTACTTAGGGTGCTGGGTGCTCAGTGCTCGGGGTGCTCGGTGCTCAGTACTTAAGGTGCTGGGTGCTCAGTGCTCACGGTGCTGGGTGCTCAGTCCTCGGGGTGCTCCGTGCTCAGTGCTCAGGGTGCTGGGTGCTCAGTACTCAGGGTGCTCGGTGCTCAGTACTAAGGGTGCTAAGTGCTCAGTGCTCGGGGTGCTGGGTGCTCAGTGCTCCTGGTGCTGGGTGCTCAGTACTCAGGGTGCTGGGTTCTCAGTGCTCAGGGTGCTGGGTGCTCAGTACTCAGTGCTCAGGATGCTGGGTGCTCAGTGCTCAGGGTGCTCAGTGCTCAGTACTCAGTACTCAGGGTGCTGGGTGCTCAGTACTCAGGGTGCTGGGTGCTCAGTGCTCGGGGTGCCCGGTGCTCAGTGCTCGGGGTGCTGGGTGCTCAGTACTCAGGGTGCTGGGTGCTCAGTACTCAGAGTGCTCAGTGCTCAGTACTCAGGGTGCTCAGTGCTCAGTGCTCGGGGTGCTGGGTGCTCAGTGCTCAGGGTGCTCAGTGCTCAGTGCTCAGTACTCAGGGTGCTGGCTGCTCAGTACTCAGGGTGCTGGGTGCTCAGTACTCAGCGTGCTGGGTGCTCAGTGCTCAGGGTCCTCGGTGCTCAGTACTCACGGTGCTCAGTGCTCAGTACTCAGCGTGCTTTGTGCTCAGTGCTCAGGGTGCTGGGTGCTCAGTACTCAGGGTGCTGGGTGCTCAGTACTCACTGTGCTGGGTGCTCAGTACTCGGGGTGCTGGGTGCTCATTACTCAGGGTGCTGGGTGCTCAGTACTCGGGGTGCTGGGTGCTCATTACTCAGGGTGCTGGGTGCTCATTACTCAGGGTGCTGGGTGCTCAGTGCTCGGGGTGCTCGGTGCTCAGTACTCTTGGTGCAGGGTGCTCAGTACTCAGGGTGCTGGGTGCTCAGTGCTCGGGGTGCTGGGTGCTCATTACTCAGGGTGCTGGGTGCTCATTACTCAGGGTGCTGGGTGCTCAGTGCTCGGGGTGCTCGGTGCTCAGTACTCTTGGTGCAGGGTGCTCAGTACTCAGGGTGCTGTGTGCTCAGTGCTCGGGGTGCTCGGTGCTCAGTGCTCAGGATGCTCGGTGCTCAGTACTCTTGGTGCTGGGTGCTCATTGCTCAGGGTGCTGGGTGCTCCGTGCTCGGGGTGCTCGGTGCTCAGTACTCAGGGTGCTGGGTGCTCAGTGCTCAGGGTCCTGGTTGCTCAGTACTCAGGGAGCTCAGTACTCAGTACTCAGGGTGCTGGGTGCTCAGTGCTTGGGGTGCTGGGTGCTCATTGCTCAGGGTGCTGGGTGCTCAGTGCTCGGGGTGCTAGGTGCTCATTACTCAGGGTGCTGGGTGCTCATTACTCAGGGTGCTGGGTGCTCAGTGCTCGGGGTGCTCGGTGCTCAGTACTCTTGGTGCAGGGTGCTCAGTACTCAGGGTGCTGTGTGCTCAGTGCTCGGGGTGCTCGGTGCTCAGTGCTCAGGATGCTCGGTGCTCAGTACTCTTGGTGCTGGGTGCTCATTGCTCAGGGTGCTGGGTGCTCCGTGCTCGGGGTGCTCGGTGCTCAGTACTCAGGGTGCTGGGTGCTCAGTGCTCAGGGTCCTGGTTGCTCAGTACTCAGGGAGCTCAGTACTCAGTACTCAGGGTGCTGGGTGCTCAGTGCTTGGGGTGCTGGGTGCTCATTGCTCAGGGTGCTGGGTGCTCAGTGCTCGGGGTGCAGGGTGCTCAGTACTCCGGATGCTCGGTGCTCAGTACTCAGGGTGCTGGGTGCTCAGTGCTCGGGGTGCTGGGTGCTCAGTGCTGAGGGTGCTGGGTGCTCTGTGATCGGGGTGCTGGGTGCTCAGTACGCAGGGTGCTCAGTGCTCGGGGAGCTCGGTGCTCAGTACTCAGGGTGCTGGGTGCTCAGTACTCAGTGCTCGGGGTCCTGGGTGCTCCGTGCTTGGGGTGCTGGGTGCTCAGCGCTCTGGGTGCTTAGTGCTCAGTACTCAGGGTGCTCAGTGCTCGGGGTGCTGGGTGCTCAGTTCTCAGGGTGCTGGGTGCTCAGTACTCAGGGTGCTGGGTGCTCAGTGCTCAGGGTGCTGGGTGCTCAGTACTCGGGGTGCTCGGTGCTCAGTACTCAGGGTGCTGGGTGCTCAGTACTCAGGGTGTGGGGTGCTCAGTACTCAGGGTGCTCGGTGCTCAGTACTCAGGGTGCTGGGTGCTCAGTGCTCAGGGTGCTGGGTGCTAAGTACTCAGGGTGCTGGGTGCTCCGTACTCAGGGTGCTGGGTGCTCAGTGCTCAGGGTGCTGGGTGCTCAGTACTCAGGGTGCTGGGTGCTCAGTACTCAGGGTGCTGGGTGCTCAGTACTCAGGGTGTTGGGTGCTCAGTGCTCAGGGTGCTGGGTGCTCAGTACTCAGGGTGCTGGGTGCTCAGTGCTCAGGGTGCTGGGTGCTCAGTGCTCGGGGTGCTCGGTGCTCAGTACTCAGGGTACTGGGTGCTCAGTACTCAGGGTGCTGGGTGCTCAGTGCTCAGGGTGATCGGTGCTCAGTCCTCAGGGTGCTCAGTACTCAGGGTGCTGGGTGCTCAGTGCTCGGGGTGCTGGCTGCTCAGTGCTGAGGGTGCTGGGTGCTCTGTGATCGGGGTGCTGGGTGCTCAGTACTCAGGGTGCTCAGTGCTCGGGGAGCTCGGTGCTCAGTAATCAGGGTGCTGGGTGCTCAGTACTCAGTGCTCGGGGTCCTGGGTGCTCCGTGCTTGGGGTGCTGGGTGCTCAGCGCTCTGGGTGCTTAGTGCTCAGTACTCAGGGTGCTGGGTGCTCAGTACTCAGGGTGCTGGGTGCTCAGTACTCGGGGTGCTCGGTGCTCAGTACTCAGGGTGCTGGGTGCTCAGTACTCAGGGTGCTCAGTGCTCGGGGAGCTCGGTGCTCAGTAATCAGGGTGCTGGGTGCTCAGTACTCAGTGCTCGGGGTCCTGGGTGCTCCGTGCTTGGGGTGCTGGGTGCTCAGCGCTCTGGGTGCTTAGTGCTCAGTACTCAGGGTGCTGGGTGCTCAGTGCTCAGGGTGCTGGGTGCTCAGTACTCGGGGTGCTCGGTGCTCAGTACTCAGGGTGCTGGGTGCTCAGTACTCAGGGTGTGGGGTGCTCAGTACTCAGGGTGCTCGGTGCTCAGTACTCAGGGTGCTGGGTGCTCAGTGCTCAGGGTGCTGGGTGCTAAGTACTCAGGGTGCTGGGTGCTCCGTACTCAGGGTGCTGGGTGCTCAGTGCTCAGGGTGCTGGGTGCTCAGTACTCAGGGTGCTGGGTGCTCAGTACTCAGGGTGCTGGGTGCTCAGTACTCAGGGTGTTGGGTGCTCAGTGCTCAGGGTGCTGGGTGCTCAGTACTCAGGGTGCTGGGTGCTCAGTGCTCAGGGTGCTGGGTGCTCAGTGCTCGGGGTGCTCGGTGCTCAGTACTCAGGGTACTGGGTGCTCAGTACTCAGGGTGCTGGGTGCTCAGTGCTCAGGGTGATCGGTGCTCAGTCCTCAGGGTGCTCAGTACTCAGGGTGCTGGGTGCTCAGTGCTCGGGGTGCTGGCTGCTCAGTGCTGAGGGTGCTGGGTGCTCTGTGATCGGGGTGCTGGGTGCTCAGTACTCAGGGTGCTCAGTGCTCGGGGAGCTCGGTGCTCAGTAATCAGGGTGCTGGGTGCTCAGTACTCAGTGCTCGGGGTCCTGGGTGCTCCGTGCTTGGGGTGCTGGGTGCTCAGCGCTCTGGGTGCTTAGTGCTCAGTACTCAGGGTGCTGGGTGCTCAGTACTCAGGGTGCTCAGTGCTCGGGGTACTGGGTGCTCAGTACTCAGGGTGCTGGGTGCTCAGTACTCAGGTTGCTGGGTGCTCAGTGCTTGGGGTGCTGGGTGCTCAGTGCTCAGGGTGGTGGGTTCTCAGTGCTCAGGGTGCTGGGTGCTCAGTACTCAGGGTGCTGGGTGCTCAGTGCTAGGGGTGTTCGGTGCTCAGTACGTTGGGTGCTCAGTACTCAGGGTGCTGGTTGCTCAGTGCTCAGGGTGCTGGGTGCTCAGTACTCAGGGTGCTCAGTACTCAGGCTGCTGGGTGCTCAGTACTCAGGGTGCTCAGTACTCAGGGTGCTGGGTGCTCAGTGCTCGGGTTGCTGGGTGCTCAGTGCTCGGGGTGCTGGGTGCTCAGTACATAGGGTGCTCAGTACTCAGGGTGCTGGGTGCTCAGTGCTCGGGTTGCTGGGTGCTCAGTGCTCAGGGTGATCGGTGCTCAGTACTCAGGATGCTGGGTGATCAGTACTCAGGGTGCTGGGTGCTCAGTCCTCAGGGTGCTCAGTGCTCAGGGTGCTGGGTGCTCAGTGCTCGGGGTGCAGTGTGCTCAGTACTCCGGATGCTCGGTGCTCAGTACTCAGGGTGCTGGGTGCTCAGTACTCAGGGTGCTGGGTGCTCAGTACTCAGGGTGCTCGGTGCTCAGTACTCAGGGTGCTGGGTGCTCAGTGCTCAGTGTGCTGGGTGCTAAGTACTCAGGGTGTTGGGTGCTCAGGACTCAGGGTGCTGTGTGCTCAGTGCTCGGAGTGCTGGGTGCTCAGTACTCAGGGTGCTGGGTGCTCAGTACTCAGGGTGCTGGGTGCTCAGTGCTCGGGGTGCTGGGTGCTCAGTGCTCAGGGTGCTGGATGCTCAGTACTTAGGGTGCTGGGTGCTCAGTGCTCGGGGTGCTCGGTGCTCAGTACTTAAGGTGCTGGGTGCTCAGTGCTCACGGTGCTGGGTGCTCAGTCCTCGGGGTGCTCCGTGCTCAGTGCTCAGGGTGCTGGGTGCTCAGTACTCAGGGTGCTCGGTGCTCAGTACTAAGGGTGCTAAGTGCTCAGTGCTCGGGGTGCTGGGTGCTCAGTGCTCCTGGTGCTGGGTGCTCAGTACTCAGGGTGCTGGGTTCTCAGTGCTCAGGGTGCTGGGTGCTCAGTACTCAGTGCTCAGGATGCTGGGTGCTCAGTGCTCAGGGTGCTCAGTGCTCAGTACTCAGTACTCAGGGTGCTGGGTGCTCAGTACTCAGGGTGCTGGGTGCTCAGTGCTCGGGGTGCCCGGTGCTCAGTGCTCGGGGTGCTGGGTGCTCAGTACTCAGGGTGCTGGGTGCTCAGTACTCAGAGTGCTCAGTGCTCAGTACTCAGGGTGCTCAGTGCTCAGTGCTCGGGGTGCTGGGTGCTCAGTGCTCAGGGTGCTCAGTGCTCAGTGCTCAGTACTCAGGGTGCTGGCTGCTCAGTACTCAGGGTGCTGGGTGCTCAGTACTCAGCGTGCTGGGTGCTCAGTACTCAGGGTGCTGGGTGCTCAGTACTCAGGGTGTTGGGTGCTCAGTGCTCAGGGTGCTGGGTGCTCAGTACTCAGGGTGCTGGGTGCTCAGTGCTCAGGGTGCTGGGTGCTCAGTGCTCGGGGTGCTCGGTGCTCAGTACTCAGGGTACTGGGTGCTCAGTACTCAGGGTGCTGGGTGCTCAGTGCTCAGGGTGATCGGTGCTCAGTCCTCAGGGTGCTCAGTACTCAGGGTGCTGGGTGCTCAGTGCTCGGGGTGCTGGCTGCTCAGTGCTGAGGGTGCTGGGTGCTCTGTGATCGGGGTGCTGGGTGCTCAGTACTCAGGGTGCTCAGTGCTCGGGGAGCTCGGTGCTCAGTAATCAGGGTGCTGGGTGCTCAGTACTCAGTGCTCGGGGTCCTGGGTGCTCCGTGCTTGGGGTGCTGGGTGCTCAGCGCTCTGGGTGCTTAGTGCTCAGTACTCAGGGTGCTGGGTGCTCAGTACTCAGGGTGCTGGGTGCTCAGTACTCGGGGTGCTCGGTGCTCAGTACTCAGGGTGCTGGGTGCTCAGTACTCAGGGTGCTCAGTGCTCGGGGAGCTCGGTGCTCAGTAATCAGGGTGCTGGGTGCTCAGTACTCAGTGCTCGGGGTCCTGGGTGCTCCGTGCTTGGGGTGCTGGGTGCTCAGCGCTCTGGGTGCTTAGTGCTCAGTACTCAGGGTGCTGGGTGCTCAGTGCTCAGGGTGCTGGGTGCTCAGTACTCGGGGTGCTCGGTGCTCAGTACTCAGGGTGCTGGGTGCTCAGTACTCAGGGTGTGGGGTGCTCAGTACTCAGGGTGCTCGGTGCTCAGTACTCAGGGTGCTGGGTGCTCAGTGCTCAGGGTGCTGGGTGCTAAGTACTCAGGGTGCTGGGTGCTCCGTACTCAGGGTGCTGGGTGCTCAGTGCTCAGGGTGCTGGGTGCTCAGTACTCAGGGTGCTGGGTGCTCAGTACTCAGGGTGCTGGGTGCTCAGTACTCAGGGTGTTGGGTGCTCAGTGCTCAGGGTGCTGGGTGCTCAGTACTCAGGGTGCTGGGTGCTCAGTGCTCAGGGTGCTGGGTGCTCAGTGCTCGGGGTGCTCGGTGCTCAGTACTCAGGGTACTGGGTGCTCAGTACTCAGGGTGCTGGGTGCTCAGTGCTCAGGGTGATCGGTGCTCAGTCCTCAGGGTGCTCAGTACTCAGGGTGCTGGGTGCTCAGTGCTCGGGGTGCTGGCTGCTCAGTGCTGAGGGTGCTGGGTGCTCTGTGATCGGGGTGCTGGGTGCTCAGTACTCAGGGTGCTCAGTGCTCGGGGAGCTCGGTGCTCAGTAATCAGGGTGCTGGGTGCTCAGTACTCAGTGCTCGGGGTCCTGGGTGCTCCGTGCTTGGGGTGCTGGGTGCTCAGCGCTCTGGGTGCTTAGTGCTCAGTACTCAGGGTGCTGGGTGCTCAGTACTCAGGGTGCTCAGTGCTCGGGGTACTGGGTGCTCAGTACTCAGGGTGCTGGGTGCTCAGTACTCAGGTTGCTGGGTGCTCAGTGCTTGGGGTGCTGGGTGCTCAGTGCTCAGGGTGGTGGGTTCTCAGTGCTCAGGGTGCTGGGTGCTCAGTACTCAGGGTGCTGGGTGCTCAGTGCTAGGGGTGTTCGGTGCTCAGTACGTTGGGTGCTCAGTACTCAGGGTGCTGGTTGCTCAGTGCTCAGGGTGCTGGGTGCTCAGTACTCAGGGTGCTCAGTACTCAGGCTGCTGGGTGCTCAGTACTCAGGGTGCTCAGTACTCAGGGTGCTGGGTGCTCAGTGCTCGGGTTGCTGGGTGCTCAGTGCTCGGGGTGCTGGGTGCTCAGTACATAGGGTGCTCAGTACTCAGGGTGCTGGGTGCTCAGTGCTCGGGTTGCTGGGTGCTCAGTGCTCAGGGTGATCGGTGCTCAGTACTCAGGATGCTGGGTGCTCAGTACTCAGGGTGCTGGGTGCTCAGTCCTCAGGGTGCTCAGTGCTCAGGGTGCTGGGTGCTCAGTGCTCGGGGTGCAGTGTGCTCAGTACTCCGGATGCTCGGTGCTCAGTACTCAGGGTGCTGGGTGCTCAGTACTCAGGGTGCTGGGTGCTCAGTACTCAGGGTGCTCGGTGCTCAGTACTCAGGGTGCTGGGTGCTCAGTGCTCAGTGTGCTGGGTGCTAAGTACTCAGGGTGTTGGGTGCTCAGGACTCAGGGTGCTGTGTGCTCAGTGCTCGGAGTGCTGGGTGCTCAGTACTCAGGGTGCTGGGTGCTCAGTACTCAGGGTGCTGGGTGCTCAGTGCTCGGGGTGCTGGGTGCTCAGTGCTCAGGGTGCTGGATGCTCAGTACTTAGGGTGCTGGGTGCTCAGTGCTCGGGGTGCTCGGTGCTCAGTACTTAAGGTGCTGGGTGCTCAGTGCTCACGGTGCTGGGTGCTCAGTCCTCGGGGTGCTCCGTGCTCAGTGCTCAGGGTGCTGGGTGCTCAGTACTCAGGGTGCTCGGTGCTCAGTACTAAGGGTGCTAAGTGCTCAGTGCTCGGGGTGCTGGGTGCTCAGTGCTCCTGGTGCTGGGTGCTCAGTACTCAGGGTGCTGGGTTCTCAGTGCTCAGGGTGCTGGGTGCTCAGTACTCAGTGCTCAGGATGCTGGGTGGTCAGTGCTCAGGGTGCTCAGTGCTCAGTACTCAGTACTCAGGGTGCTGGGTGCTCAGTACTCACGGTGCTGGGTGCTCAGTGCTCGGGGTGCCCGGTGCTCAGTGCTCGGGGTGCTGGGTGCTCAGTACTCAGGGTGCTGGGTGCTCAGTACTCAGAGTGCTCAGTGCTCAGTACTCAGGGTGCTCAGTGCTCAGTGCTCGGGGTGCTGGGTGCTCAGTGCTCAGGGTGCTCAGTGCTCAGTGCTCAGTACTCAGGGTGCTGGCTGCTCAGTACTCAGGGTGCTGGGTGCTCAGTACTCAGCGTGCTGGGTGCTCAGTGCTCAGGGTCCTCGGTGCTCAGTACTCACGGTGCTCAGTGCTCAGTACTCAGCGTGCTTTGTGCTCAGTGCTCAGGGTGCTGGGTGCTCAGTACTCAGGGTGCTGGGTGCTCAGTACTCACTGTGCTGGGTGCTCAGTACTCGGGGTGCTGGGTGCTCATTACTCAGGGTGCTGGGTGCTCAGTACTCGGGGTGCTGGGTGCTCATTACTCAGGGTGCTGGGTGCTCTTTACTCAGGGTGCTGGGTGCTCAGTGCTCGGGGTGCTCGGTGCTCAGTACTCTTGGTGCAGGGTGCTCAGTACTCAGGGTGCTGGGTGCTCAGTGCTCGGGGTGCTGGGTGCTCATTACTCAGGGTGATGGGTGCTCATTACTCAGGGTGCTGGGTGCTCAGTGCTCGGGGTGCTCGGTGCTCAGTACTCTTGGTGCAGGGTGCTCAGTACTCAGGGTGCTGGGTGCTCAGTGCTCGGGGTGCTCGGTGCTCAGTGCTCAGGATGCTCGGTGCTCAGTACTCTTGGTGCTGGGTGCTCATTGCTCAGGGTGCTGGGTGCTCCGTGCTCGGGGTGCTCGGTGCTCAGTACTCAGGGTGCTGGGTGCTCAGTGCTCAGGGTCCTGGTTGCTCAGTACTCAGGGAGCTCAGTACTCAGTACTCAGGGTGCTGGGTGCTCAGTGCTTGGGGTGCTGGGTGCTCATTGCTCAGGGTGCTGGGTGCTCAGTGCTCGGGGTGCAGGGTGCTCAGTACTCCGGATGCTCGGTGCTCAGTACTCAGGGTGCTGGGTGCTCAGTGCTCGGGGTGCTGGGTGCTCAGTGCTGAGGGTGCTGGGTGCTCTGTGATCGGGGTGCTGGGTGCTCAGTACGCAGGGTGCTCAGTGCTCGGGGAGCTCGGTGCTCAGTACTCAGGGTGCTGGGTGCTCAGTACTCAGTGCTCGGGGTCCTGGGTGCTCCGTGCTTGGGGTGCTGGGTGCTCAGCGCTCTGGGTGCTTAGTGCTCAGTACTCAGGGTGCTCAGTGCTCGGGGTGCTGGGTGCTCAGTTCTCAGGGTGCTGGGTGCTCAGTACTCAGGGTGCTGGGTGCTCAGTGCTCAGGGTGCTGGGTGCTCAGTACTCGGGGTGCTCGGTGCTCAGTACTCAGGGTGCTGGGTGCTCAGTACTCAGGGTGTGGGGTGCTCAGTACTCAGGGTGCTCGGTGCTCAGTACTCAGGGTGCTGGGTGCTCAGTGCTCAGGGTGCTGGGTGCTAAGTACTCAGTGTGCTGGGTGCTCCGTACTCAGGGTGCTGGGTGCTCAGTGCTCAGGGTGCTGGGTGCTCAGTACTCAGGGTGCTGGGTGCTCAGTACTCAGGGTGCTGGGTGCTCAGTACTCAGGGTGTTGGGTGCTCAGTGCTCAGGGTGCTGGGTGCTCAGTACTCAGGGTGCTGGGTGCTCAGTGCTCAGGGTGCTGGGTGCTCAGTGCTCGGGGTGCTCGGTGCTCAGTACTCAGGGTACTGGGTGCTCAGTACTCAGGGTGCTGGGTGCTCAGTGCTCAGGGTGATCGGTGCTCAGTCCTCAGGGTGCTCAGTACTCAGGGTGCTGGGTGCTCAGTGCTCGGGGTGCTGGCTGCTCAGTGCTGAGGGTGCTGGGGGCTCTGTGATCGGGGTGCTGGGTGCTCAGTACTCAGGGTGCTCAGTGCTCGGGGAGCTCGGTGCTCAGTAATCAGGGTGCTGGGTGCTCAGTACTCAGTGCTCGGGGTCCTGGGTGCTCCGTGCTTGGGGTGCTGGGTGCTCAGCGCTCTGGGTGCTTAGTGCTCAGTACTCAGGGTGCTGGGTGCTCAGTACTCAGGGTGCTCAGTGCTCGGGGTACTGGGTGCTCAGTACTCAGGGTGCTGGGTGCTCAGTACTCAGGTTGCTGGGTGCTCAGTGCTTGGGGTGCTGGGTGCTCAGTGCTCAGGGTGGTGGGTTCTCAGTGCTCAGGGTGCTGGGTGCTCAGTACTCAGGGTGCTGGGTGCTCAGTGCTAGGGGTGTTCGGTGCTCAGTACGTTGGGTGCTCAGTACTCAGGGTGCTGGGTGCTCAGTGCTCAGGGTGCTGGGTGCTCAGTACTCAGGGTGCTCAGTACTCAGGCTGCTGGGTGCTCAGTACTCAGGGTGCTCAGTACTCAGGGTGCTGGGTGCTCAGTGCTCGGGTTGCTGGGTGCTCAGTGCTCGGGGTGCTGGGTGCTCAGTACATAGGGTGCTCAGTACTCAGGGTGCTGGGTGCTCAGTGCTCGGGTTGCTGGGTGCTCAGTGCTCAGGGTGATCGGTGCTCAGTACTCAGGATGCTGGGTGCTCAGTACTCAGGGTGCTGGGTGCTCAGTCCTCAGGGTGCTCAGTGCTCAGGGTGCTGGGTGCTCAGTGGTCGGGGTGCAGTGTGCTCAGTACTCCGGATGCTCGGTGCTCAGTACTCAGGGTGCTGGGTGCTCAGTACTCAGGGTGCTCGGTGCTCAGTACTCAGGGTGCTGGGTGCTCAGTGCTCAGTGTGCTGGGTGCTAAGTACTCAGGGTGCTGGGTGCTCAGGACTCAGGGTGCTGTGTGCTCAGTGCTCGGAGTGCTGGGTGCTCAGTACTCAGGGTGCTGGGTGCTCAGCACTCAGGGTGCTGGGTGCTCAGTGCTCGGGGTGCTGGGTGCTCAGTGCTCAGGGTGCTGGATGCTCAGTACTTAGGGTGCTGGGTGCTTAGTGCTCGGGGTGCTCGGTGCTCAGTACTTAAGGTGCTGGGTGCTCAGTGCTCACGGTGCTGGGTGCTCAGTCCTCGGGGTGCTCCGTGCTCAGTGCTCAGGGTGCTGGGTGCTCAGTACTCAGGGTGCTCGGTGCTCAGTACTAAGGGTGCTGGGTGCTCAGTACTCAGGGTGTTGGGTGCTCAGTGCTCAGGGTGCTGGGTGCTCAGTACTCAGGGTGCTGGGTGCTCAGTGCTCAGGGTGCTGGGTGCTCAGTGCTCGGGGTGCTCGGTGCTCAGTACTCAGGGTACTGGGTGCTCAGTACTCAGGGTGCTGGGTGCTCAGTGCTCAGGGTGATCGGTGCTCAGTCCTCAGGGTGCTCAGTACTCAGGGTGCTGGGTGCTCAGTGCTCGGGGTGCTGGCTGCTCAGTGCTGAGGGTGCTGGGTGCTCTGTGATCGGGGTGCTGGGTGCTCAGTACTCAGGGTGCTCAGTGCTCGGGGAGCTCGGTGCTCAGTAATCAGGGTGCTGGGTGCTCAGTACTCAGTGCTCGGGGTCCTGGGTGCTCCGTGCTTGGGGTGCTGGGTGCTCAGCGCTCTGGGTGCTTAGTGCTCAGTACTCAGGGTGCTGGGTGCTCAGTACTCAGGGTGCTCAGTGCTCGGGGTACTGGGTGCTCAGTACTCAGGGTGCTGGGTGCTCAGTACTCAGGTTGCTGGGTGCTCAGTGCTTGGGGTGCTGGGTGCTCAGTGCTCAGGGTGGTGGGTTCTCAGTGCTCAGGGTGCTGGGTGCTCAGTACTCAGGGTGCTGGGTGCTCAGTGCTAGGGGTGTTCGGTGCTCAGTACGTTGGGTGCTCAGTACTCAGGGTGCTGGGTGCTCAGTGCTCAGGGTGCTGGGTGCTCAGTACTCAGGGTGCTCAGTACTCAGGCTGCTGGGTGCTCAGTACTCAGGGTGCTCAGTACTCAGGGTGCTGGGTGCTCAGTGCTCGGGTTGCTGGGTGCTCAGTGCTCGGGGTGCTGGGTGCTCAGTACATAGGGTGCTCAGTACTCAGGGTGCTGGGTGCTCAGTGCTCGGGTTGCTGGGTGCTCAGTGCTCAGGGTGATCGGTGCTCAGTACTCAGGATGCTGGGTGCTCAGTACTCAGGGTGCTGGGTGCTCAGTCCTCAGGGTGCTCAGTGCTCAGGGTGCTGGGTGCTCAGTGCTCGGGGTGCAGTGTGCTCAGTACTCCGGATGCTCGGTGCTCAGTACTCAGGGTGCTGGGTGCTCAGTACTCAGGGTGCTGGGTGCTCAGTACTCAGGGTGCTCGGTGCTCAGTACTCAGGGTGCTGGGTGCTCAGTGCTCAGTGTGCTGGGTGCTAAGTACTCAGGGTGTTGGGTGCTCAGGACTCAGGGTGCTGTGTGCTCAGTGCTCGGAGTGCTGGGTGCTCAGTACTCAGGGTGCTGGGTGCTCAGTACTCAGGGTGCTGGGTGCTCAGTGCTCGGGGTGCTGGGTGCTCAGTGCTCGGGGTGCTGGGTGCTCAGTACTTAGGGTGCTGGGTGCTCAGTGCTCGGGGTGCTCGGTGCTCAGTACTTAAGGTGCTGGGTGCTCAGTGCTCACGGTGCTGGGTGCTCAGTCCTCGGGGTGCTCCGTGCTCAGTGCTCAGGGTGCTGGGTGCTCAGTACTCAGGGTGCTCGGTGCTCAGTACTAAGGGTGCTAAGTGCTCAGTGCTCGGGGTGCTGGGTGCTCAGTGCTCCTGGTGCTGGGTGCTCAGTACTCAGGGTGCTGGGTTCTCAGTGCTCAGGGTGCTGGGTGCTCAGTACTCAGTGCTCAGGATGCTGGGTGCTCAGTGCTCAGGGTGCTCAGTGCTCAGTACTCAGTACTCAGGGTGCTGGGTGCTCAGTACTCAGGGTGCTGGGTGCTCAGTGCTCGGGGTGCCCGGTGCTCAGTGCTCGGGGTGCTGGGTGCTCAGTACTCAGGGTGCTGGGTGCTCAGTACTCAGAGTGCTCAGTGCTCAGTACTCAGGGTGCTCAGTGCTCAGTGCTCGGGGTGCTGGGTGCTCAGTGCTCAGGGTGCTCAGTGCTCAGTGCTCAGTACTCAGGGTGCTGGCTGCTCAGTACTCAGGGTGCTGGGTGCTCAGTACTCAGCGTGCTGGGTGCTCAGTGCTCAGGGTCCTCGGTGCTCAGTACTCACGGTGCTCAGTGCTCAGTACTCAGCGTGCTTTGTGCTCAGTGCTCAGGGTGCTGGGTGCTCAGTACTCAGGGTGCTGGGTGCTCAGTACTCACTGTGCTGGGTGCTCAGTACTCGGGGTGCTGGGTGCTCATTACTCAGGGTGCTGGGTGCTCAGTACTCGGGGTGCTGGGTGCTCATTACTCAGGGTGCTGGGTGCTCATTACTCAGGGTGCTGGGTGCTCAGTGCTCGGGGTGCTCGGTGCTCAGTGCTCAGGGTGCAGGGTGCTCAGTACTCAGGGTGCTGGGTGCTCAGTGCTCGGGGTGCTGGGTGCTCATTACTCAGGGTGCTGGGTGCTCATTACTCAGGGTGCTGGGTGCTCAGTGCTCGGGGTGCTCGGTGCTCAGTACTCTTGGTGCAGGGTGCTCAGTACTCAGGGTGCTGGGTGCTCAGTGCTCGGGGTGCTCGGTGCTCAGTGCTCAGGATGCTCGGTGCTCAGTACTCTTGGTGCTGGGTGCTCATTGCTCAGGGTGCTGGGTGCTCCGTGCTCGGGGTGCTCGGTGCTCAGTACTCAGGGTGCTGGGTGCTCAGTGCTCAGGGTCCTGGTTGCTCAGTACTCAGGGAGCTCAGTACTCAGTACTCAGGGTGCTGGGTGCTCAGTGCTTGGGGTGCTGGGTGCTCATTGCTCAGGGTGCTGGGTGCTCAGTGCTCGGGGTGCAGGGTGCTCAGTACTCCGGATGCTCGGTGCTCAGTACTCAGGGTGCTGGGTGCTCAGTGCTCGGGGTGCTGGGTGCTCAGTGCTGAGGGTGCTGGGTGCTCTGTGATCGGGGTGCTGGGTGCTCAGTGCTCAGGGTGATCGGTGCTCAGTCCTCAGGGTGCTCAGTACTCAGGGTGCTGGGTGCTCAGTGCTCGGGGTGCTGGCTGCTCAGTGCTGAGGGTGCTGGGTGCTCTGTGATCGGGGTGCTGGGTGCTCAGTACTCAGGGTGCTCAGTGCTCGGGGAGCTCGGTGCTCAGTAATCAGGGTGCTGGGTGCTCAGTACTCAGTGCTCGGGGTCCTGGGTGCTCCGTGCTTGGGGTGCTGGGTGCTCAGCGCTCTGGGTGCTTAGTGCTCAGTACTCAGGGTGCTGGGTGCTCAGTACTCAGGGTGCTCAGTGCTCGGGGTACTGGGTGCTCAGTACTCAGGGTGCTGGGTGCTCAGTACTCAGGTTGCTGGGTGCTCAGTGCTTGGGGTGCTGGGTGCTCAGTGCTCAGGGTGGTGGGTTCTCAGTGCTCAGGGTGCTGGGTGCTCAGTACTCAGGGTGCTGGGTGCTCAGTGCTAGGGGTGTTCGGTGCTCAGTACGTTGGGTGCTCAGTACTCAGGGTGCTGGGTGCTCAGTGCTCAGGGTGCTGGGTGCTCAGTACTCAGGGTGCTCAGTACTCAGGCTGCTGGGTGCTCAGTACTCAGGGTGCTCAGTACTCAGGGTGCTGGGTGCTCAGTGCTCGGGTTGCTGGGTGCTCAGTGCTCGGGGTGCTGGGTGCTCAGTACATAGGGTGCTCAGTACTCAGGGTGCTGGGTGCTCAGTGCTCGGGTTGCTGGGTGCTCAGTGCTCAGGGTGATCGGTGCTCAGTACTCAGGATGCTGGGTGCTCAGTACTCAGGGTGCTGGGTGCTCAGTCCTCAGGGTGCTCAGTGCTCAGGGTGCTGGGTGCTCAGTGCTCGGGGTGCAGTGTGCTCAGTACTCCGGATGCTCGGTGCTCAGTACTCAGGGTGCTGGGTGCTCAGTACTCAGGGTGCTCGGTGCTCAGTACTCAGGGTGCTGGGTGCTCAGTGCTCAGTGTGCTGGGTGCTAAGTACTCAGGGTGCTGGGTGCTCAGGACTCAGGGTGCTGTGTGCTCAGTGCTCGGAGTGCTGGGTGCTCAGTACTCAGGGTGCTGGGTGCTCAGTACTCAGGGTGCTGGGTGCTCAGTGCTCGGGGTGCTGGGTGCTCAGTGCTCAGGGTGCTGGATGCTCAGTACTTAGGGTGCTGGGTGCTCAGTGCTCGGGGTGCTCGGTGCTCAGTACTTAAGGTGCTGGGTGCTCAGTGCTCACGGTGCTGGGTGCTCAGTCCTCGGGGTGCTCCGTGCTCAGTGCTCAGGGTGCTGGGTGCTCAGTACTCAGGGTGCTCGGTGCTCAGTACTAAGGGTGCTAAGTGCTCAGTGCTCGGGGTGCTGGGTGCTCAGTGCTCCTGGTGCTGGGTGCTCAGTACTCAGGGTGCTGGGTTCTCAGTGCTCAGGGTGCTGGGTGCTCAGTACTCAGTGCTCAGGATGCTGGGTGCTCAGTGCTCAGGGTGCTCAGTGCTCAGTACTCAGTACTCAGGGTGCTGGGTGCTCAGTACTCAGGGTGCTGGGTGCTCAGTGCTCGGGGTGCCCGGTGCTCAGTGCTCGGGGTGCTGGGTGCTCAGTACTCAGGGTGCTGGGTGCTCAGTACTCAGAGTGCTCAATGCTCAGTACTCAGGGTGCTCAGTGCTCAGTGCTCGGGGTGCTGGGTGCTCAGTGCTCAGGGTGCTCAGTGCTCAGTGCTCAGTACTCAGGGTGCTGGCTGCTCAGTACTCAGGGTGCTGGGTGCTCAGTACTCAGCGTGCTGGGTGCTCAGTGCTCAGGGTCCTCGGTGCTCAGTACTCACGGTGCTCAGTGCTCAGTACTCAGCGTGCTTTGTGCTCAGTGCTCAGGGTGCTGGGTGCTCAGTACTCAGGGTGCTGGGTGCTCAGTACTCACTGTGCTGGGTGCTCAGTACTCGGGGTGCTGGGTGCTCATTACTCAGGGTGCTGGGTGCTCAGTACTCGGGGTGCTGCGTGCTCATTACTCAGGGTGCTGGGTGCTCATTACTCAGGGTGCTGGGTGCTCAGTGCTCGGGGTGCTCGGTGCTCAGTACTCTTGGTGCAGGGTGCTCAGTACTCAGGGTGCTGGGTGCTCAGTGCTCGGGGTGCTGGGTGCTCATTACTCAGGGTGCTGGGTGCTCATTACTCAGGGTGCTGGGTGCTCAGTGCTCGGGGTGCTCGGTGCTCAGTACTCTTGGTGCAGGGTGCTCAGTACTCAGGGTGCTGGGTGCTCAGTGCTCGGGGTGCTCGGTGCTCAGTGCTCAGGATGCTCGGTGCTCAGTACTCTTGGTGCTGGGTGCTCATTGCTCAGGGTGCTGGGTGCTCCGTGCTCGGGGTGCTCGGTGCTCAGTACTCAGGGTGCTGGGTGCTCAGTGCTCAGGGTCCTGGTTGCTCAGTACTCAGGGAGCTCAGTACTCAGTACTCAGGGTGCTGGGTGCTCAGTGCTTGGTGTGCTGGGTGCTCATTGCTCAGGGTGCTGGGTGCTTGATGGAGGAAGGTCATTGGCTAATAAAGGAACTGCCCTGGCCCATTTTATTGGTTAGAGGATAGGTGGGAGGAGAAAACAGGACAGAACACTGGGAGGAAGAGGAAGTGAGGTCAGAGAAGCCACAGCTCTCCTCTCTGGAGCAGACGCCTGAGAGAGACGCCATGCCCTGCTCCCGGGATGAAGCTCCGACCCAGGATGGACTAGGCTAGAATCTCCCCGGTAAGCGCACCTTGGGGTGCCATACACAGATGATTAGAGATGGGTTGATTGGGATGTGAGAATTAGCCAGTAAGGGCTAGGGCAGAAGGGCCAAGCAGTGCTTAAAAGAATACAGTGTCTGTGTAATTATTTTGGGGCATAAGCTAGCCGAGCGGGCAGCCGGGGTGCTGGGGACGCAGCCCCGCCGCCCTTATTACTTCATATGGCGCCCACGTGGACAACTGCTTCCACATAAAGCCTGAGACAGCTTGGGAAGTAATTCTAGAACAAAATGAAAGCATTGTGCCTGGTTTCTTGGTAGCAGCAATTTCTCGGTTCTACTGTGCTTGCTAGAGGCAAGCAAGCGCCTCATCTAAGAGAGGCTTCCTGACTCAGCTTTAGCTGCAAAGCCTGCAGCTCATTAAGAGGTCCTGCCACGAAACACTTAAACGGTGTTGACGAAAAGCTGAACGCATGCTTTTCGGTTTTCAGCCGTAGCAGGAAAAAAGCTGCGCCATTTAAAAATGCCGGCTTTCTAGGCTGTCCTGCCAGGACAAACTCTGACTCTTTTACGCAGGCGGTCCCTGCGGTTTGCAAACACAGGCTGCTGAAGCTCGCTTGCTGGCTACAGCCAGTACCTCAGCCATGAGGCTGGAAAGCTAAGGAATGGACTGGATCTAGCTGGCAAAGCCACGCCTTTAATCCTACCCATATTGCTCAGTAATTTAAAGGCTCGTGTGGTCAGAAAAAGAGAGATATATAGTAAAGAGAGATTCAAAGACAAAGAAAATTTCTAAATGGTTTGAAGTGTGTTAAAAATATATGCAGACTAAAATTTAAAGTTCTTAAAGTAACAAAAAAAAAAAGGAAGAAAGTTGTGTATGTGGTAGCACACGCCTTTAATCCCAATGCCTAGAAGGCAGAGACAAGCAGATCTCTGTGAGTTCAAGGTGTAGTAGTGTACACCTTTAATCCCGAATGCCTGGGAGGCAGAGACAGGCGGATCTCTGAGAGTTCAAAGACAGCCTGGTTTACAGAGTTACTTCAGGTCAAAGATACAGAGAACCTGTCTCAAAAAGCAAAGAGTTAAAAGTAAAAATAAACAAAATCGAGGTTAAAACAAAGCTGTACAAAGATGGAAAATACACAGAAAATTTTGATACTGTATGCTATTATGCTCTCTTTAAATTATTTAAATGCTGAGGAAGGAGCAACAGATGCTAAAAGATATTTGTTTATAAATGCTGCCGAACTAATCCAACATAGATACTTTGAAAATGCCTTAACTTTGAAATTTGGATCTAAGGACATGATGCTTTGGAAAGGAGTTTCTTATTTTGTTTTCACAGAGGATGAGACGCTGTTCATTTCTTCTATTCCGATTTGGTATGATGGACCACGCCCTCCTGAAGGGTTGGTGTGAACACCTTCAGAAAATTGCTTCGCTCAACTGCCAACTGAGATGAAACTAGCACACAGGTTATACCATGAAAGACCTAATTAACGACGCCCCCATTCAGCAGGAAGCAGTTTGGAGAGAAATAACTGCGCCCATATTCCCAAAAAATGTTTATAAATGTTCTTTTACATTTAAAGGGGGATATGATATAGGTATGAATAATTTGCATTAGTATAGATTTTGCTTTATTGACAGAGATTTAAGGTCAATTTTGTTATATGTATATGTATTTCTGATATTGATTAAGGTGTTGTGATTGTGTAGTTCATTTAAATATGTACTGTATAATTAAGAAATATAGGTTGTTAATGGATAATCATCGATAATAGTAAAGCTTGTAGTCATGTTAGTTAATATTTTCTAGATGTGCGTAGATATATTTTAGATAGACATTTTTCATGTCTTTCAAAGATTACAGAATAGGACATTTAATGTTTTAATAACTTAGGACTTTTCATGACAATGAGACACTCTGCTCCTGGCAGCAACAATGTACTTCAAGAGGAAGATGGGCATCGAAGAGGATCCTTATGGAGTTTGATAGCCATTTGGGCAAGAAACTGCTCTTGCCTGGACTATTGCATAAACTGGACACAGAGAACCCGCAGAGAGAGGACTACTGAACTTGCCTAAGGTGAGATGATCTTTTGGGGTTCCTGATTCATTAAAGAGTCTGCGAGACATTCTGTAGGACACAACAGATAGTGACTGAACTGACTTTGAATTTTCCTGCTTTATGGAAATGTCTGCTGGATACCAAGGGCCTGAAGGCTGAAGATGGATGCCCCAACGGTACAGAGGAACTTTGGGTGACTGTCCAGGCAGCGAGATGTCTTTGTCATTTCTAGAGTTTGAAGTTTCTTAGTTCTTGTTTACTTAGGTAATATTATATCTTTCTGGAGTCTTTGATGGAGTTAAGAATAGTTAGTTATAGTTATAGTTTTCCTTAGTTATGATAAAGATTATTGTAACTTTTACTTGATAACTGTTTTGTTATATGTAATTTTGCTATGTTAAAGTTAAAGCTTTTTTTTTTGTTTAAACCGAAAAAGGGGAAATGATGGAGGAAGGTCATTGGCTAATAAAGGAACTGCCCTGGCCCATTTTATTGGTTAGAGGATAGGTGGGAGGAGAAAACAGGACAGAACACTGGGAGGAAGAGGAAGTGAGGTCAGAGAAGCCACAGCTCTCCTCTCTGGAGCAGACGCCTGAGAGAGACGCCATGCCCTGCTCCCGGGATGAAGCTCCGACCCAGGATGGACTAGGCTAGAATCTCCCCGGTAAGCGCACCTTGGGGTGCCATACACAGATGATTAGAGATGGGTTGATTGGGATGTGAGAATTAGCCAGTAAGGGCTAGGGCAGAAGGGCCAAGCAGTGCTTAAAAGAATACAGTGTCTGTGTAATTATTTTGGGGCATAAGCTAGCCGAGCGGGCAGCCGGGGTGCTGGGGACGCAGCCCCGCCGCCCTTATTACTTCAGGTGCTCAGTGCTCGGGGTGCAGGGTGCTCAGTACTCCGGATGCTCGGTGCTCAGTACTCAGGGTGCTGGGTGCTCAGTGCTCGGGGTGCTGGGTGCTCAGTGCTGAGGGTGCTGGGTGCTCTGTGATCGGGGTGCTGGGTGCTCAGTACGCAGGGTGCTCAGTGCTCGGGGAGCTCGGTGCTCAGTACTCAGGGTGCTGGGTGCTCAGTACTCAGTGCTCGGGGTCCTGGGTGCTCCGTGCTTGGGGTGCTGGGTGCTCAGCGCTCTGGGTGCTTAGTGCTCAGTACTCAGGGTGCTCAGTGCTCGGGGTGCTGGGTGCTCAGTTCTCAGGGTGCTGGGTGCTCAGTACTCAGGGTGCTGGGTGCTCAGTGCTCAGGGTGCTGGGTGCTCAGTACTCGGGGTGCTCGGTGCTCAGTACTCAGGGTGCTGGGTGCTCAGTACTCAGGGTGTGGGGTGCTCAGTACTCAGGGTGCTCGGTGCTCAGTACTCAGGGTGCTGGGTGCTCAGTGCTCAGGGTGCTGGGTGCTAAGTACTCAGGGTGCTGGGTGCTCCGTACTCAGGGTGCTGGGTGCTCAGTGCTCAGGGTGCTGGGTGCTCAGTACTCAGGGTGCTGGGTGCTCAGTACTCAGGGTGCTGGGTGCTCAGTACTCAGGGTGTTGGGTGCTCAGTGCTCAGGGTGCTGGGTGCTCAGTACTCAGGGTGCTGGGTGCTCAGTGCTCAGGGTGCTGGGTGCTCAGTGCTCGGGGTGCTCGGTGCTCAGTACTCAGGGTACTGGGTGCTCAGTACTCAGGGTGCTGGGTGCTCAGTGCTCAGGGTGATCGGTGCTCAGTCCTCAGGGTGCTCAGTACTCAGGGTGCTGGGTGCTCAGTGCTCGGGGTGCTGGCTGCTCAGTGCTGCGGGTGCTGGGTGCTCTGTGATCGGGGTGCTGGGTGCTCAGTACTCAGGGTGCTCAGTGCTCGGGGAGCTCGGTGCTCAGTAATCAGGGTGCTGGGTGCTCAGTACTCAGTGCTCGGGGTCCTGGGTGCTCCGTGCTTGGGGTGCTGGGTGCTCAGCGCTCTGGGTGCTTAGTGCTCAGTACTCAGGGTGCTGGGTGCTCAGTACTCAGGGTGCTCAGTGCTCGGGGTACTGGGTGCTCAGTACTCAGGGTGCTGGGTGCTCAGTACTCAGGGTGCTGGGTGCTCAGTGCTCAGGGTGCTGGGTGCTCACTACTCGGGGTGCTCGGTGCTCAGTACTCAGGGTGCTTGGTGCTCAGTACTCAGGGTGCTGGGTGCTCAGTACTCAGGGTGCTCGGTGCTCAGTACTCAGGGTGCTGGGTGCTCAGTGCTCAGGGTGCTGGGTGCTCAGTACTCAGGGTGCTCGGTGCTCAGTACTCAGGGTGCTGGGTGCTCAGTGCTCAGGGTGCTGGGTGCTCAGTACTCAGGGTGCTCAGTACTCAGGGTGCTGGGTGCTCAGTGCTCGGGTTGCTGGGTGCTCAGTGCTCAGGGTGATCGGTGCTCAGTACTCAGGATGCTGGGTGCTCAGTACTCAGGGTGCTCAGTACTCAGGGTGCTGGGTGCTCAGTACTCAGGGTGCTCAGTACTCAGGGTGCTCAGTACTCAGGGTGCTGTGTGCTCAGTACTCAGGGTGCTCAGTACTCAGGGTGCTGGGGGCTCAGTGCTCGGGTTGCTGTGTGCTCAGTGCTCAGGGTGATCGGTGATCAGTACTCAGGATGCTGGGTGCTCAGTACTCAGGGTGCTGGGTGCTCAGTCCTCAGGGTGCTCAGTGCTCAGGGTGCTGGGTGCTCAGTGCTCGGGGTGCAGGGTGCTCAGTACTCCGGATGCTCGGTGCTCAGTACTCAGGGTGCTGGGTGCTCAGTACTCAGGGTGCTGGGTGCTCAGTACTCAGGGTGCTCGGTGCTCAGTACTCAGGGTGCTGGGTGCTCAGTGCTCAGTGTGCTGGGTGCTAAGTACTCAGGGTGCTGGGTGCTCATGACTCAGGGTGCTGGGTGCTCAGTGCTCTGGGTGCTGGGTGCTCAGTACTCAGGGTGCTGGGTGCTCAGTGCTCAGGGTGCTGGGTGCTCAGTACTCAGGGTGCTCAGTACTCAGGGTGCTGGGTGCTCAGTACTCAGGGTGCTGGGTGCTCAGTGCTCGGGGTGCTGGGTGCTCAGTACTCAGGGTGCTCAGTACTCAGGGTGCTGGGTGCTCAGTGCTTGGGGTGCTGGGTGCTCAGTGCTCAGGGTGCTGGGTTCTCAGTGCTCAGTGTGCTGGGTACTCAGTACTCGGGGTGCTCGGTGCTCAGTACTCAGGGTGCTGGGTGCTCAGTACTCAGGGTGCTGGGTCCTCAGTACTCAGGGTGCTCGGTGCTAAGTACTCAGGGTGCTGGGTGCTCAGTACTCAGGGTGCTGGGTGCTTAGTGCTCAGGGTGCTGGGTGCTCAGTACTCAGGGTGCTGGGTGCTCAGTGCTCAGGGTGCTGGGTGCTCAGTACTCAGGGTGCTCAGTACTCAGGGTGCTGGGTGCTCAGTACTCAGGGTGCTCAGTACTCGGGGTGCTGGGTGCTCAGTGCTCGGGGTGCTGGGTGCTCAGTACTCAGGGTGCTCAGTACTCAGGGTGCTGGGTGCTCAGTGCTCGGGGTGCTGGGTGCTCAGTGCTCAGGGTGATCGGTGCTCAGTACTCAGGATGCTGGGTGCTCAGTACTCAGGGTGCTGGGTGCTCAGTACTCACGGTGCTGGTTGATCAGTCCTCAGAGTGCTCAGTGCTCAGGATGCTGGGTGCTCAGTGCTCGGGGTGCTCGGTGCTCAGTACTCAGGGTGCTGAGTGCTCAGTACTCAGGGTGCTGGATGCTCAGTGCTCGGGGTGCTGGGTGCTCAGTACTCAGGGTGCTGGGTGCTCAGTGCTCAGGGTGTTGGGTGCTCAGTGCTCGGGGTACTGGATGCTCAGTACTCAGGGTGCTGTGTGCTTAGTACTCAGGGTGCTGGGTGCTCAGTGCTCGGGGTGCTGGGTGCTCAGTGCTCAGGGTGCTGGGTGCTCAGGACTCAGGGTGCTGTGTGCTCAGTGCTCGGGGTGCTCGGTGCTCAGTACTCAAGGTGCTGGCTGCTCAGTGCTCACGGTTCTGGGTGCTCAGTCCTCTGGGTGCTCCGTGCTCAGTGCTCAGGGTGTTGGGTGCTCAGTACTCAGGGTGCTCGGTGCTCAGTACTAAGGGTGCTCAGTGCTCAGTACTCAGGGTGCTCAGTGCTCAGTGCTCGGGGTGCTGGGTGCTCAGTGCTCGGGGTGCTGGGTGCTCAGTACTCAGGGTGCTGGGTGCTCAGTACTCAGGGTGCTGGGTGCTCAGTGCTAGGGGTGCTCGGTGCTCAGTACGTTGGGTGCTCAGTACTCAGGGTGCTGGGTGCTCAGTGCTCAGGGTGCTGGGTGCTCAGTGCTCAGGGTGCTGGGTGCTCAGTGCTCAGGTTGCTGGGTGCTCAGTGCTTGGGGTGCTGGGTGCTCAGTGCTCAGGGTGCTGGGTTCTCAGTGCTCAGGGTGCTGGGTGCTCAGTACTCAGGGTGCTGGGTGCTCAGTGCTAGGGGTGTTCGGTGCTCAGTACGTTGGGTGCTCAGTACTCAGGGTGCTGGGTGCTCAGTGCTCAGGGTGCTGGGTGCTCAGTGCTCAGGGTGCTGGGTGCTCAGTGCTCAGGGTGCTGGGTGCTCAGTGCTTGGGGTGCTGGGTGCTCAGTGCTCAGGGTGCTGGGTTCTCAGTGCTCAGGGTGCTCGGTGCTCAGTACTCAGGGTGCTGGGTGCTCAGTGCTCAGGGTGCTGGGTGCTAAGTACTCAGGGTGCTGGGTGCTCCGTACTCAGGGTGCTGGGTTCTCAGTGCTCAGGGTGCTGGGTGCTCAGTACTCAGGGTGCTGGGTGCTCAGTGCTCAGGGTGCTGGGTGCTCAGTACTCAGGGTGCTCAGTACTCAGGGTGCTGGGTGCTCAGTACTCAGGGTGCTCAGTACTCAGGGTGCTGGGTGCTCAGTGCTCGGGTTGCTGGGTGCTCAGTGCTCAGGGTGATCGGTGCTCAGTACTCAGGATGCTGGGTGCTCAGTACTCAGGGTGCTGGGTGCTCAGTCCTCAGGGTGCTCAGTGCTCAGGGTGCTGGGTGCTCAGTGCTCGGGGTGCAGGGTGCTCAGTACTCCGGATGCTCGGTGCTCAGTACTCAGGGTGCTGGGTGCTCAGTACTCAGGGTGCTGGGTGCTCAGTACTCAGGGTGCTGGGTGCTCAGTGCTCGGGGTGCAGGGTGCTCAGTACTCCGGATGCTCGGTGCTCAGTACTCAGGGTGCTGGGTGCTCAGTGCTCGGGGTGCTGGGTGCTCAGTGCTGAGGGTGCTGGGTGCTCAGTGCTCGGGGTGCAGGGTGCTCAGTACTCCGGATGCTCGGTGCTCAGTACTCAGGGTGCTGGGTGCTCAGTGCTCGGGGTGCTGGGTGCTCAGTGCTGAGGGTGCTGGGTGCTCTGTGATCGGGGTGCTGGGTGCTCAGTACGCAGGGTGCTCAGTGCTCGGGGAGCTCGGTGCTCAGTACTCAGGGTGCTGGGTGCTCAGTACTCAGTGCTCGGGGTCCTGGGTGCTCCGTGCTTGGGGTGCTGGGTGCTCAGCGCTCTGGGTGCTTAGTGCTCAGTACTCAGGGTGCTCAGTGCTCGGGGTGCTGGGTGCTCAGTTCTCAGGGTGCTGGGTGCTCAGTACTCAGGGTGCTGGGTGCTCAGTGCTCAGGGTGCTTGGTGCTCAGTACTCGGGGTGCTCGGTGCTCAGTACTCAGGGTGCTGGGTGCTCAGTACTCAGGGTGTGGGGTGCTCAGTACTCAGGGTGCTCGGTGCTCAGTACTCAGGGTGCTGGGTGCTCAGTGCTCAGGGTGCTGGGTGCTAAGTACTCAGGGTGCTGGGTGCTCCGTACTCAGGGTGCTGGGTGCTCAGTGCTCAGGGTGCTGGGTGCTCAGTACTCAGGGTGCTGGGTGCTCAGTACTCAGGGTGCTGGGTGCTCAGTACTCAGGGTGTTGGGTGCTCAGTGCTCAGGGTGCTGGGTGCTCAGTACTCAGGGTGCTGGGTGCTCAGTGCTCAGGGTGCTGGGTGCTCAGTGCTCGGGGTGCTAGGTGCTCAGTACTCAGGGTACTGGGTGCTCAGTACTCAGGGTGCTGGGTGCTCAGTGCTCAGGGTGATCGGTGCTCAGTCCTCAGGGTGCTCAGTACTCAGGGTGCTGGGTGCTCAGTGCTCGGGGTGCTGGCTGCTCAGTGCTGCGGGTGCTGGGTGCTCTGTGATCGGGGTGCTGGGTGCTCAGTACTCAGGGTGCTCAGTGCTCGGGGAGCTCGGTGCTCAGTAATCAGGGTGCTGGGTGCTCAGTACTCAGTGCTCGGGGTCCTGGGTGCTCCGTGCTTGGGGTGCTGGGTGCTCAGCGCTCTGGGTGCTTAGTGCTCAGTACTCAGGGTGCTGGGTGCTCAGTACTCAGGGTGCTCAGTGCTCGGGGTACTGGGTGCTCAGTACTCAGGGTGCTGGGTGCTCAGTACTCAGGGTGCTGGGTGCTCAGTGCTCAGGGTGCTGGGTGCTCACTACTCGGGGTGCTCGGTGCTCAGTACTCAGGGTGCTTGGTGCTCAGTACTCAGGGTGCTGGGTGCTCAGTACTCAGGGTGCTCGGTGCTCAGTACTCAGGGTGCTGGGTGCTCAGTGCTCAGGGTGCTGGGTGCTCAGTACTCAGGGTGCTCGGTGCTCAGTACTCAGGGTGCTGGGTGCTCAGTGCTCAGGGTGCTGGGTGCTCAGTACTCAGGGTGCTCAGTACTCAGGGTGCTGGGTGCTCAGTGCTCGGGTTGCTGGGTGCTCAGTGCTCAGGGTGATCGGTGCTCAGTACTCAGGATGCTGGGTGCTCAGTACTCAGGGTGCTCAGTACTCAGGGTGCTGGGTGCTCAGTACTCAGGGTGCTCAGTACTCAGGGTGCTCAGTACTCAGGGTGCTGTGTGCTCAGTACTCAGGGTGCTCAGTACTCAGGGTGCTGGGGGCTCAGTGCTCGGGTTGCTGTGTGCTCAGTGCTCAGGGTGATCGGTGATCAGTACTCAGGATGCTGGGTGCTCAGTACTCAGGGTGCTGGGTGCTCAGTCCTCAGGGTGCTCAGTGCTCAGGGTGCTGGGTGCTCAGTGCTCAGGGTGCAGGGTGCTCAGTACTCCGGATGCTCGGTGCTCAGTACTCAGGGTGCTGGGTGCTCAGTACTCAGGGTGCTGGGTGCTCAGTACTCAGGGTGCTCGGTGCTCAGTACTCAGGGTGCTGGGTGCTCAGTGCTCAGTGTGCTGGGTGCTAAGTACTCACTGTGCTGGGTGCTCATGACTCAGGGTGCTGGGTGCTCAGTGCTCAGGGTGCTGGGTGCTCAGTACTCAGGGTGCTGGGTGCTCAGTGCTCAGGGTGCTGGGTGCTCAGTACTCAGGGTGCTCAGTACTCAGGGTGCTGGGTGCTCAGTACTCAGGGTGCTGGGTGCTCAGTGCTCGGGGTGCTGGGTGCTCAGTACTCAGGGTGCTCAGTACTCAGGGTGCTGGGTGCTCAGTGCTTGGGGTGCTGGGTGCTCAGTGCTCAGGGTGCTGGGTTCTCAGTGCTCAGTGTGCTGGGTACTCAGTACTCGGGGTGCTCGGTGCTCAGTACTCAGGGTGCTGGGTGCTCAGTACTCAGGGTGCTGGGTCCTCAGTACTCAGGGTGCTCGGTGCTAAGTACTCAGGGTGCTGGGTGCTCAGTACTCAGGGTGCTGGGTGCTCAGTGCTCAGGGTGCTGGGTGCTCAGTACTCAGGGTGCTGGGTGCTCTGTGCTCAGGGTGCTGGGTGCTCAGTACTCAGGGTGCTCAGTACTCAGGGTGCTGGGTGCTCAGTACTCAGGGTGCTCAGTACTCGGGGTGCTGGGTGCTCAGTGCTCGGGGTGCTGGGTGCTCAGTACTCAGGGTGCTCAGTACTCAGGGTGCTGGGTGCTCAGTGCTCGGGGTGCTGGGTGCTCAGTGCTCAGGGTGATCGGTGCTCAGTACTCAGGATGCTGGGTGCTCAGTACTCAGGGTGCTGGGTGCTCAGTACTCACGGTGCTGGTTGATCAGTCCTCAGAGTGCTCAGTGCTCAGGATGCTGGGTGCTCAGTGCTCGGGGTGCTCGGTGCTCAGTACTCAGGGTGCTGAGTGCTCAGTACTCAGGGTGCTGGATGCTCAGTGCTCGGGGTGCTGGGTGCTCAGTACTCAGGGTGCTGGGTGCTCAGTGCTCAGGGTGTTGGGTGCTCAGTGCTCGGGGTACTGGGTGCTCAGTACTCAGGGTGCTGTGTGCTCAGTACTCAGGGTGCTGGGTGCTCAGTGCTCGGGGTGCTGGGTGCTCAGTGCTCAGGGTGCTGGGTGCTCAGGACTCAGGGTGCTGGGTGCTCAGTGCTCGGGGTGCTCGGTGCTCAGTACTCAAGGTGCTGGCTGCTCAGTGCTCACGGTTCTGGGTGCTCAGTCCTCTGGGTGCTCCGTGCTCAGTGCTCAGGGTGTTGGGTGCTCAGTACTCAGGGTGCTCGGTGCTCAGTACTAAGGGTGCTCAGTGCTCAGTACTCAGGGTGCTCAGTGCTCAGTGCTCGGGGTGCTGGGTGCTCAGTGCTCGGGGTGCTGGGTGCTCAGTACTCAGGGTGCTGGGTGCTCAGTACTCAGGGTGCTGGGTGCTCAGTGCTAGGGGTGCTCGGTGCTCAGTACGTTGGGTGCTCAGTACTCAGGGTGCTGGGTGCTCAGTGCTCAGGGTGCTGGGTGCTCAGTGCTCAGGGTGCTGGGTGCTCAGTGCTCAGGTTGCTGGGTGCTCAGTGCTTGGGGTGCTGGGTGCTCAGTGCTCAGGCTGCTGGGTTCTCAGTGCTCAGGGTGCTGGGTGCTCAGTACTCAGGGTGCTGGGTGCTCAGTGCTAGGGGTGTTCGGTGCTCAGTACGTTGGGTGCTCAGTACTCAGGGTGCTGGGTGCTCAGTGCTCAGGGTGCTGGGTGCTCAGTGCTCAGGGTGCTGGGTGCTCAGTGCTCAGGGTGCTGGGTGCTCAGTGCTTGGGGTGCTGGGTGCTCAGTGCTCAGGGTGCTGGGTTCTCAGTGCTCAGGGTGCTCGGTGCTCAGTACTCAGGGTGCTGGGTGCTCAGTGCTCAGGGTGCTGGGTGCTAAGTACTCAGGGTGCTGGGTGCTCCGTACTCAGGGTGCTGGGTTCTCAGTGCTCAGGGTGCTGGGTGCTCAGTACTCAGGGTGCTGGGTGCTCAGTGCTCAGGGTGCTGGGTGCTCAGTACTCAGGGTGCTCAGTACTCAGGGTGCTGGGTGCTCAGTACTCAGGGT
Source organism: Microtus oregoni (assembly GCF_018167655.1). Taxonomy (NCBI): domain Eukaryota; kingdom Metazoa; phylum Chordata; class Mammalia; order Rodentia; family Cricetidae; genus Microtus; species Microtus oregoni. The sequence goes on from NW_024543267.1 coordinate 456,540, forward strand.
GCTCAGTACTCAGGGTGCTGGGTGCTCAGTGCTCGGGTTGCTGGGTGCTCAGTGCTCAGGGTGATCGGTGCTCAGTACTCAGGATGCTGGGTGCTCAGTACTCAGGGTGCTGGGTGCTCAGTCCTCAGGGTGCTCAGTGCTCAGGGTGCTGGGTGCTCAGTGCTCGGGGTGCAGGGTGCTCAGTACTCCGGATGCTCGGTGCTCAGTACTCAGGGTGCTGGGTGCTCAGTACTCAGGGTGCTGGGTGCTCAGTACTCAGGGTGCTCGGTGCTCAGTACTCAGGGTGCTGGGTGCTCAGTGCTCAGTGTGCTGGGTGCTAAGTACTCAGGGTGCTGGGTGCTCAGGACTCAGGGTGCTGGGTGCTCAGTGCTCAGGGTGCTGGGTGCTCAGTACTCAGGGTGCTGGGTGCTCAGTGCTCAGGGTGCTGGGTGCTCAGTACTCAGGGTGCTCAGTACTCAGGGTGCTGGGTGCTCAGTACTCAGGGTGCTGGGTGCTCAGTGCTCGGGGTCCTGGGTGCTCAGTACTCAGGGTGCTCAGTACTCAGGGTGCTGGGTGCTCAGTGCTTGGGGTGCTGGGTGCTCAGTGCTCAGGGTGCTGGGTTCTCAGTGCTCAGGGTGCTGGGTACTCAGTACTCGGGGTGCTCGGTGCTCAGTACTCAGGGTACTGGGTGCTCAGTACTCAGGGTGCTGGGTGCTCAGTGCTCAGGGTGATCGGTGCTCAGTCCTCAGGGTGCTCAGTACTCAGGGTGCTGGGTGCTCAGTGCTCGGGGTGCTGGCTGCTCAGTGCTGCGGGTGCTGGGTGCTCTGTGATCGGGGTGCTGGGTGCTCAGTACTCAGGGTGCTCAGTGCTCGGGGAGCTCGGTGCTCAGTAATCAGGGTGCTGGGTGCTCAGTACTCAGTGCTCGGGGTCCTGGGTGCTCCGTGCTTGGGGTGCTGGGTGCTCAGCGCTCTGGGTGCTTAGTGCTCAGTACTCAGGGTGCTGGGTGCTCAGTACTCAGGGTGCTCAGTGCTCGGGGTACTGGGTGCTCAGTACTCAGGGTGCTGGGTGCTCAGTACTCAGGGTGCTGGGTGCTCAGTGCTCAGGGTGCTGGGTGCTCACTACTCGGGGTGCTCGGTGCTCAGTACTCAGGGTGCTTGGTGCTCAGTACTCAGGGTGCTGGGTGCTCAGTACTCAGGGTGCTCGGTGCTCAGTACTCAGGGTGCTGGGTGCTCAGTGCTCAGGGTGCTGGGTGCTCAGTACTCAGGGTGCTCGGTGCTCAGTACTCAGGGTGCTGGGTGCTCAGTGCTCAGGGTGCTGGGTGCTCAGTACTCAGGGTGCTCAGTACTCAGGGTGCTGGGTGCTCAGTGCTCGGGTTGCTGGGTGCTCAGTGCTCAGGGTGATCGGTGCTCAGTACTCAGGATGCTGGGTGCTCAGTACTCAGGGTGCTCAGTACTCAGGGTGCTGGGTGCTCAGTACTCAGGGTGCTCAGTACTCAGGGTGCTCAGTACTCAGGGTGCTGTGTGCTCAGTACTCAGGGTGCTCAGTACTCAGGGTGCTGGGGGCTCAGTGCTCGGGTTGCTGTGTGCTCAGTGCTCAGGGTGATCGGTGATCAGTACTCAGGATGCTGGGTGCTCAGTACTCAGGGTGCTGGGTGCTCAGTCCTCAGGGTGCTCAGTGCTCAGGGTGCTGGGTGCTCAGTGCTCGGGGTGCAGGGTGCTCAGTACTCCGGATGCTCGGTGCTCAGTACTCAGGGTGCTGGGTGCTCAGTACTCAGGGTGCTGGGTGCTCAGTACTCAGGGTGCTCGGTGCTCAGTACTCAGGGTGCTGGGTGCTCAGTGCTCAGTGTGCTGGGTGCTAAGTACTCACTGTGCTGGGTGCTCATGACTCAGGGTGCTGGGTGCTCAGTGCTCAGGGTGCTGGGTGCTCAGTACTCAGGGTGCTGGGTGCTCAGTGCTCAGGGTGCTGGGTGCTCAGTACTCAGGGTGCTCAGTACTCAGGGTGCTGGGTGCTCAGTACTCAGGGTGCTGGGTGCTCAGTGCTCGGGGTGCTGGGTGCTCAGTACTCAGGGTGCTCAGTACTCAGGGTGCTGGGTGCTCAGTGCTTGGGGTGCTGGGTGCTCAGTGCTCAGGGTGCTGGGTTCTCAGTGCTCAGTGTGCTGGGTACTCAGTACTCGGGGTGCTCGGTGCTCAGTACTCAGGGTGCTGGGTGCTCAGTACTCAGGGTGCTGGGTCCTCAGTACTCAGGGTGCTCGGTGCTAAGTACTCAGGGTGCTGGGTGCTCAGTACTCAGGGTGCTGGGTGCTCAGTGCTCAGGGTGCTGGGTGCTCAGTACTCAGGGTGCTGGGTGCTCTGTGCTCAGGGTGCTGGGTGCTCAGTACTCAGGGTGCTCAGTACTCAGGGTGCTGGGTGCTCAGTACTCAGGGTGCTCAGTACTCGGGGTGCTGGGTGCTCAGTGCTCGGGGTGCTGGGTGCTCAGTACTCAGGGTGCTCAGTACTCAGGGTGCTGGGTGCTCAGTGCTCGGGGTGCTGGGTGCTCAGTGCTCAGGGTGATCGGTGCTCAGTACTCAGGATGCTGGGTGCTCAGTACTCAGGGTGCTGGGTGCTCAGTACTCACGGTGCTGGTTGATCAGTCCTCAGAGTGCTCAGTGCTCAGGATGCTGGGTGCTCAGTGCTCGGGGTGCTCGGTGCTCAGTACTCAGGGTGCTGAGTGCTCAGTACTCAGGGTGCTGGATGCTCAGTGCTCGGGGTGCTGGGTGCTCAGTACTCAGGGTGCTGGGTGCTCAGTGCTCAGGGTGTTGGGTGCTCAGTGCTCGGGGTACTGGGTGCTCAGTACTCAGGGTGCTGTGTGCTCAGTACTCAGGGTGCTGGGTGCTCAGTGCTCGGGGTGCTGGGTGCTCAGTGCTCAGGGTGCTGGGTGCTCAGGACTCAGGGTGCTGGGTGCTCAGTGCTCGGGGTGCTCGGTGCTCAGTACTCAAGGTGCTGGCTGCTCAGTGCTCACGGTTCTGGGTGCTCAGTCCTCTGGGTGCTCCGTGCTCAGTGCTCAGGGTGTTGGGTGCTCAGTACTCAGGGTGCTCGGTGCTCAGTACTAAGGGTGCTCAGTGCTCAGTACTCAGGGTGCTCAGTGCTCAGTGCTCGGGGTGCTGGGTGCTCAGTGCTCGGGGTGCTGGGTGCTCAGTACTCAGGGTGCTGGGTGCTCAGTACTCAGGGTGCTGGGTGCTCAGTGCTAGGGGTGCTCGGTGCTCAGTACGTTGGGTGCTCAGTACTCAGGGTGCTGGGTGCTCAGTGCTCAGGGTGCTGGGTGCTCAGTGCTCAGGGTGCTGGGTGCTCAGTGCTCAGGTTGCTGGGTGCTCAGTGCTTGGGGTGCTGGGTGCTCAGTGCTCAGGCTGCTGGGTTCTCAGTGCTCAGGGTGCTGGGTGCTCAGTACTCAGGGTGCTGGGTGCTCAGTGCTAGGGGTGTTCGGTGCTCAGTACGTTGGGTGCTCAGTACTCAGGGTGCTGGGTGCTCAGTGCTCAGGGTGCTGGGTGCTCAGTGCTCAGGGTGCTGGGTGCTCAGTGCTCAGGGTGCTGGGTGCTCAGTGCTTGGGGTGCTGGGTGCTCAGTGCTCAGGGTGCTGGGTTCTCAGTGCTCAGGGTGCTCGGTGCTCAGTACTCAGGGTGCTGGGTGCTCAGTGCTCAGGGTGCTGGGTGCTAAGTACTCAGGGTGCTGGGTGCTCCGTACTCAGGGTGCTGGGTTCTCAGTGCTCAGGGTGCTGGGTGCTCAGTACTCAGGGTGCTGGGTGCTCAGTGCTCAGGGTGCTGGGTGCTCAGTACTCAGGGTGCTCAGTACTCAGGGTGCTGGGTGCTCAGTACTCAGGGTGCTCAGTACTCAGGGTGCTGGGTGCTCAGTGCTCGGGTTGCTGGGTGCTCAGTGCTCAGGGTGATCGGTGCTCAGTACTCAGGATGCTGGGTGCTCAGTACTCAGGGTGCTGGGTGCTCAGTCCTCAGGGTGCTCAGTGCTCAGGGTGCTGGGTGCTCAGTGCTCGGGGTGCAGGGTGCTCAGTACTCCGGATGCTCGGTGCTCAGTACTCAGGGTGCTGGGTGCTCAGTACTCAGGGTGCTGGGTGCTCAGTACTCAGGGTGCTCGGTGCTCAGTACTCAGGGTGCTGGGTGCTCAGTGCTCAGTGTGCTGGGTGCTAAGTACTCAGGGTGCTGGGTGCTCAGGACTCAGGGTGCTGGGTGCTCAGTGCTCAGGGTGCTGGGTGCTCAGTACTCAGGGTGCTGGGTGCTCAGTGCTCAGGGTGCTGGGTGCTCAGTACTCAGGGTGCTCAGTACTCAGGGTGCTGGGTGCTCAGTACTCAGGGTGCTGGGTGCTCAGTGCTCGGGGTCCTGGGTGCTCAGTACTCAGGGTGCTCAGTACTCAGGGTGCTGGGTGCTCAGTGCTTGGGGTGCTGGGTGCTCAGTGCTCAGGGTGCTGGGTTCTCAGTGCTCAGGGTGCTGGGTACTCAGTACTCGGGGTGCTCGGTGCTCAGTACTCAGGGTGCTGGGTGCTCAGTACTCAGGGTGCTGGGTCCTCAGTACGCAGGGTGCTCGGTGCTCAGGTCTCAGGGTGCTGGGTGCTCAGTGCTCGGGGTGCTCGGTGCTCAGTACTCAATGTGCTGGCTGCTCAGTGCTCACGGTTCTGGGTGCTCAGTCCTCGGGGTGCTCCGTGCTCAGTGCTCAGGGTGATCAGTGCTCAGTACTCAGGGTGCTCAGTGCTCAGTGCTCGGGGTGCTGGGTGCTCAGTGCTCGGGGTGCTGGGTGCTCAGTACTCAGGGTGCTGGGTGCTCAGTACTCAGGGTGCTGGGTGCTCAGTGCTAGAGGTGCTCGGTGCTCTGTACGTTGGGTGCTCAGTATTCAGGGTGCTGGGTGCTCAGTGCTCAGGGTGCTGGGTGCTCAGTGCTCAGGGTGCTGGGTGCTCAGTGCTTGGGGTGCTGGGTGCTCAGTGCTTGGTGTGCTGCGTGCTCAGTGCTCAGGGTGCTGGGTTCTCAGTGCTCAGGGTGCTGGGTGCTCAGTACTCGCGGTGCTCGGTGCTCAGTACTCAGGGTGCTGGGTGCTCAGTACTCAGGGTGCTGGGTGCTCAGTACTCAGGGTGCTCGGTGCTAAGTACTCAGGGTGCTCGGTGCTCAGTACTCAGGGTGCTGGGTGCTCAGTGCTCAGGGTGCTGGGTGCTCAGTACTCAGGGTGCTGGGTGCTCAGTGCTCAAGGTGCTGGGTGCTCAGTACTCAGGGTGCTGGGTGCTCAGTGCTCAGGGAGCTCAGTACTCGGGGTGCTGGGTGCTCAGTGCTCGGGGTGCTGGGTGCTCAGTGCTCAGGGTGATCGGTGCTCAGTACTCAGGATGCTGGGTGCTCAGTACTCAGGGTGCTGGGTGCTCAGTACTCAGGGTGCTGGGTGCTCAGTCCTCAGGGTGCTCAGTGCTCAGGGTGCTGGGTGCTCAGTGCTCGGGGTGCTCGGTGCTCAGTACTCAGGGTGCTGAGTGCTCAGTACTCAGGGTGCTGGGTGCTCAGTGCTCGGGGTGCTGGGTGTTCAGTACTCAGGGTGCTGGGTGCTCAGTGCTCAGGGTGCTGGGTGCTCAGTGCTCGGGGTACTGGGTGCTCAGTACTCAGGGTGCTGGGTGCTCAGTACTCAGGGTGCTGGGTGCTCAGTGCTCGGGGTGCTGGGTGCGCAGTGCTCAGGATGCTGGGTGCTTAGGACTCAGGGTGCTGGGTGCTCAGTGCTCAGGGTAATCGGTGCTCAGTACTCAAGGTGCTGGCTGCTCAGTGCTCACGGTGCTGGGTGCTCAGTCCTCGGGATGCTCCGTGCTCAGTGCTCAGGGTGCTGGGTGCTCAGTACTCAGGGTGCTCGGTGCTCAGTACTAAGGGTGCTCAGTGCTCAGTACTCAGGGTGCTCAGTGCTCAGTGCTCGGGGTGCTGGGTGCTCAGTACTCAGGGTGCTGGGTGCTCAGTACTCAGGGTGCTGGGTGCTCAGTGCTAGGGGTGCTCGGTGCTCAGTACGTTGGGTGCTCAGTACTCAGGGTGCTGGGTGCTCAGTGCTCAGGGTGCTGGGTGCTCAGTGCTCAGGGTCCTGGGTGCTCAGTGCTCAGGTTGCTGGGTGCTCAGTACTCAGGGTGCTGGGTGCTCAGTGCTCGGGGTGCTCGGTGCTCAGTACTCAGGGTGCTGGGTGCTCAGGACTCAGGGTGCTGGGTGCTCAGTGCTCAGGGTTATCGGTGCTCAGTCCTCAGGGTGCTCAGTACTCAGGGTGCTGGGTGCTCAGTGCTCGGGGTGCTGCGTGCTCAGTGCTGAGGTTGCTGGGTGCTCTGTCATCGGGGTGCTGGGTGCTCAGTACATAGGATGATCAGTGCTCGGGGAGCTCGGTGCTCAGTACTCAGGGTGCTGGGTGCTCAGTACTCAGTGCTCGGGGTCCTGGGTGCTCCGTGCTTGGGGTGCTGGTTGCTCAGCGCTCTGGGTGCTTAGTGCTCAGTACTCAGGGTGCTGGGTGCTCAGTACTCAGGGTGCTCAGTGCACGATGTGCTGGGTGCTCAGTACTCAGGGTGCTGGGTGCTCAGTACTCAGGGTGCTGGGTGCTAATTCTCGGGGTGCTGGGTGCTCAGTGCTCGGGGTGCTGTTTGCTCAGTACTCGGGGTGCTGGGTGCTCAGTGCTCAGCGTGCTGGGTGCTCAGTACTCTGGGTGCTCTGTTCTCAGTACTCAGGCTGCTGGGTGCTCATGCTCGGGGAGCTGGGTGCTCAGTGCTCGGGGTGCTGGGTGCTCAGTGCTCGGGGTGCTGGGTGCTCAGTACTCAGGGTGCTGGGTGCTCAGTACTCAGGGTGCTGGGTGCTCAGTGCTCGGGGTGCTCGGTGCTCAGTACTCAGGGTGCTGGGTGCTCAGTCCTCGGGGTGCTTGGTGCTCAGTGCTCAGGGTGCTGGGTGCTCAGTGCTCGGGGTGCTGGGTGCTCAGTGCTCAGGATGCTGGCTGCTCAGTGCTCAGGGTGCTGGGTGCTCAGTACTCAGGGTGCTGGGTGCTCAGTACTCAGGGTGCTCAGCGCTCAGTACTCAGCGTGCTGGGTGCTCAGTGCTCAGGGTCCTTGGTGCTCAGTACTCAGGGTGCTCAGTGCTCAGTATTCAGCATGCTTTGTGCTCAGTGCTCAGGGTGCTGGGTGCTCATTACTCAGGGTGTTGGGTGCTCAGTACTCGGGGTGCTCGGTGCTCAGTACTCTTGGTGCTGGGTGCTCAGTACTCAGGGTGCTGGGTGCTCAGTGCTCGTGGTGCTCGGTGCTCAGTGCTCAGGATGCTCGGTGCTCAGTACTCTTGGTGCTGGGTGCTCAGTACTCAGGGTGCTGGGTGCTCAGTGCTCGGGGTGCTCGGTGCTCAGTACTCAGGGTCCTGGGTGCTCAGTGCTCAGGGTGCTGGGTACTCAGTACTCAGGGTGCTCAGTGCTCAGGGTGCTGGGTGCTCAGTGCTCGGGGTGCAGGGTGATCAGTACTCCGGATGTTCGGTGCTCAGTACTCAGGGTGCTGGGTGCTCAGTACTCAGGGTGCTGGGTGCTCAGTACTCAGGGTGCTGGGTGCTCAGTACTCAGGGTGCTCGGTGCTCAGTGCTTGGTGTGCTGCGTGCTCAGTGCTCAGGGTGCTGGGTTCTCAGTGCTCAGGGTGCTGGGTGCTCAGTACTCGCGGTGCTCGGTGCTCAGTACTCAGGGTGCTGGGTGCTCAGTACTCAGGGTGCTGGGTGCTCAGTACTCAGGGTGCTGGGTGCTCAGTGCTCAGGGTGCTGGGTGCTCAGTACTCAGGGTGCTGGGTGCTCAGTGCTCAGGGTGCTCATTACTCGGGGTGCTGGGTGCTCAGTGCTCGGGGTGCTGGGTGCTCAGTACTCAGGGTGCTCAATACTCAGGGTGCTGGCTGCACAGTGCTCAGGGTGCTGGGTGCTCAGTGCTCAGGGTGATCGGTGCTCAGTACTCAGGATGCTGGGTGCTCAGTACTCAGGGTGCTGGGTGCTCAGTACTCAGGGTGCTGGGTGCTCAGTCCTCAGGGTGCTCAGTGCTCAGGGTGCTGGGTGCTCAGTGCTCGGGGTGCTCGGTGCTCAGTACTCAGGGTGCTGAGTGCTCAGTACTCAGGGTGCTGGGTGCTCAGTGCTCGGGGTGCTGGGTGTTCAGTACTCAGGGTGCTGGGTGCTCAGTGCTCAGGGTGCTGGGTGCTCAGTGCTCGGGGTACTGGGTGCTCAGTACTCAGGGTGCTGGGTACTCAGTACTCAGGGTGCTGGGTGCTCAGTGCTCGGGGTGCTGGGTGCGCAGTGCTCAGGATGCTGGGTGCTTAGGTCTCAGGGTGCTGGGTGCTCAGTGCTCGGGGTGCTCGGTGCTCAGTACTCAAGGTGCTGGCTGCTCAGTGCTCACGGTGCTGGGTGCTCAGTCCTCGGGATGCTCCGTGCTCAGTGCTCAGGGTGCTGGGTGCTCAGTACTCAGGGTGCTCGGTGCTCAGTACTAAGGGTGCTCAGTGCTCAGTACTCAGGGTGCTCAGTGCTCAGTGTACGGGGTGCTGGGTGCTCAGTACTCAGGGTGCTGGGTGCTCAGTACTCAGGGTGCTGGGTGCTCAGTGCTAGGGGTGCTCGGTGCTCAGTACGTTGGGTGCTCAGTACTCAGGGTGCTGGGTGCTCAGTGCTCAGGTGCTGGGTGCTCAGTGCTCAGGGACCTGGGTGCTCAGTGCTCAGGGTGCTGGGTGCTCAGTACTCAGGGTGCTGGGTGCTCAGTCCTCGGGGTGCTCGGTGCTCAGTACTCAGGGTGCTGGGTGCTCAGGACTCAGGGTGCTGGGTGCTCAGTGCTCAGGGTTATCGGTGCTCAGTCCTCAGGGTGCTCAGTACTCAGGGTGCTGGGTGCTCAGTGCTCGGGGTGCTGCGTGCTCAGTGCTGAGGTTGCTGGGTGCTCTGTCATCGGGGTGCTGGGTGCTCAGTACACAGGGTGATCAGTGCTCGGGGAGCTCGGTGCTCAGTACTCAGGGTGCTGGGTGCTCAGTACTCAGTGCTCGGGGTCCTGGGTGCTCCGTGCTTGGGGTGCTGGGTGCTCAGCGCTCTGGCTGCTTAGTGCTCAGTACTCAGGGTGCTGGGTGCTCAGTACTCAGGGTGCTCAGTGCACGATGTGCTGGGTGCTCAGTACTCAGGGTGCTGGGTGCTCAGTACTCAGGGTGCTGGGTGCTAATTCTCGGGGTGCTGGGTACTCAGTGCTCGGGGTGCTGTTTGCTCAGTACTCGGGGTGCTGGGTGCTCAGTGCTCAGCGTGCTGGGTGCTCAGTACTCTGGGTGCTCTGTTCTCAGTACTCAGGCTGCTGGGTGCTCATGCTCGGGGAGCTGGGTGCTCAGTGCTCGGGGTGCTGGGTGCTCAGTGCTCGGGGTGCTGGGTGCTCAGTACTCAGGGTGCTGGGTGCTCAGTACTCAGGGTGCTAGGTGCTCAGTGCTCCGGGTGCTCGGTGCTCAGTACTCAGGGTGCTGGGTGCTCAGTCCTCGGGGTGCTGGGTGCTCAGTGCTCAGGGTGCTGGGTGCTCAGTGCTCGGGGTGCTGGGTGCTCAGTGCTCAGGATGCTGGCTGCTCAGTGCTCAGGGTGCTGGGTGCTCAGTACTCAGGGTGCTCGGTGCTCAGTACTCAGGGTGCTCAGCGCTCAGTACTCAGCGTGCTGGGTGCTCAGTGCTCAGGGTCCTTGGTGCTCAGTACTCAGGGTGCTCAGTGCTCAGTATTCAGCATGCTTTGTGCTCAGTGCTCAGGGTGCTGGGTGCTCATTACTCAGGGTGTTGGGTGCTCAGTACTCGGGGTGCTCGGTGCTCAGTACTCTTGGTGCTGGGTGCTCAGTACTCAGGGTGCTGGGTGCTCAGTGCTCGTGGTGCTCGGTGCTCAGTGCTCAGGATGCTCGGTGCTCAGTACTCTTGGTGCTGGGTGCTCAGTACTCAGGGTGCTGGGTGCTCAGTGCTCGGGGTGCTCGGTGCTCAGTACTCAGGGTCCTGGGTGCTCAGTGCTCAGGGTGCTGGGTACTCAGTACTCAGGGTGCTCAGTGCTCAGGGTGCTGGGTGCTCAGTGCTCGGGGTGCAGGGTGATTAGTACTCCGGATGTTCGGTGCTCAGTACTCAGGGTGCTGGGTGCTCAGTACTCAGGGTGCTGGGTGCTCAGTACTCAGGGTGCTCGGTGCTCAGTACTCAGGGTGCTGGGTGCTCAGTGCTCAGTGTGCTGGGTGCTAAGTACTCAGGGTGCTGGGTGCTCAGTACTCAGGGTGCTGGGTGCTCAGTGCTCAGGGTGCTGGGTGCTCAGTACTCAGGGTGCTGGGTGCTCAGTACTCAGGGTGCTGGGTGCTCAGTGCTCAGGGTGCTGGGTGCTCAGTACTCAGGGTGCTGGGTGCTCAGTGCTCAGGGTGCTGGGTGCTCAGTACACAGGGTGCTGGGTGCTCAGTGCTCAGGGTGCTGGGTGCTCAGTACTCAGGGTGCTGGGTGCTCAGTGCTCAGGGTGCTGGGTGCTCAGTACTCAGGGTGCTGGGTGCTCAGTACTCAGGGTGCTGGGTGCTCAGTGCTCAGGGTGCTGGGTGCTCAGTACTCAGGGTGATGGGTGCTCAGTGCTCAGGGTGCTGGGTGCTCAGTACTCAGGGTGCTGGGTGCTCAGTGCTCAGGGTGCTGGGTGCTCAGTGCTCAGGGTGCTGAGTGCTCAGTGCTCAGGGTGCTGCGTGCTCAGTACTCGGGGTGCTCGGTGCTCAGTACTCAGTGTGCTGGGTGCTCAGTACTCAGGGTGCTGGGTGCTCAGTACTCAGGGTGCTCGGTGCTAAGTACTCAGGGTGCTGGGTGCTCAGTACTCAGGGTGCTGGGTGCTCAGTGCTCAGGGTGCTGGGTGCTCAGTACTCAGGGTGCTGGGTGCTCAGTGCTCAGTGCTCAGGGTGCTCAGTACTCGGGGTGCTGGGCGCTCAGTGCTCGGGGTGCTGGGTGCTCAATACTCAGGGTGCTGGGTGCTCAGTACTCAGGGTGCTGGGTGCTCAGTACTCAGGGTGCTCAGTACTCAGGGTGCTGGGTGCTCAGTACTCAGGGTGCTCAGTACTCAGGGTGCTTGGTGCTCAGTGCTCGGGTTGCTGGGTGCTCAGTGCTCGGGGTGCTGGGTGCACAGTACTCAGGGTGCTCAGTACTCAGGGTGCTGGGTGCTCAGTGCTCGGGTTGCTGGGTGCTCAGTGCTCAGGGTGATCGGTGCTCAGTACTCAGGATGCTGGGTGCTCAGTACTCAGGGTGCTGGGTGCTCAGTCCTCAGGGTGCTCAGTGCTCAGGGTGCTGGGTGCTCAGTGCTCGGGGTGCAGGGTGCTCAGTACTCCGGATGCTCGGTGCTCAGTACTCAGCGTGCTGGGTGCTCAGTACTCAGGGTGCTGGGTGCTCAGTACTCAGGGTGCTTGGTGCTCAGTACTCAGGGTGCTGGGTGCTCAGTGCTCAGTGTGCTGGGTGCTAAGAACTCAGGGTGCTCGGTGCTCAGGAATCAGGGTGCTGGGTGCTCAGTGCTCAGGGTGCTGGGTGCTCAGTACTCAGGGTGCTGGGTGCTCAGTGCTCAGGGTGCTGGGTGCTCAGTACTCAGGGTGCTCAGTACTCATGGTGCTTTCGTGCTCAGTACTCAGGGTGCAGGGTGCTCAGTGCTCGGGGTGCTGGGTGCTCAGTACTCAGGGTGCTCAGTACTCAGGGTGCTGGGTGCTCAGTGCTTGGGGTGCTGGGTGCTCAGTGCTCAGGGTGCTGGGTTCTCAGTGCTCAGGGTGCTGGGTACTCAGTACTCGGGGTGCTCGGTGCTCAGTACTCAGGGTGCTGGGTGCTCAGTACTCAGGGTGCTGGGTCCTCAGTACTCAGGGTGCTCGGTGCTAAGTACTCAGGGTGCTGGGTGCTCAGTACTCAGGGTGCTGGGTGCTCAGTGCTCAGGGTGCTGGGTGCTCAGTACTCAGGGTGCTGGGTGCTCAGTGCTCAGGGTGCTGGGTGCTCAGTACTCAGGGTGCTCAGTACTCAGGGTGCTGGGTGCTCAGTACTCAGGGTGCTCAGTACTCGGGGTGCTGGGTGCTCAGTGCTCGTGGTGCTGGGTGCTCAGTACTCAGGGTGCTCAGTACTCAGGGTGCTGGGTGCTCAGTGCTCGGGGTGCTGGGTGCTCAGTGCTCAGGGTGCTGGGTGCTCAGTACTCAGGGTGCCCCGTGCTCAGTACTCAGGGTGCTGGGTGCTCAGTGCTCATTGTGCTGGGTGCTCAGTACTCAGGGTGCTGGGTGCCCAGTGCTCAGGGTGCTGGGTGCTCAGTGCTCAGGGTGCTGAGTGCTCAGTGCTCAGGGTGCTGGGTGCTCAGTGCTTGGGGTGCTGGGTGCTCAGTGCTCAGGGTGCTGGGTTCTCAGTGCTCAGGGTGCTGGGTGCTCAGTACTCGGGGTGCTCGGTGCTCAGTACTCAGGGTGCTGGGTGCTCAGTACTCAGGGTGCTGGGTGCTCAGTACTCAGGGTGCTGGGTGCTCAGTGCTCAGGGTGCTCAGTACTCGGGGTGCTGGGTGCTCAGTGCTCGGGGTGCTGGGTGCTCAGTACTCAGGGTGCTCAGTACTCAGGGTGCTGGCTGCACAGTGCTCAGGGTGCTGGGTGCTCAGTGCTCAGGGTGATCGGTGCTCAGTACTCAGGATGCTGGGTGCTCAGTACTCAGGGTGCTGGGTGCTCAGTACTCAGGGTGCTGGGTGCTCAGTCCTCAGGGTGCTCAGTGCTCAGGGTGCTGGGTGCTCAGTGCTCGGGGTGCTCGGTGCTCAGTACTCAGGGTGCTGAGTGCTCAGTACTCAGGGTGCTGGGTGCTCAGTGCTCGGGGTGCTGGGTGTTCAGTACTCAGGGTGCTGGGTGCTCAGTGCTCAGGGTGCTGGGTGCTCAGTGCTCGGGGTACTGGGTGCTCAGTACTCAGGGTGCTGGGTGCTCAGTACTCAGGGTGCTGGGTGCTCAGTGCTCGGGGTGCTGGGTGCGCAGTTCTCAGGATGCTGGGTGCTTAGGACTCAGGGTGCTGGGTGCTCAGTGCTCGGGGTGCTCGGTGCTCAGTACTCAAGGTGCTGGCTGCTCAGTGCTCACGGTGCTGGGTGCTCAGTCCTCGGGATGCTCCGTGCTCAGTGCTCAGGGTGCTGGGTGCTCAGTACTCAGGGTGCTCGGTGCTCAGTACTAAGGGTGCTCAGTGCTCAGTACTCAGGGTGCTCAGTGCTCAGTGCTCGGGGTGCTGGGTGCTCAGTACTCAGGGTGCTGGGTGCTCAGTACTCAGGGTGCTGGGTGCTCAGTGCTAGGGGTGCTCGGTGCTCAGTACGTTGGGTGCTCAGTACTCAGGGTGCTGGGTGCTCAGTGCTCAGGGTGCTGGGTGCTCAGTGCTCAGGGTCCTGGGTGCTCAGTGCTCAGGGTGCTGGGTGCTCAGTACTCAGGGTGCTGGGTGCTCAGTGCTCGGGGTGCTTGGTGCTCAGTACTCAGGGTGCTGGGTGCTCAGGACTCAGGGTGCTGGGTGCTCAGTGCTCAGGGTTATCGGTGCTCAGTCCTCAGGGTGCTCAGTACTCAGGGTGCTGGGTGCTCAGTGCTCGGGGTGCTGCGTGCTCAGTGCTGAGGTTGCTGGGTGCTCTGTCATCGGGGTGCTGGGTGCTCTGTACATAGGGTGATCAGTGCTCGGGGAGCTCGGTGCTCAGTACTCAGGGTGCTGGGTGCTCAGTACTCAGTGCTCGGGGTCCTGGGTGCTCCGTGCTTGGGGTGCTGGGTGCTCAGCGCTCTGGGTGCTTAGTGCTCACTACTCAGGGTGCTGGGTGCTCAGTACTCAGGGTGCTCTTTGCATGGGGTGCTGGGTGCTCAGTACTCAGGGTGCTGGGTGCTCAGTACTCAGGGTGCTGGGTGCTAATTCTCGGGGTGCTGGGTGCTCAGTGCTCGGGGTGCTGTTTGCTCAGTACTCGGGGTGCTGGGTGCTCAGTGCTCAGCGTGCTGGGTGCTCAGTACTCTGGGTGCTCTGTTCTCAGTACTCAGGCTGCTGGGTGCTCATGCTCGGGGAGCTGGGTGCTCAGTGCTCGGGGTGCTGGGTGCTCAGTGCTCGGGGTGCTGGGTGCTCAGTACTCAGGGTGCTGGGTGCTCAGTACTCAGGGTGCTGGGTGCTCAGTGCTCGGGGTGCTCGGTGCTCAGTACTCAGGGTGCTGGGTGCTCAGTCCTCGGGGTGCTGGGTGCTCAGTGCTCAGGGTGCTGGGTGCTCAGTGCTCGGGGTGCTGGGTGCTCAGTGCTCAGGATGCTGGCTGCTCAGTGCTCAGGGTGCTGGGTGCTCAGTACTCAGGGTGCTCGGTGCTCAGTACTCAGGGTGCTCAGCGCTCAGTACTCAGCGTGCTGGGTGCTCAGTGCTCAGGGTCCTTGGTGCTCAGTACTCAGGGTGCTCAGTGCTCAGGGTGCTGGGTGCTCATTACTCAGGGTGTTGTTTGCTCATTACTCGGGGTGCTCGGTGCTCAGTACTCTTGGTGCTGGGTGCTCAGTACTCAGGGTGCTGGGTGCTCAGTGCTCGTGGTGCTCGGTGCTCAGTGCTCAGGATGCACGGTGCTCAGTACTCTTGGTGCTGGGTGCTCAGTACTCAGGGTGCTGGGTGCTCAGTGCTCGGGGTGCTCGGTGCTCAGTACTCAGGGTGCTGGGTGCTCAGTGCTCAGGGTGCTGGGTGCTCAGTACTCAGGGTGCTCAGTGCTCAGGGTGCTGGGTGCTCAGTGCTCGGGGTGCAGGGTGATCAGTACTCCGGATGTTCGGTGCTCAGTACTCAGGGTGCTGGGTGCTCAGTACTCAGGGTGCTGGGTGCTCAGTACTCAGGGTGCTCGGTGCTCAGTACTCAGGGTGCTGGGTGCTCAGTGCTCAGTGTGCTGGGTGCTAAGTACTCAGGGTGCTGGGTGCTCAGTACTCAGGGTGCTGGGTGCTCAGTGCTCAGGGTGCTGGGTGCTCAGTACTCAGGGTGCTTTGTGCTCAGTACTCAGGGTGCTGGGTGCTCAGTGCTCCGGGTGCTGGGTGCTCAGTACTCAGGGTGCTGGGTGCTCAGTGCTCAGGGTGCTGGGTGCTCAGTACTCAGGGTGCTGGGTGCTCAGTGCTCAGGGTGCTGGGTGCTCAGTACTCAGGGTGCTGGGTGCTAAGTGCTCAGGGTGCTGGGTGCTCAGTACTCAGGGTGCTGGGTGCTCAGTACTCAGGGTGCTGGGTGCTCAGTGCTCAGGGTGCTGGGTGCTCAGTACTCAGGGTGCTGGGTGCTCAGTGCTCAGGGTGCTGGGTGCTCAGTACTCAGGGTGCTGGGTGCTCAGTGCTCAGGGTGCTGGGTGCTCAGTGCTCAGGGTGCTGAGTGCTCTGTGCTCAGGGTGCTGCGTGCTCAGTACTCGGGGTGCTCGGTGCTCAGTACTCAGGGTGCTGGGTGCTCAGTACTCAGGGTGCTGGGTGCTCAGTACTCAGGGTGCTCGGTGCTAAGTACTCAGGGTGCTGGGTGCTCAGTACTCAGGGTGCTGGGTGCTCAGTGCTCAGGGTGCTGGGTGCTCAGTACTCAGGGTGCTGGGTGCTCAGTGCTCAGTGCTCAGGGTGCTCAGTACTCGGGGTGCTGGGCGCTCAGTGCTCGGGGTGCTGGGTGCTCAATACTCAGGGTGCTGGGTGCTCAGTACTCAGGGTGCTGGGTGCTCAGTATTCAGGGTGCTCAGTACTCAGGGTGCTGGGTGCTCAGTACTCAGGGTGCTCAGTACTCAGGGTGCTTGGTGCTCAGTGCTCGGGTCGCTGGGTGCTCAGTGCTCGGGGTGCTGGGTGCACAGTACTCAGGGTGCTCAGTACTCAGGGTGCTGGGTGCTCAGTGCTCGGGTTGCTGGGTGCTCAGTGCTCAGGGTGATCGGTGCTCAGTACTCAGAATGCTGGGTGCTCAGTACTCAGGGTGCTGGGTGCTCAGTCCTCAGGGTGCTCAGTGCTCAGGGTGCTGGGTGCTCAGTGCTCGGGGTGCAGGGTGCTCAGTACTCGGGATGCTCGGTGCTCAGTACTCAGCGTGCTGGGTGCTCAGTACTCAGGGTGCTGGGTGCTCAGTACTCAGGGTGCTCGGTGCTCAGTACTCAGGGTGCTGGGTGCTCAGTGCTCAGTGTGCTGGGTGCTAAGAACTCAGGGTGCTGGGTGCTCAGGACTCAGGGTGCTGGGTGCTCAGTGCTCAGGGTGCTGGGTGCTCAGTACTCAGGGTGCTGGGTGCTCAGTGCTCAGGGTGCTGGGTGCTCAGTACTCAGGGTGCTCAGTACTCATGGTGCTTTGGTGCTCAGTACTCAGGGTGCAGGGTGCTCAGTTCTCGGGGTGCTGGGTGCTCAGTACTCAGGGTGCTCAGTACTCAGGGTGCTGGGTGCTCAGTGCTTGGGGTGCTGGGTGCTCAGTGCTCAGGGTGCTGGGTTCTCAGTGCTCAGGGTGCTGGGTACTCAGTACTCGGGGTGCTCGGTGCTCAGTACTCAGGGTGCTGGGTCCTCAGTACTCAGGGTGCTCGGTGCTAAGTACTCAGGGTGCTGGGTGCTCAGTACTCAGGGTGCTGGGTGCTCAGTGCTCAGGGTGCTGGGTGCTCAGTACTCAGGGTGCTGGGTGCTCAGTGCTCAGGGTGCTGGGTGCTCAGTACTCAGGGTGCTCAGTACTCAGGGTGCTGGGTGCTCAGTACTCAGGGTGCTCAGTACTCGGGGTGCTGGGTGCTCAGTGCTCGGGGTGCTGGGTGCTCAGTACTCAGGGTGCTCAGTACTCAGGGTGCTGGGTGCTCAGTGCTCGGGGTGCTGGGTGCTCAGTGCTCAGGGTGCTGGGTGCTCAGTACTCAGGGTGCTGGGTGCTCAGTACTCAGGGTGCTGGGTGCTCAGTGCTCAGGGTGCTGGGTGCTCAGTACTCAGGGTGCTGGGTGCTCAGTGCTCAGGGTGCTGGGTGCTCAGTGCTCAGGGTGCTGAGTGCTCAGTGCTCAGGGTGCTGGGTGCTCAGTACTCAGGGTGCTGGGTGCTCAGTACTCAGGGTGCTCGGTGCTAAGTACTCAGGGTGCTGGGTGCTCAGTACTCAGGGTGCTGGGTGCTCAGTGCTCAGGGTGCTGGGTGCTCAGTACTCAGGGTGCTGGGTGCTCAGTGCTCAGTGCTCAGGGTGCTCAGTACTCGGGGTGCTGGGTGCTCAGTGCTCGGGGTGCTGGGTGCTCAGTGCTCAGGGTGATCGGTGCTCAGTACTCAGTATGCTGGGTGCTCAGTACTCAGGGTGCTGGGTGCTCAGTACTCAGGGTGCTGGGTGCTCAGTCCTCAGTGTGCTCAGTGCTCAGGGTGCTGGGTGCTCAGTGCTCGGGGTGCTCGGTGCTCAGTACTCAGGGTGCTGAGTGCTCAGTACTCAGGGTGCTGGGTGCTCAGTGCTCGGGGTGCTGGGTGCTCAGTACTCAGGGTGCTGGGTGCTCAGTGCTCAGTGTGCTGGGTGCTCAGTGCTCGGGGTACTGGGTGCTCAGTACTCAGGGTGCTGGGTGCTCAGTACTCAGGGTGCTGGGTGCTCAGTGCTCGGGGTGCTGGGTGCTCAGTGCTCAGGGTGCTGGGTGCTCAGGACTCAGGGTGCTGGGTGCTCAGTGCTCGGGGTGCTCGGTGCTCAGTACTCAAGGTGCTGGCTGCTCAGTGCTCACGGTGCTGGGTGCTCAGTCCTCGGGGTGCTCCGTGCTCAGTGCTCAGGGTGCTGGGTGCTCAGTACTCAGGGTGCTCGGTGTTCATTACTAAGGGTGCTCAGTGCTCAGTACTCAGGGTGCTCAGTGCTCAGTGCTCGGGGTGCTGGGTGCTCAGTACTCAGGGTGCTGGGTGCTCAGTACTCAGGGTGCTGGGTGCTCAGTGCTAGGGGTGCTCGGTGCTCAGTACGTTGGGTGCTCAGTACTCAGGGTGCTGGGTGCTCAGTGCTCAGGGTGCTGGGTGCTCAGTGCTCAGGGTGCTGGGTGCTCAGTGCTTGGGGTGCTGGGTGCTCAGTGCTCAGGGTGCTGGGTGCTCAGTGCTTGGGGTGCTGGGTGCTCAGTACTCAGGGTGCTGGGTGCTCAGTGCTCAGGGTGCTGGGTGCTCAGTGCTCAGGGTGCTGGGTGCTCAGTGCTTGGGGTGCTGTGTGCTCAGTGCTCAGGGTGCTGGGTACTCAGTGCTCAGGGTTCTCGGTGCTCAGTACTCAGGGTGCTGGGTGCTCAGTGCTCAGGTTGCTGGGTGCTAAGTACTCAGGGTGCTGGGTGCTCCATACTCAGGGTGCTGGGTGCTCAGTGCTCAGGGTGCTGGGTGCTCAGTACTCAGGGTGCTGGGTGCTCAGTGCTCAGGGTGGTGGGTACTCAGTACTCAGGGTGCTCAGTACTCAGGGTGCTGGGTGCTCAGTACTCAGGGTGCTCAGTACTCAGGGTGCTGGGTGCTCAGTGCTCGGGTTGCTGGGTGCTCAGTGCTCGGGGTGCTGGGTGCTCAGTACACAGGGTGCTCAGTACTCAGGGTGCTGGGTGCTCAGTGCTCGGGTTGCTGGGTGCTCAGTGCTCAGGGTGATCGGTGCTCAGTACTCAGGATGCTGGGTGCTCAGTACTCAGGGTGCTGGGTGCTCAGTACTCCGGATGCTCGGTGCTCAGTACTCAGGGTGCTGGGTGCTCAGTACTCAGGGTGCTGGGTGCTCAGGACTCAGGGTGCTGGGTGCTCAGTGCTCGGGGTGCTCGGTGCTCAGTACTCAAGGTCCTGGCTGCTCAGTGCTCACGGTTCTTCGTGCTCAGTCCTCGGGGTGCTCCGTGCTCAGTGCTCAGGGTGTTGGGTGCTCAGTACTCAGGGTGCTCGGTGCTCAGTACTAAGGGGGCTCAGTGCTCAGTACTCAGGGTGCTCAGTGCTCAGTGCTCGGGGTGCTGGGTGCTCAGTGCTCGGGGTGCTGGGTGCTCAGTACTCAGGGTGCTGGGTGCTCAGTACTCAGGGTGCTGGGTGCTCAGTGCTAGGGGTGCTCGGTGCTCAGTACGTTGGGTGCTCAGTACTCAGGGTGCTGGGTGCTCAGTGCTCAGGGTGCTGGGTGCTCAGTGCTCACGGTGCTGGGTGCTCAGTGCTCAGGATGCTGGGTGCTCAGTGCTTGGGGTGCTGGGTGCTTAGTGCTCAGGGTGCTGGGTTCTCAGTGCTCAGGGTGCTGGGTGCTCAGTACTCGGGGTGCTCGGTGCTCAGTACTCAGGGTGCTGGGTGCTCAGTACTCAGGGTCCTGGGTGCTCAGTACTCAGGGTGCTCAGTGCTAAGTACTCAGGGTGCTGGGTGCTCAGTACTCAGGGTGCTGGGTGCTCAGTGCTCAGGGTGCTTTGTGCTCAGTACTCAGGGTGTTGGGTGCTCAGTGCTCAGGGTGCTGGGTGCTCAGTACTCAGGGTGCTGGGTGCTCAGTGCTCAGGGTGCTCAGTACTCGGGGTGCTGGGTGCTCAGTGCTCGGGGTGCTGGGTGCTCAGTACTCAGGGTGCTCAGTACTCAGGGTGCTGGCTGCTCAGTGCTCAGGGTGCTGGGTGCCCAGTGCTCAGGGTGATCGTTGCTCAGTACTCAGGATGCTGGGTGCTCAGTACTCAGGGTGCTGGGTGCTCAGTACTCAGGGTGCTGGGTGCTCAGTCCTCAGGGTGCTCAGTGCTCAGGGTGCTGTGTGCTCAGTGCTCGGGGTGCTCGGTGCTCAGTAATCAGGGTGCTGAGTGCTCAGTACTCAGGGTGCTGGGTGCTCAGTGCTCGGGGTGCTGGGTGTTCAGTACTCAGGGTGCTGGGTGCTCAGTGCTCAGGGTGCTGGGTGCTCAGTGCTCTTGGTACTGGGTGCTCAGTACTCAGGGTCCTGGGTGCTCAGTACTCAGGGTGCTGGGTGCTCAGTGCTCGGGGTGCTGGGTGCGCAGTGCTCGGGGTGCTGGGTGCACAGTACTCAGGGTGCTCAGTACTCAGGGTGCTGGGTGCTCAGTGCTCGGGTTGCTGGGTGCTCAGTGCTCAGGGTGATCGGTGCTCAGTACTCAGGATACTGGGTGCTCAGTACTCAGGGTGCTGGGTGCTCAGTCCTCAGGGTGCTCAGTGCTCAGGGTGCTGGGTGCTCAGTGCTCGGGGTGCAGGGTGCTCAGTACTCCGGATGCTCGGTGCTCAGTACTCAGCGTGCTGGGTGCTCAGTACTCAGGGTGCTGGGTGCTCAGTACTCAGGGTGCTCGGTGCTCAGTACTCAGGGTGCTGGGTGCTCAGTGCTCAGTGTGCTGGGTGCTAAGAACTCAGGGTGCTGGGTGCTCAGGACTCAGGGTGCTGGGTGCTCAGTGCTCAGGGTGCTGGGTGCTCAGTACTCAGGGTGCTGGGTGCTCAGTGCTCAGGGTGCTGGGTGCTCAGTACTCAGGGTGCTCAGTACTCATGGTGCTTTGGTTCTCAGTACTCAGGGTGCAGGGTGCTCAGTGCTCGGGGTGCTGGGTGCTCAGTACTCAGGGTGCTCAGTACTCAGGGTGCTGGGTGCTCAGTGCTTGGGGTGCTGGGTGCTCAGTGCTCAGGGTGCTGGGTTCTCAGTGCTCAGGGTGCTGGGTACTCAGTACTCGGGGTGCTCGGTGCTCAGTACTCAGGGTGCTGAGTGCTCAGTACTCAGGGTGCTGGGTGCTCAGTAGTCAGGGTGCTGGGTGCTCAGTGCTCGGGGTGCTCGGTGCTCAGTACGTTGGGTGCTCAGTACTCAGGGTGCTGGGTGCTCAGTGCTCAGGGTGCTGGGTGCTCAGTACTCAGGGTGCTCAGTACTCAGGGTGCTGGGTGCTCAGTACTCAGGGTGCTCAGTACTCGGGGTGCTGGGTGCTCAGTGCTCGGGGTGCTGGGTGCTCAGTACTCAGGGTGCTCAGTACGCAGGGTGCTGGGTGCTCAGTGCTCGGGGTGCTGGGTGCTCAGTGCTCAGGGTGCTGGGTGCTCAGTACTCAGGGTGCTGGGTGCTCAGTACTCAGGGTGCTGTGTGCTCAGTGCTCAGGGTGCTGGGTGCTCAGTACTCAGGGTGCTGGGTGCTCAGTGCTCAGGGTGCTGGGTGCTCAGTGCTCAGGGTGCTGAGTGCTCAGTGCTCAGGGTGCTGGGTGCTCAGTGCTTGGGGTGCTGGGTGCTCAGTGCTCAGGGTGCTGGGTTCTCAGTGCTCAGGGTGGTGGGTGCTCAGTACTCAGGGTGCTCGGTGCTCAGTACTCAGGGTGCTGGGTGCTCAGTACTCAGGGTGCTGGGTGCTCAGTACTCAGGGTGCTCGGTGCTAAGTACTCAGGGTGCTGGGTGCTCAGTACTCAGGGTGCTGGGTGCTCAGTGCTCAGGGTGCTGGGTGCTCAGTACTCAGGGTGCTGGGTGCTCAGTGCTAAGTGCTCAGGGTGCTCAGTACTCGGGGTGCTGGGAGCTCAGTGCTCAGGGTGCTGGGTGCTCAATACTCAGGGTGCTCAGTACTCAGGGTGCTGGGTGCTCAGTGCTCAGGGTGCTGGGTGCTCAGTACTCAGGGTGCTGGGTGCTCAGTGCTCAGGGTGCTGGGTGCTCAGTACTCAGGGTGCTGGGTGCTCAGTGCTCAGGGTGCTCAGTACTCGGGGTGCTGGGTGCTCAGGGCTCGGGGTGCTGGGTTCTCAGTACTCAGGGTGCTCAGTACTCAGGGTGCTGGCTGCTCAGTGCTCAGGGTGCTGGGTGCTCAGTGCTCAGGGTGATCGTTGCTCAGTACTCAGGATGCTGGGTGCTCAGTACTCAGGGTGCTGGGTGCTCAGTACTCAGGGTGCTGGGTGCTCAGTCCTCAGGGTGCTCAGTGCTCAGGGTGATGGGTGCTCAGTGCTCGGGGTGCTCGGTGCTCAGTACTCAGGGTGCTGAGTGCTCAGTACTCAGGGTGCTGGGTGCTCAGTGCTCGGGGTGCTGGGTGTTCAGTACTCAGGGTGCTGGGTGCTCAGTGCTCAGGGTGCTGGGTGCTCAGTGCTCGGGGTACTGGGTGCTCAGTACTCAGGGTGCTGGGTGCTCAGTACTCAGGGTGCTGGGTGTTCAGTGCTCGGGGTGCTGGGTGCGCAGTGCTCAGGGTGCTGGGTGCTCAGGACTCAGGGTGCTGGGTGCTCAGTGCTCGGGGTGCTCGGTGCTCTGTACTCAAGGTAATGGCTGCTCAGTGCTCACGGTGCTGGGTGCTCAGTCCTCGGGATGCTCCGTGCTCAGTGCTCAGGGTGCTGGGTGCTCAGTACTCAGGGTGCTCGGTGCTCAGTACTAAGGGTGCTCAGTGCTCAGTATTCAGGGTGCTCAGTGCTCAGTGCTCGGTGTGCTGGGTGCTCAGTGCTCCGGGTGCTGGGTGCTCAGTACTCAGGGTGCTGGGTGCTCAGTGCTAGGGGTGCTCGGTGCTCAGTACGTTGGGTGCTCAGTACTCAGGGTGCTGGGTGCTCAGTGCTCAGGGTGCTGGGTGCTCAGTACTAAGGGTGCTGGGTGCTCAGTGCTCGGGGTGCTCGGTGCTCAGTACTCAGGGTGCTGGGTGCTCAGTACTCAGGTTGCTGGGTGCTCAGTGCTCAGGGTTATCGGTGCTCAGTCCTCAGGGTGCTCAGTACTCAGGGTGCTGGGTGCTCAGTGCTCGGGGTGATGCGTGCTCAGTGCTGAGGGTGCTGGGTGCTCTGTCATCGGGGTGCTGGGTGCTCAGTACTCAGGGTGCTCAGTGCTCGGGGAGCTCGGTGCTCAGTACTCAGGGTGCTGGGTGCTCAGTACTCAGTGCTCGGGGTCCTGGGTGCTCCGTGCTTGGGGTGCTGGGTGCTCAGAGCTCTGGGTGCTTAGTGCTCAGTACTCAGGGTGCTGGGTGCTCAGTACTCAGGGTGCTCAGTGCACGGGGTGCTGGGTGCTCAGTACTCAGGGTGCTGGGTGCTCAGTACTCAGGGTGCTGGGTGCTAATTCTCGGGGTGCTGGGTGCTCAGTGCTCGGGGTGCTGTTTGCTCAGTACTCGGGGTGCTGGGTGCTCAGTGCTCAGCGTGCTGGGTGCTCAGTACTCAGGGTGCTCTGTTCTCAGTACTCAGGCTGCTGGGTGCTCATGCTCGGGGAGGTGGGTGCTCAATTCTCGGGGTGCTGGGTGCTCAGTGCTTGGGGTGCTGGGTGCTCAGTACTCAGGGTGCTGGGTGCTCAGTACTCAGGGTGCTGGGTGCTCAGTGCTCCGGGTGCTCGGTGCTCAGTACTCAGGGTGCTGGGTGCTCAGTCCTCGGGGTGCTGGGTGCTCAGTGATCAGGGTGCTGGGTGCTCAGTGCTCGGGGTGCTGGGTGCTCAGTGCTCAGGATGCTGGCTGCTCAGTGCTCAGGGTGCTGGGTGCTCAGTACTCAGGGTGCTCGGTGCTCAGTACTCAGGGTGCTCAGCGCTCAGTACTCAGCGTGCTGGGTGCTCAGTGCTCAGGGTCCTTGGTGCTCAGTACTCAGGGTGCTCCGTGCTCAGTATTCAGCGTGCTTTGTGCTCAGTGCTCAGGGTGCTGGGTGCTCATTACTCAGGGTGCTGGGTGCTCAGTACTCGGGGTGCTCGATGCTCAGTACTCTTGGTGCTGGGTGCTCAGTACTCAGGGTGCTGGGTGCTCAGTCCTCGGGGTGCTCGGTGCTCAGTACTCAGGGTGCTGGGTGCTCAGTGCTCAGGGTGCTGGGTGCTCAGTACTCAGGGTTCTCAGTGCTCAGGGTGCTGTGTGCTCAGTGCTCGGGGTGCAGGGTGCTCAGTACTCCGGATGCTCGGTGCTCAGTACTCAGGGTGCTGGGTGCTCAGTACTCAGGGTGCTGGGTGCTCAGTACTCAGGGTGCTCGGTGCTCAGTACTCAGGGTTCTGGGTGCTCAGTGCTCAGTGTGCTGGGTGCTAAGTACTCAGGGTGCTGGGTGCTCAGTACTCAGGGTGCTGGGTGCTCAGTGCTCAGGGTCCTGGTTGCTCAGTACTCAGGGTGCTGGGTGCTCAGTGCTCAGGGTGCTGGGTGCTCAGTGCTCAGGGTGCTGAGTGCTCAGTGCTCAGGGTGCTGGGTGCTCAGTGCTTGGGGTGCTGGGTGCTCAGTGCTCAGGGTGCTGGGTTCTCAGTGCTCAGGGTGCTGGGTGCTCAGTACTCGGGGTGCTCGGTGCTCAGTACTCAGGGTGCTGGGTGCTCAGTACTCAGGGTGCTGGGTGCTCAGTACTCAGGGTGCTCGGTGCTAAGTACTCAGGGTGCTGGGTGCTCAGTACTCAGGGTGCTGGGTGCTCAGTGCTCAGGGTGCTGGGTGCTCAGTACTCAGGGTGCTGGGTGCTCTGTGCTCAGTGTGCTGGGTGCTCAGTACTCAGGGTGCTGGGTGCTCAGTGCTCAGGGTGCTCAGTACTCGGGGTGCTGGGCGCTCAGTGCTCGGGGTGCTGGGTGCTCAATACTCAGGGTGCTCAGTACTCAGGCTGCTGGGTGCTCAGTGCTCGGGGTGCTGGGTGCTCAGTGCTCAGGGTGATCGGTGCTCAGTACTCAGTATGCTGGGTGCTCAGTACTCAGGGTGCTGGGTGCTCAGTACTCAGGGTGCTGGGTGCTCAGTCCTCAGTGTGCTCAGTGCTCAGGGTGCTGGGTGCTCAGTGCTTGGGGTGCTCGGTTCTCAGTAATCAGGCTGCTGAGTGCTCAGTACTCAGGGTGCTGGGTGCTCAGTGCTAGGGGTGCTGGGTGCTCAGTACTCAGGGTGCTGGGTTCTCAGTGCTCAGGGTGCTGGGTGCTCAGTGCTCGGGGTACTGGGTGCTCAGTACTCATGGTGCTGGGTGCTCAGTACTCAGGGTGCTGGGTGCTCAGTGCTCGGGGTGCTCGGTGCTCAGTACTCAAGGTGCTGGCTGCTCAGTGCTCGGGGTGCTCGGTGCTCAGTACTAAGGGTGCTCAGTGCTCAGTACTCAGGGTGCTCAGTGCTCAGTGCTCGGGGTGCTGGGTGCTCAGTGCTCGTTGTGCTGGGTGCTCAGTACTCAGGGTGCTGGGTGCTCACTACTCAGTGTGCTGGGTGCTCAGTGCTAGGGGTGCTCGGTGCTCAGTACGTTGGGTGCTCAGTACTCAGGGTGCTGGGTGCTCAGTGCTCAGGGTGCTGGGTGCTCAGTGCTAAGGGTGCTGGGTGCTCAGTGCTCAGGGTGCTGGGTGCTCAGTACTCAGGGTGCTGGGTGCTCAGTGCTCGGGGTGCTCGGTGCTCAGTACTCAGGGTGCTGGGTGCTCAGTACTCAGGGTGCTGGGTGCTCCGTGCTCAGGGTTATCGGTGCTCACTCCTCAGGGTGCTCAGTACTCAGGGTGCTGGGTGCTCAGTGCTCGGGGTGCTGCGTGCTCAGTGCTGAGGGTGCTGGGTGCTCTGTCATCGGGGTGCTGTTTGCTCAGTACTCTGGGTGCTCAGTGCTCGGGGAGCTCGGTGCTCAGTACTCAGGGTGCTCAGTGCACGAGGTGCTGGGTGCTCAGTACTCAGGGTGCTGGGTGCTCAGTACTCAGGGTGCTGGGTGCTAATTCTCGGGGTGCTTTGTGCTCAGTGCTCAGCGTGCTGGGTGCTCAGTACTCTGGGTGCTCTGTTCTCAGTACTCAGGCTGCTGGGTGCTCATTCTCGGGGTGCTGGGTGCTCAGTGCTCGGGGTGCTGGTTGCTCAGTGCTCGGGGTGCTGGGTGCTCAGTACTCAGGGTGCTGGGTGCTCAGTACTCAGGGTGCTGGGTGCTCAGTTCTCGGGGTGCTCGGTGCTCAGTACTCAGGGTGCTGGGTGCTCAGTACTCGGGGTGCTGGGTGCTCAGTGCTCAGGGTGCTGGGTGCTCAGTGCTCGGGGTGCTGGGTGCTCAGTGCTCAGGATGCTGGCTGCTCAGTGCTCAGGGTGCTGGGTGCTCAGTACTCAGGGTGCTCGGTGCTCAGTACTCAGGGTGCTCAGCGCTCAGTACTCAGCGTGCTGGGTGCTCAGTGCTCAGGGTCCTTGGTGCTCAGTACTCAGGGTGCTCCGTGCTCAGTATTCAGCGTGCTTTGTGCTCAGTGCTCAGGGTGCTGGGTGCTCATTACTCAGGGTGCTGGGTGCTCAGTACTCGGGGTGCTCGGTGCTCAGTACTCTTGGTGCTGGGTGCTCAGTACTCAGGGTGCTGTGTGCTCAGTGCTCGGGGTGCTCGGTGCTCAGTGCTCAGGATGCTCGGTGCTCAGTACTCTTGGTGCTGGGTGCTCAGTACTCAGGGTGCTGGGTGCTCAGTCCTCGGGGTGCTCGGTGCTCAGTACTCAGGGTGCTGGGTGCTCAGTGCTCAGGGTGCTGGGTGCTCAGTACTCAGGGTGCTCAGTGCTCAGGGTGCTGGGTGCTCAGTGCTCGGGGTGCTCGGTGCTCAGTACTCAGGGTTCTGGGTGCTCAGTGCTCAGTGTGCTGGGTGCTAAGTACTCAGGGTGCTGGGTGCTCAGTACTCAGGGTGCTGGGTGCTCAGTGCTCAGGGTGCTGGGTGCTCAGTGCTCAGGGTGCTGGGTGCTCAGTACTCAGGGTGCTCAGTACTCAGGGTGCTGGGTGCTCAGTACTAAGGGTGCTCAGTACTCGGGGTGCTGGGTGCTCAGTGCTCGGGGTGCTGGGTGCTCAGTACTCAGGGTGCTCAGTACTCAGGGTGCTGGGTGCTCAGTGCTCGGGGTGCTGGGTGCTCAGTGCTCGGGGTACTGGGTGCTCAGTACTCAGGGTGCTCGGTGCTCAGTACTCAGGGTGCTGGGTGCTCAGTACTCAGGGTGCTCGGTGCTCAGTACTCAGGGTTCTGGGTGCTCAGTGCTCAGTGTGCTGGGTGCTAAGTACTCAGGGTGCTGGGTGCTCAGTACTCAGGGTGCTGGGTGCTCAGTGCTCAGGGTCCTGGTTGCTCAGTACTCAGGGTGCTGGGTGCTCAGTGCTCAGGGTGCTGGGTGCTCAGTGCTCAGGGTGCTGGGTGCTCAGTACTCAGGGTGCTCAGTACTCAGGGTGCTGGGTGCTCAGTACTAAGGGTGCTCAGTACTCGGGGTGCTGGGTGCTCAGTGCTCGGGGTGCTGGGTGCTCAGTACTCAGGGTGCTCAGTACTCAGGGTGCTGGGTGCTCAGTGCTCGGGGTGCTGGGTGCTCAGTGCTCGGGGTACTGGGTGCTCAGTACTCAGGGTGCTGGGTGCTCAGTGCTCAGGGTGCTGGGTGCTCAGGACTCAGGGTGCTGGGTGCTCAGTGCTCGGGGTGCTCGGTGCTCAGTACTCAAGGTGCTGGCTGCTCAGTGCTCACGGTGCTGGGTGCTCAGTCCTCGGGGTGCTCCGTGCTCAGTGCTCAGGGTGCTGGGTGCTCAGTACTCAGGGTGCTCGGTGCTCATTACTAAGGGTGCTCAGTGCTCAGTACTCAGGGTGCTCAGTGCTCAGTGCTCGGGGTGCTGGGTGCTCAGTGCTCGGGGTGCTGGGTGCTCAGTACTCAGGGTGCTGGGTGCTCAGTACTCAGGGTGCTGGGTGCTCAGTGCTAGGGGTGCTCGGTGCTCAGTACGTTGGGTGCTCAGTACTCAGGGTGCTGGGTGCTCAGTGCTCAGGGTGCTGGGTGCTCAGTGCTCAGGGTGCTGGGTGCTCAGTGCTCAGGGTGCTGGGTGCTCAGTGCTTGGGGTGCTGGGTGCTCAGTGCTCAGGGTGCTGGGTGCTCAGTGCTTGGGGTGCTGGGTGCTCAGTACTCAGGGTGCTGGGTGCTCAGTGCTCAGGGTGCTGGGTGCTCAGTGCTCAGGGTGCTGGGTGCTCAGTGCTCAGGGTGCTGGGTGCTCAGTGCTTGGGGTGCTGTGTGCTCAGTACTCAGGGTGCTGGGTACTCAGTGCTCAGGGTGCTCGGTGCTCAGTACTCAGGGTGCTGGGTGCTCAGTGCTCAGGTTGCTGGGTGCTAAGTACTCAGGGTGCTGGGTGCTCCGTACTCAGGGTGCTGGGTGCTCAGTGCTCAGGGTGCTGGGTGCTCAGTACTCAGGGTGCTGGGTGCTCAGTGCTCAGTGTGGTGGGTGCTCAGTACTCAGGGTGCTCAGTTCTCAGGGTGCTGGGTGCTCAGTACTCAGGGTGCTCAGTACTCAGGGTGCTGGGTGCTCAGTGCTCGGGTTGCTGGGTGCTCAGTGCTCAGGGTGATCGGTGCTCAGTACTCAGGATGCTGGGTGCTCAGTACTCAGGGTGCTGGGTGCTCATTCCTCAGGGTGCTCAGTGCTCAGGGTGCTGGGTGCTCAGTGCTCGGGGTGCAGGGTGCTCAGTACTCCGGATGCTCGGTGCTCAGTACTCAGGGTGCTGGGTGCTCAGTACTCAGGGTGCTGGGTGCTCAGGCCTCAGGGTGCTGGGTGCTCAGTGCTCGGGGTGCTCGGTGCTCAGTACTCAAGGTCCTGGCTGCTCAGTGCTCACACTTCTGGGTGCTCAGTCCTCGGGGTGCTCCGTGCTCAGTGCTCAGGGTGTTGGGTGCTCAGTACTCAGGGTGCTCGGTGCTCAGTACTAAGGGTGCTCAGTGCTCAGTACTCAGGGTGCTCAGTGCTCAGTGCTCGGGGTGCTGGGTGCTCAGTGCTCGGGGTGCTGGGTGCTCAGTACTCAGGGTGCTGTGTGCTCAGTACTCAGGGTGCTGGGTGCTCAGTGCTAGGGGTGCTCGGTGCTCAGTACGTTGGGTGCTCAGTACTCAGGGTGCTGGGTGCTCAGTGCTCAGGGTGCTGGGTGCTCAGTGCTCAGGGTGCTGGGTGCTCAGTGCTCAGGGTGCTGGGTGCTCAGTGCTTGGGGTGCTGGGTGCTTAGTGCTCAGGGTGCTGGGTTCTCAGTGCTCAGGGTGCTGGGTGCTCAGTACTCGGGGTGCTCAGTGCTCAGTACTCAGGGTGCTGGGTGCTCAGTACTCAGGGTCCTGGGTGCTCAGTACTCAGGGTGCTCAGTGCTAAGTACTCAGGGTGCTGGGTGCTCAGTACTCAGGGTGCTGGGTGCTCAGTGCACAGGGTGCTGGGTGCTCAGTACTCAGGGTGCTGGGTGCTCAGTGCTCAGGGTGCTGGGTGCTCAGTACTCAGGGTGCTGGGTGCTCAGTGCTCAGGGTGCTCAGTACTCGGGGTGCTGGGTGCTCAGTGCTCGGGGTGCTGGGTTCTCAGTACTCAGGGTGCTCAGTACTCAGGGTGCTGGCTGCTCAGTGCTCAGGGTGCTGGGTGCTCAGTGCTCAGGGTGATCGTTGCTCAGTACTCAGGATGCTGGGTGCTCAGTACTCAGGGTGCTGGGTGCTCAGTACTCAGGGTGCTGGGTGCTCAGTCCTCAGGGTGCTCAGTGCTCAGGGTGCTGGGTGCTCAGTGCTCGGGGTGCTCGGTGCCCAGTACTCAGGGTGCTGAGTGCTCAGTACTCAGGGTGCTGGGTGCTCAGTGCTCGGGGTGCTGGGTGTTCAGTACTCAGGGTGCTGGGTGCTCAGTGCTCAGGGTGCTGGGTGCTCAGTGCTCGGGGTACTGGGTGCTCAGTACTCAGGGTGCTGGGTGCTCAGTACTCAGGGTGCTGGGTGCTCAGTGCTCGGGGTGCTGGGTGCGCAGTGCTCAGGGTGCTGGGTGCTCAGGACTCAGGGTGCTGGGTGCTCAGTGCTCGGGGTGCTCGGTGCTCTGTACTCAAGGTGCTGGCTGCTCAGTGCTCACGGTGCTGGGTGCTCAGTCCTCGGGATGCTCCGTGCTCAGTGCTCAGGGTGCTGGGTGCTCAGTACTCAGGGTGCTCGGTGCTCAGTACTAAGGGTGCTCAGTGCTCAGTATTCAGGGTGCTCAGTGCTCAGTGCTCGGTGTGCTGGGTGCTCAGTGCTCCGGCTGCTGGGTGCTCAGTACTCAGGGTGCTGGGTGCTCAGTGCTAGGGGTGCTCGGTGCTCAGTACGTTGGGTGCTCAGTACTCAGGGTGCTGGGTGCTCAGTGCTCAGGGTGCTGGGTGCTCAGTACTCAGGGTGCTGGGTGCTCAGTGCTCGGGGTGCTCGGTGCTCAGTACTCAGGGTGCTGGGTGCTCAGTACTCAGGTTGCTGGGTGCTCAGTGCTCAGGGTTATCGGTGCTCAGTCCTCAGGGTGCTCAGTACTCAGGGTGCTGGGTGCTCAGTGCTCGGGGTGCTGCGTGCTCAGTGCTGAGGGTGCTGGGTGCTCTGTCATCGGGGTGCTGGGTGCTCAGTACTCAGGGTGCTCAGTGCTCGGGGAGCTCGGTGCTCAGTACTCAGGGTGCTGGGAGCTCAGTACTCAGTGCTCGGGGTCCTGGGTGCTCCGTGCTTGGGGTGCTGGGTGCTCAGCGCTCTGGGTGCTTAGTGCTCAGTACTCAGGGTGCTGGGTGCTCAGTACTCAGGGTGCTCAGTGCACGGGGTGCTGGGTGCTCAGTACTCAGGGTGCTGGGTGCTCAGTACTCAGGGTGCTGGGTGCTAATTCTCGGGGTGCTGGGTGCTCAGTGCTCGGGGTGCTGTTTGCTCAGTACTCGGGGTGCTGGGTGCTCAGTGCTCAGCGTGCTGGGTGCTCAGTACTCAGGGTGCTCTGTTCTCAGTACTCAGGCTGCTGGGTGCTCATGCTCGGGGAGCTGGGTGCTCAATGCTCGGGGTGCTGGGTGCTCAGTGCTTGGGGTGCTGGGTGCTCAGTACTCAGGGTGCTGGGTGCTCAGTACTCAGGGTGCTGGGTGCTCAGTGCTCCGGGTGCTCGGTGCTCAGTACTCAGGGTGCTGGGTGCTCAGTCCTCGGGGTGCTGGGTGCTCAGTGCTCAGGGTGCTTGGTGCTCAGTGCTCGGGGTGCTGGGTGCTCAGTGCTCAGGATGCTGGCTGCTCAGTGCTCAGGGTGCTGGGTGCTCAGTACTCAGGGTGCTCGGTGCTCAGTACTCAGGGTGCTCAGCGCTCAGTACTCAGCGTGCTGGGTGCTCAGTGCTCAGGGTCCTTGGTGCTCAGTACTCAGGGTGCTCCGTGCTCAGTATTCAGCGTGCTTTGTGCTCAGTGCTCAGGGTGCTGGGTGCTCATTACTCAGGGTGCTGGGTGCTCAGTACGCGGGGTGCTCGATGCTCAGTACTCTTGGTGCTGGGTGCTCAGTACTCAGGGTGCTGGGTGCTCAGTGCTCGGGGTGCTCGGTGCTCAGTGCTCAGAATGCTCGGTGCTCAGTACTCTTGGTGTTGGGTGCTCAGTACTCAGGGTGCTGGGTGCTCAGTCCTCGGGGTGCTCGGTGCTCAGTACTCAGGGTGCTGGGTGCTCAGTGCTCAGGGTGCTGGGTGCTCAGTACTCAGGGTGCTCAGTGCTCAGGGTGCTGGGTGCTCAGTGCTCGGGGTGCAGGGTGCTCAGTACTCCGGATGCTAGGTGCTCAGTACTCAGGGTGCTGGGTGCTCAGTACTCAGGGTGCTCTGTGCTCAGTACTCAGGGTGCTCGGTGCTCAGTACTCAGGGTTCTGGGTGCTCAGTGCTCAGTGTGCTGGGTGCAAAGTACTCAGGGTGCTGGGTGCTCAGTACTCAGGGTGCTGGGTGCTCAGTGCTCAGGGTCCTGGTTGCTCAGTACTCAGGGTGCTGGGTGCTCAGTGCTCAGGGTGCTGGGTGCTCAGTGCTCAGGGTGCTGAGTGCTCAGTGCTCAGGGTGCTGGGTGCTCAGTGCTTGGGGTGCTGGGTGCTCAGTGCTCAGGGTGCTGGGTTCTCAGTGCTCAGGGTGCTGGGTGCTCAGTACTCGGGGTGCTCGGTGCTCAGTACTCAGGGTGCTG
The DNA here is from genome assembly GCF_018167655.1 of Microtus oregoni. Taxonomy (NCBI): domain Eukaryota; kingdom Metazoa; phylum Chordata; class Mammalia; order Rodentia; family Cricetidae; genus Microtus; species Microtus oregoni. The sequence goes on from NW_024543267.1 coordinate 487,968, forward strand.
GGTGCTCAGTACTCAGGGTGCTGGGTGCTCAGTACTCAGGGTGCTCGGTGCTAAGTACTCAGGGTGCTGGGTGCTCAGTACTCAGGGTGCTGGGTGCTCAGTGCTCAGGGTGCTGGGTGCTCAGTACTCAGGGTGCTGGGTGCTCAGTGCTCAGTGTGCTGGGTGCTCAGTACTCAGGGTGCTGGGTGCTCAGTGCTCAGGGTGCTCAGTACTCGGGGTGCTGGGCGCTCAGTGCTCGGGGTGCTGGGTGCTCAATACTCAGGGTGCTCAGTACTCAGGGTGCTGGGTGCTCAGTGCTCGGGGTGCTGGGTGCTCAGTGCTCAGGGTGATCGGTGCTCAGTACTCAGTATGCTGGGTGCTCAGTACTCAGGGTGCTGGGTGCTCAGTACTCAGGGTGCTGGGTGCTCAGTCCTCAGTGTGCTCAGTGCTCAGGGTGCTGGGTGCTCAGTGCTCGGGGTGCTCGGTTCTCAGTACTCAGGCTGCTGAGTGCTCAGTACTCAGGGTGCTGGGTGCTCAGTGCTCGGGGTGCTGGGTGCTCAGTACTCAGGGTGCTGGGTTCTCAGTGCTCAGGGTGCTGGGTGCTCAGTGCTCGGGGTACTGGGTGCTCAGTACTCAGGGTGCTGGGTGCTCAGTACTCAGGGTGCTGGGTGCTCAGTGCTCGGGGTGCTCGGTGCTCAGTACTCAAGGTGCAGGCTGCTCAGTGCTCGGGGTGCTCCGTGCTCAGTACTAAGGGTGCTCAGTGCTCAGTACTCAGGGTGCTCAGTGCTCAGTGCTCGGGGTGCTGGGTGCTCAGTGCTCGGTGTGCTGGGTGCTCAGTACTAAGGGTGCTGGGTGCTCACTACTCAGGGTGCTGGGTGCTCAGTGCTAGGGGTGCTCGGTGCTCAGTACGTTGGGTGCTCAGTACTCAGGGTGCTGGGTGCTCAGTGCTCAGGGTGCTGGGTGCTCAGTGCTAAGGGTGCTGGGTGCTCAGTGCTCAGGGTGCTGGGTGCTCAGTACTCAGGGTGCTGGGTGCTCAGTGCTCGGGGTGCTTGGTGCTCAGTACTCAGGGTGCTGGGTGCTCAGTACTCAGGGTGCTGGGTGCTCAGTGCTCAGGGTTATCGGTGCTCACTCCTCAGGGTGCTCAGTACTCAGGGTGCTGGGTGCTCAGTGCTCAGGGTGCTGCGTGCTCAGTGCTGAGGGTGTTGGGTGCTCTGTCATCGGGGTGCTGTTTGCTCAGTACTCAGGGTGCTCAGTGCTCGGGGAGCTCGGTGCTCAGTACTCAGGGTGCTGGGTGCTCAGTACTCAGTGCTCAGGGTCCTGGGTGCTCCGTGCTTGGTTTCCTGGGTGCTCAGCGCTCTGGGTGCTTAGCGCTCAGTACTCAGGGTGCTGGGTGCTCAGTACTCAGGGTGCTCAGTGCACGAGGTGCTGGGTGCTCAGTGCTCAGGGTGCTGGGTGCTCAGTACTCAGGGTGCTCAGTGCTCACGGTGCTGGGTGCTCAGTGCTCGGGGTGCAGGGTGCTCAGTACTCCGGATGCTCGGTGCTCAGTACTCAGGGTGCTGGGTGCTCAGTACTCAGGGTGCTGGGTGCTCAGTACTGAGGGTGCTCGGTGCTCAGTACTCAGGGTTCTGGGTGCTCAGTGCTCAGTGTGCTGGGTGCTAAGTACTCAGGGTGCTGGGTGCTCAGTACTCAGGGTGCTGGGTGCTCAGTGCTCAGGGTCCTGGTTGCTCAGTACTCAGGGTGCTGGGTGCTCAGTGCTCAGGGTGCTGGGTGCTCAGTGCTCAGGGTGCTGAGTGCTCAGTGCTCAGGGTGCTGGGTGCTCAGTGCTTGGGGTGCTGGGTGCTCAGTGCTCAGGGTGCTGGGTTCTCAGTGCTCAGGGTGCTGGGTGCTCAGTACTCGGGGTGCTCGGTGCTCAGTACTCAGGGTGCTGTGTGCTCAGTACTCAGGGTGCTGGGTGCTCAGTACTCAGGGTGCTCGGTGCTAAGTACTCAGGGTGCTGGTTGCTCAGTACTCAGGGTGCTGGGTGCTCAGTGCTCAGGGTGCTGGGTGCTCAGTACTCAGGGTGCTGGGTGCTCAGTGCTCAGTGTGCTGGGTGCTCAGTACTCAGGGTGCTGGGTGCTCAGTGCTCAGGGTGCTCAGTACTCGGGGTGCTGGGCGCTCAGTGCTCGGGGTGCTGGGTGCTCAATACTCAGGGTGCTCAGTACTCAGGGTGCTGGGTGCTCAGTGCTCGGGGTGCTGGGTGCTCAGTGCTCAGGGTGATCGGTGCTCAGTACTCAGTATGCTGGGTGCTCAGTACTCAGGGTGCTGGGTGCTCAGTACTCAGGGTGCTGGGTGCTCAGTCCTCAGTGTGCTCAGTGCTCAGGCTGCTGGGTGCTCAGTGCTCGGGGTGCTCGGTTCTCAGTACTCAGGCTGCTGAGTGCTCAGTACTCAGGGTGCTGGGTGCTCAGTGCTCGGGGTGCTGGGTGCTCAGTACTCAGGGTGCTGGGTTCTCAGTGCTCAGGGTGCTGGGTGCTCAGTGCTCGGGGTACTGGGTGCTCAGTACTCAGGGTGCTGGGTGCTCAGTACTCAGGGTGCTGGGTGCTCAGTGCTCGGGGTGCTCGGTGCTCAGTACTCAAGGTGCTGGCTGCTCAGTGCTCGGGGTGCTCGGTGCTCAGTACTAAGGGTGCTCAGTGCTCAGTACTCAGGGTGCTCAGTGCTCAGTGCTCGGGGTGCTGGGTGCTCAGTGCTCGGTGTGCTGGGTGCTCAGTACTCAGGGTGCTGGGTGCTCACTACTCAGGGTGCTGGGTGCTCAGTGCTAGGGGTGCTCGGTGCTCAGTACGTTGGGTGCTCAGTACTCAGGGTGCTGGGTGCTCAGTGCTCAGGGTGCTGGGTGCTCAGTGCTAAGGGTGCTGGGTGCTCAGTGCTCAGGGTGCTGGGTGCTCAGTACTCAGGGTGCTGGGTGCTCAGTGCTCGGGGTGCTCGGTGCTCAGTACTCAGGGTGCTGGGTGCTCAGTACTCAGGGTGCTGGGTGCTCAGTGCTCAGGGTTATCGGTGCTCACTCCTCAGGGTGCTCAGTACTCAGGGTGCTGGGTGCTCAGTGCTCAGGGTGCTGGGTGCTCAGTACTCAGGGTGCTCGGTGCTCATTACTAAGGGTGGTCAGTGCTCAGTACTCAGGGTGCTCAGTGCTCAGTGCTCGGGGTGCTGGGTGCTCAGTGCTCGGGGTGCTGGGTGCTCAGTACTCAGGGTGCTGGGTGCTCAGTACTCAGGGTGCTGGGTGCTCAGTGCTAGGGGTGCTCGGTGCTCAGTACGTTGGGTGCTCAGTACTCAGGGTGCTGGGTGCTCAGTGCTCAGGGTGCTGGGTGCTCAGTGCTCAGGGTGCTGGGTGCTCAGTGCTCAGGGTGCTGGGTGCTCAGTGCTTGGGGTGCTGGGTGCTCAGTGCTCAGGGTGCTGGGTGCTCAGTGCTTGGGGTGCTGGGTGCTCAGTACTCAGGGTGCTGGGTGCTCAGTGCTCAGGGTGCTGGGTGCTCAGTGCTCAGGGTGCTGGGTGCTCAGTGCTCAGGGTGCTGGGTGCTCAGTGCTTGGGGTGCTGTGTGCTCAGTACTCAGGGTGCTGGGTACTCAGTGCTCAGGGTGCTCGGTGCTCAGTACTCAGGGTGCTGGGTGCTCAGTGCTCAGGTTGCTGGGTGCTAAGTACTCAGGGTGCTGGGTGCTCCGTACTCAGGGTGCTGGGTGCTCAGTGCTCAGGGTGCTGGGTGCTCAGTACTCAGGGTGCTGGGTGCTCAGTGCTCAGGGTGGTGGGTGCTCAGTACTCAGGGTGCTCAGTTCTCAGGGTGCTGGGTGCTCAGTACTCAGGGTGCTCAGTACTCAGGGTGCTGGGTGCTCAGTGCTCGGGTTGCTGGGTGCTCAGTGCTCAGGGTGATCGGTGCTCAGTACTCAGGATGCTGGGTGCTCAGTACTCAGGGTGCTGGGTGCTCATTCCTCAGGGTGCTCAGTGCTCAGGGTGCTGGGTGCTCAGTGCTCGGGGTGCAGGGTGCTCAGTACTCCGGATGCTCGGTGCACAGTACTCAGGGTGCTGGGTGTTCAGTACTCAGGGTGCTGGGTGCTCAGGCCTCAGGGTGCTGGGTGCTCAGTGCTCGGGGTGCTCGGTGCTCAGTACTCAAGGTCCTGGCTGCTCAGTGCTCACGGTTCTGGGTGCTCAGTCCTCGGGGTGCTCCGTGCTCAGTGCTCAGGGTGTTGGGTGCTCAGTACTCAGGGTGCTCGGTGCTCAGTACTAAGGGTGCTCAGTGCTCAGTACTCAGGGTGCTCAGTGCTCAGTGCTCGGGGTGCTGGGTGCTCAGTGCTCGGGGTGCTGGGTGCTCAGTACTCAGGGTGCTGTGTGCTCAGTACTCAGGGTGCTGGGTGCTCAGTGCTAGGGGTGCTCGGTGCTCAGTACGTTGGGTGCTCAGTACTCAGGGTGCTGGGTGCTCAGTGCTCAGGGTGCTGGGTGCTCAGTGCTCAGGGTGCTGGGTGCTCAGTGCTCAGGGTGCTGGGTGCTCAGTGCTTGGGGTGCTGGGAGCTTAGTGCTCAGGGTGCTGGGTTCTCAGTGCTCAGGGTGCTGGGTGCTCAGTACTCGGGGTGCTCAGTGCTCAGTACTCAGGGTGCTGGGTGCTCAGTACTCAGGGTCCTGGGTGCTCAGTACTCAGGGTGCTCGGTGCTAAGTACTCAGGGTGCTGGGTGCTCAGTACTCAGGGTGCTGGGTGCTCAGTGCTCAGGGTGCTGGGTGCTCAGTACTCAGGGTGCTGGGTGCTCAGTGCTCAGGGTGCTGGGTGCTCAGTACTCAGGGTGCTGGGTGCTCAGTGCTCAGGGTTATCGGTGCTCACTCCTCAGGGTGCTCAGTACTCAGGGTGCTGGGTGCTCAGTGCTCGGGGTGCTGCGTGCTCAGTGCTGAGGGTGCTGGGTGCTCTGTCATCGGGGTGCTGTTTGCTCAGTACTCAGGGTGCTCAGTGCTCGGGGAGCTCGGTGCTCAGTACTCAGGGTGCTGGGTGCTCAGTACTCAGTGCTCAGGGTCCTGGGTGCTCCGTGCTTGGTTTCCTGGGTGCTCAGCGCTCTGGGTGCTTAGCGCTCAGTACTCAGGGTGCTGGGTGCTCAGTACTCAGGGTGCTCAGTGCACGAGGTGCTGGGTGCTCAGTGCTCAGGGTGCTGGGTGCTCAGTACTCAGGGTGCTCAGTGCTCACGGTGCTGGGTGCTCAGTGCTCGGGGTGCAGGGTGCTCAGTACTCCGGATGCTCGGTGCTCAGTACTCAGGGTGCTGGGTGCTCAGTACTCAGGGTGCTGGGTGCTCAGTACTCAGGGTGCTCGGTGCTCAGTACTCAGGGTTCTGGGTGCTCAGTGCTCAGTGTGCTGGGTGCTAAGTACTCAGGGTGCTGGGTGCTCAGTACTCAGGGTGCTGGGTGCTCAGTGCTCAGGGTCCTGGTTGCTCAGTACTCAGGGTGCTGGGTGCTCAGTGCTCAGGGTGCTGGGTGCTCAGTGCTCAGGGTGATGAGTGCTCAGTGCTCAGGGTGCTGGGTGCTCAGTGCTTGGGGTGCTGGGTGCTCAGTGCTCAGGGTGCTGGGTTCTCAGTGCTCAGGGTGCTGGGTGCTCAGTACTCGGGGTGCTCGGTGCTCAGTACTCAGGGTGCTGTGTGCTCAGTACTCAGGGTGCTGGGTGCTCAGTACTCAGGGTGCTCGGTGCTAAGTACTCAGGGTGCTGGTTGCTCAGTACTCAGGGTGCTGGGTGCTCAGTGCTCAGGGTGCTGGGTGCTCAGTACTCAGGGTGCTGGGTGCTCAGTGCTCAGTGTGCTGGGTGCTCAGTACTCAGGGTGCTGGGTGCTCAGTGCTCAGGGTGCTCAGTACTCGGGGTGCTGGGCGCTCAGTGCTCGGGGTGCTGGGTGCTCAATACTCAGGGTGCTCAGTACTCAGGGTGCTGGGTGCTCAGTGCTCGGGGTGCTGGGTGCTCAGTGCTCAGGGTGATCGGTGCTCAGTACTCAGTATGCTGGGTGCTCAGTACTCAGGGTGCTGGGTGCTCAGTACTCAGGGTGCTGGGTGCTCAGTCCTCAGTGTGCTCAGTGCTCAGGCTGCTGGGTGCTCAGTGCTCGGGGTGCTCGGTTCTCAGTACTCAGGCTGCTGAGTGCTCAGTACTCAGGGTGCTGGGTGCTCAGTGCTCGGGGTGCTGGGTGCTCAGTACTCAGGGTGCTGGGTTCTCAGTGCTCAGGGTGCTGGGTGCTCAGTGCTCGGGGTACTGGGTGCTCAGTACTCAGGGTGCTGGGTGCTCAGTACTCAGGGTGCTGGGTGCTCAGTGCTCGGGGTGCTCGGTGCTCAGTACTCAAGGTGCTGGCTGCTCAGTGCTCGGGGTGCTCGGTGCTCAGTACTAAGGGTGCTCAGTGCTCAGTACTCAGGGTGCTCAGTGCTCAGTGCTCGGGGTGCTGGGTGCTCAGTGCTCGGTGTGCTGGGTGCTCAGTACTCAGGGTGCTGGGTGCTCACTACTCAGGGTGCTGGGTGCTCAGTGCTAGGGGTGCTCGGTGCTCAGTACGTTGGGTGCTCAGTACTCAGGGTGCTGGGTGCTCAGTGCTCAGGGTGCTGGGTGCTCAGTGCTAAGGGTGCTGGGTGCTCAGTGCTCAGGGTGCTGGGTGCTCAGTACTCAGGGTGCTGGGTGCTCAGTGCTCGGGGTGCTCGGTGCTCAGTACTCAGGGTGCTGGGTGCTCAGTACTCAGGGTGCTGGGTGCTCAGTGCTCAGGGTTATCGGTGCTCACTCCTCAGGGTGCTCAGTACTCAGGGTGCTGGGTGCTCAGTGCTCAGGGTGCTGGGTGCTCAGTACTCAGGGTGCTCGGTGCTCATTACTAAGTGTGCTCAGTGCTCAGTACTCAGGGTGCTCAGTGCTCAGTGCTCGGGGTGCTGGGTGCTCAGTGCTCGGGGTGCTGGGTGCTCAGTACTCAGGGTGCTGGGTGCTCAGTACTCAGGGTGCTGGGTGCTCAGTGCTAGGGGTGCTCGGTGCTCAGTACGTTGGGTGCTCAGTACTCAGGGTGCTGGGTGCTCAGTGCTCAGGGTACTGGGTGCTCAGTGCTCAGGGTGCTGGGTGCTCAGTGCTCAGGGTGCTGGGTGCTCAGTGCTTGGGGTGCTGGGTGCTCAGTGCTCAGGGTGCTGGGTGCTCAGTGCTTGGGGTGCTGGGTGCTCAGTACTCAGGGTGCTGGGTGCTCAGTGCTCAGGGTGCTGGGTGCTCAGTGCTCAGGGTGCTGGGTGCTCAGTGCTCAGGGTGCTCGGTGCTCAGTGCTTGGGGTGCTGTGTGCTCAGTACTCAGGGTGCTGGGTACTCAGTGCTCAGGGTGCTCGGTGCTCAGTACTCAGGGTGCTGGGTGCTCAGTGCTCAGGTTGCTGGGTGCTAAGTACTCAGGGTGCTGGGTGCTCCGTACTCAGGGTGCTGGGTGCTCAGTGCTCAGGGTGCTGGGTGCTCAGTACTCAGGGTGCTGGGTGCTCAGTGCTCAGGGTGGTGGGTGCTCAGTACTCAGGGTGCTCAGTTCTCAGGGTGCTGGGTGCTCAGTACTCAGGGTGCTCAGTACTCAGGGTGCTGGGTGCTCAGTGCTCGGGTTGCTGGGTGCTCAGTGCTCAGGGTGATCGGTGCTCAGTACTCAGGATGCTGGGTGCTCAGTACTCAGGGTGCTGGGTGCTCATTCCTCAGGGTGCTCAGTGCTCAGGGTGCTGGGTGCTCAGTGCTCGGGGTGCAGGGTGCTCAGTACTCCGGATGCTCGGTGCACAGTACTCAGGGTGCTGGGTGTTCAGTACTCAGGGTGCTGGGTGCTCAGGCCTCAGGGTGCTGGGTGCTCAGTGCTCGGGGTGCTCGGTGCTCAGTACTCAAGATCCTGGCTGCTCAGTGCTCACGGTTCTGGGTGCTCAGTCCTCGGGGTGCTCCGTGCTCAGTGCTCAGGGTGTTGGGTGCTCAGTACTCAGGGTGCTCGGTGCTCAGTACTAAGGGTGCTCAGTGCTCAGTACTCAGGGTGCTCAGTGCTCAGTGCTCGGGGTGCTGGGTGCTCAGTGCTCGGGGTGCTGGGTGCTCAGTACTCAGGGTGCTGGGTGCTCAGTGCTCAGGGTGCTGGGTGCTCAGTGCTCAGGGTGCTGGGTGCTCAGTGCTCAGGGTGCTGGGTGCTCAGTGCTCAGGGTGCTGGGTGCTCAGTGCTTGGGGTGCTGGGAGCTTAGTGCTCAGGGTGCTGGGTTCTCAGTGCTCAGGGTGCTGGGTGCTCAGTACTCGGGGTGCTCAGTGCTCAGTACTCAGGGTGCTGGGTGCTCAGTACTCAGGGTCCTGGGTGCTCAGTACTCAGGGTGCTCGGTGCTAAGTACTCAGGGTGCTGGGTGCTCAGTACTCAGGGTGCTGGGTGCTCAGTGCTCAGGGTGCTGGGTGCTCAGTACTCAGGGTGCTGGGTGCTCAGTGCTCAGGGTGCTGGGTGCTCAGTACTCAGGGTGCTGGGTGCTCAGTGCTCAGGGTGCTCAGTACTCGGGGTGCTGGGTGCTCAGTGCTCGGGGTGCTGGGTTCTCAGTACTCAGGGTGCTCAGTACTCAGGGTGCTGGCTGCTCAGTGCTCAGGGTGCTGGGTGCTCAGTGCTCAGGGTGATCGTTGCTCAGTACTCAGGATGCTGGGTGCTCAGTACTAAGGGTGCTGGGTGCTCAGTACTCAGGGTGCTGGGTGCTCAGTCCTCAGGGTGCTCAGTGCTCAGGGTGCTGGGTGCTCAGTGCTCGGGGTGCTCGGTGCCCAGTACTCAGGGTGCTGAGTGCTCAGTACTCAGGGTGCTGGGTGCTCAGTGCTCGGGGTGCTGGGTGTTCAGTACTCAGGGTGCTGGGTGCTCAGTGCTCAGGGTGCTGGGTGCTCAGTGCTCGGGGTACTGGGTGCTCAGTACTCAGGGTGCTGGGTGCTCAGTACTCAGGGTGCTGGGTGCTCAGTGCTCGGGGTGCTGGGTGCGCAGTGCTCAGGGTGCTGGGTGCTCAGGACTCAGGGTGCTGGGTGCTCAGTGCTCGGGGTGCTCGGTGCTCTGTACTCAAGGTGCTGGCTGCTCAGTGCTCACGGTGCTGGGTGCTCAGTCCTCGGGATGCTCCGTGCTCAGTGCTCAGGGTGCTGGGTGCTCAGTACTCAGGGTGCTCGGTGCTCAGTACTAAGGGTGCTCAGTGCTCAGTATTCAGGGTGCTCAGTGCTCAGTGCTCGGTGTGCTGGGTGCTCAGTGCTCCGGGTGCTGGGTGCTCAGTACTCAGGGTGCTGGGTGCTCAGTGCTAGGGGTGCTCGGTGCTCAGTACGTTGGGTGCTCAGTACTCAGGGTGCTGGGTGCTCAGTGCTCAGGGTGCTGGGTGCTCAGTACTCAGGGTGCTGGGTGCTCAGTGCTCGGGGTGCTCGGTGCTCAGTACTCAGGGTGCTGGGTGCTCAGTACTCAGGTTGCTGGGTGCTCAGTGCTCAGGGTTATCGGTGCTCAGTCCTCAGGGTGCTCAGTACTCAGGGTGCTGGGTGCTCAGTGCTCGGGGTGCTGCGTGCTCAGTGCTGAGGGTGCTGGGTGCTCTGTCATCGGGGTGCTGGGTGCTCAGTACTCAGGGTGCTCAGTGCTCGGGGAGCTCGGTGCTCAGTACTCAGGGTGCTGGGAGCTCAGTACTCAGTGCTCGGGGTCCTGGGTGCTCCGTGCTTGGGGTGCTGGGTGCTCAGCGCTCTGGGTGCTTAGTGCTCAGTACTCAGGGTGCTGGGTGCTCAGTACTCAGGGTGCTCAGTGCACGGGGTGCTGGGTGCTCAGTACTCAGGGTGCTGGGTGCTCAGTACTCAGGGTGCTGGGTGCTAATTCTCGGGGTGCTGGGTGCTCAGTGCTCGGGGTGCTGTTTGCTCAGTACTCGGGGTGCTGGGTGCTCAGTGCTCAGCGTGCTGGGTGCTCAGTACTCAGGGTGCTCTGTTCTCAGTACTCAGGCTGCTGGGTGCTCATGCTCGGGGAGCTGGGTGCTCAATGCTCGGGGTGCTGGGTGCTCAGTGCTTGGGGTGCTGGGTGCTCAGTACTCAGGGTGCTGGGTGCTCAGTACTCAGGGTGCTGGGTGCTCAGTGCTCCGGGTGCTCGGTGCTCAGTACTCAGGGTGCTGGGTGCTCAGTCCTCGGGGTGCTGGGTGCTCAGTGCTCAGGGTGCTTGGTGCTCAGTGCTCGGGGTGCTGGGTGCTCAGTGCTCAGGATGCTGGCTGCTCAGTGCTCAGGGTGCTGGGTGCTCAGTACTCAGGGTGCTCGGTGCTCAGTACTCAGGGTGCTCAGCGCTCAGTACTCAGCGTGCTGGGTGCTCAGTGCTCAGGGTCCTTGGTGCTCAGTACTCAGGGTGCTCCGTGCTCAGTATTCAGCGTGCTTTGTGCTCAGTGCTCAGGGTGCTGGGTGCTCATTACTCAGGGTGCTGGGTGCTCAGTACTCGGGGTGCTCGATGCTCAGTACTCTTGGTGCTGGGTGCTCAGTACTCAGGGTGCTGGGTGCTCAGTGCTCGGGGTGCTCGGTGCTCAGTGCTCAGGATGCTCGGTGCTCAGTACTCTTGGTGCTGGGTGCTCAGTACTCAGGGTGCTGGGTGCTCAGTCCTCGGGGTGCTCGGTGCTCAGTACTCAGGGTGCTGGGTGCTCAGTGCTCAGGGTGCTGGGTGCTCAGTACTCAGGGTGCTCAGTGCTCAGGGTGCTGGGTGCTCAGTGCTCGGGGTGCAGGGTGCTCAGTACTCCGGATGCTCGGTGCTCAGTACTCAGGGTGCTGGGTGCTCAGTACTCAGGGTGCTGGGTGCTCAGTACTCAGGGTGCTCGGTGCTCAGTACTCAGGGTTCTGGGTGCTCAGTGCTCAGTGTGCTGGGTGCTAAGTACTCAGGGTGCTGGGTGCTCAGTACTCAGGGTGCTGGGTGCTCAGTGCTCAGGGTCCTGGTTGCTCAGTACTCAGGGTGCTGGGTGCTCAGTGCTCAGGGTGCTGGGTGCTCAGTGCTCAGGGTGCTGAGTGCTCAGTGCTCAGGGTGCTGGGTGCTCAGTGCTTGGGGTGCTGGGTGCTCAGTGCTCAGGGTGCTGGGTTCTCAGTGCTCAGGGTGCTGGGTGCTCAGTACTCGGGGTGCTCGGTGCTCAGTACTCAGGGTGCTGGGTGCTCAGTACTCAGGGTGCTGGGTGCTCAGTACTCAGGGTGCTCGGTGCTAAGTACTCAGGGTGCTGGGTGCTCAGTACTCAGGGTGCTGGGTGCTCAGTGCTCAGGGTGCTGGGTGCTCAGTACTCATGGTGCTGGGTGCTCAGTGCTCAGTGTGCTGGGTGCTCAGTACTCAGGGTGCTGGGTGTTCAGTGCTCAGGGTGCTCAGTACTCGGGGTGCTGGGCGCTCAGTGCTCGGGGTGCTGGGTGCTCAATACTCAGGGTGCTCAGTACTCAGGGTGCTGGGTGCTCAGTGCTCGGGGTGCTGGGTGCTCAGTGCTCAGGGTGATCGGTGCTCAGTACTCAGTATGCTGGGTGCTCAGTACTCAGGGTGCTGGGTGCTCAGTACTCAGGGTGCTGGGTGCTCAGTCCTCAGTGTGCTCAGTGCTCAGGGTGCTGGGTGCTCAGTGCTCGGGGTGCTCGGTTCTCAGTACTCAGGCTGCTGAGTGCTCAGTACTCAGGGTGCTGGGTGCTCAGTGCTCGGGGTGCTGGGTGCTCAGTACTCAGGGTGCTGGGTTCTCAGTGCTCAGGGTGCTGGGTGCTCAGTGCTCGGGGTACTGGGTGCTCAGTACTCAGGGTGCTGGGTGCTCAGTACTCAGGGTGCTGGGTGCTCAGTGCTCGGGGTGCTCGGTGCTCAGTACTCAAGGTGCTGGCTGCTCAGTGCTCGGGGTGCTCCGTGCTCAGTACTAAGGGTGCTCAGTGCTCAGTACTCAGGGTGCTCAGTGCTCAGTGCTCGGGGTGCTGGGTGCTCAGTGCTCGGTGTGCTGTGTGCTCAGTACTCAGGGTGCTGGGTGCTCACTACTCAGGGTGCTGGGTGCTCAGTGCTAGGGGTGCTCGGTGCTCAGTACGTTGGGTGCTCAGTACTCAGGGTGCTGGGTGCTCAGTGCTCAGGGTGCTGGGTGCTCAGTGCTAAAGGTGCTGGGTGCTCAGTGCTCAGGGTGCTGGGTGCTCAGTACTCAGGGTGCTGGGTGCTCAGTGCTCGGGGTGCTCGGTGCTCAGTACTCAGGGTGCTGGGTGCTCAGTACTCAGGGTGCTGGGTGCTCAGTGCTCAGGGTTATCGGTGCTCACTCCTCAGGGTGCTCAGTACTCAGGGTGCTGGGTGCTCAGTGCTCGGGGTGCTGCGTGCTCAGTGCTGAGGGTGCTGGGTGCTCTGTCATCGGGGTGCTGTTTGCTCAGTACTCAGGGTGCTCAGTGCTTGGGGAGCTCGGTGCTCAGTACTCAGGGTGCTGGGTGCTCAGTACTCAGTGCTCAGGGTCCTGGGTGCTCCGTGCTTGGTTTGCTGGGTGCTCAGCGCTCTGGGTGCTTAGCGCTCAGTACTCAGGGTGCTGGGTGCTCAGTACTCAGGGTGCTCAGTGCACGAGGTGCTGGGTGCTCAGTGCTCAGGGTGCTGGGTGCTCAGTACTCAGGGTGCTCAGTGCTCACGGTGCTGGGTGCTCAGTGCTCGGGGTGCAGGGTGCTCAGTACTCCGGATGCTCGGTGCTCAGTACTCAGGGTGCTGGGTGCTCAGTACTCAGGGTGCTGGGTGCTCAGTACTCAGGGTGCTCGGTGCTCAGTACTCAGGGTTCTGGGTGCTCAGTGCTCAGTGTGCTGGGTGCTAAGTACTCAGGGTGCTGGGTGCTCAGTACTCAGGGTGCTGGGTGCTCAGTGCTCAGGGTCCTGGTTGCTCAGTACTCAGGGTGCTGGGTGCTCAGTGCTCAGGGTGCTGGGTGCTCAGTGCTCAGGGTGCTGAGTGCTCAGTGCTCAGGGTGCTGGGTGCTCAGTGCTTGGGGTGCTGGGTGCTCAGTGCTCAGGGTGCTGGGTTCTCAGTGCTCAGGGTGCTGGGTGCTCAGTACTCGGGGTGCTCGGTGCTCAGTACTCAGGGTGCTGGGTGCTCAGTACTCAGGGTGCTGGGTGCTCAGTACTCAGGGTGCTCGGTGCTAAGTACTCAGGGTGCTGGGTGCTCAGTACTCAGGGTGCTGGGTGCTCAGTGCTCAGGGTGCTGGGTGCTCAGTACTCAGGGTGCTGGGTGCTCAGTGCTCAGTGTGCTGGGTGGTCAGTACTCAGGGTGCTGGGTGCTCAGTGCTCAGGGTGCTCAGTACTCGGGGTGCTGGGCGCTCAGTGCTCGGGGTGCTGGGTGCTCAATACTCAGGGTGCTCAGTACTCAGGGTGCTGGGTGCTCAGTGCTCGGGGTGCTGGGTGCTCAGTGCTCAGGGTGATCGGTGCTCAGTACTCAGTATGCTGGGTGCTCAGTACTCAGGGTGCTGGGTGCTCAGTACTCAGGGTGCTGGGTGCTCAGTCCTCAGTGTGCTCAGTGCTCAGGCTGCTGGGTGCTCAGTGCTCGGGGTGCTCGGTTCTCAGTACTCAGGCTGCTGAGTGCTCAGTACTCAGGGTGCTGGGTGCTCAGTGCTCGGGGTGCTGGGTGCTCAGTACTCAGGGTGCTGGGTTCTCAGTGCTCAGGGTGCTGGGTGCTCAGTGCTCGGGGTACTGGGTGCTCAGTACTCAGGGTGCTGGGTGCTCAGTACTCAGGGTGCTGGGTGCTCAGTGCTCGGGGTGCTCGGTGCTCAGTACTCAAGGTGCTGGCTGCTCAGTGCTCGGGGTGCTCGGTGCTCAGTACTAAGGGTGCTCAGTGCTCAGTACTCAGGGTGCTCAGTGCTCAGTGCTCGGGGTGCTGGGTGCTCAGTGCTCGGTGTGCTGGGTGCTCAGTACTCAGGGTGCTGGGTGCTCACTACTCAGGGTGCTGGGTGCTCAGTGCTAGGGGTGCTCGGTGCTCAGTACGTTGGGTGCTCAGTACTCAGGGTGCTGGGTGCTCAGTGCTCAGGGTGCTGGGTGCTCAGTGCTAAGGGTGCTGGGTGCTCAGTGCTCAGGGTGCTGGGTGCTCAGTACTCAGGGTGCTGGGTGCTCAGTGCTCGGGGTGCTCGGTGCTCAGTACTCAGGGTGCTGGGTGCTCAGTACTCAGGGTGCTGGGTGCTCAGTGCTCAGGGTTATCGGGGCTCACTCCTCAGGGTGCTCAGTACTCAGTGTGCTGGGTGCTCAGTGCTCGGGGTGCTGCATGCTCAGTGCTGAGGGTGCTGGGTGCTCTGTCATCGGGGTGCTGTTTGCTCAGTACTCAGGGTGCTCAGTGCTCGGGGAGCTCGGTGCTCAGTACTCAGGGTGCTGGGTGCTCAGTACTCAGTGCTCAGGGTCCTGGGTGTTCCGTGCTTGGGGTGCTGGGTGCTCAGCGCTCTGGGTGCTTAGCGCTCAGTACTCAGGGTGCTGGGTGCTCAGTACTCAGGGTGCTCAGTGCACGAGGTGCTGGGTGCTCAGTACTCAGGGTGCTGGGTGCTCAGTACTCAGGGTGCTGGGTGCTAATTCTCGGGGTGCTTTGTGCTCAGTGCTCAGCGTGCTGGGTGCTCAGTACTCTGGGTGCTCTGTTCTCAGTACTCAGGCGGCTGGGTGCTCATTCTCGGGGTGCTGGGTGCTCAGTGCTCGGGGTGCTGGTTGCTCAGTGCTCGGGGTGCTGGGTGCTCAGTACTCAGGGTGCTGGGTGCTCAGTACTCAGGGTGCTGGGTGCTCAGTTCTCGGGGTGCTCGGTGCTCAGTACTCAGGGTGCTGGGTGCTCAGTACTCGGGGTGCTGGGTGCTCAGTGCTCAGGGTGCTGGGTGCTCAGTGCTCGGGGTGCTGGGTGCTCAGTGCTCAGGATGCTGGCTGCTCAGTGCTCAGGGTGCTGGGTGCTCAGTACTCAGGGTGCTCGGTGCTCAGTACTCAGGGTGCTCAGCGCTCAGTACTCAGCGTGCTGGGTGCTCAGTGCTCAGGGTCCTTGGTGCTCAGTACTCAGGGTGCTCCGTGCTCAGTATTCAGCGTGCTTTGTGCTCAGTGCTCAGGGTGCTGGGTGCTCATTACTCAGGGTGCTGGGTGCTCAGTACTTGGGGTGCTCGGTGCTCAGTACTCTTGGTGCTGGGTGCTCAGTACTCAGGGTGCTGGGTGCTCAGTGCTCGGGGTGCTCGGTGCTCAGTGCTCAGGATGCTCGGTGCTCAGTACTCTTGGTGCTGGGTGCTCAGTACTCAGGGTGCTGGGTGCTCAGTCCTCGGGGTGCTCGGTGCTCAGTACTCAGGGTGCTTGGTGCTCAGTGCTCAGGGTGCTGGGTGCTCAGTACTCAGGGTGCTCAGTGCTCAGGGTGCTGGGTGCTCAGTGCTCGGGGTGCAGGGTGCTCAGTACTCCGGATGCTCGGTGCTCAGTACTCAGGGTGCTGGGTGCTCAGTACTCAGGGTGCTGGGTGCTCAGTACTCAGGGTGCTCGGTGCTCAGTACTCAGGGTTCTGGGTGCTCAGTGCTCAGTGTGCTGGGTGCTAAGTACTCAGGGTGCTGGGTGCTCAGTACTCAGGGTGCTGGGTGCTCAGTGCTCAGGGTCCTGGTTGCTCAGTACTCAGGGTGCTGGGTGCTCAGTGCTCAGGGTGCTGGGTGCTCAGTGCTCAGGGTGCTGAGTGCTCAGTGCTCAGGGTGCTGGGTGCTCAGTGCTTGGGGTGCTGGGTGCTCAGTGCTCAGGGTGCTGGGTTCTCAGTGCTCAGGGTGCTGGGTGCTCAGTACTCGGGGTGCTCGGTGCTCAGTACTCAGGGTGCTGGGTGCTCAGTACTCAGGGTGCTGGGTGCTCAGTACTCAGGGTGCTCGGTGCTAAGTACTCAGGGTGCTGGGTGCTCAGTACTCAGGGTGCTGGGTGCTCAGTGCTCAGGGTGCTGGGTGCTCAGTACTCAGGGTGCTGGGTGCTCAGTGCTCAGTGTGCTGGGTGCTCAGTACTCAGGGTGCTGGGTGCTCAGTGCTCAGGGTGCTCAGTACTCGGGGTGCTGGGCGCTCAGTGCTCGGGGTGCTGGGTGCTCAATACTCAGGGTGCTCAGTACTCAGGGTGCTGGGTGCTCAGTGCTCGGGGTGCTGGGTGCTCAGTGCTCAGGGTGATCGGTGCTCAGTACTCAGTATGCTGGGTGCTCAGTACTCAGGGTGCTGGGTGCTCAGTACTCAGGGTGCTGGGTGCTCAGTCCTCAGTGTGCTCAGTGCTCAGGGTGCTGGGTGCTCAGTGCTCGGGGTGCTCGGTGCTCAGTACTCAGGCTGCTGAGTGCTCAGTACTCAGGGTGCTGGGTGCTCAGTGCTCGGGGTGCTGGGTGCTCAGTACTAAGGGTGCTGGGTTCTCAGTGCTCAGGGTGCTGGGTGCTCAGTGCTCGGGGTACTGGGTGCTCAGTACTCAGGGTGCTCGGTGCTCAGTACTCAGGGTGCTGGGTGCTCAGTGCTTGGGGTGCTGGGTGCTCAGTGCTCAGGGTGCTGGGTGCTCAGGACTCAGGGTGCTGGGTGCTCAGTGCTCGGGGTGCTCGGTGCTCAGTACTCAAGGTGCTGGCTGCTCAGTGCTCGGGGTGCTCGGTGCTCAGTACTAAGCGTGCTCAGTGCTCAGTACTCAGGGTGCTCAGTGCTCAGTGCTCGGGGTGCTGGGTGCTCAGTGCTCGGTGTGCTGGGTGCTCAGTACTCAGGGTGCTGGGTGCTCACTACTCAGGGTGCTGGGTGCTCAGTGCTAGGGGTGCTCGGTGCTCAGTACGTTGGGTGCTCAGTACTCAGGGTGCTGGGTGCTCAGTGCTCAGGGTGCTGGGTGCTCAGTGCTAAGGGTGCTGGGTGCTCAGTGCTCAGGGTGCTGGGTGCTCAGTACTCAGGGTGCTGGGTGCTCAGTGCTCGGGGTGCTCGGTGCTCAGTACTCAGGGTGCTGGGTGCTCAGTACTCAGGGTGCTGGGTGCTCAGTGCTCAGGGTTATCGGTGCCCACTCCTCAGGGTGCTCAGTACTCAGGGTGCTGGGTGCTCAGTGCTCGGGGTGCTGCGTGCTCAGTGCTGAGGGTGCTGGGTGCTCTGTCATCGGGGTGCTGTTTGCTCAGTACTCAGGGTGCTCAGTGCTCGGGGAGCTCGGTGCTCAGTACTCAGGGTGCTGGGTGCTCAGTACTCAGTGCTCAGGGTCCTGGGTGCTCCGTGCTTAGGGTGCTGGGTGCTCAGCGCTCTGGGTGCTTAGCGCTCAGTACTCAGGGTGCTGGGTGCTCAGTACTCAGGGTGCTCAGTGCACGAGGTGCTGGGTGCTCAGTACTCAGGGTGCTGGGTGCTCAGTACTCAGGGTGCTGGGTGCTAATTCTCGGGGTGCTTTGTGCTCAGTGCTCAGCGTGCTGGGTGCTCAGTACTCTGGGTGCTCTGTTCTCAGTACTCAGGCTGCTGGGTGCTCATTCTCGGGGTGCTGGGTGCTCAGTGCTCGGGGTGCTGGTTGCTCAGTGCTCGGGGTGCTGGGTGCTCAGTACTCAGGGTGCTGGGTGCTCAGTACTCAGGGTGCTGGGTGCTCAGTTCTCGGGGTGCTCGGTGCTCAGTACTCAGGGTGCTGGGTGCTCAGTACTCGGGGTGCTGGGTGCTCAGTGCTCAGGGTGCTGGGTGCTCAGTGCTCGGGGTGCTGGGTGCTCAGTGCTCAGGGTGCTGGCTGCTCAGTGCTCAGGGTGCTGGGTGCTCAGTACTCAGGGTGCTCGGTGCTCAGTACTCAGGGTGCACAGCGCTCAGTACTCAGCGTGCTGGGTGCTCAGTGCTCAGGGTCCTTGGTGCTCAGTACTCAGGGTGCTCAGTGCTCAGTACTCAGCGTGCTTTGTGCTCAGTGCTCAGGGTGCTGGGTGCTCATTACTCAGGGTGCTGGGTGCTCAGTGCTCGGGGTGCTCGGTGCTCAGTACTCTTGGTGCTGGGTGCTCAGTACTCAGGGTGCTGGGTGCTCAGTGCTCAGGGTGCTCTGTGCTCAGTGCTCAGGATGCTTGGTGCTCAGTAGTCTTGGTCCTGGGTGCTCAGTACTCAGGGTGCTGGGTGCTCAGTGCTCGGGGTGCTCGGTGCTCAGTACTCAGGGTGCTGGGTGCTCAGTGCTCAGGGTGCTGGGTGCTCAGTACTCAGGGTGCTCAGTACTCAGTACTCAGGGTGCTGGGTGCTCAGTGCTTGGGGTGCTGGGTGCTCAGTGCTCAGGATGCTGGGTGCTCAGTGCTCGGGGTGCTGGGTGTTCAGTACTCGGGGTGCTCGGTGCTCAGTACTCAGGATGCTGGGTGCTCAGTACTCAGGGTGCTGGGTGCTCAGTACTCAGGGTGCTGGGTGCTCAGTGCTCAGGGTGCTGGGTGCTCAGTACTCAGGGTGCTGGGTGCTCAGTACTCAGGGTGCTGGGTGCTCAGTGCTCAGGGTGCTGGGTGCTCAGTGCTCGGAGTGCTCGGTGCTCAGTACTCAGGGTGCTGGGTGCTCAGTACTCAGGGTGCTGGGTGCTCAGTGCTCAGGGTGATCGGTGCTCAGTCCTCAGGGTGCTCAGTACTCAGGGTGCTGGGTGCTCAGTGCTCGTGGTGCTGGGTGCTCAGTGCTGAGGGTGCTGGGTGCTCTGTGATCGGGGTGCTGGGTGCTCAGTACTCAGGGTGCTCAGTGCTCGGGGAGCTCGGTGCTCAGTACTCAGGGTGCTGGGTGCTCAGTACTCAGTGCTCGGGGTCCTGGGTGCTCCGTGCTTGGGGTGCTGGGTGCTCAGCGCTCTGGGTGTTTAGTGCTCAGAACTCAGGGTGCTCAGTGCTCTGGGTGCTGGGTGCTCAGTACTCAGGGTGCTGGGTGCTCAGTACTCAGGGTGCTGGGTGCTCAGTGCTCAGGGTGCTGGGTGGTCAGTACTCGGGGTGCTCGGTGCTCAGTACTCAGGGTGCTGGGTGCTCAGTACTCAGGGTGCTGGGTGCTCAGTACTCAGGGTGCTCGGTGCTCAGTACTCAGGCTGCTGGGTGCTCAGTGCTCAGGGTGCTGGGTGCTAAGTACTCAGGGTGCTGGGAGCTCAGTACTCAGGGTGCTGGGTGCTCAGTGCTCAGGGTGCTGGGTGCTCAGTACTCAGGGTGCTGGGTGCTCAGTGCTCAGGGTGCTGGGTGCTCAGTACTCAGGGTGCTCAGTACTCAGTGTGCTGGGTGCTCAGTACTCAGGGTGCTCAGTACTCAGGGTGCTGGGTGCTCAGTGCTCGGGGTGCTGGGTGCACAGTACTCAGGGTGCTCAGTACTCAGGGTGCTGGGTGCTCAGTGCTCGGGTTGCTGGGTGCTCAGTGCTCAGGGTGATCGGTGCTCAGTACTCAGGATACTGGGTGCTCAGTACTCAGGGTGCTGGGTGCTCAGACCTCAGAGTGCTCAGTGCTCAGGGTGCTGGGTGCTCAGTGCTCAGGGTGCTCAGTACTCGGGGTGCTGGGTGCTCAGTGCTCGGGGTGCTGGGTGCTCAGTACTCAGGGTGCTCAGTACTCAGGGTGCTATCTGCTCAGTGCTCAGGGTGCTCGGTGCTCAGTACTCAGGGTGCTCAGCGCTCAGTACTCAGCGTGCTGGGTGCTCAGTGCTCAGGGTCCTTGGTGCTCAGTACTCAGGGTGCTCCGTGCTCAGTATTCAGCGTGCTTTGTGCTCAGTGCTCAGGGTGCTGGGTGCTCATTACTCAGGGTGCTGGGTGCTCAGTACTCGGGGTGCTCAGTGCTCAGTACTCTTGGTGCTGGGTGCTCAGTACTCAGGGTGCTGGGTGCTCAGTGCTCGGGGTGCTCGGTGCTCAGTGCTCAGGATGCTCGGTGCTCAGTACTCTTGGTGCTGGGTGCTCAGTACTCAGGGTGCTGGGTGCTCAGTCCTCGGGGTGCTCGGTGCTCAGTACTCAGGGTGCTGGGTGCTCAGTGCTCAGGGTGCTGGGTGCTCAGTACACAGGGTGCTCAGTGCTCAGGGTGCTGGGTGCTCAGTGCTCTTGGTGCAGGGTGCTCAGTACTCCGGATGCTCGGTGCTCAGTACTCAGGGTGCTGGGTGCTCAGTACTCAGGGTGCTGGGTGCTCAGTACTCAGGGTGCTCGGTGCTCAGTACTCAGGGTTCTGGGTGCTCAGGGCTCAGTGTGCTGGGAGCTAAGTACTCAGGGTGCTGGGTGCTCAGTACTCAGGGTGCTGGGTGCTCAGTGCTCAGGGTCCTGGTTGCTCAGTACTCAGGGTGCTGGGTGCTCAGTGCTCAGGGTGCTGGGTGCTCAGTGCTCAGGGTGCTGAGTGCTCAGTGCTCAGGGTGCTGGGTGCTCAGTGCTTGGGGTGCTGGGTGCTCAGTGCTCAGGGTGCTGGGTTCTCAGTGCTCAGGGTGCTGGGTGCTCAGTACTCGGGGTGCTCGGTGCTCAGTACTCAGGGTGCTGGGTGCTCAGTACTCAGGGTGCTGGGTGCTCAGTACTCAGGGTGCTCGGTGCTAAGTACTCAGGGTGCTGGGTGCTCAGTACTCAGGGTGCTGGGTGCTCAGTGCTCAGGGTGCTGGGTGCTCAGTACTCAGGGTGCTGGGTGCTCAGTGCTCAGTGTGCTGGGTGCTCAGTACTCAGGGTGCTGAGTGCTCAGTGCTCAGGGTGCTCAGTACTCGGGGTGCTGGGCGCTGAGTGCTCGGGGTGCTGGGTGCTCAATACTCAGGGTGCTCAGTACTCAGGGTGCTGGGTGCTCAGTGCTCGGGGTGCTGGGTGCTCAGTGCTCAGGGTGATCGGTGCTCAGTACTCAGTATGCTGGGTGCTCAGTACTCAGGGTGCTGGGTGCTCAGTACTCAGGGTGCTGGGTGCTCAGTCCTCAGTGTGCTCAGTGCTCAGGGTGCTGGGTGCTCAGTGCTCGGGGTGCTCGGTGCTCAGTACTCAGGCTGCTGAGTGCTCAGTACTCAGGGTGCTGGGTGCTCAGTGCTAGGGGTGCTCGGTGCTCAGTACGTTGGGTGCTCAGTACTCAGGGTGCTGGGTGCTCAGTGCTCAGGGTGCTGGGTGCTCAGTGCTAAGGGTGCTGGGTGCTCAGTGCTCAGGGTGCTGGGTGCTCAGTACTCAGGGTGCTGGGTGCTCAGTGCTCGGGGTGCTCGGTGCTCAGTACTCAGGGTGCTGGGTGCTCAGTACTCAG
Organism: Microtus oregoni; assembly: GCF_018167655.1. Lineage (NCBI taxonomy): Eukaryota > Metazoa > Chordata > Mammalia > Rodentia > Cricetidae > Microtus > Microtus oregoni. The sequence goes on from NW_024543267.1 coordinate 508,931, forward strand.
GGTGCTGGGTGCTCAGTGCTCAGGGTTATCGGTGCTCACTCCTCAGGGTGCTCAGTACTCAGGGTGCTGGGTGCTCAGTGCTCGGGATGCTGCGTGCACAGTGCTGAGGGTGCTGGGTGCTCTGTCATCGGGGTGCTGTTTGCTCAGTACTCAGGGTGCTCAGTGCTCGGGGAGCTCGGTGCTCAGTACTCAGGGTGCTGGGTGCTCAGTACTCAGTGCTCAGGGTCCTGGGTGCTCCGTGCTTGGGGTGCTGGGTGCTCAGCGCTCTGGGTGCTTAGCGCTCAGTACTCAGGGTGCTGGGTGCTCAGTACTCAGGGTGCTCAGTGCACGAGGTGCTGGGTGCTCAGTACTCAGGGTGCTGGGTGCTCAGTACTCAGGGTGCTGGGTGCTAATTCTCGGGGTGCTTTGTGCTCAGTGCTCAGCGTGCTGGGTGCTCAGTACTCTGGGTGCTCTGTTCTCAGTACTCAGGCTGCTGGGTGCTCATTCGCGGGGTGCTGGGTGCTCAGTGCTCAGGGAGCTGGGTGCTCAGTGCTCGGAGTGCTCGGTGCTCAGTACTCAGGGTGCTGGGTGCTCAGTACTCAGGGTGCTGGGTGCTCAGTGCTCAGGGTGATCGGTGCTCAGTCCTCAGGGTGCTCAGTACTCAGGGTGATGGGTGCTCAGTGCTCGTGGTGCTGGGTGCTCAGTGCTGAGGGTGCTGGGTGCTCTGTGATCGGGGTGCTGGGTGCTCAGTACTCAGGGTGCTCAGTGCTCAGGGAGCTCGGTGCTCAGTACTCAGGGTGCTGGGTGCTCAGTACTCAGTGCTCGGGGTCCTGGGTGCTCCGTGCTTGGGGTGCTGGGTGCTCAGCGCTCTGGGTGCTTAGTGCTCAGAACTCAGGGTGCTCAGTGCTCTGGGTGCTGGGTGCTCAGTACTCAGGGTGCTGGGTGCTCAGTACTCAGGGTGCTGGGTGCTCAGTGCTCAGGGTGCTGGGTGGTCAGTACTCGGGGTGCTCGGTGCTCAGTACTCAGGGTGCTGGGTGCTCAGTACTCAGGGTGCTGGGTGCTCAGGACTCAGGGTGCTCGGTGCTCAGTACTCAGGGTGCTGGGTGCTCAGTGCTCAGGGTGCTGGGTGCTAAGTACTCAGGGTGCTGGGAGCTCAGTACTCAGGGTGCTGGGTGCTCAGTGCTCAGGGTGCTGGGTGCTCAGTACTCAGGGTGCTGGGTGCTCAGTGCTCAGGGTGCTGGGTGCTCAGTACTCAGGGTGCTCAGTACTCAGTGTGCTGGGTGCTCAGTACTCAGGGTGCTCAGTACTCAGGGTGCTGGGTGCTCAGTGCTCGGGGTGCTGGGTGCACAGTACTCAGGGTGCTCAGTACTCAGGGTGCTGGGTGCTCAGTGCTCGGGTTGCTGGGTGCTCAGTGCTCAGGGTGCTCAGTACTCGGGGTGCTGGGTGCTCAGTGCTCGGGGTGCTGGGTGCTCAGTACTCAGGGTGCTCAGTACTCAGGGTGCTATCTGCTCAGTGCTCAGGGTGCTGGGTGCTCAGTGCTCAGGGTGATCGTTGCTCAGTACTCAGGGTGCTGGGTGCTCAGTACTCGGGGTGCTGGGTGCTCAGTGCTCAGGGTGCTGGGTGCTCAGTGCTCGGGGTGCTGGGTGCTCAGTGCTCAGGATGCTGGCTGCTCAGTGCTCAGGGTGCTGGGTGCTCAGTACTCAGGGTGCTCGGTGCTCAGTACTCAGGGTGCTCAGCGCTCAGTACTCAGCGTGCTGGGTGCTCAGTGCTCAGGGTCCTTGGTGCTCAGTACTCAGGGTGCTCCGTGCTCAGTATTCAGCGTGCTTTGTGCTCAGTGCTCAGGGTGCTGGGTGCTCATTTCTCAGGGTGCTGGGTGCTCAGTACTCGGGGTGCTCAGTGCTCAGTACTCTTGGTGCTGGGTGCTCAGTACTCAGGGTGCTGGGTGCTCAGTACTCAGGGTGCTGGGTGCTCAGTACTCAGGGTGCTCGGTGCTCAGTACTCAGGGTGCTCGGTGCTCAGTGCTCAGGATGCTCGGTGCTCAGTACTCTTGGTGCTGGGTGCTCAGTACTCAGGGTGCTGGGTGTCAGTCCTCGGGGTGCTCGGTGCTCAGTACTCAGGGTGCTGGGTCCTCAGTGCTCAGGGTGCTGGGTGCTCAGTACACAGGGTGCTCAGTGCTCAGGGTGCTGGGTGCTCAGTGCTCTTGGTGCAGGGTGCTCAGTACTCCGGATGCTCGGTGCTCAGTACTCAGGGTGCTGGGTGCTCAGTACTCAGGGTGCTCGGTGCTCAGTACTCAGGGTGCTCGGTGCTCAGTACTCAGGGTTCTGGGTGCTCAGTGCTCAGTGTGCTGGGTGCTAAGTACTCAGGGTGCTGGGTGCTCAGTACTCAGGGTGCTGGGTGCTCAGTGCTCAGGGTCCTGGTTGCTCAGTACTCAGGGTGCTGGGTGCTCAGTGCTCAGGGTGCTGGGTGCTCAGTGCTCAGGGTGCTGAGTGCTCAGTGCTCAGGATGCTGGGTGCTCAGTGCTTGGGGTGCTGGGTGCTCAGTGCTCAGGGTGCTGGGTTCTCAGTGCTCAGGGTGCTGGGTGCTCAGTACTCGGGGTGCTCGGTGCTCAGTACTCAGGGTGCTGGGTGCTCAGTACTCAGGGTGCTGGGTGCTCAGTACTCAGGGTGCTCGGTGCTAAGTACTCAGGGTGCTGGGTGCTCAGTACTCAGGGTGCTGGGTGCTCAGTGCTCAGGGTGCTGGGTGCTCAGTACTCAGGGTGCTGGGTGCTCAGTGCTCAGTGTGCTGGGTGCTCAGTACTCAGGGTGCTGAGTGCTCAGTGCTCAGGGTGCTCAGTACTCGGGGTGCTGGGCGCTCAGTGCTCGGGGTGCTGGGTGCTCAATACTCAGGGTGCTCAGTACTCAGGGTGCTGGGTGCTCAGTGCTCGGGGTGCTGGGTGCTCAGTGCTCAGGGTGATCGGTGCTCAGTACTCAGTATGCTGGGTGCTCAGTACTCAGGGTGCTGGGTGCTCAGTACTCAGGGTGCTGGGTGCTCAGTCCTCAGTGTGCTCAGTGCTCAGGGTGCTGGGTGCTCAGTGCTCGCCGTGCTCGGTGCTCAGTACTCAGGCTGCTGAGTGCTCAGTACTCAGGGTGCTGGGTGCTCAGTGCTAGGGGTGCTCGGTGCTCAGTACGTTGGGTGCTCAGTACTCAGGGTGCTGGGTGCTCAGTGCTCAGGGTGCTGGGTGCTCAGTGCTAAGGGTGCTGGGTGCTCAGTGCTCAGGGTGCTGGGTGCTCAGTACTCAGGGTGCTGGGTGCTCAGTGCTCGGGGTGCTCGGTGCTCAGTACTCAGGGTGCTGGGTGCTCAGTACTCAGGGTGCTGGGTGCTCAGTGCTCAGGGTTATCGGTGCTCAATCCTCAGGGTGCTCAGTACTCAGGGTGCTGGGTGCTCAGTGCTCGGGATGCTGCGTGCACAGTGCTGAGGGTGCTGGGTGCTCTGTCATCGGGGTGCTGTTTGCTCAGTACTCAGGGTGCTCAGTGCTCGGGGAGCTCGGTGCTCAGTACTCAGGGTGCTGGTTGCTCAGTACTCAGTGCTCAGGGTCCTGGGTGCTCCGTGCTTGGGGTGCTGGGTGCTCAGCGCTCTGGGTGCTTAGCGCTCAGTACTCAGGGTGCTGGGTGCTCAGTACTCAGGGTGCTCAGTGCACGAGGTGCTGGGTGCTCAGTACTCAGGGTGCTGGGTGCTCAGTACTCAGGGTGCTGGGTGCTAATTCTCGGGGTGCTTTGTGCTCAGTGCTCAGCGTGCTGGGTGCTCAGTACTCTGGGTGCTCTGTTCTCAGTACTCAGGCTGCTGGGTGCTCATTCTCGGGGTGCTGGGTGCTCAGTGCTCGGGGTGCTGGTTGCTCAGTGCTCGGGGTGCTGGGTGCTCAGTACTCAGGGTGCTGGGTGCTCAGTACTCAGGGTGCTGGGTGCTCAGTTCTCGGGGTGCTCGGTGCTCAGTACTCAGGGTGCTGGGTGCTCAGTACTCGGGGTGCTGGGTGCTCAGTGCTCAGGGTGCTGGGTGCTCAGTGCTCGGGGTGCTGGGTGCTCAGTGCTCAGGGTGCTGGCTGCTCAGTGCTCAGGGTGCTGGGTGCTCAGTACTCAGGGTGCTCGGTGCTCAGTACTCAGGGTGCACAGCGCTCAGTACTCAGCGTGCTGGGTGCTCAGTGCTCAGGGTCCTTGGTGCTCAGTACTCAGGGTGCTCAGTGCTCAGTACTCAGCGTGCTTTGTGCTCAGTGCTCAGGGTGCTGGGTGCTCATTACACAGGGTGCTGGGTGCTCACTGCTCGGGGTGCTCGGTGCTCAGTACTCTTGGTGCTGGGTGCTCAGTACTCAGGGTGCTGGGTGCTCAGTGCTCAGGGTGCTCTGTGCTCAGTGCTCAGGATGCTTGGTGCTCAGTAGTCTTGGTCCTGGGAGCTCAGTACTCAGGGTGCTGGGTGCTCAGTGCTCGGGGTGCTCGGTGCTCAGTACTCAGGGTGCTGGGTGCTCAGTGCTCAGGGTGCTGGGTGCTCAGTACTCAGGGTGCTCAGTACTCAGTACTCAGGGTGCTGGGTGCTCAGTGCTTGGGGTGCTGGGTGCTCAGTGCTCAGGGTGCTGGGTGCTCAGTGCTCGGGGTGCTGGGTGTTCAGTACTCGGGGTGCTCGGTGCTCAGTACTCAGGGTGCTGGGTGCTCAGTACTCAGGGTGCTGGGTGCTCAGTGCTCAGGGTGCTGGGTGCTCAGTACTCAGGGTGCTGGGTGCTCAGTACTCAGGGTGCTGGGTGCTCAGTGCTCAGGGTGCTGGGTGCTCAGTGCTCGGAGTGCTCGGTGCTCAGTACTCAGGGTGCTGGGTGCTGAGTACTCAGGGTGCTGGGTGCTCAGTGCTCAGGGTGATCGGTGCTCAGTCCTCAGGGTGCTCAGTACTCAGGGTGCTGGGTGCTCAGTGCTCGTGGTGCTGGGTGCTCAGTGCTGAGGGTGCTGGGTGCTCTGTGATCGGGGTGCTGGGTGCTCAGTACTCAGGGTGCTCAGTGCTCGGGGAGCTCGGTGCTCAGTACTCAGGGTGCTGGGTGCTCAGTACTCAGTGCTCGGGGTCCTGGGTGCTCCGTGCTTGGGGTGCTGGGTGCTCAGCGCTCTGGGTGCTTAGTGCTCAGAACTCAGGGTGCTCAGTGCTCTGGGTGCTGGGTGCTCAGTACTCAGGGTGCTGGGTGCTCAGTACTCAGGGTGCTGGGTGCTCAGTGCTCAGGGTGCTGGGTGGTCAGTACTCGGGGTGCTCGGTGCTCAGTACTCAGGGTGCTGGGTGCTCAGTACTCAGGGTGCTGGGTGCTCAGTACTCAGGGTGCTCGGTGCTCAGTACTCAGGGTGCTGGGTGCTCAGTGCTCAGGGTGCTGGGTGCTAAGTACTCAGGGTGCTGGGAGCTCAGTACTCAGGGTCCTGGGTGCTCAGTGCTCAGGGTGCTGGGTGCTCAGTACTCAGGGTGCTGGGTGCTCAGTGCTCAGGGTGCTGGGTGCTCAGTACTCAGGGTGCTCAGTACTCAGGGTGCTGGGTGCTCAGTGCTCGGGGTGCTGGGTGCACAGTACTCAGGGTGCTCAGTACTCAGGGTGCTAGGTGCTCAGTGCTCGGGTTGCTGGGTGCTCAGTGCTCAGGGTGATCGGTGCTCAGTACTCAGGATACTGGGTGCTCAGTACTCAGGGTGCTGGGTGCTCAGACCTCAGAGTGCTCAGTGCTCTGGTTGCTGGGTGCTCAGTGCTCAGGGTGCTCAGTACTCGGGGTGCTGGGTGCTCAGTGCTCGGGGTGCTGGGTGCTCAGTACTCAGGGTGCTCAGTACTCAGGGTGCTGGCTGCTCAGTGCTCAGGGTGCTGGGTGCTCAGTGCTCAGGGTGATCGTTGCTCAGTACTCAGGATGCTGGGTGCTCAGTACTCAGGGTGCTGGGTGCTCAGTACACAGGGTGCTGGGTGCTCAGTCCTCAGGGTGCTCAGTGCTCAGGGTGCTGGGTGCTCAGTGCTCGGGGTGCTCGGTGCTCAGTACTCAGGGTGCTGAGTGCTCAGTACTCAGGGTGCTGGGTGCTCAGTGCTCGGGGTGCTGGGTGTTCAGTACTCACGGTGCTGGGTGCTCAGTGCTCAGGGTGCTGGGTGCTCAGTGCTCGGGGTACTGGGTGCTCAGTACTCAGGGTGCTGGGTGCTCAGTACTCAGGGTGCTGGGTGCTCAGTGCTCGGGGTGCTGGGTGCGCAGTGCTCAGGGTGCTGGGTGCTCAGGACTCAGGGTGCTGGGTGCTCAGTGCTCGGGGTGCTCGGTGCTCTGTACTCAAGGTGCTGGCTGCTCAGTGCTCACGGTGCTGGGTGCTCAGTCCTCGGGATGCTCCGTGCTCAGTGCTCAGGGTGCTGGGTGCTCAGTACTCAGGGTGCTCGGTGCTCAGTACTAAGGGTGCTCAGTGCTCAGTATTCAGGGTGCTCAGTGCTCAGTGCTCGGTGTGCTGGGTGCTCAGTGCTCCGGGTGCTGGGTGCTCAGTACTCAGGGTGCTAGGTGCTCAGTGCTAGGGGTGCTCGGTGCTCAGTACGTTGGGTGCTCAGTACTCAGGGTGCTGGGTGCTCAGTGCTCAGGGTGATGGGTGCTCAGTGCTCAGGGTGCTGGGTGCTCAGTGCTCAGGGTGCTGGGTGCTCAGTACTCAGGGTGCTGGGTGCTCAGTGCTCGGGGTGCTCGGTGCTCAGTACTCAGGGTGCTGGGTGCTCAGTACTCAGGGTGCTGGGTGCTCAGTGCTCAGGGTTATCGGTGCTCAGTCCTCAGGGTGCTCAGTACTCAGGGTGCTGGGTGCTCAGTACTCAGGGTGCTCAGTGCACGGGGTGCTGGGTGCTCAGTACTCAGGGTGCTGGGTGCTCAGTACTCAGGGTGCTGGGTGCTAATTCTCTTGGTGCTGGGTGCTCAGTGCTCGGGGTGCTGTTTGCTCAGTACTCGGGGTGCTGGGTGCTCAGTGCTCAGCGTGCTGGGTGCTCAGAACTCAGGGTGCTCTGTTCTCAGTACTCAGGCTGCTGGGTGCTCATGCTCGGGGAGCTGGGTGCTCAGTGCTCGGGGTGCTGGGTGCTCAGTGCTTGGGGTGCTGGGTGCTCAGTACTCAGGGTGCTGGGTGCTCAGTACTCAGGGTGCTGGGTGCTCTGTGCTCCGGGTGCTCGGTGCTCAGTACTCAGGGTGCTGGGTGCTCAGTCCTCGGGGTGCTGGGTGCTCAGTGCTCAGGGTGCTGGGTGCTCAGTGCTCGGGGTGCTGGGTGCTCAGTGCTCAGGATGCTGGCTGCTCAGTGCTCAGGGTGCTGGGTGCTCAGTACTCAGGGTGCTCGGTGCTCAGTACTCAGGGTGCTCAGCGCTCAGTACTCAGCGTGCTGGGTGCTCAGTGCTCAGGGTCCTTGGTGCTCAGTACTCAGGGTGCTCAGTGCTCAGTATTCAGCGTGCTTTGTGCTCAGTGCTCAGGGTGCTGGGTGCTCATTACTCAGGGTGCTGGGTGCTCAGTACTCGGGGTGCTCGGTGCTCAGTACTCTTGGTGCTGGGTGCTCAGTACTCAGGGTGCTGGATGCTCAGTGCTCGGGGTGCTCGGTGCTCAGTGCTCAGGATGCTCGGTGCTCAGTACTCTTCGTGCTGGGTACTCAGTACTCAGGGTGCTGGGTGCTCAGTCCTCGGGGTGCTCGGTGCTCAGTACTCAGGGTGCTGGGTGCTCAGTGCTCAGGGTGCTGGGTGCTCAGTACTCAGGGTGCTCAGTGCTCAGGGTGCTGGGTGCTCAGTGCTCGGGGTGCAGGGTGCTCAGTACTCCGGATGCTCGGTGCTCAGTACTCAGGGTGCTGGGTGCTCAGTACTCAGGGTGCTGGGTGCTCAGTACTCAGGGTGGTCGGTGCTCAGTACTCAGGGTTCTGGGTGCTCAGTGCTCAGTGTGCTGGGTGCTAAGTACTCAGGGTGCTGGGTGCTCAGTGCTCAGGGTGCTGGGTGCTCAGTACTCAGTGTGCTGGGTGCTCAGTGCTCAGGGTGCTGGGTGCTCAGTGCTCAGGGTGCTGAGTGCTCAGTGCTCAGGGTGCTGGGTGCTCAGTGCTTGGGGTGCTGGGTGCTCAGTGCTCAGGGTGCTGGGTTCTCAGTGCTCAGGGTGCTCAGTACTCGGGGTGCTCGGTGCTCAGTACTCAGGGTGCTGGGTGCTCAGTACTCAGGGTGCTGGGTGCTCAGTACTCAGGATGCTCGGTGCTAAGTACTCAGGGTGCTGGGTGCACAGTACTCAGGGTGCTGGGTGCTCAGTGCTCAGGGTGCTGGGTGCTCAGTACTCAGGGTGCTGGGTGCTCAGTGCTCAGTGTGCTGGGTGCTCAGTACTCAGGGTGCTGGGTGCTCAGTGCTCAGGGTGCTCAGTACTCGGGGTGCTGGGCGCTCAGTGCTCGGGGTGCTGGGTGCTCAATACTCAGGGTGCTCAGTACTCAGGGTGCTGGGTGCTCAGTGCTCAGGGTGCTGGGTGCTCAGTGCTCAGGGTGATCGGTGCTCAGTACTCAGTATGCTGGGTGCTCAGTACTCAGGGTGCTGGGTGCTCAGTACTCAGGGTGCTGGGTGCTCAGTCCTCAGTGTGCTCAGTGCTCAGGGTGCTGGGTGCTCAGTGCTCGGGGTGCTCGGTGCTCAGTACTCAGGCTGCTGAGTGCTCAGTACTCAGGGTGCTGGGTGCTCAGTGCTCGGGGTGCTGGGTGCTCAGTACTCAGGGTGCTGGGTTCTCAGTGCTCAGGGTGCTGGGTGCTCAGTGCTCGGGGTACTGGGTGCTCAGTACTCAGGGTGCTGGGTGCTCAGTACTCAGGGTGCTGGGTGCTCAGTGCTTGGGGTGCTGGGTGCTCAGTGCTCAGGGTGCTGGATGCTCAGGACTCAGGGTGCTGGGTGCTCAGTGCTCGGGGTGCTCGGTGCTCAGTACTCAAGGTGCTGGCTGCTCAGTGCTCGGGGTGCTCGGTGCTCAGTACTAAGGGTGCTCAGTGCTCAGTACTCAGGGTGCTCAGTGCTAAGTGCTCGGGGTGCTGGGTGCTCAGTGCTAGGGGTGCTCGGTGCTCAGTACGTTGGGTGCTCAGTACTCAGGGTGCTGGGTGCTCAGTGCTCAGGGTGCTGGGTGCTCAGTGCTAAGGGTGCTGGGTGCTCAGTGCTCAGGGTGCTGGGTGCTCAGTACTCAGGGTGCTGGGTGCTCAGTGCTCGGGGTGCTCGGTGCTCAGTGCTCGGGGTGCTGCGTGCTCAGTGCTGAGGGTGCTGGGTGCTCTGTCATCGGGGTGCTGGGTGCTCAGTACTCAGGGTGCTCAGTGCTCGGGGAGCTCGGTGCTCAGTACTCAGGGTGCTGGGTGCTCAGTACTCAGTGCTCAGGGTCCTGGGTGCTCCGTGCTTGGGGTGCTGGGTGCTCAGCGCTCTGGGTGCTTAGCGCTCAGTACTCAGGGTGCTGGGTGCTCAGTACTCAGGGTGCTGGGTGCTAATTCTCGGGGTGCTGGGTGCTCAGTGCTCAGCGTGCTTTGTGCTCAGTACTCTGGGTGCTCTGTTCTCAGTACTCAGGCTGCTGGGTGCTCATTCTCGGGGTGCTGGGTGCTCAGTGCTCGGGGTGCTGGGTGCTCAGTGCTCATGGTGCTGGGTGCTCAGTACTCAGGGTGCTGGGTGCTCAGTACTCAGGGTGCTGGGTGCTCAGTTCTCGGGGTGCTCGGTGCTCAGTACTCAGGGTGCTGGGTGCTCAGTACTCGGTGTGCTGGGTGCTCAGTGCTCAGGGTGCTGGGTGCTCAGTACTCAGGGTGCTCGGTGCTCAGTACTCAGGGTGCACAGCGCTCAGTACTCAGCGTGCTGGGTGCTCAGTGCTCAGGGTCCTTGGTGCTCAGTACTCAGGGTGCTCAGTGCTCAGTACTCAGCGTGCTTTGTGCTCAGTGCTCAGGGTGCTGGGTGCTCATTACTCAGGGTGCTGGGTGCTCAGTGCTCGGGGTGTTCGGTGCTCAGTACTCTTGGTGCTGGGTGCTCAGTACTCAGGGTGCTGGGTGCTCAGTGCTCAGGGTGCTGGCTGCTCAGTGCTCAGGGTGCTGGGTGCTCAGTACTCAGGGTGCTCGGTGCTCAGTACTCAGGGTGCACAGCGCTCAGTACTCAGCGTGCTGGGTGCTCAGTGCTCAGGGTCCTTGGTGCTCAGTACTCAGGGTGCTCAGTGCTCAGTACTCAGCGTGCTTTGTGCTCAGTGCTCAGGGTGCTGGGTGCTCATTACTCAGGGTGCTGGGTGCTCAGTACTCAGGGTGCTGGGTGCTCAGTGCTCAGGGTGCTCTGTGCTCAGTGCTCAGGATGCTTGGTGCTCAGTAGTCTTGGTCCTGGGTGCTCAGTCCTCAGGGTGCTGGGTGCTCAGTGCTCGGGGTGCTCGGTGCTCAGTACTCAGGGTGCTGGGTGCTCAGTGCTCAGGGTGCTGGGTGCTCAGTACTCAGGGTGCTCAGTACTCAGTACTCAGGGTGCTGGGTGCTCAGTGCTTGGGGTGCTGGGTGCTCAGTGCTCAGGGTGCTGGGTGCTCAGTGCTCGGGATGCTGGGTGTTCAGTACTCGGGGTGCTCGGTGCTCAGTACTCAGGGTGCTGGGTGCTCAGTACTCAGGGTGCTGGGTGCTCAGTACTCAGGGTGCTGGGTGCTCAGTGCTCAGGGTGCTGGGTGCTCAGTACTCAGGGTGCTGGGTGTTCAGTACTCAGGGTGCTGGGTGCTCAGTGCTCAGGGTGCTGGGTGCTCAGTGCTCGGAGTGCTCGGTGCTCAGTACTCAGGGTGCTGGGTGCTCAGTACTCAGGGTGCTGGGTGCTCAGTGCTCAGGGTGATCGGTGCTCAGTCCTCAGGGTGCTCAGTACTCAGGGTGCTGGGTGCTCAGTGCTCGTGGTGCTGGGTGCTCAGTGCTGAGGGTGCTGGGTGCTCTGTGATCGGTGTGCTGGGTGCTCAGTACTCAGGGTGCTCAGTGCTCGGGGAGCTCGGTGCTCAGTACTCAGGGTGCTGGGTGCTCAGTACTCAGTGTGCTGGGTGCTCAGTACTCAGGGTGCTCGGTGCTCAGTACTCAGGGTGCTGGGTGCTCAGTGCTCAGGGTGCTGGGTGCTAAGTACTCAGGGTGCTGGGAGCTCAGTACTCAGGGTGCTGGGTGCTCAGTGCTCAGGGTGCTGGGTGCTCAGTACTCAGGGTGCTGGGTGCTCAGCGCTCGGGGTGCTCGGTGCTCAGTGCTCAGGATGCTCGGTGCTCAGTACTCTTGGTGCTGGGTGCTCAGTACTCAGGGTGCTGGGTGCTCAGTGCTCAGTGTGCTCGGTGCTCAGTACTCAGGGTGCTGGGTGCTCAGTGCTCAGGGTGCTGGGTTCTCAGTACTCAGGGTGCTCAGTACTCAGGGTGCTGTGTGCTCAGTGCTCGGGGTGCTGGGTGCTCAGTGCTGAGGGTGCTGGGTGCTCTGTGATCAGGGTGCTGGGTGCTCAGTACTCAGGGTGCTGGGTGCTCATTGCTCAGGGTGCTGGGTGCTCAGTACTCAGGGTGCTGGGTGCTCAGTACTCAGGTTGCTGGGTGCTCAGTGCTCAGTGTGCTGGGTGCTCAGTGCTCGGAGTGCTCGGTGCTCAGTCCTCAGGGTGCTGGGTGCTCAGTACTCAGGGTGCTGGGTGCTCAGTGCTCAGGGTGATCGGTGCTCAGTCCTCAGGGTGCTCCGTACTCAGGGTGCTGGGTGCTCAGTGCTCGGGGTGCTGGGTGCTCAGTGCTGAGGGTGCTGGGTGCTCTGTGATCAGGGTGCTGGGTGCTCAGTACTCAGGGTGCTCAGTGCTCGGGGAGCTCGGTGCTCAGTACTCAGGGTGCTGGGTGCTCAGTACTCAGTGCTCGGTTTCCTGGGTCCTCCGTGCTTGGGGTGCTGGGTGCTCAGCGCTCTGGGTGCTTAGTGCTCAGTACTCAGGGTGCTCAGTGCTCGGGGTGCTGGGTGCTCAGTACTCAGGGTGCTGGGTGCTCAGTACTCAGGGTACTGGGTGCTCAGTGCTCAGGGTGCTGGGTGCTCAGTACTCTGGGTGCTCGGTGCTCAGTACTCAGGGTGCTGGTTGCTCAGTACTCAGGGTGCTGGGTGCTCAGTACTCACGGTGCTCGGTGCTCAGTACTCAGGGTGCTGGGTGCTCAGTGCTCAGGGTGCTGGGTGCTAAGTACTCAGGGTGCTGGGTGCTGAGTACTCAGGGTGCTGGGTGCTCAGTGCTCAGGGTGCTGGTTGCTCAGTACTCAGGGTGCTGGGTGCTCAGTGCTCAGGGTGCTGGGTGCTCAGTACTCAGGGTGCTCAGTACTCAGGGTGCTGGGTGCTCAGTACTCAAGGTGCTCAGTACTCAGGGAGCTGGGTGCTCAGTTCTCGGGGTGCTGGGTGCTCAGTACTCAGGGTGCTCAGTACTCAGGGTGCTGGGTGCTCAGTGCTCGGGTTGCTGGGTGCTCTGTGCTCAGGGTGATCGGTGCTCAGTACTCAGGATGCTGGGTGCTCAGTACTCAGGGTGCTGGGTGCTCAGTCCTCAGGGTGCTCAGTGCTCAGGGTGCTGGGTGCTCAGTGCTCGGGGTGCTCGGTGCTCAGTACTCAGGATGCTGGGTGCTCAGTCCTCAGGGTGCTCAGTGCTCAGGGTGCTGGGTGCTCAGTGCTTGGGGTGCTCGGTGCTCAGTGCTCAGGGTGCTGGGCGCTCAGTGCTCGGGGTGCTGGGTGCTCAGTACTCGGGGTGCTCGGTGCTCAGTACTCAGGGTGCTGGGTGCTCAGTACTCAGGGTGCTGGGTGCTCAGTACTCAGGGTGCTGGGTGCTCAGTACTCAGGGTGCTGGGTGCTCAGTACTCAGGGTGCTGGGTGCTCAGTGCTCAGGGTGCTGGCTGCTCAGTGCTCAGGGTCCTTGGTGCTCAGTACTCAGGGTGCTCATTGCTCAGTACTCAGCGTGCTTTGTGCTCAGTGCTCAGGGTGCTGGGTGCTCAGTACTCAGGGTGCTGGGTGCTCAGTACTCACGGTGCTGGGTGCTCAGTACTCAGGGTGCTGGGTGCTCAGTGCTCGGGGTGCTCGGTGCTCAGTACTCTTGGTGCTGGGTGCTCAGTACTCAGGGTGCTGGGTGCTCAGTGCTCGGGGTGCTCGGTGCTCAGTGCTCAGGATGCTCGGTGCTCAGTACTCTTGGTGCTGGGTGCTCAGTACTCAGGGTGCTGGGTGCTCAGTGCTCAGGGTGCTCGGTGCTCAGTACTCAGGGTGCTGGGTGCTCAGTACTCAGGGTGCTCAGTACTCAGGGTGCTGGGTGCTCAGTGCTCGGGGTGCTGGGTGCTCAGTGCTGAGGGTGCTGGGTGCTCTGTGATCAGGGTGCTGAATGCTCAGTACTCAGGGTGCTGGGTGCTCAGTGCTCAGGGTGCTGGGTGCTCAGTACTCAGGGTGCTGGGTGCTCAATACTCAGGGTGCTGGGTGTTCAGTGCTCAGGGTGCTGGGTGCTCAGTGCTCAGGGTGATCGGTGCTCAGTCCTCAGGGTGCTCAGTACTCAGGGTGCTGTGTGCTCAGTGCTCGGGGTGCTGGGTGCTCAGTGCTGAGGGTGCTGGGTGCTCTGTGATCGGGGTGCTGGGTGCTCAGTACTCAGGGTGCTCAGTGCTCGGGGAGCTCGGTGCTCAGTACTCAGGGTGCTGGGTGCTCAGTACTCAGTGCTTGGGGTCCTGGGTGCTCCGTGCTTGGGGTGCTGGGTGCTCAGCGCTCTGGGTGGTTAGTGCTCAGTACTCAGGGTGCTCAGTGCTCGGGGTGGTGGGTGCTCAGTACTCAGGGTGCTGGGTGCTCAGTACTCAGGGTGCTGGGCGCTCAGTGCTCAGGGTGCTGGGTGCTCAGTACTAGGGGTGCTGGGTGCTCAGTACTCAGGGTGCTCGGTGCTCAGTACTCAGGGTGCACAGCGCTCAGTGCTCAGGGTGCTGGGTGCTCAGTGCTCAGTGCTCAGGGTGCTGGGTGTTCAGTACTCAGGGTGCTTGGTGCTCAGTACTCAGGGTGCTGGGTGCTCAGTACTCAGGGTGCTGGGTGCTCAGTGCTCAGGGTGCTGGGTGGTCAGTACTCGGGGTGCTCGGTGCTCAGTACTCAGGGTGCTGGGTGCTCAGTACTCAGGGTGCTGGGTGCTCAGTACTCAGGGTGCTCGGTGCTCAGTACTCAGGGTGCTGGGTGCTCAGTGCTCAGGGTGCTGGGTGCTAAGTACTCAGGGTGCTGGGAGCTCAGTACTCAGGGTGCTGGGTGCTCAGTGCTCAGGGTGCTGGGTGCTCAGTACTCAGGGTGCTGGGTGCTCAGCGCTCGGGGTGCTCGGTGCTCAGTGCTCAGGATGCTCGGTGCTCAGTACTCTTGGTGCTGGGTGCTCAGTACTCAGGGTGCTGGGTGCTCAGTGCTCAGTGTGCTCGGTGCTCAGTACTCAGGGTGCTGGGTGCTCAGTGCTCAGGGTGCTGGGTTCTCAGTACTCAGGGTGCTCAGTACTCAGGGTGCTGTGTGCTCAGTGCTCGGGGTGCTGGGTACTCAGTGCTGAGGGTGCTGGGTGCTCTGTGATCAGGGTGCTGGGTGCTCAGTACTCAGGGTGCTGGGTGCTCATTGCTCAGGGTGCTGGGTGCTCAGTACTCAGGGTGCTGGGTGCTCAGTACTCAGGGTGCTGGGTGCTCAGTGCTCAGTGTGCTGGGTGCTCAGTGCTCGGAGTGCTCGGTGCTCAGTACTCAGGGTGCTGGGTGCTCAGTACTCAGGGTGCTGGGTGCTCAGTGCTCAGGGTGATCGGTGCTCAGTCCTCAGGGTGCTCCGTACTCAGGGTGCTGGGTGCTCAGTGCTCGGGGTGCTGGGTGCTCAGTGCTGAGGGTGCTGGGTGCTCTGTGATCAGGGTGCTGGGTGCTCAGTACTCAGGGTGCTCAGTGCTCGGGGAGCTCGGTGCTCAGTACTCAGGGTGCTGGGTGCTCAGTACTCAGTGCTCGGTTTCCTGGGTCCTCCGTGCTTGGGGTGCTGGGTGCTCAGCGCTCTGGGTGCTTAGTGCTCAGTACTCAGGGTGCTCAGTGCTCGGGGTGCTGGGTGCTCAGTACTCAGGGTGCTGGGTGCTCAGTACTCAGGGTACTGGGTGCTCAGTGCTCAGGGTGCTGGGTGCTCAGTACTCTGGGTGCTCGGTGCTCAGTACTCAGGGTGCTGGTTGCTCAGTACTCAGGGTGCTGGGTGCTCAGTACTCACGGTGCTCGGTGCTCAGTACTCAGGGTGCTGGGTGCTCAGTGCTCAGGGTGCTGGGTGCTAAGTACTCAGGGTGCTGGGTGCTGAGTACTCAGGGTGCTGGGTGCTCAGTGCTCAGGGTGCTGGTTGCTCAGTACTCAGGGTGCTGGGTGCTCAGTGCTCAGGGTGCTGGGTGCTCAGTACTCAGGGTGCTCAGTACTCAGGGTGCTGGGTGCTCAGTACTCAAGGTGCTCAGTACTCAGGGAGCTGGGTGCTCAGTTCTCGGGGTGCTGGGTGCTCAGTACTCAGGGTGCTCAGTACTCAGGGTGCTGGGTGCTCAGTGCTCGGGTTGCTGGGTGCTCTGTGCTCAGGGTGATCGGTGCTCAGTACTCAGGATGCTGGGTGCTCAGTACTCAGGGTGCTGGGTGCTCAGTCCTCAGGGTGCTCAGTGCTCAGGGTGCTGGGTGCTCAGTGCTCGGGGTGCTCGGTGCTCAGTACTCAGGATGCTGGGTGCTCAGTCCTCAGGGTGCTCAGTGCTCAGGGTGCTGGGTGCTCAGTGCTTGGGGTGCTCGGTGCTCAGTGCTCAGGGTGCTGGGCGCTCAGTGCTCGGGGTGCTGGGTGCTCAGTACTCGGGGTGCTCGGTGCTCAGTACTCAGGGTGCTGGGTGCTCAGTACTCAGGGTGCTGGGTGCTCAGTACTCAGGGTGCTGGGTGCTCAGTACTCAGGGTGCTGGGTGCTCAGTACTCAGGGTGCTGGGTGCTCAGTGCTCAGGGTGCTGGCTGCTCAGTGCTCAGGGTCCTTGGTGCTCAGTACTCAGGGTGCTCATTGCTCAGTACTCAGCGTGCTTTGTGCTCAGTGCTCAGGGTGCTGGGTGCTCAGTACTCAGGGTGCTGGGTGCTCAGTACTCACGGTGCTGGGTGCTCAGTACTCAGGGTGCTGGGTGCTCAGTGCTCGGGGTGCTCGGTGCTCAGTACTCTTGGTGCTGGGTGCTCAGTACTCAGGGTGCTGGGTGCTCAGTGCTCGGGGTGCTCGGTGCTCAGTGCTCAGGATGCTCGGTGCTCAGTACTCTTGGTGCTGGGTGCTCAGTACTCAGCGTGCTGGGTGCTCAGTGCTCAGGGTGCTCGGTGCTCAGTACTCAGGGTGCTGGGTGCTCAGTACTCAGGGTGCTCAGTACTCAGGGTGCTGGGTGCTCAGTGCTCGGGGTGCTGGGTGCTCAGTGCTGAGGGTGCTGGGTGCTCTGTGATCAGGGTGCTGAATGCTCAGTACTCAGGGTGCTGGGTGCTCAGTGCTCAGGGTGCTGGGTGCTCAGTACTCAGGGTGCTGGGTGCTCAATACTCAGGGTGCTGGGTGTTCAGTGCTCAGGGTGCTGGGTGCTCAGTGCTCAGGGTGATCGGTGCTCAGTCCTCAGGGTGCTCAGTACTCAGGGTGCTGTGTGCTCAGTGCTCGGGGTGCTGGGTGCTCAGTGCTGAGGGTGCTGGGTGCTCTGTGATCGGGGTGCTGGGTGCTCAGTACTCAGGGTGCTCAGTGCTCGGGGAGCTCGGTGCTCAGTACTCAGGGTGCTGGGTGCTCAGTACTCAGTGCTTGGGGTCCTGGGTGCTCCGTGCTTGGGGTGCTGGGTGCTCAGCGCTCTGGGTGGTTAGTGCTCAGTACTCAGGGTGCTCAGTGCTCGGGGTGGTGGGTGCTCAGTACTCAGGGTGCTGGGTGCTCAGTACTCAGGGTGCTGGGCGCTCAGTGCTCAGGGTGCTGGGTGCTCAGTACTAGGGGTGCTGGGTGCTCAGTACTCAGGGTGCTCGGTGCTCAGTACTCAGGGTGCACAGCGCTCAGTGCTCAGGGTGCTGGGTGCTCAGTGCTCAGTGCTCAGGGTGCTGGGTGTTCAGTACTCAGGGTGCTTGGTGCTCAGTACTCAGGGTGCTGGGTGCTCAGTACTCAGGGTGCTGGGTGCTCAGTGCTCAGGGTGCTGGCTGCTCAGTGCTCAGGGTGCTGGGTGCTCAGTACTCAGGGTGCTCGGTGCTCAGTACTCAGGGTGCACAGCGCTCAGTACTCAGCGTGCTGGGTGCTCAGTGCTCAGGGTCCTTGGTGCTCAGTACTCAGGGTGCTCAGTGCTCAGTACTCAGCGTGCTTTGTGCTCAGTGCTCAGGGTGCTGGGTGCTCATTACTCAGGGTGCTGGGTGCTCAGTACTCAGGGTGCTGGGTGCTCAGTGCTCAGGGTGCTCTGTGCTCAGTGCTCAGGATGCTTGGTGCTCAGTAGTCTTGGTCCTGGGTGCTCAGTCCTCAGGGTGCTGGGTGCTCAGTGCTCGGGGTGCTCGGTGCTCAGTACTCAGGGTGCTGGGTGCTCAGTGCTCAGGGTGCTGGGTGCTCAGTACTCAGGGTGCTCAGTACTCAGTACTCAGGGTGCTGGGTGCTCAGTGCTTGGGGTGCTGGGTGCTCAGTGCTCAGGGTGCTGGGTGCTCAGTGCTCGGGATGCTGGGTGTTCAGTACTCGGGGTGCTCGGTGCTCAGTACTCAGGGTGCTGGGTGCTCAGTACTCAGGGTGCTGGGTGCTCAGTACTCAGGGTGCTGGGTGCTCAGTGCTCAGGGTGCTGGGTGCTCAGTACTCAGGGTGCTGGGTGTTCAGTACTCAGGGTGCTGGGTGCTCAGTGCTCAGGGTGCTGGGTGCTCAGTGCTCGGAGTGCTCGGTGCTCAGTACTCAGGGTGCTGGGTGCTCAGTACTCAGGGTGCTGGGTGCTCAGTGCTCAGGGTGATCGGTGCTCAGTCCTCAGGGTGCTCAGTACTCAGGGTGCTGGGTGCTCAGTGCTCGTGGTGCTGGGTGCTCAGTGCTGAGGGTGCTGGGTGCTCTGTGATCGGTGTGCTGGGTGCTCAGTACTCAGGGTGCTCAGTGCTCGGGGAGCTCGGTGCTCAGTACTCAGGGTGCTGGGTGCTCAGTACTCAGTGCTCGGGGTCCTGGGTGCTCCGTGCTTGGGGTGCTGGGTGCTCAGCGCTCTGGGTGCTTAGTGCTCAGAACTCAGGGTGCTCAGTGCTCTGGGTGCTGGGTGCTCAGTACTCAGGGTGCTGGGTGCTCAGTACTCAGGGTGCTGGGTGCTCAGTGCTCAGGGTGCTGGGTGGTCAGTACTCGGGGTGCTCGGTGCTCAGTACTCAGGGTGCTGGGTGCTCAGTACTCAGGGTGCTGGGTGCTCAGTACTCAGGGTGCTCGGTGCTCAGTACTCAGGGTGCTGGGTGCTCAGTGCTCAGGGTGCTGGGTGCTAAGTACTCAGGGTGCTGGGAGCTCAGTACTCAGGGTGCTGGGTGCTCAGTGCTCAGGGTGCTGGGTGCTCAGTACTCAGGGTGCTGGGTGCTCAGCGCTCGGGGTGCTCGGTGCTCAGTGCTCAGGATGCTCGGTGCTCAGTACTCTTGGTGCTGGGTGCTCAGTACTCAGGGTGCTGGGTGCTCAGTGCTCAGTGTGCTCGGTGCTCAGTACTCAGGGTGCTGGGTGCTCAGTGCTCAGGGTGCTGGGTTCTCAGTACTCAGGGTGCTCAGTACTCAGGGTGCTGTGTGCTCAGTGCTCGGGGTGCTGGGTGCTCAGTGCTGAGGGTGCTGGGTGCTCTGTGATCAGGGTGCTGGGTGCTCAGTACTCAGGGTGCTGGGTGCTCATTGCTCAGGGTGCTGGGTGCTCAGTACTCAGGGTGCTGGGTGCTCAGTACTCAGGGTGCTGGGTGCTCAGTGCTCAGTGTGCTGGGTGCTCAGTGCTCGGAGTGCTCGGTGCTCAGTACTCAGGGTGCTGGGTGCTCAGTACTCAGGGTGCTGGGTGCTCAGTGCTCAGGGTGATCGGTGCTCAGTCCTCAGGGTGCTCCGTACTCAGGGTGCTGGGTGCTCAGTGCTCGGGGTGCTGGGTGCTCAGTGCTGAGGGTGCTGGGTGCTCTGTGATCAGGGTGCTGGGTGCTCAGTACTCAGGGTGCTCAGTGCTCGGGGAGCTCGGTGCTCAGTACTCAGGGTGCTGGGTGCTCAGTACTCAGTGCTCGGTTTCCTGGGTCCTCCGTGCTTGGGGTGCTGGGTGCTCAGCGCTCTGGGTGCTTAGTGCTCAGTACTCAGGGTGCTCAGTGCTCGGGGTGCTGGGTGCTCAGTACTCAGGGTGCTGGGTGCTCAGTGCTCAGGGTGCTGGGTGCTCAGTACTCAGGGTGCTCAGTACTCAGGGTGCTGGGTGCTCAGTACTCAAGGTGCTCAGTACTCAGGGAGCTGGGTGCTCAGTTCTCGGGGTGCTGGGTGCTCAGTACTCAGGGTGCTCAGTACTCAGGGTGCTGGGTGCTCAGTGCTCGGGTTGCTGGGTGCTCTGTGCTCAGGGTGATCGGTGCTCAGTACTCAGGATGCTGGGTGCTCAGTACTCAGGGTGCTGGGTGCTCAGTCCTCAGGGTGCTCAGTGCTCAGGGTGCTGGGTGCTCAGTGCTCGGGGTGCTCGGTGCTCAGTACTCAGGATGCTGGGTGCTCAGTCCTCAGGGTGCTCAGTGCTCAGGGTGCTGGGTGCTCAGTGCTTGGGGTGCTCGGTGCTCAGTGCTCAGGGTGCTGGGCGCTCAGTGCTCGGGGTGCTGGGTGCTCAGTACTCGGGGTGCTCGGTGCTCAGTACTCAGGGTGCTGGGTGCTCAGTACTCAGGGTGCTGGGTGCTCAGTACTCAGGGTGCTGGGTGCTCAGTACTCAGGGTGCTGGGTGCTCAGTACTCAGGGTGCTGGGTGCTCAGTGCTCAGGGTGCTGGCTGCTCAGTGCTCAGGGTCCTTGGTGCTCAGTACTCAGGGTGCTCATTGCTCAGTACTCAGCGTGCTTTGTGCTCAGTGCTCAGGGTGCTGGGTGCTCAGTACTCAGGGTGCTGGGTGCTCAGTACTCACGGTGCTGGGTGCTCAGTACTCAGGGTGCTGGGTGCTCAGTGCTCGGGGTGCTCGGTGCTCAGTACTCTTGGTGCTGGGTGCTCAGTACTCAGGGTGCTGGGTGCTCAGTGCTCGGGGTGCTCGGTGCTCAGTGCTCAGGATGCTCGGTGCTCAGTACTCTTGGTGCTGGGTGCTCAGTACTCAGGGTGCTGGGTGCTCAGTGCTCAGGGTGCTCGGTGCTCAGTACTCAGGGTGCTGGGTGCTCAGTACTCAGGGTGCTCAGTACTCAGGGTGCTGGGTGCTCAGTGCTCGGGGTGCTGGGTGCTCAGTGCTGAGGGTGCTGGGTGCTCTGTGATCAGGGTGCTGAATGCTCAGTACTCAGGGTGCTGGGTGCTCAGTGCTCAGGGTGCTGGGTGCTCAGTACTCAGGGTGCTGGGTGCTCAATACTCAGGGTGCTGGGTGTTCAGTGCTCAGGGTGCTGGGTGCTCAGTGCTCAGGGTGATCGGTGCTCAGTCCTCAGGGTGCTCAGTACTCAGGGTGCTGTGTGCTCAGTGCTCGGGGTGCTGGGTGCTCAGTGCTGAGGGTGCTGGGTGCTCTGTGATCGGGGTGCTGGGTGCTCAGTACTCAGGGTGCTCAGTGCTCGGGGAGCTCGGTGCTCAGTACTCAGGGTGCTGGGTGCTCAGTACTCAGTGCTTGGGGTCCTGGGTGCTCCGTGCTTGGGGTGCTGGGTGCTCAGCGCTCTGGGTGGTTAGTGCTCAGTACTCAGGGTGCTCAGTGCTCGGGGTGGTGGGTGCTCAGTACTCAGGGTGCTGGGTGCTCAGTACTCAGGGTCCTGGGCGCTCAGTGCTCAGGGTGCTGGGTGCTCAGTACTAGGGGTGCTTGGTGCTCAGTACTCAGGGTGCTCGGTGCTCAGTACTCAGGGTGCTGGGTGCTCAGTGCTCAGGGTGCTGGGTGCTAAGTACTCAGGGTGCTGGGTGCTCCGTACTCAGGGTGCTGGGTGCTCAGTGCTCAGGGTGCTGGGTGCTCAGTACTCAGGGTGCTGGGTGCTCAGTGCTCAGGGTGCTGGGTGCTCAGTACTCAGGGTGCTCAGTACTCAGGGTGCTGGGTGCTCAGTACTCAGGGTGCTCAGTACTCAGGGTCCTGGGTGCTCAGTGCTCGGGGTGCTGGGTGCTCAGTACTCAGGGTGCTCAGTACTCAGGGTGCTGGGTGCTCAGTGCTTGGGTTGCTGGGTGCTCAGTGCTCAGGGTGATCGGTGCTCAGTACTCACGATGCTGGGTGCTCAGTACTCAGGGTGCTGGGTGCTCAGTCCTCAGGGTGCTCAGTGCTGAGGGTGCTGGGTGCTCAGTGCTCGGGGTGCTCGGTGCTCAGTACTCAGGGTGCTGAGTGCTCAGTACTCAGGGTGCTGGGTGCTCAGTACTCAGGGTGCTGGGTGCTCAGTGCTCGGGGTGCTGGGTGCTCAGTGCTCAGGGTGCTGGCTGCTCAGTGCTCAGGGTGCTGGGTGCTCAGTACTCAGGGTGCTCGGTGCTCAGTACTCAGGGTGCTCAGCGCTCAGTACTCAGCGTGCTGGGTGCTCAGTGCTCAGGGTCCTTGGTGCTCAGTACTCAGGGTGCTCAGTGCTCAGTACTCAGCGTGCTTTGTGCTCAGTGCTCACGGTGCTGGGTGCTCAGTACTCAGGGTGCTGGGTGCTCAGTACTCACGGTGCTGGGTGCTCAGTACTCGGGGTGCTGGGTGCTCATTACTCAGGGTGCTGGGTGCTCAGTGCTCGGGGTGCTCGGTGCTCAGTACTCTTGGTGCTGGGTGCTCAGTATTCAGGGTGCTGGGTGCTCAGTGCTCGGGGTGCTCGGTGCTCAGTGCTCAGGATGCTCGGTGCTCAGTACTCTTGGTGCTGGGTGCTCAGTACTCAGGGTGCTGGGTGCTCAGTGCTCAGGGTGCTCGGTGCTCAGTACTCAGGGTGCTGGGTGCTCAGTGCTCGGGTTGCTCGGTGCTCAGTACGCAGGGTGCTCAGTACTCAGGGTGCTGGGTGCTCAGTGTTCGGGGTGCTGGGTGCTCAGTGCTGAGGGTGCTGGGTGCTCTGTGATTGGGGTCCTGGGTGCTCAGTACTCAGGGTGCTCAGTGCTCGGGGAGCTCGGTGCTCAGTAATCAGGGTGGTGGGTGCTCAGTAATCAGTGCTCGGGGTCCTGGGTGCTCCGTGCTTGGGGTGCTGGGTGCTCAGCGCTCTGGGTGCTTAGTGCTCAGTACTCAGGGTGCTGGGTGCTCAGTTCTCGGGGTGCTCGGTGTTCAGTACTCAGGGTGCTGCGTGCTCAGTACTCAGGGTGCTGGGCGCTCAGTGCTCAGGGTGCTGGGTGCTCAGTACTAGGGGTGCTCGGTGGTCAGTACTCAGGGTGCTGGGTGCTCAGTGCTCAGGGTGCTGGGTGCTCAGTACTCAGGGTGCTCAGTACTCAGGGTGCTGGGTGCTCAGTACTCAGGGTGCTCAGTACTCAGGGTGCTGGGTGCTCAGTGCTCGGGTTGCTGGGTGCTCAGTGCTCGGGGTGCTGGGTGCTCAGTACTCAGGGTGCTCAGTACTCAGGGTGCTGGGTGCTCAGTGCTCGGTTTGCTGGGTGCTCAGTGCTCAGGGTGATCGGTGCTCAGTACTCAGGATGCTGGGTGCTCAGTACTCAGGGTGCTGGGTGCTCATTCCTCAGGGTGCTCAGTGCTCAGGGTGCTGGGTGCTCAGTGCTCGGGGTGCAGGGTGCTCAGTACTCCGGATGCTCGGTGCTCAGTACTCAGGGTGCTGGGTGCTCAGTACTCAGGGTGCTGGGTGCTCAGGACTCAGGGTGCTGGGTGCTCAGTGCTCGGGGTGCTCGGTGCTCAGTACTCAAGGTGCTGGCTGCTCAGTGCTCACGGTTCTGGGTGCTCAGTCCTAGGGGTGCTCCGTGCTCAGTGCTCAGGGTGTTGGGTGCTCAGTACTCAGGGTGCTCGGTGCTCAGTACTAAGGGTGCTCAGTGCTCAGTACTCAGGGTGCTCATTGCTCTGTGCTCGGGGTGCTGGGTGCTCAGTACTGAGGGTGCTAGGTGCTCAGTACTCAGGGTGCTGGGTGCTCAGTGCTAGGGGTGCTCGGTGCTCAGTACGTTGGGTGCTCAGTACTCAGGGTGGTGGGTGCTCAGTGTTCAGGGTGCTGGGTGCTCAGTGCTCAGGGTGCTGGGTGCTCAGTGCTCAGGGTGCGGGGTGCTCAGTGCTTGGGGTGCTGGGTGCTTAGTGCTCAGGGTGCTGGGTTCTCAGTGCTCAGGTTGCTGGGTGCTCAGTACTCGGGGTGCTCGGTGCTCAGTACTCAGGGTGCTGGGTGCTCAGTACTCAGGGTGCTCGGTGCTAAGTACTCAGGGTGCTGGGTGCTCAGTACTCAGGGTGCTGGGTGCTCAGTGCTCAGGGTGCTGGGTGCTCAGTACTCAGGGTGCTGGGTGCTCAGTGCTCAGGGTGCTGGGTGCTCAGTACTCAGGTTGCTGGGTGCTCAGTGCTCAGGGTGCTCAGTACTCGGGGTGCTGGGTGCTCAGTGCTCGGGGTGCTGGGTGCTCAGTACTCAGGGTGCTCAGTACTCAGGGTGCTGGCTGCTCAGCGCTCAGGGTGCTGAGTGCTCAGTGCTCAGGGTGATCGTTGCTCAGTACTCAGGATGCTGGGTGCTCAGTACTCAGGGTGCTGGGTGCTCAGTACTCAGGGTGCTGGGTGCTCAGTCCTCAGGGTGCTCAGTGCTCAGGGTGCTGGGTGCTCAGTGCTCGGGGTGCTCGGTGCTCAGTACTCAGGGTGCTGAGTGCTCAGTACTCAGGGTGCTGGGTGCTCAGTGCTCGGGGTGCTGGGTGTTCAGTACTCAGGGTGCTGGGTGCTCAGTGCTCAGGGTGCTGCGTGCTCAGTGCTCGGGGTACTGGGTGCTCAGTACTCAGGGTGCTGGGTGCTCAGGACTCAGGGTGCTGGGTGCTCAGTGCTCGGGGTGCTCAGTGCTCTGTACTCAAGGTGCTGGCTGCTCAGTGCTCACGGTGCTGGGTGCTCAGTCCTCGGGATGCTCTGTGCTCAGTGCTCAGGGTGCTGGGTGCTCAGTACTCAGGGTGCTCGGTGCTCAGTACTAAGGGTGCTCAGTGCTCAGTATTCAGGGTGCTCAGTGCTCAGTGCTCGGTGTGCTGGGTGCTCAGTGCTCCGGGTGCTGGGTGCTCAGTACTCAGGGTGCTGGGTGCTCAGTACTCAGGGTGCTGGGTGCTCAGTGCTAGGGGTGCTCGGTGCTCAGTACGTTGGGTGCTCAGTACTCAGG
The DNA here is from genome assembly GCF_018167655.1 of Microtus oregoni. NCBI lineage: Eukaryota > Metazoa > Chordata > Mammalia > Rodentia > Cricetidae > Microtus > Microtus oregoni. The sequence continues at coordinate 533,120 of NW_024543267.1, forward strand.
GTGCTGGGTGCTCAGTGCTCAGGGTGCTGGGTGCTCAGTGCTCAGGGTGCTGGGTGCTCAGTGCTCAGGGTGCTGGGTGCTCAGTACTCAGGGTGCTGGGTGCTCAGTGCTCGGGGTGCTTGGTGCTCAGTACTCAGGGTACTGGGTGCTCAGTACTCAGGGTGCTGGGTGCTCAGTGCTCAGGGTTATCGGTGCTCAGTCCTCAGGGTGCTCAGTACTCAGGGTGCTGGGTGCTCAGTGCTCGGGGTGCTGCGTGCTCAGTGCTGAGGGTGCTGGGTGCTCTGTCATCGGGGTGCTGGGTGCTCAGTACTCAGGGTGCTCAGTGCTCGGGGAGCTCGGTGCTCAGTACTCAGGGTGCTGGGTGCTCAGTACTCAGTGCTCGGGGTCCTGGGTGCTCCGTGCTTGGGGTGCTGGGTGCTCAGCGCTCTGGGTGCTTAGTGCTCAGTACTCAGGGTGCTGGGTGCTCAGTACTCAGGGTGCTCAGTGCACGGGGTGCTGGGTGCTCAGTACTCAGGGTGCTGGGTGCTCAGTACTCAGGGTGCTGGGTGCTAATTATCGGGGTGCTGGGTGCTCAGTGCTCGGGGTGCTGTTTGCTCAGTACTCGGGGTGCTGGGTGCTCAGTGCTCAGCGTGCTGGGTGCTCAGTACTCAGGGTGCTCTGTTCTCAGTACTCAGGATGCTGGGTGCTCATGCTCGGGGAACTGGGTGCTCAGTGCTCGGGGTGCTGGGTGCTCAGTGCTTGGGGTGCTGGGTGCTCAGTACTCAGGGTGCTGGGTGCTCAGTACTCAGGGTGCTGGGTGCTCAGTGCTCCGGGTGCTCGGTGCTCAGTACTCAGGTTGCTGGGTGCTCAGTCCTCGGGGTGCTGGGTGCTCAGTGCTCAGGGTGCTGGGTGCTCAGTGCTCGGGGTGCTGGGTGCTCAGTGCTCAGGATGCTGGCTGCTCAGTGCTCAGGGTGCTGGGTGCTCAGTACTCAGGGTGCTCGGTGCTCAGTACTCAGGGTGCTCAGCGCTCAGTACTCAGCGTGCTGGGTGCTCAGTGCTCAGGGTCCTTGGTGCTCAGTACTCAGGGTGCTCAGTGCTCAGTATTCAGCGTGCTTTGTGCTCAGTGCTCAGGGTGCTGGGTGCTCATTACTCAGGGTGCTGGGTGCTCAGTACTCGGGGTGCTCGGTGCTCAGTACTCTTGGTGCTGGGTGCTCAGTACTCAGGGTGCTGGGTGCTCAGTGCTCGGGGTGCTCGGTGCTCAGTGCTCAGGATGCTCGGTGCTCAGTACTCTTGGTGCTGGGTGCTCAGTACTCAGGGTGCTGGGTGCTCAGTCCTCGGGGTGCTCGGTGCTCAGTACTCAGGGTGCTGGGTGCTCAGTGCTCAGGGTGCTGGGTGCTCAGTACTCAGGGTGCTCAGTGCTCAGGGTGCTGGGTGCTCAGTGCTTGGGGTGCAGGGTGCTCAGTACTCCGGATGCTCGGTGCTCAGTACTCAGGGTGCTGGGTGCTCAGTACTCAGGGTGCTGGGTGCTCAGTACTCAGGGTGCTCGGTGCTCAGTACTCAGGGTTCTGGGTGCTCAGTGCTCAGTGTGCTGGGTGCTAAGTACTCAGGGTGCTGGGTGCTCAGTACTCAGGGTGCTGGGTGCTCAGTGCTCAGGGTGCTGTGTGCTCAGTACTCAGGGTGCTGGGTGCTCAGTGCTCAGGGTGCTTGGTGCTCAGTGCTCAGGGTGCTGAGTGCTCAGTGCTCAGGGTGCTGGGTGCTCAGTGCTTGGGGTGCTGGGTGCTCAGTGCTCAGGGTGCTGGGTTCTAAGTGCTCAGGGTGCTGGGTGATCAGTACTCGGGGTGCTCGGTGCTCAGTACTCAGGGTGCTGGGTGCTCAGTACTCAGGGTGCTGGGTGCTCAGTACTCTGTGTGCTCAGTGCTAAGTACTCAGGCTGCTGGGTGCTCATTCTAGGGGTGCTGGGTGTTCAGTACTCGGGGTGCTCGGTGCTCAGTACTCAGGGTGCTGGGTGCTCAGTACTCAGGGTGCTGGGTGCTCAGTACTCAGGGTGCTGGGTGCTCAGTGCTCAGGGTGCTGGGTGCTCAGTACTCAGGGTGCTGGGTGCTCAGTACTCAGGGTGCTGGGTGCTCAGTGCTCAGGGTGCTGGGTGCTCAGTGTTCGGAGTGCTCGGTGCTCAGTACTCAGGGTGCTGGGTGCTCAGTACTCAGGGTGCTGGGTGCTCAGTGCTCAGGGTGATCGGTGCTCAGTCCTCAGGGTGCTCAGTACTCAGGGTGCTGGGTGCTCAGTGCTCGTGGTGCTGGGTGCTCAGTGCTGAGGGTGCTGGGTGCTCTGTGATCGGGGTCCTGGGTGCTCAGTACTCAGGGTGCTCAGTGCTCGGGGAGCTCGGTGCTCAGTACTCAGGGTGCTGGGTGCTCAGTACTCAGTGCTCGGGGTCCTGGGTGCTCCGTGCTTGGGGTGCTGGGTGCTCAGCGCTCTGGGTGCTTAGTGCTCAGAACTCAGGGTGCTCAGTGCTCTGGGTGCTGGGTGCTCAGTACTCAGGGTGCTGGGTGCTCAGTACTCAGGGTGCTGGGTGCTCAGTGCTCAGGGTGCTGGGTGGTCAGTACTCGGGGTGCTCGGTGCTCAGTACTCAGGGTGCTGGGTGCTCAGTACTCAGGGTGCTGGGTGCTCAGTGCTCGGGGTGCTCGGTGCTCAGTGCTCAGGATGCTCGGTGCTCAGTACTCTTGGTGCTGGGTGCTCAGTACTCAGGGTGCTGGGTGCTCAGTCCTCGGGGTGCTCGGTGCTCAGTACTCAGGGTGCTGGGTGCTCAGTGCTCAGGGTGCTGGGTGCTCAGTGCTCGGGGTGCTCGGTGCTCAGTGCTCAGGATGCTCGGTGCTCAGTAATCTTGGTGCTGGGTGCTCAGTACTCAGGGTGCTGGGTGCTCAGTGCTCAGGGTGCTGGGTGCTCAGTACTCAGGGTGCTCAGTGCTCAGGGTGCTGGGTGCTCAGTGCTTGGGGTGCAGGGTGCTCAGTACTCCGGATGCTCGGTGCTCAGTACTCAGGGTGCTGGGTGCTCAGTACTCAGGGTGCTGGGTGCTCAGTACTCAGGGTGCTCGGTGCTCAGTACTCAGGGTTCTGGGTGCTCAGTGCTCAGTGTGCTGGGTGCTAAGTACTCAGGGTGCTGGGTGCTCAGTACTCAGGGTGCTGGGTGCTCAGTGCTCAGGGTGCTGGGTGCTCAGTACTCAGGGTGCTGGGTGCTCAGTGCTCAGGGTGCTGGGTGCTCAGTGCTCAGGGTGCTGAGTGCTCAGTGCTCAGGGTGCTGGGTGCTCAGTGCTTCTGGTGCTGGGTGCTCAGTGCTCAGGGTGCTGGGTTCTCAGTGCTCAGGGTGCTGGGTGCTCAGTACTCGGGGTGCTCGGTGCTCAGTACTCAGGGTGCTGGGTGCTCAGTACTCAGGGTGCTGGGTGCTCAGTACTCAGGGTGCTCGGTGCTAAGTACTCAGGGTGCTGGGTGCTCAGTACTCAGGGTGCTGGGTGCTCAGTGCTCAGGGTGCTGGGTGCTCAGTACTCAGGGTGCTGGGTGCTCTGTGCTCAGTTTGCTGGGTGCTCAGTACTCAGGGTGCTGGGTGCTCAGTGCTCAGGGTGCTCAGTACTCGGGGTGCTGGGCGCTCAGTGCTCGGGGTGCTGGGTGCTCAATACTCAGGGTGCTCAGTACTCAGGGTGCTGGGTGCTCAGTGCTCGGGGTGCTGGGTGCTCAGTGCTCAGGGTGATCGGTGCTCAGTACTCAGTATGCTGGGTGCTCAGTACTCAGGGTGCTGGGTGCTCAGTACTCAGGGTGCTGGGTGCTCAGTCCTCAGTGTGCTCAGTGCTCAGGGTGCTGGGTGCTCAGTGCTCGGGGTGCTCGGTGCTCAGTACTCAGGCTGCTGAGTGCTCAGTACTCAGGGTGCTGGGTGCTCAGTGCTCGGGGTGCTGTTTGCTCAGTACTCAGGGTGCTGGGTGCTCAGTGCTCAGGGTGCTGGGTGCTCAGTGCTGGGGGTACTGGGTGCTCAGTACTCAGGGTGCTGGGTGCTCAGTACTCAGGGTGCTGGGTGCTCAGTGCTCGGGGTGCTGGGTGCTCAGTGCTCAGGGTGCTGGGTGCTCAGGACTCAGGGTGCTGGGTGCTCAGTGCTCGGGGTGCTCGGTGCTCAGTACTCAAGGTGCTGGCTGCTCAGTGCTCGGGGTGCTCGGTGCTCAGTACTAAGGGTGCTCAGTGCTCAGTACTCAGGGTGCTCAGTGCTCAGTGCTCGGGGTGCTGGGTGCTCAGTGATCGGGGTGCTGGGTGCTCAGTACTCAGGGTGCTGGGTGCTCACTACTCAGGGTGCTGGGTGCTCAGTGCTAGGGGTGCTCGGTGCGCAGTACGTTGGGTGCTCAGTACTCAGGGTGCTGGGTGCTCAGTGCTCAGGGTGCTGGGTGCTCAGTGCTAAGGGTGCTGGGTGCTCAGTGCTCAGGGTGCTGGGTGCTCAGTACTCAGGGTGCTGGGTGCTCAGTGCTCGGGGTGCTCGGTGCTCAGTACTCAGGGTGCTGGGTGCTCAGTACTCAGGGTGCTGGGTGCTCAGTGCTCAGGGTTATCGGTGCTCAGTCCTCAGGGTGCTCAGTACTCAGGGTGCTGGGTGCTCAGTGCTCGGGGTGCTGCGTGCTCAGTGCTGAGGGTGCTGGGTGCTCTGTCTTCGGGGTGCTGGGTGCTCAGTACTCAGGGTGCTCAGTGCTCGGGGAGCTCGGTGCTCAGTACTCAGGGTGCTAGGTGCTCAGTACTCAGGGTGCTCAGTGCACGAGGTGCTGGGTGCTAATTCTCGGGGTGCTGGGTGCTCAGTGCTCGGGGTGCTGTTTGCTCAGTACTCGGGGTGCTGGGTGCTCAGTGCTCAGGGTGCTGGGTGCTCAGTACTCAGGGTGCTGGGTGCTAATTCTCGGGGTGCTGGGTGCTCAGTGCTCGGGGTGCTGTTTGCTCAGTACTCGGGGTGCTGGGTGCTCAGTGCTCAGCGTGCTGGGTGCTCAGTACTCTGGGTGCTCTGTGCTCAGTACTCAGGCTGCTGGGTGCTCATTCTCGGGGTGCTGGGTGTTCAGTACTCGGGGTGCTCGGTGCTCAGTACTCAGGGTGCTGGGTGCTCAGTACTCAGGGTGCTGGGTGCTCAGTACTCAGGGTGCTGGGTGCTCAGTGCTCAGGGTGCTGGGTGCTCAGTACTCAGAGTGCTGGGTGCTCAGTACTCAGGGTGCTGGGTGCTCAGTGCTCAGGGTGCTGGGTGCTCAGTGCTCGGAGTGCTCGGTGCTCAGTACTCAGGGTGCTGGGTGCTCAGTACTCAGGGTGCTGGGTGCTCAGTGCTCAGGGTGATCGGTGCTCAGTCCTCAGGGTGCTCAGTACTCAGGGTGCTGGGTGCTCAGTGCTCGTGGTGCTGGGTGCTCAGTGCTGAGGGTGCTGGGTGCTCTGTGATCGGGGTGCTGGGTGCTCAGTACTCAGGGTGCTCAGTGCTCGGGGAGCTCGGTGCTCAGTACTCAGGGTGCTGGGTGCTCAGTACTCAGTGCTCGGGGTCCTGGGTGCTCCGTGCTTGGGGTGCTGGGTGCTCAGCGCTCTGGGTGCTTAGTGCTCAGAACTCAGGGTGCTCAGTGCTCTGGGTGCTGGGTGCTCAGTACTCAGGGTGCTGGGTGCTCAGTACTCAGGGTGCTGGGTGCTCAGTGCTCAGGGTGCTCAGTGCTCAGTACTCAGGGTGCTGGGTGCTCAGTGCTCAGGGTGCTGGGTGCTAAGTACTCAGGGTGCTGGGAGCTCAGTACTCAGGGTGCTGGGTGCTCAGTGCTCAGGGTGCTGGGTGCTCAGTACTCAGGGTGCTGGGTGCTCAGTGCTCAGGGTGCTGGGTGCTCAGTACTCAGGGTGCTCAGTACTCAGTGTGCTGGGTGCTCAGTACTCAGGGTGCTCAGTACTCAGTGTGCTGGGTGCTCAGTACTCAGGGTGCTCAGTACTCAGGGTGCTGGGTGCTCAGTACTCAGGGTGCTGGGTGCTCAGTGCTCAGGGTGCTGGCTGCTCAGTGCTCAGGGTGCTGGGTGCTCAGTACTCAGGGTGCTCGGTGCTCAGTACTCAGGGTGCTCAGCGCTCAGTACTCAGCGTGCTGGGTGCTCAGTGCTCAGGGTCCTTGGTGCTCAGTACTCAGGGTGCTCAGTGCTCAGTACTCAGCGTGCTTTGTGCTCAGTGCTCAGGGTGCTGGGTGCTCAGTACTCAGGGTGCTGGGTGCTCAGTACTCACGGTGCTGGGCGCTCAGTACTCGGGGTGCTGGGTGCTCATTACTCAGGGTGCTGGGTGCTCAGCGCTCGGGGTGCTCGGTGCTCAGTACTCTTGGTGCTGGGTGCTCAGTACTCACGGTGCTGGGTGCTCAGTGCTCGGGGTGCTCGGTGCTCAGTGCTCAGGATGCTCGGTGCTCAGTACTCTTGCTGCTGGGTGCTCAGTACTCAGGGTGCTGGGTGCTCAGTGCTCAGGGTGCTCGGTGCTCAGTACTCAGGGTGCTGGGTGCTCAGTGCTCAGGGTGCTGGGTGCTCAGTACTCAGGGTGCTCAGTACTCAGGGTGCTGGGTGCTCAGTGCTCGGGGTGCTGGGTGCTCAGTGCTGAGGGTGCTGGGTGCTCTGTGATCAGGGTGCTGGGTGCTCAGTACTCAGGGTGCTGGGTGCTCATTGCTCAGGGTGCTGGGTGCTCAGTACTCAGGGTGCTGGGTGCTCAGTACTCAGGGTGCTGGGTGCTCAGTGCTCAGGGTGCTGGGTGCTCAGTGCTCGGAGTGCTCGGTGCTCAGTACTCAGGGTGCTTCGTGCTCAGTACTCAGGGTGCTGGGTGCTCAGTGCTCGGGGTGCTGGGTGCTCAGTGCTGAGGGTGCTGGGTGCTCTGTGATCAGGGTGCTGGGTGCTCAGTACTCAGGGTGCTCAGTGCTCGGGGAGCTCGGTGCTCAGTACTCAGGGTGCTGGGTGCTCAGTACTCAGTGCTCGGTTTCCTGGGTCCTCCGTGCTTGGGGTGCTGGGTGCTCAGCGCTCTGGGTGCTTAGTGCTCAGTACTCAGGGTGCTCAGTGCTCGGGGTGCTGGGTGCTCAGTACTCAGGGTGCTGGGTGCTCAGTACTCAGGGTGCTGGGTGCTCAGTGCTCAGGGTGCTGGGTGCTCAGTACTCGGGGTGCTCGGTGCTCAGTACTCAGGGTGCTGGTTGCTCAGTCCTCAGGGTGCTGGGTGCTCAGTACTCACGGTGCTCGGTGCTCAGTACTCAGGGTGCTGGGTGCTCAGTGCTCAGGGTGCTGGGTGCTAAGTACTCAGGGTGCTGGGTGCTCAGTACTCAGGGTGCTGGGTGCTCAGTGCTCAGGGTGCTGGTTGCTCAGTACTCAGGGTGCTGGGTGCTCAGTGCTCAGGGTGCTGGGTGCTCAGTACTCAGGGTGCTCAGTACTCAGGGTGCTGGGTGCTCAGTACTCAGGGTGCTCAGTACTCAGAGAGCTGGGTGCTCAGTGCTCGGGGTGCTGGGTGCTCAGTACTCAGGGTGCTCAGTACTCAGGGTGCTGGGTGCTCAGTGCTCGGGTTGCTGGGTGCTCAGTGCTCAGGGTGCTGGGTGCTCAGTGCTCGGGGTGCTCAGTGCTCAGTACTCAGGGTGCTGGGTGCTCAGTCCTCAGGGTGCTCAGTGCTCAGGGTGCTGGGTGCTCAGTACTCACGGTGCTGGGTGCTCAGTGCTCGGGTTGCTGGGTGCTCAGTGCTCAGGGTGCTGGGTGCTCAGTGCTCGGGGTGCTCAGTGCTCAGTACTCAGGGTGCTGGGTGCTCAGTCCTCAGGGTGCTCAGTGCTCAGGGTGCTGGGTGCTCAGTACTCAAGGTGCTGGGTGCTCAGTGCTCGGGGTGCTCGGTGCTCAGTACTCTTGGTGCTGGGTGCTCAGTACTCAGGGTGCTGGGTGCTCAGTGCTCGGGGTGCTCGGTGCTCAGTGCTCAGGATGCTCGGTGCTCAGTACTCTTGCTGCTGGGTGCTCAGTACTCAGGGTGCTGGGTGCTCAGTGCTCAGGGTGCTGGGTGCTCAGTACTCAGGGTGCTCAGTACTCAGTACTCAGGGTAGTGGGTGCTCAGTGCTTGGAGGGCTGGGTTCTCAGTGCTCAGGGTGCTGGGCGCTCAGTGCTCGGGGTGCTGGGTGCTCAGTACTCGGGGTGCTCGGTGCTCAGTACTCAGGGTGCTGGGTGCTCAGTACTCAGGGTGCTGGGTGCTCAGTGCTCAGGGTGCTGGGTGCTCAGTACTCAGGGTGCTCAGTACTCAGTACTCAGGGTAGTGGGTGCTCAGTGCTTGGAGGGCTGGGTTCTCAGTGCTCAGGGTGCTGGGCGCTCAGTGCTCGGGGTGCTGGGTGCTCAGTACTCGGGGTGCTCGGTGCTCAGTACTCAGGGTGCTGGGTGCTCAGTACTCAGGGTGCTGGGTGCTCAGTGCTCAGGGTGCTGGCTGCTCAGTGCTCAGGGTCCTTGGTGCTCAGTACTCAGGGTGCTCATTGCTCAGTACTCAGCGTGCTTTGTGCTCAGTGCTCAGGGTGCTGGGTGCTCAGTACTCAGGGTGCTGGGTGCTCAGTACTCACGGTGCTGGGTGCTCAGTACTCAGGGTGCTGGGTGCTCAGTGCTCAGGGTGCTGGGTGCTCAGTACTCAGGGTGCTCAGTACTCAGTACTCAGGGTAGTGGGTGCTCAGTGCTTGGAGGGCTGGGTTCTCAGTGCTCAGGGTGCTGGGCGCTCAGTGCTCGGGGTGCTGGGTGCTCAGTACTCGGGGTGCTCGGTGCTCAGTACTCAGGGTGCTGGGTGCTCAGTACTCAGGGTGCTGGGTGCTCAGTGCTCAGGGTGCTGGGTGCTCAGTACTCAGGGTGCTCAGTACTCAGTACTCAGGGTAGTGGGTGCTCAGTGCTTGGAGGTCTGGGTTCTCAGTGCTCAGGGTGCTGGGCGCTCAGTGCTCGGGGTGCTGGGTGCTCAGTACTCGGGGTGCTCGGTGCTCAGTACTCAGGGTGCTGGGTGCTCAGTACTCAGGGTGCTGGGTGCTCAGTGCTCAGGGTGCTGGCTGCTCAGTGCTCAGGGTCCTTGGTGCTCAGTACTCAGGGTGCTCATTGCTCAGTACTCAGCGTGCTTTGTGCTCAGTGCTCAGGGTGCTGGGTGCTCAGTACTCAGGGTGCTGGGTGCTCAGTACTCACGGTGCTGGGTGCTCAGTCCTCAGGGTGCTGGGTGCTCAGTACTCGGGGTGCTCGGTGCTCAGTGCTCAGGATGCTCGGTGCTCAGTACTCTTGGTGCTGGGTGCTCAGTACTCAGGTTGCTAGGTGCTCAGTGCTAAGGGTGCTCGGTGCTCAGTACTCAGGGTGCTGGGTGCTCAGTACTCAGGGTGCTCAGTACTCAGGGTGCTGGGTGCTCAGTGCTCAGGGTGCTGGGTGCTCAGTGCTGAGGGTGCTGGGTGCTCTGTGATCAGGGTGCTGAATGCTCAGTACTCAGGGTGCTGGGTGCTCAGTGCTCAGGGTGCTGGGTGCTCAGTACTCAGGGTGCTGGGTGCTCAGTACTCAGGGTGCAGGGTGCTCAGTGCTCAGGGTGCTGGGTGCTCAGTGCTCAGGGTGATCGGTGCTCAGTCCTCAGGGTGCTCAGTACTCAGGGTGCTGGGTGCTCAGTGCTCGTGGTGCTGGGTGCTCAGTGCTGAGGGTGCTGGGTGCTCTGTGATCGGGGTGCTGGGTGCTCAGTACTCAGGGTGCTCAGTGCTCGGGGAGCTCGGTGCTCAGTACTCAGGGTGCTGGGTGCTCAGTACTCAGTGCTTGGGGTCCTGGGTGCTCCGTGCTTGGGGTGCTGGGTGCTCAGCGCTCTGGGTGCTTAGTGCTCAGTACTCAGGGTGCTCAGTGCTCGGGGTGGTGGGTGCTCAGTACTCAGGGTGCTGGGTGCTCAGTACTCAGGGTGCTGGGCGCTCAGTGCTCAGGGTGCTGGGTGCTCAGTACTAGGGGTGCTTGGTGCTCAGTACTCAGGGTGCTCGGTGCTCAGTACTCAGGGTGCTGGGTGCTCAGTGCTCAGGGTGCTGGGTGCTCAGTACTCAGGGTGCTGGGTGCTCAGTGCTCAGGGTGCTGGGTGCTCAGTACTCAGGGTGCTCAGTACTCAGGGTGCTGGGTGCTCAGTACTCAGGGTGCTCAGTACTCAGGGTCCTGGGTGCTCAGTGCTCGGGGTGCTGGGTGCTCAGTACTCAGGGTGCTCAGTACTCAGGGTGCTGGGTGCTCAGTGCTCGGGTTGCTGGGTGCTCAGTGCTCAGGGTGATCGGTGCTCAGTACTCACGATGCTGGGTGCTCAGTACTCAGGGTGCTGGGTGCTCAGTCCTCAGGGTGCTCAGTGCTGAGGGTGCTGGGTGCTCAGTGCTCGGGGTGCTCGGTGCTCAGTACTCAGGGTGCTGAGTGCTCAGTACTCAGGGTGCTGGGTGCTCAGTACTCAGGGTGCTGGGTGCTCAGTGCTCGGGGTGCTGGGTGCTCAGTGCTCAGTGTGCTGGCTGCTCAGTGCTCAGGGTGCTGGGTGCTCAGTACTCAGGTTGCTCGGTGCTCAGTACTCAGGGTGCTCAGCGCTCAGTACTCAGCGTGCTGGGTGCTCAGTGCTCAGGGTCCTTGGTGCTCAGTACTCAGGGTGCTCAGTGCTCAGTACTCAGCGTGCTTTGTGCTCAGTGCTCACGGTGCTGGGTGCTCAGTACTCAGGGTGCTGGGTGCTCAGTACTCACGGTGCTGGGTGCTCAGTACTCGGGGTGCTGGGTGCTCATTACTCAGGGTGCTGGGTGCTCAGTGCTCGGGGTGCTCGGTGCTCAGTACTCTTGGTGCTGGGTGCTCAGTATTCAGGGTGCTGGGTGCTCAGTGCTCGGGGTGCTCAGTGCTCAGTGCTCAGGATGCTCGGTGCTCAGTACTCTTGGTGCTGGGTGCTCAGTACTCAGGGTGCTGGGTGCTCAGTGCTCAGGGTGCTCGGTGCTCAGTACTCAGTGTGCTGGGTGCTCAGTGCTCAGGGTGCTGAGTACTCAGTACTCAGGGTGCTCAGTACTCAGTACTCGGGGCGCTGGGTGCTCAGTGCTTGGGGTGCTGGGTGCTCAGTGCTCAGGGTGCTGGGCGCTCAGTGCTCGGGGTGCTGGGTGCTCAGTACTCGGGGTGCTCGGTGCTCAGTACTCAGGGTGCTGGGTGCTCAGTACTCAGGGTGCTGGGTGCTCAGTACTCAGGGTGCTGGGTGCTCAGTACTCAGGGTGCTGGGTGCTCAGTACTCAGGGTGCTGGGTGCTCAGTGCTCAGGGTGCTGGGTGCTCAGTACTCAGGGTGCTGGGTGCTCGGTACTCAGGGTGCTGTGTGCTCAGTGCTCAGGGTGCTGGGTGCTCAGTGCTCGGGTTGCTCGGTGCTCAGTACGCAGGGTGCTGGGTGCTCAGTACTCAGGGTGCTGGGTGCTCAGTGCTCAGGGTGATCGGTGCTCAGTCCTCAGGGTGCTCAGTACTCAGGGTGCTGGGTGCTCAGTGCTCGGGGTGCTGGGTGCTCAGTGCTGAAGGTGCTGGGTGCTCTGTGATTGGGGTCCTGGGTGCTCAGTACTCAGGGTGCTCAGTGCTCGGGGAGCTCGATGCTCAGTAATCAGGGTGGTGGGTGCTCAGTAATCAGTGCTCGGGGTCCTGGGTGCTCCGTGCTTGGGGTGCTGGGTGCTCAGCGCTCTGGGTGCTTAGTGCTCAGTACTCAGGGTGCTGGGTGCTCAGTTCTCGGGGTGCTCGGTGCTCAGTACTCAGGGTGCTGCGTGCTCAGTACTCAGGGTGATGGGCGCTCAGTGCTCAGGGTGCTGGGTGCTCAGTACTAGGGGTGCTCGGTGGTCAGTACTCAGGGTGCTGGGTGCTCAGTACTCAGGATGCTGGGTGCTCAGTACTCAGGGTGCTCGGTGCTCAGTACTCAGGGTGCTGGGTGCTCAGTGCTCACGGTGCTGGGTGCTAAGTACTCAGGGTGCTGGGTGCTCAGTACTCAGAGTGCTGGGTACTCAGTGCTCAGGGTGCTGGGTGCTCAGTACTCAGGGTGCTGGGTGCTCAGTGCTCAGGGTGCTGGGTGCTCAGTACTCAGGGTGCTCAGTACTCAGGGTGCTGGGTGCTCTGTACTCAGGGTGCTCAGTACTCAGGGTCCTGGGTGCTCAGTGCTCGGGGTGCTGGGTGCTCAGTACTCAGGGTGCTCAGTACTCAGGGTGCTGGGTGCTCAGTGCTCGGGTTGCTGGGTGCTCAGTGCTCAGGGTGATCGGTGCTCAGTACTCACGATGCTGGGTGCTCAGTACTCAGGGTGCTGGGTACTCAGTCCTCAGGGTGCTCAGTGCTGAGGGTGCTGGGTGCTCAGTGCTCGGGGTGCTCGGTGCTCAGTACTCAGGGTGCTGAGTGCTCAGTACTCAGGGTGCTGGGTGCTCAGTACTCAGGGTGCTGGGTGCTCAGTGCTCGGGGTGCTGGGTGCTCAGTACTCAGGGTGCTGAGTGCTCAGTACTCAGGGTGCTGGGTGCTCAGTACTCAGGGTGCTGGGTGCTCAGTGCTCGGGGTGCTGGGTGCTCAGTGCTCACCGTGCTGGCTGCTCAGTGCTCAGGGTGCTGGGTGCTCAGTACTCAGGGTGCTCGGTGCTCAGTACTCAGGGTGCTCAGCGCTCAGTACTCAGCGTGCTGGGTGCTCAGTGCTCAGGGTCCTTGGTGCTCAGTACTCAGGGTGCTCAGTGCTCAGTACTCAGCGTGCTTTGTGCTCAGTGCTCACGGTCCTGGGTGCTCAGTACTCAGGGTGCTGGGTGCTCAGTACTCACGGTGCTGGGTGCTCAGTACTCGGGGTGCTGGGTGCTCATTACTCAGGGTGCTGGGTGCTCAGTGCTCGGGGTGCTCGGTGCTCAGTACTCTTGGTGCTGGGTGCTCAGTATTCAGGGTGCTGGGTGCTCAGTGCTCGGGGTGCTCGGTGCTCAGTGCTCAGGATGCTCGGTGCTCAGTACTCTTGGTGCTGGGTGCTCAGTACTCAGGGTGCTGGGTGCTCAGTGCTCAGGGTGCTCGGTGCTCAGTACTCAGGGTGCTGGGTGCTCAGTGCTCAGGGTGCTGAGTACTCAGTACTCAGGGTGCTCAGTACTCAGTACTCAGGGTGCTGGGTGCTCAGTGCTTGGGGTGCTGGGTGCTCAGTGCTCAGGGTGCTGGGCGCTCAGTGCTCGGGGTGCTGGGTGCTCAGTACTCGGAGTGCTCGGTGCTCAGTACTCAGGGTGCTGGGTGCTCAGTACTCAGGGTGCTGGGTGCTCAGTACTCAGGGTGCTGGGTGCTCAGTACTCAGGGTGCTGGGTGCTCAGTACACAGGGTGCTGTGTGCTCAGTGCTCAGGGTGCTGGGTGCTCAGTACGCAGGGTGCTGGGTGCTCAGTACTCAGGGTGCTGGGTGCTCAGTGCTCAGGGTGATCGGTGCTCAGTCCTCAGGGTGCTCAGTACTCAGGGTGCTGGGTGCTCAGTGCTCGGGGTGCTGGGTGCTCAGTGCTGAGGGTGCTGGGTGCTCTGTGATTGGGGTCCTGGGTGCTCAGTACTCAGGGTGCTCAGTGCTCGGGGAGCTCGGTGCTCAGTAATCAGGGTGGTGGGTGCTCAGTAATCAGTGCTCGGGGTCCTGGGTGCTCCGTGCTTGGGGTGCTGGGTGCTCAGGGCTCTGGGTGCTTAGTGCTCAGTACTCAGGGTGCTGCGTGCTCAGTACTCAGGGTGCTGGGTGGTCAGTACTCAGGGTGCTCGGTGCTCAGTACTCAGGGTGCTGGGTGCTCAGTGCTCAGGGTGCTGGCTGCTAAGTACTCAGGGTGCTGGGTGCTCAGTACTCAGGGTGCTAGGTGCTCAGCGCTCAGGGTGCTGGGTACTCAGTACTCAGGGTGCTGGGTGCTCAGTGCTCAGGGTGCTGGGTGCTCAGTACTCAGGGTGCTCAGTACTCAGGGTGCTGGGTGCTCAGTACTCAGGGTGCTCAGTACTCAGGGTGCTGGGTGCTCAGTGCTCGGAGTGCTGGGTGCTCAGTACTCAGGGTGCTCAGTACTCAGGGTGCTGGGTGCTCAGTGCTCGGGTTGCTGGGTGATCAGTGCTCAGGGTGATCGGTGCTCAGTACTCAGGATGCTGGGTGCTCAGTAATCAGGGTGCTGGGTGCTCAGTCCTCAGGGTGCTCAGTGCTCAGGGTGCTGGGTGCTCAGTGCTCAGGGTGCTCAGTGCTCAGTACTCAGGGTGCTGGGTGCTCATTACTCAGGGTTCTGGGTGCTCAGTGCTCGGGGTGCTGGGTGCTCAGTAATCAGGGTGCTGGGTGCTCAGTCCTCAGGGTGTTCAGTGCTCAGGGTGCTGGGTGCTCAGTGCTCAGGGTGCTCAGTGCTCAGTACTCAGGGTGCTGGGTGCTCATTACTCAGGGTGCTGGGTGCTCAGTGCTCGGGGTGCTGGGTGCTCAGTACTCAGGGTGCTGGGTGCTCAGTGCTCAGGGTGCTGGGTGCTCAGTGCTCGGAGTGCTGGGTGCTCAGTACTCAGGGTGCTGGGTGCTCAGTACTCGGGGTGCTCGGTGCTCAGTACTCAGGGTGCTGGGTGCTCAGTACTCAGGGTGCTGGGTGCTCAGTACTCAGGGTGCTCGGTGCTCAGTACTCAGGGTGCTGGGTGCTCAGTGCTCAGCGTGCTGGGTACTAAGTACTCAGGGTGCTGGGTGCTCAGTACTCAGGGTGCTGGGTGCTCAGTGCTCAGGGTGCTGGGTGCTCAGTACTCAGGGTGCTGGGTGCTCAATGCTCAGGGTGCTGGGTGCTCAGTACTCAGGGTGCTCAGTACTCAGGGTGCTGGGTGCTCAGTACTCAGGGTGCTCAGTACTCAGGGTGCTGGGTGCTCAGTGCTCGGGGTGCTGGGTGGTCAGTACTCAGGGTGCTCAGTACTCAGGGTGCTGGGTGCTCAGTGCTCGGGTTGCTGGGTGCTCAGTGCTCAGGGTGATCGGTGCTCAGTACTCAGGATGCTGGGTGCTCAGTACTCAGGGTGCTGGGTGCTCAATCCTCAGGGTGCTCAGTGCTCAGGGTGCTGGGTGCTCAGTGCTCGGGGTGCTCGGTGCTCAGTACTCAGGGTGCTGAGTGCTCAGTACTCAGGGTGCTGGGTGCTCAGTACTCAGGGTGCTGGGTGCTCAGTGCTCAGGGTGCTGGCTGCTCAGTGCTCAGTGTGCTGGGTGCTCAGTACTCAGGGTGCTCGGTGCTCAGTACTCAGTGTGCTCAGCACTCAGCACTCAGCGCGCTGGGTGCTCAGTGCTCAGGGTCCTTGGTGCTCAGTACTCAGGGTGCTCAGTACTCAGCGTGCTTTGTGCTCAGTGCTCAGGGTGCTAGTTGCTCAGTACTCAGGGTGCTGGGTGCTCAGTGCTCAGCGTGCTGGGTGCTAAGTACTCGGGGTGCTGGGTGCTCAGTACTCAGGGTGCTGGGTGCTCAGTGCTCAGGGTGCTGGGTGCTCAGTACTCAGGGTGCTGGGTGCTCAGTGCTCAGGGTGCTGGGTGCTCAGTACTCAGGGTGCTCAGTACTCAGGGTGCTGGGTGCTCAGTACTCAGGGTGCTCAGTACTCAGGGTGCTGGGTGCTCAGTGCTCGGGGTGCTGGGTGCTCAGTACTCAGGGTGCTCAGTACTCAGGGTGCTGGGTGCTCAGTGCTCGGGTTGCTGGGTGCTCAGTGCTCAGGGTGATCGGTGCTCAGTACTCAGGATGCTGGGTGCTCAGTACTCAGGGTGCTGGGTGCTCAGTCCTCAGGGTGCTCAGTGCTGAGGGTGCTGGGTGCTCAGTGCTCGGGGTGCTCGGTGCTCGGTGCTCAGTACTCAGGGTGCTGAGTGCTCAGTACTCAGGGTGCTGGGTGCTCAGTACTCAGGGGGCTGGGTGCTCAGTGCTCGCGGTGCTGGGTGCTCAGTGCTCAGGGTGCTGGCTGCTCAGTGTTGAGGGTGCTGGGTGCTCAGTACTCAGGGTGCTCGGTGCTCAGTACTCAGGGTGCTCAGCGCTCAGTACTCAGCGTGCTGGGTGCTCAGTGCTCAGGGACCTTGGTGCTCAGTACTCAGGGTACTTAGTGCTCAGTACTCAGCGTGCTTTGTGCTCAGTGCTCAGGGTGCTGGGTGCTCAGTACTCAGGGTGCTGGGTGCTCAGTACTCACGGTGCTGGGTGTTCAGTACTCGGGGTGCTGGGTGCTCATTTCTCAGGGTGTTGGGTGCTCAGTGCTCGGGGTGCTCGGTGCTCAGTACTCTTGGTGCTGGGTGCTCAGTACTCAGGGTGCTGGGTGCTCAGTGCTCGGGGTGCTCGGTCCTCAGTGCTCAGGATGCTCGGTGCTCAGTACTCTTGGTGCTGGGTGCTCAGTACTCAGGGTGCTCGGTGCTCAGTACTCAGGGTGCTAGGTGCTCAGTGCGCAGGGTGCTGGGTGCTAAGTACTCAGGGTGCTGGGTGCTCAGTACTCAGGGTGCTGGGTGCTCAGTGCTCAGGGTGCTGGGTGCTCAGTACTCAGGGTGCTCAGTACTCAGGGTGCTGGGTGCTCAGTGCTCGGGGTGCTGGGTGCTCAGTACTCAGGGTGCTCAGTATTCAGGGTGCTGGGTGCTCAGTGCTCGGGTTGCTGGGTGATCAGTGCTCAGGGTGATCGGTGCTCAGTACTCAGGATGCTGGGTACTCAGTACTCAGGGTGCTGGGTGCTCAGTCCTCAGGGTGCTCAGTGCTCAGGGTGCTGGGTGCTCAGTGCTCAGGGTGCTCAGTGCTCAGTACTCAGGGTGCTGGGTGCTCATTACTCAGGGTGCTGGGTGCTTAGTGCTCGGGGTGCTGGGTGCTCAGTACTCAGGGTGCTGGGTGCTCAGTGCTCAGGGTGCTGGGTGCTCAGTGCTCGGAATGCTGGGTGCTCAGTACTCAGGGTGCTGGGTGCTCAGTACTCAGGGTGCTGGGTGCTCAGTGCTCGGGGTGCTGGGTGCTCAGTGCTCAGGGTGCTGGGTGCTCAGTACTTAGGGTGCTGGGTGCTCAGTGCTCGGGGTTCTCGGTGCTCAGTACTCAAGGTGCTGGGTGCTCAGTGCTCACGGTGCTGGGTGCTCAGTCCTCGGGGTGCTCGGAGCTCAGTGCTCAGGGTGCTGGGTGCTCAGTACTCAGGGTGCTCGGTGCTCAGTACTAAGGGTGCTCAGTGCTCAGTACTCAGGGTGCTCAGTGCTCAGTACTCGGGGTGCTGGGTGCTCAGTGCTCGGGGTGCTGGGTGCTCAGTACTGAGGGTGCTGGGTGCTCAGTGCTCAGGGTGCTGGGTGCTCAGTGCTCAGGGTGCTGGGTGCTCAGTACTCAGGGTGCTCAGTGCTCAGGGTGCTGGGTGCTCAGTGCTCAGGGTGCTCAGTGCTCAGTACTCAGGGTGCTGGGTGCTCATTACTCAGGGTGCTGGGTGCTTAGTGCTCGGGGTGCTGGGTGCTCAGTACTCAGGGTGCTGGGTGCTCAGTGCTCAGGGTGCTGGGTGCTCAGTGCTCGGAATGCTGGGTGCTCAGTACTCAGGGTGCTGGGTGCTCAGTACTCAGGGTGCTGGGTGCTCAGTGCTCGGGGTGCTGGGTGCTCAGTGCTCAGGGTGCTGGGTGCTCAGTACTCAGGGTGCTGGGTGCTCAGTGCTCGGGGTTCTCGGTGCTCAGTACTCAAGGTGCTGGGTGCTCAGTGCTCACGGTGCTGGGTGCTCAGTCCTCGGGGTGCTCGGAGCTCAGTGCTCAGGGTGCTGGGTGCTCAGTACTCAGGGTGCTCGGTGCTCAGTACTAAGGGTGCTCAGTGCTCAGTACTCAGGGTGCTCAGTGCTCAGTACTCGGGGTGCTGGGTGCTCAGTGCTCGGGGTGCTGGGTGCTCAGTACTGAGGGTGCTGGGTGCTCAGTGCTCAGGGTGCTGGGTGCTCAGTGCTCAGGGTGCTGGGTGCTCAGTACTCAGTGCTCAGGATGCTGGGTGCTCAGTGCTCAGGGTGCTCAGTGCTCAGTGCTCAGTACTCAGGGTGCTGGGTGCTCAGTACTCAGGGTGCTGGGTGCTCAGTGCTCGGGGTGTTCGGTGCTCAGTACTCAGGGGGCTGGGTGCTCAGTGCTGGGTGCTCAGTGCTCGGGGTGCTGGGTGCTCAGTGCTGGGTGCTCAGTGCTCGGGGTGCTGGGTGCTCAGTACTCAGGGTGCTGGGTGCTCAGTGCTGGGTGCTCAGTGCTCGGGGTGCTGGGTGCTCAGTGCTCGGGGTGCTGGGTGCTCAGTACTCAGGGTGCTCGGTGCTCAGTACTCAGGGTGCTGGGTGCTCAGTGCTCGGGGTGCTGGGTGCTCAGTACTCAGGGTGCTGGGTGCTCAGTGCTCGGGGTGCTCGATGCTCAGTACGTTGGGTGCTCAGTACTCAGGGTGCTGGGTGCTCAGTACTCAGGGTGCTGGGTGCTCAGTGCTCGGGGTGCTGGGTGCTCAGTGCTCAGGGTGCTGGGTGCTCAGTACTTAGGGTGCTGTGTGCTCAGTGCTCGGGGTGCTCGGTGCTCAGTACTCAAGGTGCTGGGTGCTCAGTGCTCACGGTGCTGGGTGCTCAGTCCTCGGGGTGCTCCGTGCTCAGTGCTCAGGGTACTGGTTGCTCAGTACTCAGGGTGCTCGGTGCTCAGTACTAAGGGTGCTCAGTGCTCAGTACTCAGGGTGCTCAGTGCTCAGTGCTCGGGGTGCTGGGTGCTCAGTGCTCAGGGTGCTCAGTGCTCAGTGCTCAGTACTCAGGGTGCTGGGTGCTCAGTACTCAGGGTGCTGGGTGCTCATTGCTCAGTGCTCAGTACTCAGGGTGCTGGGTGCTCAGTACTCAGCGTGCTGGGTGCTCAGTACTCAGGGTGCTGGGTGCTCAGTACTCAGGGTGCTGGGTGCTCAGTGCTCGGGGTGCTTGGTGCTCAGTGCTCAGGGTGCTGGCTGCTCAGTACTCAGGGTGCTGGGTGCTCAGTACTCAGGGTGCTCGGTGCTCAGTACTCAGGGTGCTCAGTGCTCAGTACTCAGCGTGCTGGATGCTCAGTGCTCAGGGTCCTTGGTGCTCAGTACTCAGGGTGCTCAGTGCTCAGTACTCAGCGTGCTTTGTGCTCAGTGCTCACGGTGCTGGGTGCTCAGTACTCAGGGTGCTGGGTGCTCAGTACTCACGGTGCTGGGTGCTCAGTACTCGGGGTGCTGGGTGCTCATTACTCAGGGTGCTGGGTGCTCAGTGCTCGGGGTGCTCGGTGCTCAGTACTCTTGGTGCTGGGTGCTCAGTATTCAGGGTGCTGGGTGCTCAGTGCTCGGGGTGCTCGGTGCTCAGTGCTCAGGATGCTCGGTGCTCAGTACTCTTGGTGCTTGGTGCTCAGTACTCAGGGTGCTGGGTGCTCAGTGCTCAGGGTGCTCGGTGCTCAGTACTCAGGGTGCTGGGTGCTCAGTGCTTGGGGTGCTGGGTGCTCAGTGCTCAGGGTGCTGGGCGCTCAGTGCTCGGGGTGCTTTGTGCTCAGTACTCGGGGTGCTCGGTGCTCAGTACTCAGGGTGCTGGGTGTTCAGTACTCAGGGTGCTGGGTGCTCAGTTCTCAGGGTGCTGGGTGCTCAGTACTCAGGGTGCTGGGTGCTCAGTACTCAGGGAGCTGGGTGCTCAGTGCTCAGGGTGCTGGGTGCTCAGTACTCAGGGTGCTGGGTGCTCAGTACTCAGGGTGCTGGGTGCTCAGTGCTCAGGGTGCTGGGTGCTCAGTGCTCGGGTTGCTCGGTGCTCAGTACGCAGGGTGCTGTGTGCTCAGTACTCAGGGTGCTGGGTGCTCATTGCTCAGGGTGAACGGTGCTCAGTCCTCAGGGTGCTCAGTACTCAGGGTGCTGGGTGCTCAGTGCTCGGGGTGCTGGGTGCTCAGTGCTGAGGGTGCTGGGTGCTCTGTGATTGGGGTCCGGGGTGCTCAGTACTCAGGGTGCTCAGTGCTCGGGGAGCTCGGTGCTCAGTAATCAGGGTGGTGGGTGCTCAGAAATCAGTGCTCTTGGTACTGGGTGCTCCGTGCTTGGGGTGCTGGGTGCTCAGCGCTCTGGGTGCTTAGTGCTCAGTTCTCAGGGTGCTGGGTGCTCAGTTCTCGGGGTGCTCGTTGCTCAGTACTCAGGGTGCTGCGTGCTCAGTACTCAGGGTGCTTGGTGCTCAGTACTCAGGGTGCTGGGTGCTCAGTGCTCAGGGTGCTGGCTGCTAAGTACTCAGGGTGCTGGGTGCTCAGTACTCAGGGTGCTGGGTGCTCAGTGCTCAGGGTGCTGGGTACTCAGTACTCAGGGTGCTGGGTGCTCAGTGCTCAGGGTGCTGGGTGCTCAGTACTCAGGGTGCTCAGTACTCAGGGTGCTGGGTGCTCAGTACTCAGGGTGCTCAGTACTCAGGGTGCTGGGTGCTCAGTGATCGGGGTGCTGGGTGCTCAGTACTCAGGGTGCTCAGTACTCAGGGTGCTGGGTGCTCAGTGCTCGGGTTGCTGGGTGATCAGTGCTCAGGTTGATCGGTGCTCAGTACTCAGGATGCTGGGTGCTCAGTACTCAGGGTGCTGGGTGCTCAGTCCTCAGGGTGCTCAGTGCTCAGGGTGCTGGGTGCTCGGTGCTCAGTGTGCTCAGTGCTCAGTACTCAGGGTGCTGGGTGCTCATTACTCAGGGTGCTGGGTGCTCAGTGCTCGGGGTGCTGGGTGCTCAGTACTCAGGGTGCTGGGTGCTCAGTGCTCAGGGTGCTGGGTGCTCAGTGCTCGGAGTGCTGGGTGCTCAGTACTCAGGGTGCTGGGTGCTCAGTGCTCAGGGTGCTGGGTGCTCAGTACTCAGGGTGCTCAGTACTCAGGGTGCTGGGTGCTCAGTACTCGGGGTGCTCGGTGCTCAGTACTCAGGGTGCTGGGTGCTCAGTACTCAGGGTGCTGGGTGCTCAGTACTCAGGGTGCTCGGTGCTCAGTACTCAGCGTGCTTTGTGCTCAGTGCTCACGGTGCTGGGTGCTCAGTACTCAGGGTGCTGGGTGCTCAGTACTCACGGTGCTGGGTGCTCAGTACTCGGGGTGCTGGGTGCTCATTACTCAGGGTGCTGGGTGCTCAGTGCTCGGGGTGCTCGGTGCTCAGTACTCTTGGTGCTGGGTGCTCAGTATTCAGGGTGCTGGGTGCTCAGTGCTCGGGGTGCTCGGTGCTCAGTGCTCAGGATGCTCGGTGCTCAGTACTCTTGGTGCTTGGTGCTCAGTACTCAGGGTGCTGGGTGCTCAGTGCTCAGGGTGCTCGGTGCTCAGTACTCAGGGTGCTGGGTGCTCAGTGCTTGGGGTGCTGGGTGCTCAGTGCTCAGGGTGCTGGGCGCTCAGTGCTCGGGGTGCTTTGTGCTCAGTACTCGGGGTGCTCGGTGCTCAGTACTCAGGGTGCTGGGTGTTCAGTACTCAGGGTGCTGGGTGCTCAGTTCTCAGGGTGCTGGGTGCTCAGTACTCAGGGTGCTGGGTGCTCAGTACTCAGGGAGCTGGGTGCTCAGTGCTCAGGGTGCTGGGTGCTCAGTACTCAGGGTGCTGGGTGCTCAGTACTCAGGGTGCTGGGTGCTCAGTGCTCAGGGTGCTGGGTGCTCAGTGCTCGGGTTGCTCGGTGCTCAGTACGCAGGGTGCTGTGTGCTCAGTACTCAGGGTGCTGGGTGCTCATTGCTCAGGGTGAACGGTGCTCAGTCCTCAGGGTGCTCAGTACTCAGGGTGCTGGGTGCTCAGTGCTCGGGGTGCTGGGTGCTCAGTGCTGAGGGTGCTGGGTGCTCTGTGATTGGGGTCCGGGGTGCTCAGTACTCAGGGTGCTCAGTGCTCGGGGAGCTCGGTGCTCAGTAATCAGGGTGGTGGGTGCTCAGAAATCAGTGCTCTTGGTACTGGGTGCTCCGTGCTTGGGGTGCTGGGTGCTCAGCGCTCTGGGTGCTTAGTGCTCAGTTCTCAGGGTGCTGGGTGCTCAGTTCTCGGGGTGCTCGTTGCTCAGTACTCAGGGTGCTGCGTGCTCAGTACTCAGGGTGCTTGGTGCTCAGTACTCAGGGTGCTGGGTGCTCAGTGCTCAGGGTGCTGGCTGCTAAGTACTCAGGGTGCTGGGTGCTCAGTACTCAGGGTGCTGGGTGCTCAGTGCTCAGGGTGCTGGGTACTCAGTACTCAGGGTGCTGGGTGCTCAGTGCTCAGGGTGCTGGGTGCTCAGTACTCAGGGTGCTCAGTACTCAGGGTGCTGGGTGCTCAGTACTCAGGGTGCTCAGTACTCAGGGTGCTGGGTGCTCAGTGATCGGGGTGCTGGGTGCTCAGTACTCAGGGTGCTCAGTACTCAGGGTGCTGGGTGCTCAGTGCTCGGGTTGCGGGGTGATCAGTGCTCAGGTTGATCGGTGCTCAGTACTCAGGATGCTGGGTGCTCAGTACTCAGGGTGCTGGGTGCTCAGTCCTCAGGGTGCTCAGTGCTCAGGGTGCTGGGTGCTCGGTGCTCAGTGTGCTCAGTGCTCAGTACTCAGGGTGCTGGGTGCTCATTACTCAGGGTGCTGGGTGCTCAGTGCTCGGGGTGCTGGGTGCTCAGTACTCAGGGTGCTGGGTGCTCAGTGCTCAGGGTGCTGGGTGCTCAGTGCTCGGAGTGCTGGGTGCTCAGTACTCAGGGTGCTGGGTGCTCAGTGCTCAGGGTGCTGGGTGCTCAGTACTCAGGGTGCTCAGTACTCAGGGTGCTGGGTGCTCAGTACTCGGGGTGCTCGGTGCTCAGTACTCAGGGTGCTGGGTGCTCAGTACTCAGGGTGCTGGGTGCTCAGTACTCAGGGTGCTCGGTGCTCAGTACTCAGGGTGCTGGGTGCTCAGTGCTCAGCGTGCTGGGTGCTAAGTACTCAGGGTGCTGGGTGCTCAGTACTCAGGGTGCTGGGTACTCAGTGCTCAGGGTGCTGGGTGCTCAGTACTCAGGGTGCTGGGTGCTCAGTGCTCAGGGTGCTGGGTGCTCAGTACTCAGGGTGCTCAGTACTCAGGGTGCTGGGTGCTCAGTACTCAGGGTGCTCAGTACTCAGGGTGCTGGGTGCTCAGTGCTCGGGTTGCTGGGTGCTCAGTACTCAGGGTGCTCAGTACTCAGGGTGCTGGGTGCTCAGTGCTCGGGTTGCTGGGTGCTCAGTGCTCAGGTTGATCGGTGCTCAGTACTCAGGATGCTGGGTGCTCAGTACACAGGGTGCTGGGTGCTCAGTCCTCAGGGTGCTCAGTGCTCAGGGTGCTGGGTGCTCAGTGCTCGGGGTGCTCGGTGCTCAGTACTCAGGCTGCTGAGTGCTCAGTACTCAGGGTGCTGGGTGCTCAGTACTCAGGGTGCTGGGTGCTCAGTGCTCGGGGTGCTGGGTGCTCAGTGCTCAGGGAGTTGGCTGCTCAGTGCTCAGTGTGCTGGGTGCTCAGTACTCAGGGTGCTCGGTGCTCAGTACTCAGGGTGCTCAGCACTCAGTACTCAGCACGCTGGGTGCTCAGTGCTCAGGGTCCTTGGTGCTCAGTACTCAGGGTGCTCAGTACTCAGCGTGCTTTGTGCTCAGTGCTCAGGGTGCTCGGTGCTCAGTACTCAGGGTGCTGGGTGCTCAGTGCTCAGCGTGCTGGGTGCTAAGTACTCAGGGTGCTGGGTGCTCATTACTCAGGGTGCTGGTTGCTCAGTGCTCAGGGTGCTGGGTGCTCAGTACTCAGGGTGCTGGGTGCTCAGTGCTCAGGGTGCTGGGTGCTCAGTACTCAGGGTGCTCAGTACTCAGGGAGCTTCGTGCTCAGTACTCAGGGTGCTCAGTACTCAGGGTGCTGGGTGCTCAGTGCTCGGGGTGCTGGGGGCTCAGTACTCAGGGTGCTCAGTACTCAGGGTGCTGGGTGCTCAGTGCTCGGGTTGCTGGGTGCTCAGTGCTCAGGGTGATCGGTGCTCAGTACTCAGGATGCTGGGTGCTCAGTACTCAGGGTGCTGGGTGCTCAGTCCTCAGGGTGCTCAGTGCTGAGGGTGCTGGGTGCTCAGTGCTCGGGGTGCTCGGTGCTCGGTGCTCAGTACTCAGGGTGCTGAGTGCTCAGTACTCAGGGTGCTGGGTGCTCAGTACTCAGGGTGCTGGGTGCTCAGTGCTCGCGGTGCTGGGTGCTCAGTGCTCAGGTTGCTGGCTGCCCAGTGCTCAGGTTGCTGGGTGCTCAGTACTCAGGGTGCTCGGTGCTCAGTACTCAGGGTGCTCAGCGCTCAGTACTCAGCGTGCTGGGTGCTCAGTGCTCAGGGACCTTGGTGCTCAGTACTTAGGGTGCTCAGTGCTCAGTACTCAGCGTGCTTTGTGCTCAGTGCTCAGGGTGCTGGGTGCTCAGTACTCAGGGTGCTGGGTGCTCAGTACTCACGGTGCTGGGTGCTCAGTACTCGGGGTGCTGGGTGCTCATTTCTCAGGGTGTTGGGTGCTCAGTGCTCGGGGTGCTCGGTGCTCAGTACTCTTGGTGCTGGGTGCTCAGTACTCAGGGTGCTGGATGCTCAGTGCTCGGGGTGCTCGGTGCTCAGTGTTCAGGATGCTCGGTGCTCAGTACTCTTGGTGCTGTGTGCTCTGTACTCAGGGTGCTCGGTGCTCAGTACTCAGGGTGCTGGGTGCTCAGTGCTCAGGGTTCTGGGTGCTAAGTACTCAGGGTGCTGGGTGCTCAGTACTCAGGGTGCTGGGTGCTCAGTGCTCAGGGTGCTGGGTGCTCAGTACTCAGGGTGCTCAGTACTCAGGGTGCTGGGTGCTCAGTGCTCGGGGTGCTGGGTTCTCAGTACTCATTGTGCTGGGTGCTCAGTCCTCAGGGTGCTCAGTGCTCAGGGTGCTGGGTGCTCAGTGCTCAGGGTGCTCAGTGCTCAGTACTCAGGGTGCTGTGTGCTCATTACTCAGGGTGCTGGGTGCTCAGTGCTCGGGGTGCTGGGTGCTCAGTACTCAGGGTGATGGGTGCTCAGTGTTCAGGGTGCTGGGTGCTCAGTGCTCGGAATGCTGGGTGCTCAGTACTCAGGGTGCTGGGTGCTCAGTACTCAGGGTGCTGGGTGCTCAGTGCTCGGGGTGCTGGGTGCTCAGTGCTCAGGGTGCTGGGTGCTCAGTACTTAGGGTGCTGGGTGCTCAGTGCTCGGGGTGATCGATGCTCAGTACTAAGGGTGCTCAGTGCTCAGTACTCAGGGTGCTCAGTGCTCAGTGCTCGGGGTGCTGGGTGCTCAGTGCTCGGGGTGCTGGGTGCTCAGTACTCAGGGTGCTGGGTGCTCAGTGCTCAGGGTGCTGGGTGCTCAGTGCTTAGGGTGCTGTGTGCTCAGTACTCAGTGCTCAGGATGCTGGGTGCTCAGTGCTCAGGGTGCTCAGTGCTCAGTGCTCAGTACTCAGGGTGCTGGGTGCTCAGTACTCGGGGTGCTGGGTGCTCAGTGCTCGGGGTGTTCGGTGCTCAGTACTCAGGGTGCTTTGTGCTCAGTGCTGGGTGCTCAGTGCTTGGGGTGCTGGGTGCTCAGTGCTGGGTGCTCAGTGCTCGGGGTGCTGGGTGCTCAGTGCTCGGGGTGCTGGGTGCTCAGTACTCAGGGTGCTGGGTGCTCAATGCTCGGGGTGCTCGGTGCTCAGTACTCAGGGTGCTGGGTGCTCAGTACTCAGGGTGCTGGGTGCTCAGTGCTGGGTGCTCAGTGCTCGGGGTGCTGGGTGCTCAGTGCTCGGGGTGCTGGGTGCTCAGTACTCAGGGTGCTCGGTGCTCAGTACTCAGGGTGCTGGGTGCTCAGTGCTCGGGGTGCTGGGTGCTCAGTACTCAGGGTCCTGGGTGCTCAGTGCTCGGGGTGCTCGATGCTCAGTACGTTGGGTGCTCAGTACTCAGGGTGCTGGGTGCTCAGTGCTCAGGGACCTTGGTGCTCAGTACTTAGGGTGCTCAGTGCTCAGTACTCAGCGTGCTTTGTGCTCAGTGCTCAGGGTGCTGGGTGCTCAGTACTCAGGGTGCTGGGTGCTCAGTACTCACGGTGCTGGGTGCTCAGTACTCGGGGTGCTGGGTGCTCATTTCTCAGGGTGTTGGGTGCTCAGTGCTCGGGGTGCTCGGTGCTCAGTACTCTTGGTGCTGGGTGCTCAGTACTCAGGGTGCTGGATGCTCAGTGCTCGGGGTGCTCGGTGCTCAGTGTTCAGGATGCTCGGTGCTCAGTACTCTTGGTGCTGGGTGCTCTGTACTCAGGGTGCTCGGTGCTCAGTACTCAGGGTGCTGGGTGCTCAGTGCTCAGGGTTCTGGGTGCTAAGTACTCAGGGTGCTGGGTGCTCAGTACTCAGGGTGCTGGGTGCTCAGTGCTCAGGGTGCTGGGTGCTCAGTACTCAGGGTGCTCAGTACTCAGGGTGCTGGGTGCTCAGTGCTCGGGGTGCTGGGTGCTCAGTACTCAGGGTGCTCAGTACTCAGGGTGCTGGGTGCTCAGTGCTCGGGTTGCTGGGTGATCAGTGCTCAGGGTGATCGGTGCTCAGTACTCAGGATGCTGGGTTCTCAGTACTCAGGGTGCTGGGTGCTCAGTCCTCAGGGTGCTCAGTGCTCAGGGTGCTGGGTGCTCAGTGCTCAGGGTGCTCAGTGCTCAGTACTCAGGGTGCTGTGTGCTCATTACTCAGGGTGCTGGGTGCTCAGTGCTCGGGGTGCTGGGTGCTCAGTACTCAGGGTGATGGGTGCTCAGTGCTCAGGGTGCTGGGTGCTCAGTGCTCGGAATGCTGGGTGCTCAGTACTCAGGGTGCTGGGTGCTCAGTACTCAGGGTGCTGGGTGCTCAGTGCTCGGGGTGCTGGGTGCTCAGTGCTCAGGGTGCTGGGTGCTCAGTACTTAGGGTGCTGGGTGCTCAGTGCTCGGGGTTCTCGGTGCTCAGTACTCAAGTTGCTGGGTGCTCAGTGCTCACGGTGCTGGGTGCTCAGTCCTCGGGGTGCTCGGAGCTCAGTGCTCAGGGTGCTGGGTGCTCAGTACTCAGGGTGATCGGTGCTCAGTACTAAGGGTGCTCAGTGCTCAGTACTCAGGGTGCTCAGTGCTCAGTGCTCGGGGTGCTGGGTGCTCAGTGCTCGGGGTGCTGGGTGCTCAGTACTCAGGGTGCTGGGTGCTCAGTGCTCAGGGTGCTGGGTGCTCAGTGCTTAGGGTGCTGTGTGCTCAGTACTCAGTGCTCAGGATGCTGGGTGCTCAGTGCTCAGGGTGCTCAGTGCTCAGTGCTCAGTACTCAGGGTGCTGGGTGCTCAGTACTCGGGGTGCTGGGTGCTCAGTGCTCGGGGTGTTCGGTGCTCAGTACTCAGGGTGCTTTGTGCTCAGTGCTGGGTGCTCAGTGCTTGGGGTGCTGGGTGCTCAGTGCTGGGTGCTCAGTGCTCGGGGTGCTGGGTGCTCAGTGCTCGGGGTGCTGGGTGCTCAGTACTCAGGGTGCTGGGTGCTCAATGCTCGGGGTGCTCGGTGCTCAGTACTCAGGGTGCTGGGTGCTCAGTACTCAGGGTGCTGGGTGCTCAGTGCTGGGTGCTCAGTGCTCGGGGTGCTGGGTGCTCAGTGCTCGGGGTGCTGGGTGCTCAGTACTCAGGGTGCTCGGTGCTCAGTACTCAGGGTGCTGGGTGCTCAGTGCTCGGGGTGCTGGGTGCTCAGTACTCAGGGTCCTGGGTCCTCAGTGCTCGGGGTGCTCGATGCTCAGTACGTTGGGTGCTCAGTACTCAGGGTGCTGGGTGCTCAGTGCTCAGGGTGCTGGGTACTCAGTGCTCAGGGTGCTGGGTGCTCAGTGCTCGTGTTGCTGGGTGCTCAGTACTCAGGGTGCTCAGTACTCAGGGTGCTGGGTGCTCAGTGCTCGGGTTGCTGGGTGCTCAGTACTCAGGGTGCTCAGTACTCAGGGTGCTGGGTGCTCAGTGCTCGGGTTGCTGGGTGCTCAGTGCTCAGGTTGATCGGTGCTCAGTACTCAGGATGCTGGGTGCTCAGTACACAGGGTGCTGGGTGCTCAGTCCTCAGGGTGCTCAGTGCTCAGGGTGCTGGGTGCTCAGTGCTCGGGGTGCTCGGTGCTCAGTACTCAGGCTGCTGAGTGCTCAGTACTCAGGGTGCTGGGTGCTCAGTACTCAGGGTGCTGGGTGCTCAGTGCTCGGGGTGCTGGGTGCTCAGTGCTCAGGGTGCTGGCTGCTCAGTGCTCAGTGTGCTGGGTGCTCAGTACTCAGGGTGCTCGGTGCTCAGTACTCAGGGTGCTCAGCACTCAGTACTCAGCACGCTGGGTGCTCAGTGCTCAGGGTCCTTGGTGCTCAGTACTCAGGGTGCTCAGTACTCAGCGTGCTTTGTGCTCAGTGCTCAGGGTGCTCGGTGCTCAGTACTCAGGGTGCTGGGTGCTCAGTGCTCAGCGTGCTGGGTGCTAAGTACTCAGGGTGCTGGGTGCTCATTACTCAGGGTGCTGGTTGCTCAGTGCTCAGGGTGCTGGGTGCTCAGTACTCAGGGTGCTGGGTGCTCAGTGCTCAGGGTGCTGGGTGCTCAGTACTCAGGGTGCTCAGTACTCAGGGAGCTTCGTGCTCAGTACTCAGGGTGCTCAGTACTCAGGGTGCTGGGTGCTCAGTGCTCGGGGTGCTGGGGGCTCAGTACTCAGGGTGCTCAGTACTCAGGGTGCTGGGTGCTCAGTGCTCGGGTTGCTGGGTGCTCAGTGCTCAGGGTGATCGGTGCTCAGTACTCAGGATGCTGGGTGCTCAGTACTCAGGGTGCTGGGTGCTCAGTCCTCAGGGTGCTCAGTGCTGAGGGTGCTGGGTGCTCAGTGCTCGGGGTGCTCGGTGCTCGGTGCTCAGTACTCAGGGTGCTGAGTGCTCAGTACTCAGGGTGCTGGGTGCTCAGTACTCAGGGTGCTGGGTGCTCAGTGCTCGCGGTGCTGGGTGCTCAGTGCTCAGGTTGCTGGCTGCCCAGTGCTCAGGTTGCTGGGTGCTCAGTACTCAGGGTGCTCGGTGCTCAGTACTCAGGGTGCTCAGCGCTCAGTACTCAGCGTGCTGGGTGCTCAGTGCTCAGGGACCTTGGTGCTCAGTACTTAGGGTGCTCAGTGCTCAGTACTCAGCGTGCTTTGTGCTCAGTGCTCAGGGTGCTGGGTGCTCAGTACTCAGGGTGCTGGGTGCTCAGTACTCACGGTGCTGGGTGCTCAGTACTCGGGGTGCTGGGTGCTCATTTCTCAGGGTGTTGGGTGCTCAGTGCTCGGGGTGCTCGGTGCTCAGTACTCTTGGTGCTGGGTGCTCAGTACTCAGGGTGCTGGATGCTCAGTGCTCGGGGTGCTCGGTGCTCAGTGTTCAGGATGCTCGGTGCTCAGTACTCTTGGTGCTGTGTGCTCTGTACTCAGGGTGCTCGGTGCTCAGTACTCAGGGTGCTGGGTGCTCAGTGCTCAGGGTTCTGGGTGCTAAGTACTCAGGGTGCTGGGTGCTCAGTACTCAGGGTGCTGGGTGCTCAGTGCTCAGGGTGCTGGGTGCTCAGTACTCAGGGTGCTCAGTACTCAGGGTGCTGGGTGCTCAGTGCTCGGGGTGCTGGGTTCTCAGTACTCAGGGTGCTGGGTGCTCAGTCCTCAGGGTGCTCAGTGCTCAGGGTGCTGGGTGCTCAGTGCTCAGGGTGCTCAGTGCTCAGTACTCAGGGTGCTGTGTGCTCATTACTCAGGGTGCTGGGTGCTCAGTGCTCGGGGTGCTGGGTGCTCAGTACTCAGGGTGATGGGTGCTCAGTGTTCAGGGTGCTGGGTGCTCAGTGCTCGGAATGCTGGGTGCTCAGTACTCAGGGTGCTGGGTGCTCAGTACTCAGGGTGCTGGGTGCTCAGTGCTCGGGGTGCTGGGTGCTCAGTGCTCAGGGTGCTGGGTGCTCAGTACTTAGGGTGCTGGGTGCTCAGTGCTCGGGGAGATCGATGCTCAGTACTAAGGGTGCTCAGTGCTCAGTACTCAGGGTGCTCAGTGCTCAGTGCTCGGGGTGCTGGGTGCTCAGTGCTCGGGGTGCTGGGTGCTCAGTACTCAGGGTGCTGGGTGCTCAGTGCTCAGGGTGCTGGGTGCTCAGTGCTTAGGGTGCTGTGTGCTCAGTACTCAGTGCTCAGGATGCTGGGTGCTCAGTGCTCAGGGTGCTCAGTGCTCAGTGCTCAGTACTCAGGGTGCTGGGTGCTCAGTACTCGGGGTGCTGGGTGCTCAGTGCTCGGGGTGTTCGGTGCTCAGTACTCAGGGTGCTTTGTGCTCAGTGCTGGGTGCTCAGTGCTTGGGGTGCTGGGTGCTCAGTGCTGGGTGCTCAGTGCTCGGGGTGCTGGGTGCTCAGTGCTCGGGGTGCTGGGTGCTCAGTACTCAGGGTGCTGGGTGCTCAATGCTCGGGGTGCTCGGTGCTCAGTACTCAGGGTGCTGGGTGCTCAGTACTCAGGGTGCTGGGTGCTCAGTGCTGGGTGCTCAGTGCTCGGGGTGCTGGGTGCTCAGTGCTCGGGGTGCTGGGTGCTCAGTACTCAGGGTGCTCGGTGCTCAGTACTCAGGGTGCTGGGTGCTCAGTGCTCGGGGTGCTGGGTGCTCAGTACTCAGGGTCCTGGGTGCTCAGTGCTCGGGGTGCTCGATGCTCAGTACGTTGGGTGCTCAGTACTCAGGGTGCTGGGTGCTCAGTGCTCAGGGACCTTGGTGCTCAGTACTTAGGGTGCTCAGTGCTCAGTACTCAGCGTGCTTTGTGCTCAGTGCTCAGGGTGCTGGGTGCTCAGTACTCAGGGTGCTGGGTGCTCAGTACTCACGGTGCTGGGTGCTCAGTACTCGGGGTGCTGGGTGCTCATTTCTCAGGGTGTTGGGTGCTCAGTGCTCGGGGTGCTCGGTGCTCAGTACTCTTGGTGCTGGGTGCTCAGTACTCAGGGTGCTGGATGCTCAGTGCTCGGGGTGCTCGGTGCTCAGTGTTCAGGATGCTCGGTGCTCAGTACTCTTGGTGCTGGGTGCTCTGTACTCAGGGTGCTCGGTGCTCAGTACTCAGGGTGCTGGGTGCTCAGTGCTCAGGGTTCTGGGTGCTAAGTACTCAGGGTGCTGGGTGCTCAGTACTCAGGGTGCTGGGTGCTCAGTGCTCAGGGTGCTGGGTGCTCAGTACTCAGGGTGCTCAGTACTCAGGGTGCTGGGTGCTCAGTGCTCGGGGTGCTGGGTGCTCAGTACTCAGGGTGCTCAGTACTCAGGGTGCTGGGTGCTCAGTGCTCGGGTTGCTGGGTGATCAGTGCTCAGGGTGATCGGTGCTCAGTACTCAGGATGCTGGGTTCTCAGTACTCAGGGTGCTGGGTGCTCAGTCCTCAGGGTGCTCAGTGCTCAGGGTGCTGGGTGCTCAGTGCTCAGGGTGCTCAGTGCTCAGTACTCAGGGTGCTGTGTGCTCATTACTCAGGGTGCTGGGTGCTCAGTGCTCGGGGTCCTGGGTGCTCAGTACTCAGGGTGATGGGTGCTCAGTGCTCAGGGTGCTGGGTGCTCAGTGCTCGGAATGCTGGGTGCTCAGTACTCAGGGTGCTGGGTGCTCAGTACTCAGGGTGCTGGGTGCTCAGTGCTCGGGGTGCTGGGTGCTCAGTGCTCAGGGTGCTGGGTGCTCAGTACTTAGGGTGCTGGGTGCTCAGTGCTCGGGGTTCTCGGTGCTCAGTACTCAAGTTGCTGGGTGCTCAGTGCTCACGGTGCTGGGTGCTCAGTCCTCGGGGTGCTCGGAGCTCAGTGCTCAGGGTGCTGGGTGCTCAGTACTCAGGGTGATCGGTGCTCAGTACTAAGGGTGCTCAGTGCTCAGTACTCAGGGTGCTCAGTGCTCAGTGCTCGGGGTGCTGGGTGCTCAGTACTCAGGGTGCTGGGTGCTCAGTGCTCAGGGTGCTGGGTGCTCAGTGCTTAGGGTGCTGTGTGCTCAGTACTCAGTGCTCAGGATGCTGGGTGCTCAGTGCTCAGGGTGCTCAGTGCTCAGTGCTCAGTACTCAGGGTGCTGGGTGCTCAGTACTCGGGGTGCTGGGTGCTCAGTGCTCGGGGTGTTCGGTGCTCAGTACTCAGGGTGCTTTGTGCTCAGTGCTGGGTGCTCAGTGCTTGGGGTGCTGGGTGCTCAGTGCTGGGTGCTCAGTGCTCGGGGTGCTGGGTGCTCAGTGCTCGGGGTGCTGGGTGCTCAGTACTCAGGGTGCTGGGTGCTCAATGCTCGGGGTGCTCGGTGCTCAGTACTCAGGGTGCTGGGTGCTCAGTACTCAGGGTGCTGGGTGCTCAGTGCTGGGTGCTCAGTGCTCGGGGTGCTGGGTGCTCAGTGCTCGGGGTGCTGGGTGCTCAGTACTCAGGGTGCTCGGTGCTCAGTACTCAGGGTGCTGGGTGCTCAGTGCTCGGGGTGCTGGGTGCTCAGTACTCAGGGTCCTGGGTCCTCAGTGCTCGGGGTGCTCGATGCTCAGTACGTTGGGTGCTCAGTACTCAGGGTGCTGGGTGCTCAGTGCTCAGGGTGCTGGGTACTCAGTGCTCAGGGTGCTGGGTGCTCAGTGCTCAGGGTGCTTGATGCTCAGTACTCAGGGTGCTGGGTGCTCAGTGCTCAGGGTGATGGGTGCTCAGTGCTCGGTGTGCTGGGTGCTCAGTACTCAGGGTGCTGGGTGCTCAGTACTCAGGGTGCTCAGTGCTCAGTGCTCGGGGTGCTGGGTGCTCAGTGCACAGTGTGCTCAGTGCTCAGTGCTCAGTACTCAGGCTGCTGGGTGCTCAGTACACAGGGTGCTGGATGCTCATTGCTCAGTGCTCAGTACTCAGGGTGCTGGGTGCTCAGTACTCAGCGTGCTGGGTCCTCAGTGCTCAGGATCCTCGGTGCTCAGTACTCATGGTGCTCAGTGCTCAGTACTCAGCGTGCTTTGTGCTCAGTGCTCAGGGTCCTGGGTGCTCAGTGTTCAGTATGCTCGGTGCTCAGTACTCTTGGTGCTGGGTGCTCAGTGCTCAGGGTGCTGGGTGCTCAGTACTCAGGGTGCTCAGTACTCAGTACTCAGGGTGCTGGGTGCTCAGTGCTTGGGGTGCTGGGTGCTCAGTGCTCAGGGTGCTGGGTGCTCAGTGCTCGGGGTGCAGGGTGCTCAGTACTCCGGATGCTCGGTGCTCAGTACTCAGGGTGCTGGGTGCTCAGTGCTCAGGGTGCTGGGTGCTCAGTACTTAGGGTGCTCAGTACTCAGTACTCAGGGTGCTGGGTGCTCAGTGCTTGGGGTGCTGGGTGCTCAGTGCTCAGGGTGCTGGGTGCTCAGTACTTAGGGTGCTGGGTGCTCAGTGCTCAGGGTGCTCGGTGCTCAGTACTCAAGGTGCTGGCTGCTCAGTGCTCACGGTGCTGGGTGCTCAGTCCTCGGGGTGCTCCGTGCTCAGTGCTCAGGGTGCTGGGTGCTCAGTACTCAGGGTGCTCAGTACTCAGGGTGCTGGGTGCTCAGTACTCAGGGTGCTCAGTACTCAGGGTGCTGGGTGCTCAGTGCTCGGGGTGCTGGTTGCTCAGTACTCAGGGTGCTCATTACTCAGGGTGCTGGGTGCTCAGTGCTCGGGTTGCTGGGTGCTCAGTGCTCAGGTTGATCGGTGCTCAGTACTCAGGATGCTGGGTGCTCAGTACACAGGGTGCTGGGTGCTCAGTCCTCAGGGTGCTCAGTGCTCAGGGTGCTGGGTGCTCAGTGCTCGGGGTGCTCGGTGCTCAGTACTCAGGGTGCTGGGTGCTCAGTGCTCAGCGTGCTGGGTGCTAAGTACTCAGGGTGCTGGGTGCTCAGTACTCAGGGTGCTGGGTGCTCAGTGCTCAGGGTGCTGGGTGCTCAGTACTCAGGGTGCTGGGTGCTAAGTACTCAGGGTGCTGGGTAATCAGTACTCAGGGTGCTGGGTGCTCAGTGCTCAGGGTGCTGGGTGCTCAGTACTCAGGGTGCTCAGTACTCCGGGTGCTGGGTGCTCAGTGCTCGGGGTGCTGGGTGCTCAGTACTCAGGGTGCTCAGTACTCAGGGTGCTGGGTGCTCAGTGCTCGGGTTGCTGGGTGATCAGTGCTCAGGGTGATCGGTGCTCAGTACTCAGGATGCTGGGTGCTCAGTACTCAGGGTGCTGGGTGCTCAGTCCTCAGGGTGCTCAGTGCTCAGGGTGCTGGGTGCTCAGTGCTCAGGGTGCTCAGTGCTCAGTACTCAGGGTGCTGTGTGCTCATTACTCAGGGTGCTGGGTGCTCAGTGCTCGGGGTGCTGGGTGCTCAGTACTCAGGGTGATTGGTGCTCAGTGCTCAGGGTGCTGGGTGCTCAGTGCTCGGAATGCTGGGTGCTCAGTACTCAGGGTGCTGGGTGCTCAGTACTCAGGGTGCTGGGTGCTCAGTGCTCGGGGTGCTGGGTGCTCAGTGCTCAGGGTGCTGGGTGCTCAGTACTTAGGGTGCTGGGTGCTCAGTGCTCGGGGTTCTCTGTGCTCAGTACTCAAGTTGCTGGGTGCTCAGTGCTCACAGTGCTGGGTGCTCAGTCCTCGGGGTGCTCGGAGCTCAGTGCTCAGGGTGCTGGGTGCTCAGTACTCAGGGTGCTCGGTGCTCAGTACTAAGGGTGCTCAGTGCTCAGTACTAAGGGTGCTCAGTGCTCAGTGCTCGGGGTGCTGGGTGCTCAGTGCTCGGGGTGCTGGGTGCTCAGTACTCAGGGTGCTGGGTGCTCAGTGCTCAGGGTGCTGGGTGCTCAGTGCTTAGGGTGCTGGGTGCTCAGTACTCAGTGCTCAGGATGCTGGGTGCTCAGTGCTCAGGGTGCTCAGTGCTCAGTGCTCAGTACTCAGGGTGCTGGGTGCTCAGTATTCGGGGTGCTGGGTGCTCAGTGCTCGGGGTGTTCGGTGCTCAGTACTCAGGGTGCTTTGTGCTCAGTGCTGGGTGCTCAGTGCTTGGGGTGCTGGGTGCTCAGTGCTGGGTGCTCAGTGCTCGGGGTGCTGGGTGCTCAGTGCTCGGGGTGCTGGGTGCTCAGTACTCAGGGTGCTGGGTGCTCAATGCTCGGGGTGCTCTGTGCTCAGTACTCAGGGTGCTGGGTGCTCAGTACTCAGGGTGCTGGGTGCTCAGTGCTGGGTGCTCAGTGCTCGGGGTGCTGGGTGCTCAGTGCTCGGGGTGCTGGGTGCTCAGTACTCAGGGTGCTCGGTGCTCAGTACTCAGGGTGCTGGGTGCTCAGTGCTCGGGGTGCTGGGTGCTCAGTACTCAGGGTCCTGGGTGCTCAGTGCTCGGGGTGCTCGATGCTCAGTACGTTGGGTGCTCAGTACTCAGGGTGCTGGGTGCTCAGTGCTCAGGGTGCTGGGTGCTCAGTGCTCAGGGTGCTGGGTGCTCAGTGCTCAGGGTGCTTGATGCTCAGTACTCAGGGTGCTGGGTGCTCAGTGCTCAGGGTGATGGGTGCTCAGTGCTCGGGGTGCTGGGTGCTCAGTACTCAGGGTGCTGGGTGCTCAGTACTCAGGGTGCTCAGTGCTCAGTGCTCGGGGTGCTGGGTGCTCAGAGCACAGGGTGCTCAGTGCTCAGTGCTCAGTACTCAGGGTGCTGGGTGCTCAGTACTCAGGGTGCTGGGTGCTCATTGCTCAGTGCTCAGTACTCAGGGTGCTGGGTGCTCAGTACTCAGCGTGCTGGGTCCTCAGTGCTCAGGATCCTCGGTGCTCAGTACTCATGGTGCTCAGTGCTCAGTACTCAGCGTGCTTTGTGCTCAGTGCTCAGGGTCCTGGGTGCTCAGTGTTCAGTATGCTCGGTGCTCAGTACTCTTGTTGCTGGGTGCTCAGTGCTCAGGGTGCTGGGTGCTCAGTACGCAGGGTGCTCAGTACTCAGTACTCAGGGTGCTGGGTGCTCAGTGCTTGGGGTGCTGGGTGCTCAGTGCTCAGGGTGCTGGGTGCTCAGTGCTCGGGGTGCAGGGTGCTCAGTACTCCGGATGCTCGGTGCTCAGTACTCAGGGTGCTGGGTGCTCAGTGCTCAGGGTGCTGGGTGCTCAGTACTTAGGGTGCTCAGTACTCAGTACTCAGGGTGCTGGGTGCTCAGTGCTTGGGGTGCTGGGTGCTCAGTGCTCAGGGTGCTGGGTGCTCAGTACTTAGGGTGCTGGGAGCTCAGTGCTCAGGGTGCTCGGTGCTCAGTACTCAAGGTGCTGGCTGCTCAGTGCTCACGGTGCTGGGTGCTCAGTCCTCGGGGTGCTCCGTGCTCAGTGCTCAGGGTGCTGGGTGCTCAGTACTCAGGGTGCTCGGTGCTCAGTACTAAGGGTGCTCAGTGCTCAGTACTCAGGGTGCTCAGTGCTCAGTGCTCGGGGTGCTGGGTGCTCAGTGCTCGGGGTGCTGGGTGCTCAGTACTCAGGGTGTTGGGTGCTCAGTACTCAGGGTGCTCAGTGCTCGGGGTGCTGGGTGCTCAGTACTCAGGGTGCTGGGTGCTCAGTACTCAGGGTGCTGGGTGCTCATTCTCGGGGTGCTGGGTGCTCAGTGCTCGGGGTGCTGTTTGCTCAGTACTCGGGGTGCTGGGTGCTCAGTGCTCAGCGTGCTGGGTGCTCAGTACTCAGGGTGCTCGGTTCTCAGTACTCAGGCTGCTGGGTGCTCATTCTCGGGGTGCTGGGTGCTCAGTGCTCGGGGTGCTGGGTGCTCAGTGCTCGGGGTGCTGGGTGCTCAGTCCTCAGGGTGCTGGGTGCTCAGTACTCAGGGTGTTGGGTGCTCAGTGCTCGGGGTGCTCGGTGCTCAGCACTCAGGGTGCTGGGTGCTCAGTACTCGGGGTGCTGGGTGCTCAGTGCTCAGGGTGCGGGGTGCTCAGTGCTCGGGGTGCTGGGTGCTCAGTACCCAGGGTGCTTTGTGCTCAGTGCTCAGGGGGCTGGGTGCTCAGTACTCAGGGTGCTGGGTGCTCAGTACTCACGGTGCTGGGTGCTCAGTACTCGGGGTGCTGGGTGCTCATTACTCAGGGTGCTGGGTGCTCAGTGCTTGGGGTGCTCGGTGCTCAGTACTCTTGGTGCTGGGTGCTCATTACTCAGGGTGCTGGGTGCTCAGTGCTCAGGGTGCTCAGTGCTCAGTTCTCAGTACTCAGGGTGCTGGGTTCTCAGTACTCAGCGTGCTGGGTGCTCAGTGCTCAGGGTCCTCGGTGCTCAGTACTCAGGGTGCTCGGTGCTCAGTACACTTGTTGCAGGGTGCTCAGTACTAAGGGTTTTGGGTGCTCTGTGCTCGGGGTGCTCGGTGCTCAGTGCTCAGGATGCTCGGTGCTCAGTACTCTTGGTGCTGGGTGCTCAGTACTCAGGGTGCTGGGTGCTCCGTGCTCGGGGTGCTCGGTGCTCAGTACTCAGGGTGCTGGGTGCTCAGTGCTCAGGGTGCTGGGTGCTCAGTACTCAGTACTCAGGGTGCTGGGTGCTCAGTGCTTGGGGTGCTGGGTGCTCAGTGCTCAGGGTACTGGGTGCTCAGTGTTCGGGGTACAGGGTGCTCAGTGCTCGGGGTGCTGGGTACTCAGTGCTCAGGGTGCTGAGTGCTCAGTACTTAGAGTGCTGGGTGCTCAGTGCTCGGGGTGCTCAGTGCTCAGTACTCAAGGTGCTGGCTGCTCAGTGCTCACGGTGCTGGGTGCTCAGTCCTCGGGGTGCTCCGTGCTCAGTGCTCAGGGTGCTGGGTGCTCAGTACTCAGGGTGCTCGGTGCTCAGTACTAAGGGTGCTCAGTGCTCAGTACTCAGGGTGCTCAGTGCTCAGTGCTCGGGGTGCTGGGTGCTCAGTGCTCGGGGTCCTGGGTGTTCAGTACTCGGGGTGCTGGGTGCTCAGTACTCAGGGTGCTGGGTGCTCAGTGCTCGGGGTGCTTGGTGCTCAGTACGTTGGGTGCTCAGTACTCAGGGTGCTGGGTGCTCAGTGCTCAGGGTGCTGGGTGCTCAGTGCTCAGGGTGCTCTGTGCTCAGTGCTCAGGGTGCTGGGTGCTCAGTACTCAGGGTGCTGGGTGCTCAGTTCTCAGGGTGCTGGGTGCTCAGTGCTCAGGGTGCTCGGTGCTCAGTACTCAGGGTACTGGGTGCTCAGTGCTCAGGGTACTGGGTGCTCAGTACTCAGGGTGCTGGGTGCTCAGTGCTCAGAGTGCTGGGTGCTCAGTACTCAGGGTGCTGGGTGCTCAGTGCTCAGGGTGATCGGTGCTCAGTACTCAGGGTGCTCAGTACTCAGGGTGCTGGGTGCTCAGGGCTCGGGGTGCTGGGTGCTCAGTACTCAGTGTGCAGCATGCTCAGTGCTCGGGGTGCTGGGTGCTCAGTGCTCAGGGTGCTGTGTGCTCAGTACTCGGGGTGCTCGGTGCTCAGTACTCAGGGTGCTGGGTGCTCAGTACTCAGGGTGCTGGGTGCTCAGTGCTCAGGGTGATTGGTGCTCAGTCCTCAGGGTGCTCAGTACTCAGGGTGCTGGGTGCTCAGTGTTCGGGGTGCTGGGTGCTCAGTGCTCAGGGTGATCGGTGCTCAGTCCTCAGGGTGCTCAGTACTCAGGTTGCTGGGTGCTCAGTACTCGGGGTGCTGGGTGCTCAGTGCTGAGGGTGCTGGGTGCTCTGTGATCGGCGTGCTGGGTGCTCAGTACTCAGGGTGCTCAGTTCTCGGGGAGCTCGGTGCTCAGTACTCAGGGTGCTGGGTGCTCAGTACTCAGTGCTCGCGGTCCTGGGTGCTCCGTGCTTGGGGGGCTGGGTGCTCAGCGCTCTGGGTGCTTAGTGCTCAGTACTCAGGGTGCTGGGTGCTCAATACTCAGGGTGCTCAGTGCTCGGGGTGCTGGGTGCTCAGTACTCAGGGTGCTGGGTGCTCAGTACTCAGGGTGCTGGGTGCTCATTCTCGGGGTGCTCGGTGCTCAGTGCTCGGGGTGCTGTTTGCTCAGTACTCGGGGTGCTGGGTGCTCAGTGCTCAGCGTGCTGGGTGCTCAGTACTCAGGGTGCTCGGTTCTCAGTACTCAGGGTGCTGGGTGCTCATTCTCGGGGTGCTGGGAGCTCAGTGCTCGGGGTGCTGGTTGCTCAGTGCTCGGGGTGCTGGGTGCTCAGTACTCAGGGTGCTGGGTGCTCAGTGCTCAGGGTGCTGGGTGCTCAGTACTCAAGGTGCTGGCTGCTCAGTGCTCACGGTGCTGGGTGCTCAGTCCTCGGGGTGCTCCGTGCTCAGTGCTCAGGGTGCTGGGTGCTCAGAACTCAGGGTGCTCGGTGCTCAGTACTAAGGGTGCTCAGTGCTCAGTACTCAGGGTGCTCAGTGCTCAGTGCTCGGGGTGCTGGGTGCTCAGTGCTCGGGGTGCTGGGTGCTCAGTACTCAGGGTGCTGGGTGCTCAGTACTCAGGGTGCTGGGTGCTCAGTGCTCGGGGTGCTTGGTGCTCAGTACGTTGGGTGCTCAGTACTCAGGGTGCTGGGTGCTCAGTGCTCAGGGTGCTGGGTGCTCAGTGCTCAGGGTGCTGGGTGCTCAGTGCTCAGGGTGCTGGGTGCTCAGTACTCAGGGTGCTGGGTGCTCAGTTCTCAGGGAGCTGGGTGCTCAGTGCTCAGGGTGCTCGGTGCTCAGTACTCAGGGTACTGGGTGCTCAGTGCTCAGGGTACTGGGTGCTCAGTACTCAGGGTGCTGGGTGCTCAGTGCTCAGGGTGCTATGTGCTCAGCACTCAGGGTGCTGGGTGCTCAGTGCTCAGGGTGATCGGTGCTCAGTACACAGGGTGCTCAGTACTCAGGGTGCTGGGTGCTCAGGGCTCGGGGTGCTGGGTGCTCAGTACTCAGTGTGCAGCATGCTCAGTGCTCGGGGTGCTGGGTGCTCAGTGCTCAGGGTGCTGTGTGCTCAGTACTCGGGGTGCTCGGTGCTCAGTACTCAGGTTGCTGGGTGCTCAGTACTCAGGGTGCTGGGTGCTCAGTGCTCAGGGTGATCGGTGCTCAGTCCTCAGGGTGCTCAGTACTCAGGGTGCTGGGTGCTCAGTGCTCAGGGTGATCGGTGCTCAGTCTTCAGGGTGCTCAGTACTCAGGGTGCTGGGTGCTCAGTACTCAGGGTGCTGGGTGCTCAGTGCTCAGGGTGATTGGTGCTCAGTCCTCAGGGTGCTCATTACTCAGGGTGCTGGGTGCTCAATGTTCAGGGTGCTGGGTGCTCAGTGCTCAGGGTGATCGGTGCTCAGTCCTCAGGGTGCTCAGTACTCAGGGTGCTGGGTGCTCAGTACACGGGGTGCTGGGTGATCAGTGCTCAGGGTGCTTGATGCTCAGTACTCATTGTGCTGTGTGCTCAGTGCTCAGGGTGCTCGGTGCTCAGATCTCAGGGTGCTCGGTGCTCATTGTTTGGGGTGCTGGGTGCTCAGTACTCAGGGTGCTGGGTGCTCAGTGCTCAGGGTGCTGGGTGCTCAGTACTCAGTGCTCAGGATGCTGGGTGCTCAGTGCTCAGGGTGCTGGGTGCTCAGTGCTCAGGGTGCTCAGTGCTCAGAACTCAGGGTGCTGGGTGCTCAGTACTCAGGGTGCTGGGTGCTCAGTGCTCGGGGTGCCCGGTGCTCAGTGCTCGGGGTGCTCGGTGCTCAGTTCTCAGGGTGCTGGGTGCTCAGTACTCAGGGTGCTGGGTGCTCAGTGCTGGGTGCTCAGTACTCAGCGTGCTGGGTGCTCAGTGCTGGGTGCTCAGTGCTCAGGGTGATCGGTGCTCAGTACTCAGGGTGCTCAGTACTCAGGGTGCTGGGTGCTCAGGGCTCGGGGTGCTGGGTTCTCAGTACTCAGTGTGCTTCATGCTCAGTGCTCGGGGTGCTGGGTGCTCAGTGCTCAGGGTGCTGGGTGCTCAGTGCTCAGGGTGCTGGGTGCTCAGTACTCTGGGTGTTGGATGCTCAGTACTCAGGGTGAAGGGTGCTCAGTGCTCGGGGTGCTGGGTGTTCAGTGCTCAGGGTGCTGGGTGCTCAGTGCTCAGGGTGCTGGGTGCTCAGTACTCAGGGTGCTGGGTGCTCAGTGCTCGAGGTGCTCGGTGCTCAGTACTCAAGGTGCTGGGTGCTCAGTGCTCAGGGTGCTGGGTGCTCAGTCCTCGGGGTGCTCCTTGCTCAGGGTGCTGGGTGCTCAGTGCTCGGGGTGCTCGGTGCTCAGTACTCAGGGTGCTGAGTGCTCAGTACTCAGGGTTCCGGGTGCTCAGTACTCAGGGTGCTGGGTGCTCAGTGCTCGGGGTGCTGGGTGCTCAGTGCTCAGTTTGCTCAGTGCTCAGTACTCAGGGTGCTGGGTGCTCAGTACTCAGGGTGCTGGGTGCTCAGTACTCAGTGTGCTGGGTGCTCAGTGCTCAGGGTGCTGGGTGCTCAGTGCTCGGGGTGCTGGGTGCTCAGTACTCAGGGTGCTGGGTGCTCAGTGCTCGGGGTGCTGGGTGCTCAGTGCTCAGGGTGCTGGGTGCTCAGTACTTAGGGTGCTGGGTGCTCAGTGCTTGGGGTGCTCGGTGCTCAGTACTCAAGGTGCTGGTTGCTCAGTGCTAACGGTGCTGGGTGCTCAGTCCTCGGGCTGCTCCGTGCTCAGTGCTCAGGGTGCTGGGTGCTCAGTAATCAGGGTGCTGGGTGCTCAGTACTCAGGGTGCTGGGTGCTCAGTGCTCAGTACTCAGCGTGCTGGGTGCTCAGTGCTCGGGGTGCTGGGTCCTCAGTGCTCAGGGTGCTGGGTGCTCAGTAATCAGGGTGCTGGGTGCTCAGTGCTCGTGCTGCTGGGTCCTCAGTGCTCAGGGTGCTGGGTGCTCAGTACTCAGGGTGCTGGGTGCTCAGTGCTCAGGGTGATCAGTGCTCAGTACTCAGGGTGCTCGGTGCTCAGTGCACAGGGTGCTCAGTGCTCAGTGCTCGGGGTGCTGTGTGCTCAGTGCTCGGTGTGCTGGGTGCTCAGTGCTCAGGGTGCTGGTTGCTCAGTACTCAGTGTGCTCAGTGCTCAGGGTGCTGGGTGCTCAGAACTCAGGGTGCTGGGTGCTTAGTACTCAGGGTGCTTGGTGCTCAGTACTCAGGGTGCTGTCTGCTCAGTGCTCAGGGTGCTCGGTGCTCAGTACTCATGGTGCTGGGTGCTCATTCTCGGGGTGCTGGGTGCTCAGTACTCAGGTTGCTCAGTACTCTGGGTACTCGGTGCTCAGTACTCATGGTGCTGGGTGCTCGGTACTCAGGGTGCTCGGTGCTCAGTTCTCAGGGTGCTCGGTGCTCAGTGTTTGGGGTGCTGGGTGCTCAGTACTCAGGGTGCTGGGTGCTCAGTGCTCAGGGTGCTGGGTGCTCAGTGCTCAGGGTGCTGGGTGCTCAGTACTCAGTGCTCAGGATGCTGGGTGCTCATTGCTCAGGGTGCTGGGTGCTCAGTGCTCAGGGTGCTCAGTGCTCAGTACTCAGGGTGCTGGGTGCTCAGTACTCAGGGTGCTGGGTGCTCAGTGCTCAGGGTGCTCAGTGCTCAGTTCTCAGGGTGCTGGGTGCTCAGTACTCAGGGTGCTGGGTGCTCTGTGCTGGGTGCTCAGTACTCTGGGTGCTGGGTGCTCAGTGCTCAGGGTGCTGGGTGCTCAGTGCTCAGGGTGCTGGGTGCTCAGTACTCTGGGTGTTGGATGCTCAGTACTCAGGGTGCTGGGTGCTCAGTGCTCAGGGTGCTGGGTGCTAAGTGCTCATGGTGCTGGGTGCTCAGTACTCAGGGTGCTGGGTGCTCAGTGCTCGAGGTGCTCGGTGCTCAGTAGTCAAGGTGCTGGGTGCTCAGTGCTCAGGGTGCTGGGTGCTCAGTCCTCGGCGTGCTCCGTGCTCAGGGTGCTGGGTGCTCAGTGCTCGGGGTGCTCGGTGCTCAGTACTCAGGGTGCTGAGTGCTCAGTACTCAGGGTGCCAGGTGCTCAGTGCTCAGGGTGCTGGGCGCTCAGTACTCAGGGTGCTGGGTGCTCAGTGCTCAGGGTGCTGGGTGCTCAGTGCTCAGGGTGCGGGGTGCTCAGTACTCAGGGTGCTGGGTGCTCAGTTCTCGGGGTGCTGGGTGCTCAGTGCTCAGTACTCAGGGTGCTGGGTGCTCATTGCTCGGGGTGCTCGGTGCTCAGTACTCAGGGTGCTGGGTGCTCAGTACTCGGGGTGCTGGGTGCTCAGTGCTCAGGGTGCTGGGTGCTCAGTTCTCGGTGTGCTGGGTGCTCAGTAAACAGGGTCCTGGGTGCTCAGTGCTCGGGGTGCTGGGTGCTCAGTGCTCAGTACTCAGGGTGCTGGGTGCTCAGTGCTCGGGGTGCTGGGTGCTCAGTACTCAGCGTGCTGGGTGCTCAGTACTCAGGGAACTGGGCGCTCAGTGCTCAGGGTGCTGGGTACTCAGTGCTCAGGGTGCTGGGTGCTCAGTGATCGGGGTGCTGGGTGCTCAGTACTCAGGGTGCTCAGTGCTCGGGGAGCTCGGTGCTCAGTACTCAGGGTGCTGGGTGCTCAGTACTCAGTGCTTGGGGTCCTGGGTGCTCCGTGCTCGGGGTGCTGGGTGCTCAGTGCTCAGGGTGATTGGTGCTCAGTACTCAGGGTGCTGGGTGCTCAGTGCACAGGGTGCTGGGTGCTCAGTCCTCAAGGTGCTCAGTACTCAGGGTGCTCGGTGCTCAGTGCTCAGTACTCAGGGTGCTCAGTACTCAGGGTGCTGGGTGCTCAGTGCTCGGGGTGTTGGGTGCTCAGTACTCAGGGTGCTGGGTGCTCAGTGCTCAGGGTGCTCAGTGCTCAGTACTCAGGGTGCTCGGTGCTCAGTGCACAGGGTGCTCAGTGCTCAGTGCTCGGGGTGCTGTGTGCTCAGTGCTCGGGTTGCTGGGTGCTCAGTGCTCAG
This sequence comes from Microtus oregoni, assembly GCF_018167655.1. Lineage (NCBI taxonomy): Eukaryota > Metazoa > Chordata > Mammalia > Rodentia > Cricetidae > Microtus > Microtus oregoni. The sequence continues at coordinate 576,437 of NW_024543267.1, forward strand.
GGTGCTGTTTGCTCAGTACTCAGTGTGCTCCGTGCTCAGGGTGCTGGGTGCTCAGAACTCAGGGTGCTGGTTGCTCAGTACTCAGGGTGCTTGGTGCTCAGTACTCAGGGTGCTGGGTGCTCAGTGCTCAGGGTGCTCGGTGCTCAGTACTCATGGTGCTGGGTGCTCAATCTCGGGGTGCTTGGTGCTCAGTACTCAGGTTGCTCAGTACTCTGGGTACTCGGTGCTCAGTACTCATGGTGCTGGGTGCTCTGTACTCAGGGTGCTCGGTGCTCAGTTCTCAGGGTGCTCGGTGCTCAGTGTTTGGGGTGTTAGGTGCTCAGTACTCAGGGTGCTGGGTGCTCAGTGCTCAGGGTGCTGGGTGCTCAGTGCTCAGGGTGCTGGGTGCTCAGTACTCATTGCTCAGGATGCTGGGTGCTCAGTGCTCAGGGTGCTGGGTGCTCAGTGCTCATGGTGCTCAGTGCTCAGTACTCAGGGTGCTGGGTGCTCAGTACTCAGGGTGCTGGGTGATCAGTACTCAGGGTGCTCGGTGCTCAGTACTCAGGGTGCTGGGTGCTCAGTGCTCGGTGTGCTGGGTGCTCAGTACTCAGTGTGCTGGGTGCTCAGTGCTCGCGGTGCTCGGTGCTCAGTACGTTGGGTGCTCAGTACTCAGGGTGCTGGGTGCTCAGTGCTCAGGGTGCTGGGTGCTCAGGGCTCAGGGTGCTGTGTGCTCAATGCTCAGGGTTCTGGGTGCTCAGTGCTCAGGGTGCTTGATGCTCAGTACTCATTGTGCTGTGTGCTCAGTGCTCAGGGTGCTCGGTGCTCAGATCTCAGGGTGCTCGGTGCTCATTGTTTGGGGTGCTGGGTGCTCAGTACTCAGGGTGCTGGGTGCTCAGTGCTCAGGGTGCTGGGTGCTCAGTACTCAGTGCTCAGGATGCGGGGTGCTCAGTGCTCAGGGTGCTGGTTGCTCAGTGCTCAGTGTGCTCAGTGCTCAGTACTCAGGGTGCTGGGTGCTCAGTACTCAGGGTGCTGGGTGCTCAGTGCTGGGTGCTCAGTACTCAGCGTGCTGGGTGCTCAGTGCTGGGTGCTCAGTGCTCAGGGTGATCGGTGCTCAGTACTCAGGGTGCTCAGTACTCAGGGTGCTGGGTGCTCAGGGCTCGGGGTGCTGGGTTCTCAGTACTCAGTGTGCTGCATGCTCAGTGCTCGGGGTGCTGGGTGCTCAGTGCTCAGGGTGCTGGGTGCTCAGTGCTCAGGGTGCTGGGTGCTCAGTACTCTGGGTGTTGGATGCTCAGTACTCAGGGTGAAGGGTGCTCAGTGCTCGGGGTGCTGGGTGCTCAGTGCTCAGGGTGCTGGGTGCTCAGTGCTCATGGTGCTGAGTGCTCAGTACTCAGGGTGCTGGGTGCTCAGTGCTCGAGGTGCTCGGTGCTCAGTACTCAAGGTGCTGTGTGCTCAGTGCTCAGGGTGCTGGGTGCTCAGTCCTCGGGGTGCTCCGTGCTCAGGGTGCTGGGTGCTCAGTGCTCGGGGTGCTCGGTGCTCAGTACTCAGGGTGCTGAGTGCTCAGTACTCAGGGTGCTGGGTGCTCAGTGATCGGGGTGCTGGGTGCTCAGTGCTCAGTTTGCTCAGTGCTCAGTACTCAGGGTGCTGGGTGCTCAGTACTCAGGGTGCTGGGTGCTCAGTGCTCAGGGTGCTCGGTGCTCAGTACTCAGGGTGCTGGGTGCTCAGTGCTCAGGGTGCTGGGTGCTCAGTGCTCGGGGTGCTGGGTGCTCAGTACTCAGGGTGCTGGGTGCTCAGTGCTCGGGGTGCTGGGTGCTCAGTGCTCAGGGTGCTGGGTGCTCAGTACTTAGGGTGCTGGGTGCTCAGTGCTCGGGGTGCTCGGTGCTCAGTACTCAAGGTGCTGGTTGCTCAGTGCTAGCGGTGCTGGGTGCTCAGTCTTCGGGGTGCTCCGTGCTCAGTGCTCAGGGTGCTGGGTGCTCAGTAATCAGGGTGCTCGGTGCTCAGTGCTCGGGGTGCTGGGTGCTCAGTACTCAGGGTGCTGGGTGCTCAGTGCTCAGTACTCAGCGTGCTGGGTGCTCAGTGCTCGGGGTGCTGGGTCCTCAGTGCTCAGGGTGCTGGGTGCTCAGTAATCAGGGTGCTGCCTGCTCAGTGCTCGTGCTGCTGGGTCCTCAGTGCTCGGTGTGCTGGGTGCTCAGTGCTCAGGGTGCTGGTTGCTCAGTACTCAGTGTGCTCAGTGCTCAGGGTGCTGGGTGCTCAGAACTCAGGGTACTGGGTGCTTAGTACTCAGGGTGCTTGGTGCTCAGTACTCAGGGTGCTGTCTGCTCAGTGCTCAGGGTGCTCGGTGCTCAGTACTCATGGTGCTGTGTGCTCATTCTCGGGGTGCTGGGTGCTCAGTACTCAGGTTGCTCAGTACTCTGGGTACTCGGTGCTCAGTATTCATGGTGCTGGGTGCTCTGTACTCAGGGTGCTCAGTGCTCAGTTCTCAGGGTGCTCGGTGCTCAGTGTTTGGGGTGCTGGGTGCTCAGTACTCAGGGTGCTGGGTGCTCAGTGCTCAGGGTGCTGGGTGCTCAGTGCTCAGGGTGCTGGGTGCTCAGTACTCAGTGCTCAGGATGCTGGGTGCTCATTGCTCAGGGTGCTGGGTGCTCAGTGCTCAGGGTGCTCAGTGCTCAGTACTCAGGGTGCTGGGTGCTCAGTACTCAGGGTGCTGGGTGCTCAGTGCTCGGGGTGCCCGGTGCTCAGTGCTCGGGGTGCTCGGTGCTCAGTTCTCAGGGTGCTGGGTGCTCAGTACTCAGGGTGCTGGGTGCTCAGTGCTGGGTGCTCAGTACTCTGGGTGCTGGGTGCTCAGTGCTCGGGGTGCTGTGTGATCAGTACTCAGGGTGCTCGGTGCTCAGTACTCAGGGTGCTGGGTGCTCAGTGCTCGGTGTGCTGGGTGCTCAGTACTCAGGGTGCTGGGTGCTCAGTGCTCGGGGTGCTCGGTGCTCAGTACGTTGGGTGCTCAGTACTCAGGGTGCTGGGTGCTCAGTGCTCAGGGTGCTGGGTGCTCAGGGCTCAGGGTGCTGTGTGCTCAGTGCTCAGGGTGCTGGGTGCTCAGTGCTCAGGGTGCTTGATGCTCAGTACTCATTGTGCTGGGTGCTCAGTGCTCAGGGTGCTCGGTGCTCAGATCTCAGGGTGCTCGGTGCTCATTGTTTGGGGTGCTGGGTGCTCAGTACTCAGGGTGCTGGGTGCTCAGTGCTCAGGGTACTGGGTGCTCAGTGCTCAGGGTGCTGGGTGCTCAGTACTCAGTGCTCAGGATGCTGGGTGCTCAGTGATCAGGGTGCTGGGTGCTCAGTGCTCAGGGTGCTCAGTGCTCAGTACTCAGGGTGCTGGGTGCTCAGTACTCAGGGTGAGGACCGAGCACCCAGAGTACTAAGCACCCAGCACACTGAGTACTGAGCACCCAGCACCCTGAGCACTGAGCACCCAGCACGCTGAGTACTGAGAACCCAGCACGCTGAGCACTGAGCACCCAGCACCCTGAGTACTGAGCATCCAGCACCCCGAGCACTGAGCACCCAGCACCCTGAGTACTGAGCACTGAGGACCCAGCACCCCGAGCACTGATCACCCAGCTCCCTGTGTACTGAGCACTGAGTAGCCAGCACCCCGAGCACTGAGCACCCAGCACCCTGAGCACTGAGCACCCTGAGTACTGAGCACCCAGCACCCTGAGCACTGAGCACCCAGCACCCTGAGCACTGAGCACCCAGCACCCAGAGCACTGAGCACCCTGAGTACTGAGCACTGAGCACCCTGAGCACTGAGCACCGAGCACCCTGAGTACTGAGCACTGAGCACCCTGAGCACTGAGCACCCTGCACCCTGAGTACTGAGCACCAAGCACCCCGAGCACTGAGCACCCAGCACCCTGAGTACTGAGCACCCAGCGTACTGAGCACCGAGCACCCCGAGCACTGAGCACCCAGCACCCTGAGTACTGAGCACCCAGCACCCCGAGCACTGAGCAGCCAGCACCCTGAGTACTGAGCACCGAGCACCCTGAGTACTGAGCACCCAGCAACCTGAGTACTGAGCACCCAGCGTACTGAGCACCGAGCTCCCAGCACCCTGAGTACTGAGCACCCAGCAACCTGAGCACTGAGCACCCAGCACCCTGAGTACTGAGCACTGAGCACACCGAGTACTGAGCACCGAGCACCCCGAGCACTGAGCACCCAGCACCCCGAGCACCAAGCACCCTGAGTACTGAGCACCCAGCACCCTGAGCACTGAGCACCCAGCACCCTGAGCACTGAGCACCCAGCACCCTGAGCACTGAGCACCCAGCACCCTGAGTACTGAGCACCGAGCACCCCGAGCACTGAGCACCCAGCACCCTGAGCACCGAGCACCCTGAGTACTGAGCACTGAGCACCCTGAGTACTGAGCAACCAGCACCCTGAGTACTGAGCACCCAGCACCCTGAGCAATGAGAACCCTGAGTACTGAGCACAAAGCACTCTGAGCACTGAACACACAGCACCCCGAGCACTGAGCACCCAGCACCCCGAGCACTGAGCACCCAGCAACCCGAGCACTGAGCACCCAGCACCATGAGTACTGAGCACCCAGCACCCTGAGTACTGAGCACAAAGCACCCCGACACCCAGCACACTGAGCACTGAGCACCCAGCACCCTGAGCACTGAGCACCCAGCAACCTGAGCACTGACCACCCAGCACCCTGAGCACTGAGCACCCAGCACCCTGAGTACTGAGCACACAACGTACTGAGCACCGAGCACCCTGAGCTCTGAGCACCGAGCACCCCGAGCACTGAGTACCCAGCCCCCGAGCACTGAGCACCCAGCACCCCGAGCACTGAGCACCCAGCACCGCGAGCACTGAGCAACGAGCACCCAGAGCACTGAGCACCCAGCACCGCGAGCACTGAGCACCCAGCACCCCGAGCACAGAGCACCCAGCACCCTGAGTACTGAGCACCCAGCACCCTGAGTACTGAGCACCCAGCACCCTGAGCACGGAGTACCCAGCACCCTGAGCACTGAGCACCCAGCACCCTGAGCACTGAGCACACAGCACCCTGAGCACTGAGCACCCACCACCCTGAGTACTGAGCAATGAGCACCCAGCACCCCGAGCACTGAGCACCCAGCACCCTCAGTACTGAGCACTGAGCACCCAGCACCCCGAGCACTGAGCACCCAGCACCCTGAGCCCTGAGCACAAAGCACCCGAGTACTGAGCACCCAGCACCCTGACTACTGAGCACCCAGCACCCTGAGTACTGAGCACCCAGCACCCCGAGTACTGAGCACCCAGCACCCTGAGTACTGAACACCCAGCACCCAGAGCACTGAGCACTGAGCACCCTGAGCACTGAGTACTGAGCACTGAGCACCCCAAGCACTGAGCACCCAGCACCCGGAGTACTGAGCACCCAGCACCCTGAGTACTAAGCACAGAGCACCCTGAGTACTGAGCACCCAGCACCCTGAGCACTGAGCACCCAGCACCCTGAGCACTGAGCACCCAGCACCCCGAACACTGAGCACCCAGTACCCTGAGTACTGAGCACCCAGCACCCTGAGCACTGAGCACCCAGCACCCTGAGCACTGATCACCCAGCACCCTGAGCACTGAGCACCCAGCACCCTGAGTACTGAGCACCCAGCACCCTGAGTACTGAGCACTCAGCACCCTGAGAACTGAGCACCGAGATCCCTGAGCAATGAGCACCCAGCACCCTGAGCACTGAGCACCCTGAGGACTGAGCACCCAGCACCCTGAGCACTGAGCACCCAGCACCCTGAGTACTGAGCACCGATCTCCCTGAGCACTGAGCACCCAGCACCCCGAGCACTGAGCACCCAGCACCCTGTGTACTGAGCACCCAGCACCCTGAGCCCTGAGCACCCAGCACCCTGAGTACTGAGCACCCTGAGTACTGAGCACCGATCACCCTGAGCACCGAGCTCCGAGCACCCTGAGTACTGAGCACCCAGCACCCTGAGCATTGAGCACCCAGCACCCTGAGTACTGAGCACCCAGCACCCTGAGCACTGAGCACCCAGCACCCTGAGTACTGAGCACCCAGCACCCCGAGTACTGAGCACCGAGCACCCTGAGCACTGAGTACCCAGCACCCTGAGCACTGAGCACCCAGCACCCTGAGTACTGAGCACCCAGCACCCCGAGCACTGAGCACCCAGCACCCCGAGCACTGAGCACCAAGCACCCCGAGAATGAGCACCCAGCACCTCGAGCACTGAGCACCGAGCACCCCGAGCACTGAGCACCCAGCACCCTGAGCACTGAGCACCCTGAGGAGTGAGCACCCAGCACCCTGAGCACTGAGCACCCAGCACACTGAGTACTGAGCACCGATCACCCTGAGCACTGAGCACCCAGCACACCGAGCACTGAGCACCCAGCACCCTGTGTACTGAGCACCAAGCAACCTGAGTACTGAGCACCCAGCACCCTGAGTACTGAGCACCCTGAGTACTGAGCACCGATCACCCTGAGCACTGAGCTCCCAGCACCCTGAGTACTGAGCACCCCGCACCCTGAGCATTGAGCACCCAGCACCCTGAGTACTGAGCACCCACCACCCTGAGCACTGAGCACCCAGCACCCCGAGAATGAGCACCCAGCACACCGAGTACTGAGCACCGAGCACCCTGAGCACTGAGTACCCAGCACCCTGAGCACTGAGCACCCAGCACCCTGAGTACTGAGCACCCAGCACCCCGAGCACTGAGCACAGAGCACCCCGAGCACTGAGCACCCAGCACCCCGAGAATGAGCACCCAGCACCTCGAGCACTGAGCACCGAGCACCCCGAGCACTGAGCACACAGCACCCTGAGCACTGAGCACCCTGAGGACTGAGCACCCAGCACCCTGAGCACTGATCACCCAGCACACTGAGTACTGAGCACCGATCACCCTGAGCACTGAGCACCCAGCACCCCGAGCACTGAGCACCCAGCACCCTGAGTACTGAGCACCAAGCACCCTGAGCACTGAGCACCCAGCACCCTGAGTACTGAGCACCCTGAGTACTGAGCACCGATCACCCTGAGCACTGAGATCCCATCACCCTGAGTACTGAGCACCCAGCACCCTGAGCACTGAGCACCCAGCACCCTGAGTACTGAGCACCCAGCACCCTGAGCACTGAGCACCCAGCACCCTGAGTACTGAGCGCCCAGCACCCTGAGAACTGAGCACCCAGCACCCTGAGTACTGAGCACCCAGCACCCCGAGCATTGAGCACCCAGCACCCCGAGAATGAGCACCCAGCACCCCGAGTACTGAACACCGAGCACAATGAGCACTGAGTACCCAGCACCCTGAGCACTGAGCACCCAGCACCCTGAGTACTGAGCACCCAGCACCCTGAGCACTGAGCACCCAGCACCCTGAGTACTGAGCACCCAGCACCCTGAGTACTGAACACCCAGCACCCTGAGCACTGAGCACTAAGCACCCTGAGCACTGAGTACTGAGCAGCGAGCACCCCAAGCACTGAGCACCCAGCACCCGGAGTACTGAGCACCCAGCACCCTGAGTACTAAGCACCGAGCACCCTGAGTACTGAGCACCCAGCACCCTGAGAACTGAACACACAGCACCCTGAGTACTGAGCACCTCGAGCACTGAGCACCCAGCACCCTGAGTACTGAGCACCGAGCACCCCGAGCACTGAGCACCCAGCACCCCGAGCACTGAGCACCCAGCACCCCGAGCACTGAGCACCCAGCACCCTGAGCACTGAGCACCCAGCACCCTGAGCACTGAGCACCCAGCACCCTGAGCACTGAGGACCCAGCACCCTGAGCACTGAGCACCCAGCACCCTGAGCACTGAGCACCCAGCACCCTGAGCACTGAGCACCCAGCACCCTGAGTACTGAGCACTGAGCACCCAGCACCCTGAGCACTGAGCACCCAGCACCCTGAGTACTAAGCACCCAGCACCCTGAGTACTGAGCACCCAGCACCCTGAGTACTGAGCACCCAGCACCCTGAGTACTAAGCACCCAGCACCCTGAGTCCTGAGCACCCAGCACCCTGAGCACTGAGCACCCAGCACCCTGAGTACTGAGCACTGAGCACCGAGCACCCCGAGCACAGAGCACCCAGCACCCTGAGTACTGAGCACCCAGCACCCCGAGCACTGAGCACCCAGCAACCTGAGTACTAAGCACACAGCACCCTGAGTACTGAGCACCCAGCACCCTGAGCACTGAGCACCCAGCACCCTGAGTACTGAGCACTGAGCACCGAGAACCCCGAGCACTGAGCACCCAGCTCCCTGAGTACTGAGCACCCAGCACCCCGAGCACTGAGCACCCAGCACCCTGAGTACTGAGCACCGAGCACCCTGAGTACTGAGCACCCAGCACCCTGAGTACTGAGCACCCAGCGTACTGAGCACCGATCACCCCGAGCACTGAGCACCCAGCACCCTGAGTACTGAGCACCCAGCACCCTGAGTACTGAGCACCCAGCACCCTGAGTACTGAGCACCCAGCGTACTGAGCACAGAGCACACCGAGCACTGAGCACCCAGCACCCTGAGTACTGAGCACCCAGCACCCCGAGCACTGAGCACCCAGCACCCTGAGTACTGAGCACCGAGCACCCTGAGTACTGAGCACCCAGCACCCTGAGTACTGAGCACCCAGCGTACTGAGCACCGAGCACCCTGAGCACTGAGCACCCAGCACCCTGAGTACTAAGCACCCAGCAACCTGAGTACTGAGCACCCAGCACCCTGAGTACTGAGCACCCAGCGTACTGAGCACCGAGCACACCGAGCACTGAGCACCCAGCACCCTGAGTACTGAGCACCGAGCACCACGAGCACTGAGCACCCAGCACCGCGAGCACTGAGCACCCAGCACCCTGAGTACTGAGCACCGAGCACCCTGAGTACTGAGCGCCCAGCACCCTGAGTACTGAGCACCCAGCGTACTGAGCAACGAGCACCCAGCACCCTGAGTACAGAGCACCGTGCATCCCGAGCACTGAGCACCCAGCACCCCGAGCACTGAGCACCCAGCACCCCGAGCACTGAGCACCCAGCACCCCGAGCACTGAGCACCCAGCACCCCGAGCAGTGAGCACCCAGCACCCTGAGTAATGAGCACCCAGCACCCTGAGTACTGAGCACAAAACGTACTGAGCACCGAGCACCCTGAGCACTGAGTACCCAGCACACCGAGCACTGAGCACCCAGCACCCTGAGCACTGAGTACCCAGCACACCGAGTACTGAGCACCCAGCACCCTGAGTACTGAGCACCGAGCACCCTGAGTACTGAGCACCCAGCACCCTGAGCACTGAGCACCCACCACCCTGAGTACTGAGCACCCAGCACCCCAAGCACAGAGCACCCTGAGTACTGAGCACCCAGCACCCTGAGTACTGAGCACCCAGCACCCTGAGCACTGAGTACCCACCACCCTGAGTACTGAGCAATGAGCACCCAGCACCCCGAGCACTGAGCACCCAGCACCCTCAGTACTGAGCACTGAGCACCCAGCACCCCGAGCACTGAGCACCCAGCACCCTGAGCCCTGAGCACCCAGCACCCGAGTACTGAGCACCCAGCACCCTGACTACTGAGCACCCAGCACCCTGAGTACTGAGCACCCAGCACCCCGAGTACTGAGCACCCAGCACCCTGAGTACTGAACACCCAGCACCCAGAGCACTGAGCACTGAGCACCCTGAGCACTGAGTACTGAGCACTGAGCACCCCAAGCACTGAGCACCCAGCACCCGGAGTACTGAGCACCCAGCACCCTGAGTACTAAGCACAGAGCACCCTGAGGACTGAGCACCCAGTACCCTGAGCACTGAGCACCCAGCACCCTGAGTACTGAGCACCGATCTCCCTGAGCACTGAGCACCCAGCACCCCGAGCACTGAGCACCCAGCACCCTGTGTACTGAGCACCCAGCACCCTGAGCCCTGAGCACCCAGCACCCTGAGTACTGAGCACCCTGAGTACTGAGCACCGATCACCCTGAGCACTGAGCTCCGAGCACCCTGAGTACTGAGCACCCAGCACCCTGAGCATTGAGCACCCAGCACCCTGAGTACTGAGCAGCCAGCACCCTGAGCACTGAGCACCCAGCACCCTGAGTACTGAGCACCCAGCACCCTGAGCACTGAGCACCCAGCACCCTGAGTACTGAGCACCCAGCACCCCGAGCACTGAGCACCCAGCACCCCGAGAATGAGCACCCAGCACCCCGAGTACTGAGCACCCAGCACCCTGAGCACTGAGTACCCAGCACCCTGAGCACTGAGCACCCAGCACCCTGAGTACTGAGCACCCAGCACCCCGAGCACTGAGCACCCAGCACCCCGAGCACTGAGCACCAAGCACCCCGAGAATGAGCACCCAGCACCTCGAGCACTGAGCACCGAGCACCCCGAGCACTGAGCACCCAGCACCCTGAGCACTGAGCACCCTGAGGAGTGAGCACCCAGCACCCTGAGCACTGAGCACCCAGCACACTGAGTACTGAGCACCGATCACCCTGAGCACTGAGCACCCAGCACCCCGAGCACTGAGCACCCAGCACCCTGAGTACTGAGCACCAAGCAACCTGAGTACTGAGCACCCAGCACCCTGAGTACTGAGCACCCTGAGTACTGAGCACCGATCACCCTGAGCACTGAGCTCCCAGCACTCTGAATACTGAGCACCCCGCACCCTGAGCATTGAGCACCCAACACCCTGAGTACTGAGCACCCACCACCCTGAGCACTGAGCACCCAGCACCCCGAGAATGAGCACCCAGCACACCGAGTACTGAGCACCGAGCACCCTGAGCACTGAGTACCCAGCACCCTGAGCACTGAGCACCCAGCACCCTGAGTACTGAGCACCCAGCACCCCGAGCACTGAGCACAGAGCACCCCGAGCACAGAGCACCCAACACCCCGAGAATGAGCACCCAGCACCTCGAGCACTGAGCACCGAGCACCCCGAGCACTGAGCACACAGCACCCTGAGCACTGAGCACCCTGAGGACTGAGCACCCAGCACCCTGAGCACTGATCACCCAGCACACTGAGTACTGAGCACCGATCACCCTGAGCACTGAGCACCCAGCACCCCGAGCACTGAGCACCCAGCACCCTGAGTACTGAGCACCAAGCACCCTGAGCACTGAGCACCCAGCACCCTGAGTACTGAGCACCCTGAGTACTGAGCACCGAGCACCCTGAGCACTGAGATCCCATCACCCTGAGTACTGAGCACCCAGCACCCTGAGCACTGAGCACCCAGCACCCTGAGTACTGAGCACCCAGCACCCTGAGCACTGAGCACCCAGCACCCTGAGTACTGAGCGCCCAGCACCCTGAGAACTGAGCACCCAGCACCCTGAGTACTGAGCACCCAGCACCCCGAGCATTGAGCACCCAGCACCCCGAGAATGAGCACCCAGCACCCCGAGTACTGAGCACCGAGCACAATGAGCACTGAGCACCCAGCACCCTGAGCACTGAGCACCCAGCACCCTGAGTACTGAGCACCCAGCACCCTGAGCACTGAGCACCCAGCACCCTGAGTACTGAGCACCCAGCACCCTGAGTACTGAACACCCAGCACACTGAGCACTGAGCACTAAGCACCCTGAGCACTGAGTACTGAGCAGCGAGCACCCCAAGCACTGAGCACCCAGCACCCGGAGTACTGAGCACCCAGCACCCTGAGTACTAAGCACCGAGCACCCTGAGTACTGAGCACCCAGCACCCTGAGCACTGAACACACAGCACCCTGAGTACTGAGCACCTCGAGCACTGAGCACCCAGCACCCTGAGTACTGAGCACCGAGCACCCCGAGCACTGAGCACCCAGCACCCCGAGCACTGAGCACCCAGCACCCCGAGCACTGAGCACCCAGCACCCTGAGCACAGAGCACCCAGCACCCTGAGCACTGAGCACCCAGCACCCTGAGCACTGAGGACCCAGCACCCTGAGCACTGAGCACCCAGCACCCTGAGCACTGAGCACCCAGCACCCTGAGCACTGAGCACCCAGCACCCTGAGTACTGAGAACTGAGCACCCAGCACCCTGAGCACTGAGCACCCAGCACCCTGAGTACTAAGCACCCAGCACCCTGAGTACTGAGCACCCAGCACCCTGAGTACTGAGCACCCAGCACCCTGAGTACTAAGCACCCAGCACCCTGAGTCCTGAGCACCCAGCACCCTGAGCACTGAGCACCCAGCACCCTGACTACTGAGCACTGAGCACCGAGCACCCCGAGCACAGAGCACCCAGCACCCTGAGTACTGAGCACCCAGCACCCCGAGCACTGAGCACCCAGCACCCTGAGTACTAAGCACCCAGCACCCTGAGTACTGAGCACCCAGCACCCTGAGCACTGAGCACCCAGCACCCTGAGTACTGAGCACTGAGCACCGAGAACCCCGAGCACTGAGCACCCAGCTCCCTGAGTACTGAGCACCCAGCACCCCGAGCACTGAGCACCCAGCACCCTGAGTACTGAGCACCGAGCACCCTGAGTACTGAGCACCCAGCACCCTGAGTACTGAGCACCCAGCGTACTGAGCACCGAGCACCCCGAGCACTGAGCACCCAGCACCCTGAGTACTGAGCACCCAGCACCCTGAGTACTGAGCACCCAGCACCCTGAGTACTGAGCACCCAGCGTACTGAGCACAGAGCACACCGAGCACTGAGCACCCAGCACCCTGAGTACTGAGCACCCAGCACCCCGAGCACTGAGCACCCAGCACCCTGAGTACTGAGCACCGAGCACCCTGAGTACTGAGCACCCAGCACCCTGAGTACTGAGCACCCAGCGTACTGAGCACCGAGCACCCCGAGCACTGAGCACCCAGCACCCTGAGTACTGAGCACCGAGCACCACGAGCACTGAGCACCCAGCACCGCGAGCACTGAGCACCCAGCACCCTGAGTACTGAGCACCGAGCACCCTGAGTACTGAGCGCCCAGCACCCTGAGTACTGAGCACCCAGCGTACTGAGCAACGAGCACCCAGCACCCTGAGTACAGAGCACCGTGCATCCCGAGCACTGAGCACCCAGCACCCCGAGCACTGAGCACCCAGCACCCCGAGCACTGAGCACCCAGCACCCCGAGCACTGAGCACCCAGCACCCCGAGCAGTGAGCACCCAGCACCCTGAGTAATGAGCACCCATCACCCTGAGTACTGAGCACACAACGTACTGAGCACCGAGCACCCTGAGCACTGAGTACCCAGCACACCGAGCACTGAGCACCCAGCACCCTGAGCACTGAGTACCCAGCACACCGAGCACTGAGCACCCAGCACCCTGAGTACTGAGCACCCAGCACCCTGAGTACTGAGCACCCAGCACCCTGAGCACTGAGCACCCAGCACCCTGAGTACTGAGCACCCAGCACCCCAAGCACAGAGCACCCTGAGTACTGAGCACCCAGCACCCCAAGCACTGAGCACCCTGAGTACTGAGCACCCAGCACCCTGATTAATGAGCACCCAGCACCCCGAGTACTGAGCACCCAGCACGCTAAGTACTGAGCACCCAACGTACTGAGCACCGAGCACCCTGAGCACTGAGCACCCAGCACCCTGATTACTGAGCACCCAGCACCCTGAGCAATGAGCACCCTGAGTACTGAGCACCCAGCACCTTGAGCACTGAGCACCGAGCACCCCGAGCACTGAGCACCCAGCACCCGGAGTACTGAGCACCCAGCACCCTGTGTACTAAGCACCGAGCACCCTGAGTACTGAGCACCCAGCACCCTGAGCACTGAACACATAGCACCCTGAGTTCTGAGCACCTCGAGCACTGAGCACCCAGCACCCTGAGTACTGAGCACCCAGCACCCTGAGTACTGAGCACCCAGCACCCTGAGCACTGAGTACCCAGCACCCTGAGCACTGAGCACCCAGCACCCTGAGCACTGAGCACACAGCACCCTGAGCACTGAGCACCCAGCACCCTGAGTACTGAGCACTGAGCACCCAGGACCCCGAGCACTGAGCACCCAGCACCCTGAGTACTGAGCACTGAGCACCCAGCACCCCGAGCACTGAGCACCCAGCACCCTGAGCACTGAGCACCCAGCACCCGAGTACTGAGCACCCAGCACCCTGAGTACTGAGCACCCAGCACCCTGAGTACTGAGCACCGAGCACCCCGAGCACTGAGCACCCAGCACCCCGAGCACAGAGCACCCAACACCCTGAGTACTGAGCACCCAGCACCCTGAGTACTGAGCACCCAGCACCCTGAGCACTGAGTACCCAGCACCCTGAGCACTGAGCACCCAGCACCCTGAGCACTGAGCACACAGCACCCTGAGCACTGAGCACCCAGCACCCTGAGTACTGAGCACTGAGCACCCAGGACCCCGAGCACTGAGCACCCAGCACCCTGAGTACTGAGCACCGAGCACCCCGAGCACTGAGCACCCAGCACCCGGAGTACTGAGCACCGAGCACCCCGAGCACTGAGCACCCAGCACCACGAGCACTGAGCACCCAGCACCCTGAGCACTGAGCACCCAGCACCCTGTGCACTGAGCACCCAGCACCCGAGTACTGAGCACCCAGCACCCTGAGTACTGAGCACCCAGCACCCTGAGTACTGAGCACCCAGCACCCCGAGTTCTGAGCACCCAGCACCCTGAGTACTGAGCACCCAGCACCCTGAGCACTGAGCACCCAGCACCCCGAGCACTGAGCACGCAGCACCCTGAGCACTGAGCACCCAGCACCCTGAGCACTGAGCACCCAGCACCGTGAGCAATGAGCACCCAGCACCCTGAGTAGTGAGCTCCCAACGTACTGAGCACCGAGCACCCCGAGCACTGAGCACCCAGCACCCTGAGTACTGAGCACCCAGCACCCTGAGTACTGAGCACCCAGCACCCTGAGTACTGAGCACCCAGCACCCCGAATACTGAGCACCCAGCACCCTGAGTACTGAGCACCCAGCAACCTGAGCACTGAGCACCCTGCACCCCGAGCACTGAGCACCCATCACCCTGAGTACTGAGCACCCAGCACCCTGAGAACTGAGCACCCAGCAACCTGAGCACTGATCACCCAGCACCCTGAGCACTGAGCACCCAGCACCCTGAGTACTGAGTACCCAGCACCCTGAGTACTGAGCAATCAGCACCCTGAGTACTGAGCACCCAGCACTCCGAGCACTGAGCACCCAGAACACTGAGCACTGAGCACCCTGAGGACTGAGCACACAGCACCATGAGCACTGAGCACCCAGCACCCTGAGTACTGAGCACCGATCACCCTGAGCACTGAGCACCCAGCACCCCGAGCACTGAGCACCCAGCACCCTGAGTTCTGAGCACCCAGCACCCCGAGCACTGAGCACCCAGCACCCTGAGTACTGAGCACCCAGCACCCTGAGTACTGAACACCCAGCAGCCTGAGCACTGAGCACTGAGCACCCTGAGCACTGAGTACTGAGCACCGAGCACCCCGAGCACTGAGCACCGAGCACCCGGAGTACTGAGCACCCAGCACCCTGAGTACTAAGCACCAAGCACCCTGAGTACTGAGCACCCAGCACCCTGAGCACTGAACACACAGCACCCTGAGTACTGAGCACCTAGAGCACTGAGCACCCAGCACCCTGAGTACTGAGCACCGAGCACCCCGAGCACTGAGCACCCAGCACCCCGAGCACTGAGCACACAGCACCCCGAGCACTGAGCACCCAGCACCCTGAGCACTGAGCACCCAGCACCCTGAGCACTGAGCACCCAGCACCCTGAGCACTGAGTACCCAGCACCCTGAGCACTGAGCAACCAGCACCCTGAGCAATGAGCACCCAGCACCCTGAGCACTGAGCACCCAGCACCCTGAGTACTGAGAACTGAGCACCCAGCACCCCGAGCACTGAGCACCCAGCACCCTGAGTACTAAGCACACAGCACCCTGAGTACTGAGCACCCAGCACCCTGAGTACTGAGCACCCAGCGTACTGAGCACCAAGCACCCCGAGCACTTAGCACCCAGCAACCTGAGTACTGAGCACCCAGCACCCCGAGCACTGAGCACCCAGCACCCTGAGTACTGAGCACCGAGCACCCTGAGTACTGAGCACCCAGAACCTTTAGTACTGAGCACCCAGCGTACTGAGCACCGAGCACCCAGCACCCTGAGTACTGAGCACCCAGCACCCTGAGCACTGAGCACCCAGCACCCTGAGTACTGAACACTGAGCACCCCGAGTACTGAGCACCGGGCACCCCGAGCACTAAGCACCCAGCACCTGAGTACTGAGCACCCAGCACCCCGAGCACTGAGCACCCAGCACCCTGAGCACTGAGCACCCAGCACCCTGAGCACTGAGCACCCAGCACCCTGAGCACTGAGCACCCAGCACCCTGAGCACTGAGCACCCAGCACCCTGAGCACTGAGCACCCAGCACGCTGAGCAATGAGCACCCAGCATCCCGAGTACTGAGCACACAGCACCCTGAGTACTGAGCACCGAGCACCCCGAGCACTGAGCACCCAGCACCCTGAGTACTGAGCACCCAGCGCCCCAAACACTGAGCACCGAGCACCCTGAGAACTGAGCACCGAGCACCCTGAGTACTGAGCACCCAGCACCATGAGTACTGAGCACCGAGCACCCAGAGTACTGAGCAACCTGAGTACTGCGCACCCAGTACCCCGAGAATGAGCACCCAGCACCATGAGTACTGAGCACCGAGCACCCTGAGCACTGAGCACCCAGCACCCTGAGTACTGAGCACCAAGCACCCTGAGTACTGAGCACCCAGCACCCTGAGTACTGAGCACCCAGCACCCTGAGTTCTGAGCACCAAGCACCCTGAGCACTGAGCACACTGAGTACTGAGCACCCAGCACCCTGAGCACTGAGGACCCAGCACCCTGAGTACTGAGAACCCAGCACCCTGAGCACTGAGGACCCAGCACCCCGAGCACTGAGCACCCAGCACCCTGAGTACTGAGCACCCAGCACCCCGATCACTGAGCACCGGGCACCCCGAGCACTGAGCACCCAGCACCCTGAGCACTGAGCACCCAGCATCCTGAGCACTGAGTACTGAGCACTGAGCACCCTGAGTACTGAGCACCCAGCACCCTGAGTACTGAGCACCCAGCACCCTGAGTACTGAGCACCCAGCACCCCGAATACTGAGCACCCAGCACCCTGAGTACTGAGCACCCAGCAACCTGAGCACTGAGCACCCTGCACCCCGAGCACTGAGCACCCATCACCCTGAGTACTGAGCACCCAGCACCCTGAGAACTGAGCACCCAGCAACCTGAGCACTGATCACCCAGCACCCTGAGCACTGAGCACCCAGCACCCTGAGTACTGAGTACCCAGCACCCTGAGTACTGAGCAATCAGCACCCTGAGTACTGAGCACCCAGCACTCCGAGCACTGAGCACCCAGAACCCTGAGCACTGAGCACCCTGAGGACTGAGCACACAGCACCCTGAGCACTGAGCACCCAGCACCCTGAGTACTGAGCACCGATCACCCTGAGCACTGAGCACCCAGCACCCCGAGCACTGAGCACCCAGCACCCTGAGTTCTGAGCACCCAGCACCCCGAGCACTGAGCACCCAGCACCCTGAGTACTGAGCACCCAGCACCCTGAGTACTGAACACCCAGCAGCCTGAGCACTGAGCACTGAGCACCCTGAGCACTGAGTACTGAGCACCGAGCACCCCGAGCACTGAGCACCGAGCACCCGGAGTACTGAGCACCCAGCACCCTGAGTACTAAGCACCAAGCACCCTGAGTACTGAGCACCCAGCACCCTGAGCACTGAACACACAGCACCCTGAGTACTGAGCACCTAGAGCACTGAGCACCCAGCACCCTGAGTACTGAGCACCGAGCACCCCGAGCACTGAGCACCCAGCACCCCGAGCACTGAGCACACAGCACCCCGAGCACTGAGCACCCAGCACCCTGAGCACTGAGCACCCAGCACCCTGAGCACTGAGCACCCAGCACCCTGAGCACTGAGTACCCAGCACCCTGAGCACTGAGCAACCAGCACCCTGAGCAATGAGCACCCAGCACCCTGAGCACTGAGCACCCAGCACCCTGAGTACTGAGCACTGAGCACCCAGCACCCCGAGCACTGAGCACCCAGCACCCTGAGTACTAAGCACACAGCACCCTGAGTACTGAGCACCCAGCACCCTGAGTACTGAGCACCCAGCGTACTGAGCACCAAGCACCCCGAGCACTTAGCACCCAGCAACCTGAGTACTGAGCACCCAGCACCCCGAGCACTGAGCACCCAGCACCCTGAGTACTGAGCACCGAGCACCCTGAGTACTGAGCACCCAGAACCTTTAGTACTGAGCACCCAGCGTACTGAGCACCGAGCACCCAGCACCCTGAGTACTGAGCACCCAGCACCCTGAGCACTGAGCACCCAGCACCCTGAGTACTGAACACTGAGCACCCCGAGTACTGAGCACCGGGCACCCCGAGCACTAAGCACCCAGCACCTGAGTACTGAGCACCCAGCACCCCGAGCACTGAGCACCCAGCACCCTGAGCACTGAGCACCCAGCACCCTGAGCACTGAGCACCCAGCACCCTGAGCACTGAGCACCCAGCACCCTGAGCACTGAGCACCCAGCACCCTGAGCACTGAGCACCCAGCACGCTGAGCAATGAGCACCCAGCATCCCGAGTACTGAGCACACAGCACCCTGAGTACTGAGCACCGAGCACCCCGAGCACTGAGCACCCAGCACCCTGAGTACTGAGCACCCAGCGCCCCAAACACTGAGCACCGAGCACCCTGAGAACTGAGCACCGAGCACCCTGAGTACTGAGCACCCAGCACCATGAGTACTGAGCACCGAGCACCCAGAGTACTGAGCAACCTGAGTACTGCGCACCCAGTACCCCGAGAATGAGCACCCAGCACCATGAGTACTGAGCACCGAGCACCCTGAGCACTGAGCACCCAGCACCCTGAGTACTGAGCACCAAGCACCCTGAGTACTGAGCACCCAGCACCCTGAGTACTGAGCACCCAGCACCCTGAGTTCTGAGCACCAAGCACCCTGAGCACTGAGCACACTGAGTACTGAGCACCCAGCACCCTGAGCACTGAGGACCCAGCACCCTGAGTACTGAGAACCCAGCACCCTGAGCACTGAGGACCCAGCACCCCGAGCACTGAGCACCCAGCACCCTGAGTACTGAGCACCCAGCACCCCGATCACTGAGCACCGGGCACCCCGAGCACTGAGCACCCAGCACCCTGAGCACTGAGCACCCAGCATCCTGAGCACTGAGTACTGAGCACTGAGCACCCTGAGCACTGAGCAATCAGCACCCTGAGCACTGAGCACGCATCACCCTGAGTACTGAGCACCCAGCACCCCAAAAACTGAGCACCGAGCACCCTGAGAACTGAGCACCGAGCACCCTGAGTACTGAGCACCCAGCACCATTATTACTGAGCACCGAGCACCCAGAGTACTGAGCAACCTGAGTACTGAGCCCCCAGCACCCTGAGTACTGAGCACCGAGCTCCCCGAGCACTGAGCACCCTGAGTACTGAGCACCCAGCACCCCAAACACTGAGCACCTAGCACCCTGAGCACTGAGCACCCAGCACCCTGAGCACTGAGCACCCAGCACCATGAGTACTGAGCACCCAGCACGCTGAGTACTGCGCACCCAGCACCCCGAACACTGAGCACCCAGCACCCTGAGTACTGAGCACTGAGCACCCAGCACCCCGAGCACTGAGCACCCAGCACCCTGTGTACTGAGCACTGAAAACCCTGAGTACTAAGCACCCAGCACCCTGAGTACTGAGCACCCAGGACCCTGAGCACTGAGCACCGAGCACCCCGAGCACTGAGCACCCATCACCCTGAGCACTGAGAACCCAGCACCCCGAGCACTGAGCACTGAGCACTGAGCACCCAGCACCCTGAGTACTGAGCACCCAGCGCCCCGAGCACTGAGCACCCAGCACCCCGAGCACTGAGCACCCAGCACCCTGAGCACTGAGCACCCAGCACCCTGAGCACTGAGCACCCAGCACCCTGAGTACTGAGTACCCAGCACCCTGAGCACTGAGCAC
This sequence comes from Microtus oregoni, assembly GCF_018167655.1. NCBI lineage: Eukaryota > Metazoa > Chordata > Mammalia > Rodentia > Cricetidae > Microtus > Microtus oregoni. Next base: position 596,562 of record NW_024543267.1, read on the forward strand.
CCAGCACCCTGAGTACTGATCACCGAGCACCCCGAGCACTGAGCACCCAGCACCCTGAGTACTGAGCACCCATCACCCTGAGTACTGAGCACCCAGCACCCTGAGCACTGAGCACAAAGCACGCTGAGTACTGAGCACTGAGCACCCTGAGTACTGAGCACCGAGCACCCTGAGCACTGAGCACCCAGCACGCTGAGTACTGAGCACTGAGCACCCTGAGTACTGAGCACCGAGCACGCTGAGTACTGAGCACCCAGCACCCTGAGCACTGAGCGGCCAGCACCCTCAGCACTGAGCACCCAGCACCCCGAGCACTGAGCACCCAGCACCCTGAGCACTGAGCACCCAGCACCCCGAGTACTGAGCACCCAGCACCCCGAGCACTGAGCACCCAGCACCCCGAGCACTGAGCACCCAGCACCCTGAGTACTGAGCACTGAGCACCCCGAGTACTGAGCACCCAGCACCCCGAGCACTAAGCACCCAGCACCCTGAGTACTGAGAACAGATCACCCTGAGTACTGAGCACCCAGCACCCTGAGTACTGAGCCCCCAACACCCTGAGTACTGAGCACCCAGCTCCCCGAGCACTGAGCACCAAGCACCCCGAGAATGAGCACCCAGCACCCTGAGTACTGAGAACCGAGCACCCTGAGGACTGAGCACAGAGCACCCTGAGTACTGAGCCCCCAGCACCCTGAGTACTGAGCACCCAGCACCCTGAGCACCCAGCACCCCGAGAATGAGCACCCAGCACCCTGAGTACTGAGCACCCAGCACCCTGAGTACTGAGCACTAAGCACCCAGAGCACTGAGCCCCCAGCACCCCGAGCACGGAGCACCCAGGACCAAGAGCACTGAGTACTGAGCACCCAGCACCCTGAGTACTGTGCACCGAGCTCCCCGAGCACTGAGCACCCTGAGTACTGAGCACTGAGCACCAAGCACCCTGAGTACTGAGCACCCAGCACGCTGAGTACTGAGCACCCAGCACCCTGAGCACTGAGCACCCAGCACCCTGAGCACTGAGCACCAAGCACCCTGAGTACTGAGCACCCAGCACGCTGTGTACTGAGCACCCAGCACCCCGAGCACTGAGCACCCAGCACCCTGAGTACTGAGCACTGAGCACCCAGCACCCCGAGCACTGAGCACCCAGCACCCTGAGTACTGAGCACCCAGCACCCTGAGTACTGAGCACCCAGCACCCTGAGTACTGAGCACCCAGCACCTCGAATACTGAGCACCCAGCACCCTGAGTACTGAGCACCCAGCAACCTGAGCACTGAGCACCCAGCACCCCGAGCACTGAGCACCCATCACCCTGAGTACTGAGCACCCAGCACCCTGAGCACTGAGCACCCAGGACCCTGAGCACTGATCACCCAGCACACTGAGCACTGAGCACCCAGCACCCTGAGTACTGAGCACCCAGCACCCTGAGTACTGAGCACTCAGCACCCTGAGTACTGAGCACCCAGCACCCCGAGCACTGAGCACCCAGCACCCTGAGCACTGAGCACCCTGAGGACTGAGCACCCAGCATCCTGAGCACTGAGCACCCAGCACCCTGAGTACTGAGCACCGATCACCCTGAGCACTGAGCACCCAGCAACCTGAGCACTGAGCACCCAGGACCCTGAGTACTGAGCACCCAGTACCCCGAGCACTGAGCACCCAGCACCCTGAGCACTGAGCACCCAGCACCCCGAGTACTGAGCACACAGCACTCTGAGTACTGAGCACCGAGCACCCCGAGCACTGAGCACACAGCACCCTGAATACTGCGCACCCAGCACCCCAAACACTGAGCACCGAGCACCCTGAGAACTGAGCACCGAGCACCCTGAGTACTGAGCACCCAGCACCATGAGTACTGAGCACCGAGCACCCAGAGTACTGAGAAACCTCAGTACTGAGCACCCAGCACCCCGAGAATGAGCACCCAGCACCGTGAGTACTGAGCACCGAGCACCCTGAGCACTGAGCACCCAGCACCCTGAGTACTGAGCACCAAGCACCCTGAGTACTGAGCACCCAGCACCCTGAGTACTGAGCACCCAGCACCCTGAGTTCTGAGCACCCAGCACCCTGAGCACTGAGCACACTGAGTAATGAGCACCCAGCACCCTGAGCACTGAGGACCCAGCACCCTGAGTACTGAGCACCCAGCACCCTGAGTACTGAGCACTGAGCACTGAGCAGCCTGAGCACTGAGCACCCAGCACCCTGAGCACTGCGCACCCAGCATCCTGAGCACTGAGTACTGAGCACCCAGCCCCCTGAGCACTGAGCACCCAGCACCCTGAGCACTGAGCACGCATCACCCTGAGTACTGAGCACCCAGCACCCCAAACACTGAGCACCGAGCACCCTGAGAACTATGCACCGAGCTCCCCGAGCACTGAGCACTCTGAGTACTGAGCACCCAGCACCGTGAGTACTGAGCACCGAGCTCCCCGAGCACTGAGCACCCTGAGTACTGAGCACCCAGCACCCCGATAACTGAGCACCTAGCACCCTGAGCACTGAGCACCCAGCACCCTGAGCACTGAGCACCCAGCACCCTGAGTACTGAGCACCCAGCACACTGAGTACTGAGCACCCAGCACCCTGAGTACTGAGCACTGAGCACCCCGAGTACTGAGCACCCAGCACCCCGAGCACTAAGCACCCAGCACCCTGAGTACTGAGCACAGAGCACCCTGAGTACTGAGCCCCCAGCACCCTGAGTACTGAGCACCCAGCACCCTGAGCACTGAGCACCCAGCACCCCGAGAAAGAGCACCCAGCACCCTGAGTACTGAGCACCCAGCACCCTGAGTACTGAGCACTAAGCACCCAGAGCACTGAGCCCCCAGCACCCCGAGCACGGAGCACCCAGGACCAAGAGCACTGAGTACTGAGCACCCAGCACCCTGAGTACTGTGCACCGAGCTCCCCGAGCACTGAGCACCCTGAGTACTGAGCACCCAGCACCCCGATCACTGAGTACCCAGCACCCTGAGCACTGAGCACCCAGCACCCTGAGCACTGAGCACCCAGCACCCTGAGTACTGAGCACCCAGCACGCTGAGTACTGAGCACTGAGAACCCTGAGTACTGAGCACCGAGCACCCTGAGTACTGAGCACTGAGCACCCAGCACCCTGAGTACTGACCACTGAGCACCCAGCACCACAGCCCTGAGCACCCCGAGTACTGAGCAACAAGCACCCCGAGTACTGAGCACTGAGCACCCTGAGTACTGAGCACCCAGCACCCTGAGCACTGAGCACCCAGCAAACTGAGCACTGAGCACCCAGCACCCTGAGTACTGAGCACAGAGCACCCCGAGCACTGAGCACCCAGCACCCTGAGTACTGAGCACCCAGCACCCTGAGTACTGAGCAACCAGCACCCTGAGCACTGAGCACTGAGCACCCAGCACCCTGAGCACTGACCACTGAGCACCCAGCACCACAGCCCTGAGCACCCAGCACCCCGAGCACTGAGCACCCAGCACCCTGAGTACTGAGCACCCAGCACCCTGAGCACCCAGCACCCTGAGTACTGAGCACCCAGCACCCTGAGTACTGAGCACCCAGCACCCTGAGTACTGAGCACTCAGCACCCTGAGTACTGAGCACCGAGCACCCCGAGCACTGAGCAAACAGCACCCTGAGCACTGTGCACCCGGAGGACTGAGCACCCAGCACCCTGAGCACTGAGCACCGATCACCCTGAGCACTGAGCACCCAGCACCCCGAGCACTGAGCACCCAGCACCCTGAGTACTGAGCACCCAGCACCCCGAGTACTGAGCACCCAGCACCCTGAGTACTGAGCACCCAGCACCCCGAGCACTGAGCAACCAGCACCCTGAGTACTGAGCACCCTGAGTACTGAGCACTGAGCACCGAGCACCCTGAGTACTGAGCACCCTGAGGACTGAGCACCCAGCACCCTGAGCACTGAGCACCCAGCACCCTGAGTACTGAGCACCCAGCACCCTGAGCACTGAGCACCCAGCTCCCTGAGCACTGAGCACGCAGCACCCCGAGCACTGAGCACCCAGCACCCTGAGTACTGAGCACAGAGCACCCTGAGCACTGAGCACCCAGCACCCTGAGTACTGAGCACCCAGCACCCTGAGTACTGAGCAACCAGCACCCTGAGCACTGAGCACTGAGCACCCAGCACCCTGAGCACTGAGCACTGAGCACCCAGCACAACAGCCCTGAGCACCCAGAACCCCGAGCACTGAGCACCCAGCACCCTGAGCACTGAGCACCCAGCACCCTGAGTACTGAGCAACCAGCAACCTGAGTACTGAGCACCCAGCACCCTGAGTACTGAGCACTCAGCACCCTGAGTACTGAGCACCCAGCACCCTGAGCACTGAGCACCCAGCACCCCGAGTACTGAGCACCCTGCACACCGAGTACTGAGCACCGTGCACCCCGAGCACTGAGCACCCAGCACCCTGAGTACTGAGCACCCAGCACCCTGAGTACTGAGAACTGAGCACCCCGAGTACTGAGCACCCAGCACCCCGAGCACTGAGCACCCAGCAACCTGAGTACTGAGAACAGATCACCCTGAGTACTGAGCACCCAGCACCCTGAGTACTGAGCCCCCAGCACCCTGAGTACTGAGCACCCAGCACCCCGAGCACTGAGCACCCAGCACCCCGAGAATGAGCACCCAGCACCCTGAGTACTGAGAACCGAGCACCCTGAGTACTGAGCACCCAGCACCCTGAGTACTGAGCCCCCAGCACCCTGAGTACTGAGCACCCAGCAACCCGAGCACTGAGCACCCAGCACCCTGAGAATGAGCACCCAGCACCATGAGTACTGAGCACCCAGCACCCTGAGTACTGAGCACTAAGCACCCAGAGCACTGAGCACCCAGCACCCCGAGCACGGAGCACCCAGGACCCCGAGCACTGAGAACTGAGCACCCAGCACCCTGAGTACTGAGCACCGAGCTCCCCGAGCACTGAGCACACTGAGTACTGAGCACTCAGCACCCCGATCACTGAGCACCCAGCACCCTGAGCACTGAGCACCCAGCACCCTGAGAACTGAGCACCCAGCACACTGAGTACTGAGCACCCAGCACGCTGAGTACTGAGCACCCAGCACCCCGAGCACTGAGCACCCAGCACCCTGAGTACTGAGCACTGAGCACCCAGCACCCCGAGCACTGAGCACCCAGCACCCTGTGTACTGAGCACTGAGCACCCTGAGTACTAAGCACCCAGCACCCTGAGAACTGAGCACCCAGGACCCTGAGCACTGAGCACCGAGCAGCCCGAGCACTGAGCACCCAGCACCCTGAGCACTCAGCACCCAGCACCTTGAGCACTGAGCACCCAGCAACCTGAGCACTGAGCACCCAGCACCCTGAGCACGGAGCACCCCGAGTACTGAGCACCCAGCACCCTGAGCACTGAACACCCAGCACCCTGAGCACAGAGCACCCAGCACCCTGAGCACTGAGCACCCAGCACCCCGAGCACGGAGCACCCAGCACCCTGAGTACTGAGCACCCAACACCCAGAGTACTGAGCACCCAGCACCCTTAGCACTGAGCACCCAGCACCCTGAGTACTGAGCACCCAGCACCCTGAGTATTGAACACCCAGCACCCTGAGCAATGAGCACTGAGCACCCTGAGCACTGAGTACTGAGCACTGAGCACCCTGAGCACTGAGCACCCAGCACCCCGAGTACTGAGCACCCAGCACCCCGATCACTGAGCACCCAGCGCCCCGAGCACTGAGCACCCAGCACCCCGAGCACTGAGAACTGAGCACCCTGAGCACTGAGCACCCAGCACCCCGAGTACTGAGCACTGAGCACCCTGAGTACTGAGCAACAAGCACCCCGAGTACTGAACACTGAGCACCCTGAGTAGTGAGCACCCAGCACCCTGAGAAATGAGCACCCAGCACCCTGAGTACTGAGCACTGAGAACCCTGAGTACTGAGCACCGAGCACCCTGAGTACTGAGCACTGAGCACCCAGCACCCTGAGTACTGACCACTGAGCACCCAGCACCACAGCCCTGAGCACCCCGAGTACTGAGCAACAAGCACCCCGAGTACTGAGCACTGAGCACCCTGAGTACTGAGCACCCAGCACCCTGAGCACTGAGCACCCAGCAAACTGAGCACTGAGCACCCAGCACCCTGAGTACTGAGCACAGAGCACCCCGAGCACTGAGCACCCAGCACCCTGAGTACTGAGCACCCAGCACCCTGAGTACTGAGCAACCAGCACCCTGAGCACTGAGCACTGAGCACCCAGCACCCTGAGCACTGACCACTGAGCACCCAGCACCACAGCCCTGAGCACCCAGCACCCCGAGCACTGAGCACCCAGCACCCTGAGTACTGAGCACCCAGCACCCTGAGCACCCAGCACCCTGAGTACTGAGCACCCAGCACCCTGAGTACTGAGCACCCAGCACCCTGAGTACTGAGCACTCAGCACCCTGAGTACTGAGCACCGAGCACCCCAAGCACTGAGCAAACAGCACCCTGAGCACTGTGCACCCGGAGGACTGAGCACCCAGCACCCTGAGCACTGAGCACCGATCACCCTGAGCACTGAGCACCCAGCACCCCGAGCACTGAGCACCCAGCACCCTGAGTACTGAGCACCCAGCACCCCGAGTACTGAGCACCCAGCACCCTGAGTACTGAGCACCCAGCACCCCGAGCACTGAGCAACCAGCACCCTGAGTACTGAGCACCCTGAGTACTGAGCACTGAGCACCGAGCACCCTGAGTACTGAGCACCCTGAGGACTGAGCACCCAGCACCCTGAGCACTGAGCACCCAGCACCCTGAGTACTGAGCACCCAGCACCCTGAGCACTGAGCACCCAGCTCCCTGAGCACTGAGCACGCAGCACCCCGAGCACTGAGCACCCAGCACCCTGAGTACTGAGCACAGAGCACCCTGAGCACTGAGCACCCAGCACCCTGAGTACTGAGCAACCAGCACCCTGAGCACTGAGCACTGAGCACCCAGCACCCTGAGCACTGAGCACTGAGCACCCAGCACAACAGCCCTGAGCACCCAGAACCCCGAGCACTGAGCACCCAGCACCCTGAGCACTGAGCACCCAGCACCCTGAGTACTGAGCAACCAGCAACCTGAGTACTGAGCACCCAGCACCCTGAGTACTGAGCACTCAGCACCCTGAGTACTGAGCACCCAGCACCCTGAGCACTGAGCACCCAGCACCTCGAGTACTGAGCACCCTGCACACCGAGTACTGAGCACCGTGCACCCCGAGCACTGAGCACCCAGCACCCTGAGTACTGAGCACCCAGCACCCTGAGTACTGAGAACTGAGCACCCCGAGTACTGAGCACCCAGCACCCCGAGCACTGAGCACCCAGCAACCTGAGTACTGAGAACAGATCACCCTGAGTACTGAGCACCCAGCACCCTGAGTACTGAGCCCCCAGCACCCTGAGTACTGAGCACCCAGCACCCCGAGCACTGAGCACCCAGCACCCCGAGAATGAGCACCCAGCACCCTGAGTACTGAGAACCGAGCACCCTGAGTACTGAGCACCCAGCACCCTGAGTACTGAGCCCCCAGCACCCTGAGTACTGAGCACCCAGCAACCCGAGCACTGAGCACCCAGCACCCTGAGAATGAGCACCCAGCACCATGAGTACTGAGCACCCAGCACCCTGAGTACTGAGCACTAAGCACCCAGAGCACTGAGCACCCAGCACCCTGAGCACGGAGCACCCAGGACCCCGAGCACTGAGAACTGAGCACCCAGCACCCTGAGTACTGAGCACCGAGCTCCCCGAGCACTGAGCACACTGAGTACTGAGCACTCAGCACCCCGATCACTGAGCACCCAGCACCCTGAGCACTGAGCACCCAGCACCCTGAGAACTGAGCACCCAGCACACTGAGTACTGAGCACCCAGCACGCTGAGTACTGAGCACCCAGCACCCCGAGCACTGAGCACCCAGCACCCTGAGTACTGAGCACTGAGCACCCAGCACCCCGAGCACTGAGCACCCAGCACCCTGTGTACTGAGCACTGAGCACCCTGAGTACTAAGCACCCAGCACCCTGAGAACTGAGCACCCAGGACCCTGAGCACTGAGCACCGAGCAGCCCGAGCACTGAGCACCCAGCACCCTGAGCACTCAGCACCCAGCACCTTGAGCACTGAGCACCCAGCAACCTGAGCACTGAGCACCCAGCACCCTGAGCACGGAGCACCCCGAGTACTGAGCACCCAGCACCCTGAGCACTGAGCACCCAGCACCCTGAGCACAGAGCACCCAGCACCCTGAGCACTGAGCACCCAGCACCCCGAGCACGGAGCACCCAGCACCCTGAGTACTGAGCACCCAACACCCAGAGTACTGAGCACCCAGCACCCTGAGCACTGAGCACCCAGCACCCTGAGTACTGAGCACCCAGCACCCTGAGTATTGAACACCCAGCACCCTGAGCACTGAGCACTGAGCACCCTGAGCACTGAGTACTGAGCACTGAGCACCCTGAGCACTGAGCACCCAGCACCCCGAGTACTGAGCACCCAGCACCCCGAGCACTGAGCACCCAGCGCCCCGAGCACTGAGCACCCAGCACCCCGAGCACTGAGAACTGAGCACCCTGAGCACTGAGCACCCAGCACCCCGAGTACTGAGCACTGAGCACCCTGAGTACTGAGCAACAAGCACCCCGAGTACTGAGCATTGAGCACCCTGAGTACTGAGCACCCAGCACCCTGAGAACTGAGCACCCAGCACCCTGAGTACTGAGCACTGAGAACCCTGAGTACTGAGCACCGAGCACCCTGAGTACTGAGCACTGAGCACCCAGCACCCTGAGCACTGACCACTGAGCACCCAGCACCACAGCCCTGAGCACCCCGAGTACTGAGCAACAAGCACCCCGAGTACTGAGCACTGAGCACCCTGAGTACTGAGCACCCAGCACCCTGAGCACTGAGCACCCAGCACACTGAGCACTGAGCACGCAGCACCCCGAGCACTGAGCACCCAGCACCCTGAGTACTGAGCACAGAGCACCCTGAGCACTGAGCACCCAGCACCCTGAGTACTGAGCACCCAGCACCCTGAGTACTGAGCAACCAGCACCCTGAGCACTGAGCACTGAGCACCCAGCACCCTGAGCACTGACCACTGAGCACCCAGCACCACAGCCCTGAGCACCCAGCACCCCGAGCACTGAGCACCCAGCACCCTGAGTACTGAGCACCCAGCACCCTGAGCACCCAGCACCCTGAGCACTGAGCACCCAGCACCCTGAGTACTGAGCACCCAGCACCCTGACTACTGAGCACTCAGCACCCTGAGTACTGAGCACCCAGCACCCTGAGCACCCAGCACCCTGAGCACTGAGCACCCAGCACCCTGAGTACTGAGCACTGATCACCCTGAGCACTGATCACCCAGCACCCCGAGCACTGAGCACCCAGCACCCTGAGCACCCAGCACCCTGAGCACTGAGCACCCAGCACCCTGAGTACTGAGCACTGATCACCCTGAGCACTGATCACCCAGCACACCGAGCACTGAGCACCCAGGACCCTGAGTACTGAGCACCTAGCAGCCTGAGCACTGAGCACTGAGCACCCTGAGTACTGAACACCCAGCACCCTGAGCACTGAGCACTGAGCACCCAGCACCCTGAGCACTGAGCACTGAGCTCCCAGCACCCTGAGCACTGAGCACCCAGCACCCTGAGCACCCAGCACCCTGAGCACTGAGCACCCTGAGCACTGAGCACCCTGAGCACTGAGCACTGAGCACCCAGCACACTGAGTACTGAGCACCCAACACTCTGAGCACTGAGCACCCAGCACGCTGAGTACTGAGCACTGAGCACACAGCACTCTGAGTACTGAGCACAAAGCACCCTGAGCACTGAGCATCCAGCACCCTGAGCACTGAGCACCCAGCACCCTGAGTACTGAGCACCCAGCACCCTGAGCACGGAGCACCCAGGACCCCGAGCACTGAGTACTGAGCACCCAGCACCCCGAATACTGAGCACTGAGCACCCCTAGCACTGAGCTCCCAGCGCCCCGAGCACTGAGCACCCAGCACCCTGAGCACTGAGCACTGAGCACACTGAGCACTGAGCACCCAGCACCCCGAGTACTGAGCACTGAGCACCCTGAGTACTGAGCACCCAACACCCAGAGTACTGATCACCCAGCACCCTGAGTACTGAGCACTGAGAACCCTGAGTACTGAGCACCGAGCACCCTGAGTACTGAGCACTGAGCACCCAGCACCCTGAGCACTGACCACTGAGCACCCAGCACCACAGCCCTGAGCACCCCGAGTACTGAGCAACAAGCACCCCGAGTACTGAGCACTGAGCACCCTGAGTACTGAGCACCCAGCACCCTGAGCACTGAGCACCCAGCACACTGAGCACTGAGCACGCAGCACCCCGAGCACTGAGCACCCAGCACCCTGAGTACTGAGCACAGAGCACCCTGAGCACTGAGCACCCAGCACCCTGAGTACTGAGCACCCAGCACCCTGAGTACTGAGCAACCAGCACCCTGAGCACTGAGCACTGAGCACCCAGCACCCTGAGCACTGACCACTGAGCACCCAGCACCACAGCCCTGAGCACCCAGCACCCCGAGCACTGAGCACCCAGCACCCTGAGTACTGAGCACCCAGCACCCTGAGCACCCAGCACCCTGAGCACTGAGCACCCAGCACCCTGAGTACTGAGCACCCAGCACCCTGACTACTGAGCACTCAGCACCCTGAGTACTGAGCACCCAGCACCCTGAGCACCCAGCACCCTGAGCACTGAGCACCCAGCACCCTGAGTACTGAGCACTGATCACCCTGAGCACTGATCACCCAGCACCCCGAGCACTGAGCACCCAGCACCCTGAGCACCCAGCACCCTGAGCACTGAGCACCCAGCACCCTGAGTACTGAGCACTGATCACCCTGAGCACTGATCACCCAGCACCCCGAGCACTGAGCACCCAGGACCCTGAGTACTGAGCACCTAGCAGCCTGAGCACTGAGCACCGAGCACCCTGAGTACTGAACACCCAGCACCCTGAGCACTGAGCACTGAGCACCCAGCACCCTGAGCACTGAGCACTGAGCTCCCAGCACCCTGAGCACTGAGCACCCAGCACCCTGAGCACCCAGCACCCTGAGCACTGAGCACCCTGAGCACTGAGCACCCTGAGCACTGAGCACTGAGCACCCAGCACACTGAGTACTGAGCACCCAACACTCTGAGCACTGAGCACCCAGCACGCTGAGTACTGAGCACTGAGCACACAGCACTCTGAGTACTGAGCACAAAGCACCCTGAGTACTGAGCACCCAGCACCCTGAGCACGGAGCACCCAGGACCCCGAGCACTGAGTACTGAGCACCCAGCACCCCGAAAACTGAGCACTGAGCACCCCGAGCACTGAGCTCCCAGCGCCCCGAGCACTGAGCACCCAGCACCCTGAGCACTGAGCACTGAGCACACTGAGCACTGAGCACCCAGCACCCCGAGTACTGAGCACTGAGCACCCTGAGTACTGAGCACCCAACACCCAGAGTACTGATCACCCAGCACCCTGAGAACTGAGCACCCAGCACCCTGAGTACTGAGCACCCAGCACCCTGACTACTGAGCACTCAGCACCCTGAGTACTGAGCACCCAGCACCCTGAGCACCCAGCACCCTGAGCACTGAGCACCCAGCACCCTGAGTACTGAGCACTGATCACCCTGAGCACTGATCACCCAGCACCCCGAGCACTGAGCACCCAGCACCCTGAGCACCCAGCACCCTGAGCACTGAGCACCCAGCACCCTGAGTACTGAGCACTGATCACCCTGAGCACTGATCACCCAGCACACCGAGCACTGAGCACCCAGGACCCTGAGTACTGAGCACCTAGCAGCCTGAGCACTGAGCACTGAGCACCCTGAGTACTGAACACCCAGCACCCTGAGCACTGAGCACTGAGCACCCAGCACCCTGAGCACTGAGCACTGAGCTCCCAGCACCCTGAGCACTGAGCACCCAGCACCCTGAGCACCCAGCACCCTGAGCACTGAGCACCCTGAGCACTGAGCACCCTGAGCACTGAGCACTGAGCACCCAGCACACTGAGTACTGAGCACCCAACACTCTGAGCACTGAGCACCCAGCACGCTGAGTACTGAGCACTGAGCACACAGCACTCTGAGTACTGAGCACAAAGCACCCTGAGCACTGAGCATCCAGCACCCTGAGCACTGAGCACCCAGCACCCTGAGTACTGAGCACCCAGCACCCTGAGCACGGAGCACCCAGGACCCCGAGCACTGAGTACTGAGCACCCAGCACCCCGAATACTGAGCACTGAGCACCCCTAGCACTGAGCTCCCAGCGCCCCGAGCACTGAGCACCCAGCACCCTGAGCACTGAGCACTGAGCACACTGAGCACTGAGCACCCAGCACCCCGAGTACTGAGCACTGAGCACCCTGAGTACTGAGCACCCAACACCCAGAGTACTGATCACCCAGCACCCTGAGTACTGAGCACTGAGAACCCTGAGTACTGAGCACCGAGCACCCTGAGTACTGAGCACTGAGCACCCAGCACCCTGAGCACTGACCACTGAGCACCCAGCACCACAGCCCTGAGCACCCCGAGTACTGAGCAACAAGCACCCCGAGTACTGAGCACTGAGCACCCTGAGTACTGAGCACCCAGCACCCTGAGCACTGAGCACCCAGCACACTGAGCACTGAGCACGCAGCACCCCGAGCACTGAGCACCCAGCACCCTGAGTACTGAGCACAGAGCACCCTGAGCACTGAGCACCCAGCACCCTGAGTACTGAGCACCCAGCACCCTGAGTACTGAGCAACCAGCACCCTGAGCACTGAGCACTGAGCACCCAGCACCCTGAGCACTGACCACTGAGCACCCAGCACCACAGCCCTGAGCACCCAGCACCCCGAGCACTGAGCACCCAGCACCCTGAGTACTGAGCACCCAGCACCCTGAGCACCCAGCACCCTGAGCACTGAGCACCCAGCACCCTGAGTACTGAGCACCCAGCACCCTGACTACTGAGCACTCAGCACCCTGAGTACTGAGCACCCAGCACCCTGAGCACCCAGCACCCTGAGCACTGAGCACCCAGCACCCTGAGTACTGAGCACTGATCACCCTGAGCACTGATCACCCAGCACCCCGAGCACTGAGCACCCAGCACCCTGAGCACCCAGCACCCTGAGCACTGAGCACCCAGCACCCTGAGTACTGAGCACTGATCACCCTGAGCACTGATCACCCAGCACCCCGAGCACTGAGCACCCAGGACCCTGAGTACTGAGCACCTAGCAGCCTGAGCACTGAGCACCGAGCACCCTGAGTACTGAACACCCAGCACCCTGAGCACTGAGCACTGAGCACCCAGCACCCTGAGCACTGAGCACTGAGCTCCCAGCACCCTGAGCACTGAGCACCCAGCACCCTGAGCACCCAGCACCCTGAGCACTGAGCACCCTGAGCACTGAGCACCCTGAGCACTGAGCACTGAGCACCCAGCACACTGAGTACTGAGCACCCAACACTCTGAGCACTGAGCACCCAGCACGCTGAGTACTGAGCACTGAGCACACAGCACTCTGAGTACTGAGCACAAAGCACCCTGAGTACTGAGCACCCAGCACCCTGAGCACGGAGCACCCAGGACCCCGAGCACTGAGTACTGAGCACCCAGCACCCCGAAAACTGAGCACTGAGCACCCCGAGCACTGAGCTCCCAGCGCCCCGAGCACTGAGCACCCAGCACCCTGAGTTCTGAGCACCCAGCACCCCGAGCACTGAGCACCCAGCACCCTGAGTACTGAGCACCCAGCACCCTGAGTACTGAACACCCAGCAGCCTGAGCACTGAGCACTGAGCACCCTGAGCACTGAGTACTGAGCACCGAGCACCCCGAGCACTGAGCACCGAGCACCCGGAGTACTGAGCACCCAGCACCCTGAGTACTAAGCACCAAGCACCCTGAGTACTGAGCACCCAGCACCCTGAGCACTGAACACACAGCACCCTGAGTACTGAGCACCTAGAGCACTGAGCACCCAGCACCCTGAGTACTGAGCACCGAGCACCCCGAGCACTGAGCACCCAGCACCCCGAGCACTGAGCACACAGCACCCCGAGCACTGAGCACCCAGCACCCTGAGCACTGAGCACCCAGCACCCTGAGCACTGAGCACCCAGCACCCTGAGCACTGAGTACCCAGCACCCTGAGCACTGAGCAACCAGCACCCTGAGCAATGAGCACCCAGCACCCTGAGCACTGAGCACCCAGCACCCTGAGTACTGAGAACTGAGCACCCAGCACCCCGAGCACTGAGCACCCAGCACCCTGAGTACTAAGCACACAGCACCCTGAGTACTGAGCACCCAGCACCCTGAGTACTGAGCACCCAGCGTACTGAGCACCAAGCACCCCGAGCACTTAGCACCCAGCAACCTGAGTACTGAGCACCCAGCACCCCGAGCACTGAGCACCCAGCACCCTGAGTACTGAGCACCGAGCACCCTGAGTACTGAGCACCCAGAACCTTTAGTACTGAGCACCCAGCGTACTGAGCACCGAGCACCCAGCACCCTGAGTACTGAGCACCCAGCACCCTGAGCACTGAGCACCCAGCACCCTGAGTACTGAACACTGAGCACCCCGAGTACTGAGCACCGGGCACCCCGAGCACTAAGCACCCAGCACCTGAGTACTGAGCACCCAGCACCCCGAGCACTGAGCACCCAGCACCCTGAGCACTGAGCACCCAGCACCCTGAGCACTGAGCACCCAGCACCCTGAGCACTGAGCACCCAGCACCCTGAGCACTGAGCACCCAGCACCCTGAGCACTGAGCACCCAGCACGCTGAGCAATGAGCACCCAGCATCCCGAGTACTGAGCACACAGCACCCTGAGTACTGAGCACCGAGCACCCCGAGCACTGAGCACCCAGCACCCTGAGTACTGAGCACCCAGCGCCCCAAACACTGAGCACCGAGCACCCTGAGAACTGAGCACCGAGCACCCTGAGTACTGAGCACCCAGCACCATGAGTACTGAGCACCGAGCACCCAGAGTACTGAGCAACCTGAGTACTGCGCACCCAGTACCCCGAGAATGAGCACCCAGCACCATGAGTACTGAGCACCGAGCACCCTGAGCACTGAGCACCCAGCACCCTGAGTACTGAGCACCAAGCACCCTGAGTACTGAGCACCCAGCACCCTGAGTACTGAGCACCCAGCACCCTGAGTTCTGAGCACCAAGCACCCTGAGCACTGAGCACACTGAGTACTGAGCACCCAGCACCCTGAGCACTGAGGACCCAGCACCCTGAGTACTGAGAACCCAGCACCCTGAGCACTGAGGACCCAGCACCCCGAGCACTGAGCACCCAGCACCCTGAGTACTGAGCACCCAGCACCCCGATCACTGAGCACCGGGCACCCCGAGCACTGAGCACCCAGCACCCTGAGCACTGAGCACCCAGCATCCTGAGCACTGAGTACTGAGCACTGAGCACCCTGAGTACTGAGCACCCAGCACCCTGAGTACTGAGCACCCAGCACCCTGAGTACTGAGCACCCAGCACCCCGAATACTGAGCACCCAGCACCCTGAGTACTGAGCACCCAGCAACCTGAGCACTGAGCACCCTGCACCCCGAGCACTGAGCACCCATCACCCTGAGTACTGAGCACCCAGCACCCTGAGAACTGAGCACCCAGCAACCTGAGCACTGATCACCCAGCACCCTGAGCACTGAGCACCCAGCACCCTGAGTACTGAGTACCCAGCACCCTGAGTACTGAGCAATCAGCACCCTGAGTACTGAGCACCCAGCACTCCGAGCACTGAGCACCCAGAACCCTGAGCACTGAGCACCCTGAGGACTGAGCACACAGCACCCTGAGCACTGAGCACCCAGCACCCTGAGTACTGAGCACCGATCACCCTGAGCACTGAGCACCCAGCACCCCGAGCACTGAGCACCCAGCACCCTGAGTTCTGAGCACCCAGCACCCCGAGCACTGAGCACCCAGCACCCTGAGTACTGAGCACCCAGCACCCTGAGTACTGAACACCCAGCAGCCTGAGCACTGAGCACTGAGCACCCTGAGCACTGAGTACTGAGCACCGAGCACCCCGAGCACTGAGCACCGAGCACCCGGAGTACTGAGCACCCAGCACCCTGAGTACTAAGCACCAAGCACCCTGAGTACTGAGCACCCAGCACCCTGAGCACTGAACACACAGCACCCTGAGTACTGAGCACCTAGAGCACTGAGCACCCAGCACCCTGAGTACTGAGCACCGAGCACCCCGAGCACTGAGCACCCAGCACCCCGAGCACTGAGCACACAGCACCCCGAGCACTGAGCACCCAGCACCCTGAGCACTGAGCACCCAGCACCCTGAGCACTGAGCACCCAGCACCCTGAGCACTGAGTACCCAGCACCCTGAGCACTGAGCAACCAGCACCCTGAGCAATGAGCACCCAGCACCCTGAGCACTGAGCACCCAGCACCCTGAGTACTGAGCACTGAGCACCCAGCACCCCGAGCACTGAGCACCCAGCACCCTGAGTACTAAGCACACAGCACCCTGAGTACTGAGCACCCAGCACCCTGAGTACTGAGCACCCAGCGTACTGAGCACCAAGCACCCCGAGCACTTAGCACCCAGCAACCTGAGTACTGAGCACCCAGCACCCCGAGCACTGAGCACCCAGCACCCTGAGTACTGAGCACCGAGCACCCTGAGTACTGAGCACCCAGAACCTTTAGTACTGAGCACCCAGCGTACTGAGCACCGAGCACCCAGCACCCTGAGTACTGAGCACCCAGCACCCTGAGCACTGAGCACCCAGCACCCTGAGTACTGAACACTGAGCACCCCGAGTACTGAGCACCGGGCACCCCGAGCACTAAGCACCCAGCACCTGAGTACTGAGCACCCAGCACCCCGAGCACTGAGCACCCAGCACCCTGAGCACTGAGCACCCAGCACCCTGAGCACTGAGCACCCAGCACCCTGAGCACTGAGCACCCAGCACCCTGAGCACTGAGCACCCAGCACCCTGAGCACTGAGCACCCAGCACGCTGAGCAATGAGCACCCAGCATCCCGAGTACTGAGCACACAGCACCCTGAGTACTGAGCACCGAGCACCCCGAGCACTGAGCACCCAGCACCCTGAGTACTGAGCACCCAGCGCCCCAAACACTGAGCACCGAGCACCCTGAGAACTGAGCACCGAGCACCCTGAGTACTGAGCACCCAGCACCATGAGTACTGAGCACCGAGCACCCAGAGTACTGAGCAACCTGAGTACTGCGCACCCAGTACCCCGAGAATGAGCACCCAGCACCATGAGTACTGAGCACCGAGCACCCTGAGCACTGAGCACCCAGCACCCTGAGTACTGAGCACCAAGCACCCTGAGTACTGAGCACCCAGCACCCTGAGTACTGAGCACCCAGCACCCTGAGTTCTGAGCACCAAGCACCCTGAGCACTGAGCACACTGAGTACTGAGCACCCAGCACCCTGAGCACTGAGGACCCAGCACCCTGAGTACTGAGAACCCAGCACCCTGAGCACTGAGGACCCAGCACCCCGAGCACTGAGCACCCAGCACCCTGAGTACTGAGCACCCAGCACCCCGATCACTGAGCACCGGGCACCCCGAGCACTGAGCACCCAGCACCCTGAGCACTGAGCACCCAGCATCCTGAGCACTGAGTACTGAGCACTGAGCACCCTGAGCACTGAGCAATCAGCACCCTGAGCACTGAGCACGCATCACCCTGAGTACTGAGCACCCAGCACCCCAAAAACTGAGCACCGAGCACCCTGAGAACTGAGCACCGAGCACCCTGAGTACTGAGCACCCAGCACCATTATTACTGAGCACCGAGCACCCAGAGTACTGAGCAACCTGAGTACTGAGCCCCCAGCACCCTGAGTACTGAGCACCGAGCTCCCCGAGCACTGAGCACCCTGAGTACTGAGCACCCAGCACCCCAAACACTGAGCACCTAGCACCCTGAGCACTGAGCACCCAGCACCCTGAGCACTGAGCACCCAGCACCATGAGTACTGAGCACCCAGCACGCTGAGTACTGCGCACCCAGCACCCCGAACACTGAGCACCCAGCACCCTGAGTACTGAGCACTGAGCACCCAGCACCCCGAGCACTGAGCACCCAGCACCCTGTGTACTGAGCACTGAAACCCCTGAGTACTAAGCACCCAGCACCCTGAGTACTGAGCACCCAGGACCCTGAGCACTGAGCACCGAGCACCCCGAGCACTGAGCACCCATCACCCTGAGCACTGAGAACCCAGCACCCCGAGCACTGAGCACTGAGCACTGAGCACCCAGCACCCTGAGTACTGAGCACCCAGCGCCCCGAGCACTGAGCACCCAGCACCCCGAGCACTGAGCACCCAGCACCCTGAGCACTGAGCACCCAGCACCCTGAGCACTGAGCACCCAGCACCCTGAGTACTGAGTACCCAGCACCCTGAGCACTGAGCACCCAGCACCCTGAGTACTGATCACCGAGCACCCCGAGCACTGAGCACCCAGCACCCTGAGTACTGAGCACCCATCACCCTGAGTACTGAGCACCCAGCACCCTGAGCACTGAGCACAAAGCACGCTGAGTACTGAGCACTGAGCACCCTGAGTACTGAGCACCGAGCACCCTGAGCACTGAGCACCCAGCACGCTGAGTACTGAGCACTGAGCACCCTGAGTACTGAGCACCGAGCACGCTGAGTACTGAGCACCCAGCACCCTGAGCACTGAGCGGCCAGCACCCTCAGCACTGAGCACCCAGCACCCCGAGCACTGAGCACCCAGCACCCTGAGCACTGAGCACCCAGCACCCCGAGTACTGAGCACCCAGCACCCCGAGCACTGAGCACCCAGCACCCCGAGCACTGAGCACCCAGCACCCTGAGTACTGAGCACTGAGCACCCCGAGTACTGAGCACCCAGCACCCCGAGCACTAAGCACCCAGCACCCTGAGTACTGAGAACAGATCACCCTGAGTACTGAGCACCCAGCACCCTGAGTACTGAGCCCCCAACACCCTGAGTACTGAGCACCCAGCTCCCCGAGCACTGAGCACCAAGCACCCCGAGAATGAGCACCCAGCACCCTGAGTACTGAGAACCGAGCACCCTGAGGACTGAGCACAGAGCACCCTGAGTACTGAGCCCCCAGCACCCTGAGTACTGAGCACCCAGCACCCTGAGCACCCAGCACCCCGAGAATGAGCACCCAGCACCCTGAGTACTGAGCACCCAGCACCCTGAGTACTGAGCACTAAGCACCCAGAGCACTGAGCCCCCAGCACCCCGAGCACGGAGCACCCAGGACCAAGAGCACTGAGTACTGAGCACCCAGCACCCTGAGTACTGTGCACCGAGCTCCCCGAGCACTGAGCACCCTGAGTACTGAGCACTGAGCACCAAGCACCCTGAGTACTGAGCACCCAGCACGCTGAGTACTGAGCACCCAGCACCCTGAGCACTGAGCACCCAGCACCCTGAGCACTGAGCACCAAGCACCCTGAGTACTGAGCACCCAGCACGCTGTGTACTGAGCACCCAGCACCCCGAGCACTGAGCACCCAGCACCCTGAGTACTGAGCACTGAGCACCCAGCACCCCGAGCACTGAGCACCCAGCACCCTGAGTACTGAGCACCCAGCACCCTGAGTACTGAGCACCCAGCACCCTGAGTACTGAGCACCCAGCACCTCGAATACTGAGCACCCAGCACCCTGAGTACTGAGCACCCAGCAACCTGAGCACTGAGCACCCAGCACCCCGAGCACTGAGCACCCATCACCCTGAGTACTGAGCACCCAGCACCCTGAGCACTGAGCACCCAGGACCCTGAGCACTGATCACCCAGCACACTGAGCACTGAGCACCCAGCACCCTGAGTACTGAGCACCCAGCACCCTGAGTACTGAGCACTCAGCACCCTGAGTACTGAGCACCCAGCACCCCGAGCACTGAGCACCCAGCACCCTGAGCACTGAGCACCCTGAGGACTGAGCACCCAGCATCCTGAGCACTGAGCACCCAGCACCCTGAGTACTGAGCACCGATCACCCTGAGCACTGAGCACCCAGCAACCTGAGCACTGAGCACCCAGGACCCTGAGTACTGAGCACCCAGTACCCCGAGCACTGAGCACCCAGCACCCTGAGCACTGAGCACCCAGCACCCCGAGTACTGAGCACACAGCACTCTGAGTACTGAGCACCGAGCACCCCGAGCACTGAGCACACAGCACCCTGAATACTGCGCACCCAGCACCCCAAACACTGAGCACCGAGCACCCTGAGAACTGAGCACCGAGCACCCTGAGTACTGAGCACCCAGCACCATGAGTACTGAGCACCGAGCACCCAGAGTACTGAGAAACCTCAGTACTGAGCACCCAGCACCCCGAGAATGAGCACCCAGCACCGTGAGTACTGAGCACCGAGCACCCTGAGCACTGAGCACCCAGCACCCTGAGTACTGAGCACCAAGCACCCTGAGTACTGAGCACCCAGCACCCTGAGTACTGAGCACCCAGCACCCTGAGTTCTGAGCACCCAGCACCCTGAGCACTGAGCACACTGAGTAATGAGCACCCAGCACCCTGAGCACTGAGGACCCAGCACCCTGAGTACTGAGCACCCAGCACCCTGAGTACTGAGCACTGAGCACTGAGCAGCCTGAGCACTGAGCACCCAGCACCCTGAGCACTGCGCACCCAGCATCCTGAGCACTGAGTACTGAGCACCCAGCCCCCTGAGCACTGAGCACCCAGCACCCTGAGCACTGAGCACGCATCACCCTGAGTACTGAGCACCCAGCACCCCAAACACTGAGCACCGAGCACCCTGAGAACTATGCACCGAGCTCCCCGAGCACTGAGCACTCTGAGTACTGAGCACCCAGCACCGTGAGTACTGAGCACCGAGCTCCCCGAGCACTGAGCACCCTGAGTACTGAGCACCCAGCACCCCGATAACTGAGCACCTAGCACCCTGAGCACTGAGCACCCAGCACCCTGAGCACTGAGCACCCAGCACCCTGAGTACTGAGCACCCAGCACACTGAGTACTGAGCACCCAGCACCCTGAGTACTGAGCACTGAGCACCCCGAGTACTGAGCACCCAGCACCCCGAGCACTAAGCACCCAGCACCCTGAGTACTGAGCACAGAGCACCCTGAGTACTGAGCCCCCAGCACCCTGAGTACTGAGCACCCAGCACCCTGAGCACTGAGCACCCAGCACCCCGAGAAAGAGCACCCAGCACCCTGAGTACTGAGCACCCAGCACCCTGAGTACTGAGCACTAAGCACCCAGAGCACTGAGCCCCCAGCACCCCGAGCACGGAGCACCCAGGACCAAGAGCACTGAGTACTGAGCACCCAGCACCCTGAGTACTGTGCACCGAGCTCCCCGAGCACTGAGCACCCTGAGTACTGAGCACCCAGCACCCCGATCACTGAGTACCCAGCACCCTGAGCACTGAGCACCCAGCACCCTGAGCACTGAGCACCCAGCACCCTGAGTACTGAGCACCCAGCACGCTGAGTACTGAGCACCCAGCACCCCGAGCACTGAGCACCCAGCACCCTGAGTACTGAGCACCCAGCACCCTGAGTACTGAGCACCCAGCACCCTGAGTACTGAGCACCCAGCACCTCGAATACTGAGCACCCAGCACCCTGAGTACTGAGCACCCAGCAACCTGAGTACTGAGCACCCAGCACCCCGAGCACTGAGCACCCATCACCCTGAGTACTGAGCACCCAGCACCCTGAGCACTGAGCACCCTGAGGACTGAGCACCCAGCATCCTGAGCACTGAGCACCCAGCACCCTGAGTACTGAGCACCGATCACCCTGAGCACTGAGCACCCAGCAACCTGAGCACTGACCACCCAGGACCCTGAGTACTGAGCACCCAGTACCCCGAGCACTGAGCACCCAGCACCCTGAGCACTGAGCACCCAGCACCACGAGTACTGAGCACACAGCACTCTGAGTACTGAGCACCGAGCACCCCGAGCACTGAGCACACAGCACCCTGAATACTGCGCACCCAGCACCCCAAACACTGAGCACCGAGCACCCTGAGAACTGAGCACCGAGCACCCTGAGTACTGAGCACCCAGCACCATGAGTACTGAGCACCGAGCACCCAGAGTACTGAGAAACCTCAGTACTGAGCACCCAGGACCCCGAGAATGAGCACCCAGCACCGTGAGTACTGAGCACCGAGCACCCTGAGCACTGAGCACCCAGCACCCTGAGTACTGAGCACCAAGCACCCTGAGTACTGAGCACCCAGCACCCTGAGTACTGAGCACCCAGCACCCTGAGTTCTGAGCACCCAGCACCCTGAGCACTGAGCACACTGAGTAATGAGCACCCAGCACCCTGAGCACTGAGGACCCAGCACCCTGAGTACTGAGCACCCAGCACCCTGAGTACTGAGCACTGAGCACTGAGCACCCTGAGCACTGAGCACCCAGCACCCTGAGCACTGCGCACCCAGCATCCTGAGCACTGAGTACTGAGTACCCAGCACCCCGAGAAAGAGCACCCAGCACCCTGAGCACTGAGCACCCAGCATCCTGAGCACTGAGTACTGAGCACCCAGCACCCCAAACACTGAGCACTGAGCACCCTGAGAACTATGCACCGAGCTCCCCGAGCACTGAGCACTCTGAGTACTGAGCACCCAGCACCGTGAGTACTGAGCACCGAGCTCCCCTAGCACTGAGCACCCTGAGTACTGAGCACCCAGCACCCCGATAACTGAGCACCTAGCACCCTGAGCACTGAGCACCCAGCACCCTGAGCACTGAGCACCCAGCACCCTGAGTACTGAGCACCCAGCACACTGAGTACTGAGCACCCAGCACCCCGAGCACTGAGCACCCAGCACCCTGAGTACTGAGCACTGAGCACCCAGCACCCCGAGCACTGAGCACCCAGCACCCTGTGTACTGAGCACTGAGCACCCTGAGTACTAAGCACCCAGCACCCTGAGTACTGAGCACCCAGGACCCTGAGCACTGAGCACCGAGCACCCCGAGCACTGAGCACCCATCACCCTGAGCACTGAGTACTGAGCACTGAGCACCCAGAGCACTGAGCACCCAGCATCCTGAGCACTGAGTACTGAGCACCCAGCACCCTGAGTACTGAGCACCCAGCACCCTGAGCACTGAGCACAAAGCACGCTGAGTACTGAGCACTGAGCACCCTGAGTACTGAGCACCGAGGACCCTGAGCACTGAGCACCCAGCACGCTGAGTACTGAGCACTGAGCACCCTGAGTACTGAGCACCGAGCACCCCGAGCACTGAGCACCCAGCACCCTGAGTACTGAGCACCCAGCGCCCCAAACACTGAGCACCGAGCACCCTGAGAACTGAGCACCGAGCACCCTGAGTACTGAGCACCCAGCACCATGAGTACTGAGCACCGAGCACCCAGAGTACTGAGCAACCTGAGTACTGAGCACCCAGTACCCCGAGAATGAGCACCCAGCACCATGAGTACTGAGCACCGAGCACCCTGAGCACTGAGCACCCAGCACCCTGAGTACTGAGCACCAAGCACCCTGAGTACTGAGCACCCAGCACCCTGAGTACTGAGCACCCAGCACCCTGAGTTCTGAGCACCAAGCACCCTGAGCACTGAGCACACTGAGTACTGAGCACCCAGCACTCTGAGCACTGAGGACCCAGCACCCTGAGTACTGAGCACCCAGCACCCTGAGCACTGAGGACCCAGCACCCCGAGCACTGAGCACCCAGCACCCTGAGTACTGAGCACCCAGCACCCCGAGCACTGAGCACCGGGCACCCCGAGCACTGAGCACCCAGCACCCTGAGCACTGAGCACCCAGCACCCTGAGCACTGAGCACGCATCACCCTGAGTACTGAGCACCCAGCACCCCAAACACTGAGCACCGAGCACCCTGAGAACTATGCACCGAGCTCCCCGAGCACTGAGCACTCTGAGTACTGAGCACCCAGCACCGTGTGTACTGAGCACCGAGCTCCCCGAGCACTGAGCACCCTGAGTACTGAGCACCCAGCACCCCGATAACTGAGCACCTAGCACCCTGAGCACTGAGCACCCAGCACCCTGAGCACTGAGCACCCAGCACCCTGAGTACTGAGCACCCAGCACACTGAGTACTGAGCACCCAGCACCCTGAGTACTGAGCACTGAGCACCCCGAGTACTGAGCACCCAGCACCCCGAGCACTAAGCACCCAGCACCCTGAGTACTGAGAACAGATCACCCTGAGTACTGAGCACCCAGCACCCTGAGTACTGAGCCCCCAACACCCTGAGTACTGAGCACCCAGCACCCCGAGCACTGAGCACCAAGCACCCCGAGAATGAGCACCCAGCACCCTGAGTACTGAGAACCGAGCACCCTGAGTACTGAGCACAGAGCACCCTGAGTACTGAGCCCCCAGCACCCTGAGTACTGAGCACCCAGCACCCTGAGCACTGAGCACCCAGCACCCCGAGAATGAGCACCCAGCACCCTGAGTACTGAGCACCCAGCACCCTGAGTACTGAGCACTAAGCACCCAGAGCACTGAGCCCCCAGCACCCCGAGCACGGAGCACCCAGGACCAAGAGCACTGAGTACTGAGCACCCAGCACCCTGAGTACTGTGCACCGAGCTCCCCGAGCACTGAGCACCCTGAGTACTGAGCACCCAGCACCCCGATCACTGAGTACCCAGCACCCTGAGCACTGAGCACCCAGCACCCTGAGCACTGAGCACCCAGCACCCTGAGTACTGAGCACCCAGCACGCTGAGTACTGAGCACCCAGCACCCCGAGCACTGAGCACCCAGCACCCTGAGTACTGAGCACTGAGCACCCAGCACCCCGAGCACTGAGCACCCAGCACCCTGAGTACTGAGCACCCAGCACCCTGAGTACTGAGCACCCAGCACCCTGAGTACTGAGCACCCAGCACCTCGAATACTGAGCACCCAGCACCCTGAGTACTGAGCACCCAGCAACCTGAGCACTGAGCACCCAGCACCCCGAGCACTGAGCACCCATCCCCCTGAGTACTGAGCACCCAGCACCCTGAGCACTGAGCACCCTGAGGACTGAGCACCCAGCATCCTGAGCACTGAGCACCCAGCACCCTGAGTACTGAGCACCGATCACCCTGAGCACTGAGCACCCAGCAACCTGAGCACTGACCACCCAGGACCCTGAGTACTGAGCACCCAGTACCCCGAGCACTGAGCACCCAGCACCCTGAGCACTGAGCACCCAGCACCCCGAGTACTGAGCACACAGCACTCTGAGTACTGAGCACCGAGCACCCCGAGCACTGAGCACACAGCACCCTGAATACTGCGCACCCAGCACCCCAAACACTGAGCACCGAGCACCCTGAGAACTGAGCACCGAGCACCCTGAGTACTGAGCACCCAGCACCATGAGTACTGAGCACCGAGCACCCAGAGTACTGAGAAACCTCAGTACTGAGCACCCAGCACCCCGAGAATGAGCACCCAGCACCGTGAGTACTGAGCACCGAGCACCCTGAGCACTGAGCACCCAGCACCCTGAGTACTGAGCACCAAGCACCCTGAGTACTGAGCACCCAGCACCCTGAGTACTGAGCACCCAGCACCCTGAGTTCTGAGCACCCAGCACCATGAGCACTGAGCACACTGAGTAATGAGCACCCAGCACCCTGAGCACTGAGGACCCAGCACCCTGAGTACTGAGCACCCAGCACCCTGAGTACTGAGCAGCCAGCACCCCGAGCACGCAGCACCCAGCACCCTGAGCACTGAGGACCCAGCACCCTGAGTACTGAGCACCCAGCACCCTGAGCACTGAGCAGCCAGCACCCCGAGCACGGAGCACCCAGCACCCTGAGTACTGAGCACCCAACACCCAGAGTACTGAGCACCCAGCACCCTGAGCACTGAGCACCCAGCACCCCGAGTACTGAGCACCCAGCACCCTGAGCACTGAGCACCCAGCACCCTGAGTACTGAGCACCGATCACCATGAGCACTGAGCACCCAGCACCCTGAGTACTGAGCACCCAGCACCCTGAGTACTGAGCACCGATCACCATGAGCACTGAGCACCCAGCACCCTGAGTACTGAGCACCCAGCACCCTGAGCACTGAGCACCCAGCACCCTGAGCACTGGGCACCCAGCACCCTGAGTACGGAGCACCCAGCACCCTGAGTACTGAGTACCCAGCACCCTGAGCACTGAGCACCCAGCACCCTGAGTACTGAGCACCGAGCACCCTGAGTACTGAGCACCCAGCACCCTGAGTACTGAGCACCGAGCACCCGAGCACTGAGCACCCAGCACCCCGAGTACTGAGCACCGAGCACCCGAGCACTGAGCACCCAGCACCCTGAGCACTGAGCACACAGCATCCCGAGCACTGAGCACCCAGCACCCTGAGTACTGAGAACCGAGCACCCAGAGTACTGAGCACCAAGCACCCTGAGTACTGAGCCCCTAGCACCCTGAGAATGAGCACCCAGCACCGTGAGTACTGAGCACCCAGCACCCTGAGTACTGAGCACTAAGCACCCAGAGCACTGAGCACCCAGCACCCCGAGCACGGAGCACCCAGGACCCCGAGCACTGAGAACTGAGCACCCAGCACCCTGAGTACTGAGCACCGAGCTCCCCGAGCACTGAGCACCCTGAGTACTGAGCACCCAGCACCCCGATCACTGAGCACCCAGCACCCTGAGCACTGAGCACCCAGCACCCTGTGCACTGAGCACCCAGCACCCTGAGTACTGAGCACCCAGAACGCTGAGTACTGAGCACCCAGCACCCCGAGCACTGAGCACCCAGCACCCTGAGTACTGAGCACCGATCACCCTGAGCACGGAGCACCCAGGACCCCGAGCACTGAGCACCCAGCACCCTGAGTACAGAGCACCCAGCACCCCGAGTACTGAGCACCCAGCACCCTGAGCACTGAGCACCCACCACCCTGAGTACTGAGCGCCCTGAGTACTGCGCACCGATCACCCTGAGCACTGAGCACCCATCACCCTGAGTACTGAGCACCCAGCACACTGAGCACTGAGCAACCAGCACCCTGAGCACTGAGCACCCAGCACCCTGAGTACTGAGCACCCAGCACCCTGATTACTGAGTAACCAGCACCCTGAGCACTGATCACCCAGCACCCTGAGTACTGAGCACCGAGCACCCTGAGTACTGAGCACCCAGAACCCTTAGTACTGAGCACCCAGCACCCTGAGCACTGAGCACCCAGCACCCTGAGTACTGAGAACCCAGCACCACCCTCAGCACTGAGCACCCAGCACCCCGAGCACTGAGCACCCAGCACCCTGAGCACTGAGCACCCAGCACCCCGAGTACTGAGCACCCAGCACCCCGAATACTGAGCACCGAGCACCTCGAGCACTGAGCACCCAGCACCCTGAGTACTGAGCCCCCAGCACGCTGAGTACTGAGCACCCAGCACCCCGAGCACTGAGCACCAAGCACCCCGAGAATGAGCACCCAGCACCCTGAGTACTGAGAACCGAGCACCCTGAGTACTGAGCACCCAGCACCCTGAGTACTGAGCCCCTAGCACCCTGAGAATGAGCACCCAGCACCATGAGTACTGAGCACCCAGCACCCTGAGTACTGAGCACTAAGCACCCAGAGCACTGAGAACCCTGCACCCCGAGCACGGAGCACCCAGGACCCCGAGCACTGAGAACTGAGCACCCAGCACCCTGAGTACTGAGCACCGAGCTCCCCGAGCACTGAGCACCCTGAGTACTGAGCACCCAGCACCCCGATCACTGAGCACCCAGCACCCTGAGCACTGAGCACCCAGCACCCTGAGCACTGAGCACCCAGCACCCTGAGTACTGAGCACACAGCACGCTGAGTACTGAGCACCCAGCACCCCGAGCACTGAGCACCCAGCACCCTGAGTACTGAGCACTGAGCACCCAGCACCCCGAGCACTGAGCACCCAGCACCCTGTGTACTGAGCACTGAGCACCCTGAGTACTAAGCACCCAGCACCCTGAGTACGGAGCACCCAGGACCCTGAGCACGGAGTACCCCGAGCATTGAGCACCCAGCACCCTGAGCACTCAGCACCCAGCACCCCGAGCAATGAGCACCCAGCACCCTGAGCACTGAGCACCCAGCACCCTGAGCACGGAGCACCCCGAGGACTGAGCACCCAGCACCCTGAGCACTGAGCACCCAGCACCCTGAGCACTGAGCACCCAGCACCCTGAGCACTGAGCAGCCAGCACCCCGAGCACGGAGCACCCAGCACCCTGAGTACTGAGCACCCAACACCCAGAGTACTGAGCACCCAGCACCCAGAGCACTGAGCACCCAGCACCCCGAGTACTGAACACCCAGCACCCTGAGTACTGAGCACCCAGCACCCTGAGCACTGAGCACCCGGAGGACTGAACACCCAGCACCCTGAGCACTGAGCACCGATCACCCTGAGCACTGAGCACCCAGCACCCCGAGCACTGAGCACCCAGCACCCTGAGCACTGAGCACCCAGCACCCCGAGTACTGAGCACCCAGCACCCCGAGCACTGAGCACCCAGCACCCTGAGTACTGAGCACCGATCACCATGAGCACTGAGCACCCAGGACCCTGAGTACTGAGCACCCAGCACCCTGAGTACTGAGCACCGATCACCATGAGCACTGAGCACCCCGAGTACTGAGCACCCAGCACCCTGAGTACTGAGCACTCAGCACACTTAGTACTGAGCACCCAGCACCCTGAGCACTGAGCACCCAGCACCCTGAGTACTGAGCACCCAGCACCACCCTCAGCACTGAGCACCCAGCACCCCGAGCACTGAGCACCCAGCACACTGAGCACTGAGCACCCAGCACCCCGAGTACTGAGCACCCAGCACCTTGAGTACTGAGCACCAAGCACCCCGAGCACTAAGCACCCAGCACCCTGAGCACTGAGCACCCAGCACCCTGAGCACTGAGCACCCAGCACCCTGAGCACTGAGCAGCCAGCACCCCGAGCACGGAGCACCCAGCACCCTGAGTACTGAGCACCCAACACCCAGAGTACTGAGCACCCAGCACCCTGAGCACTGAGCACCCAGCACCCCGAGTACTGAGCACCCAGCACCCTGAGTACTGAGCACCCAGCACCCTGAGCACTGAGCACCCGGAGGACTGAGCACCCAGCACCCTGAGCACTGAGCACCCAGCACCCCGAGCCCTGAGCACCCAGCACCCTGAGCACTGAGCACCCAGCACCCCGAGTACTGAGCACCCAGCACCCCGAGCACTGAGCACCCAGCACACTGAGTACTGAGCACCGATCACCATGAGCACTGAGCACCCAGCACCCTGAGTACTGAGCACCCAGCACCCTGAGTACTGAGCACCGATCACCATGAGCACTTAGCACCCAGCACCCTGAGTACTGAGCACCCAGCACCCTGAGCACTGAGCACCCAGCACCCTGAGCACTGGGCACCCAGCACCCTGAGTACGGAGCACCCAGCACCCTGAGTACTGAGTACCCAGCACCCTGAGCACTGAGCACCCAGCACCCTGAGTACTGAGCACCGAGCACCCTGAGTACTGAGCACCCAGCACACTTAGTACTGAGCACCCAGCACCCTGAGCACTGAGCACCCAGCACCCTGAGTACTGAGCACCCAGCACCACCCTCAGCACTGAGCACCCAGCACACCGAGCACTGAGCACCCAGCACCCTGAGCACTGAGCACCCAGCACCCCGAGTACTGAGCACCCAGCACCCCGAGTACTGAGCACCGAGCACCCCGAGCACTGAGCACCCAGCACCCTGAGCACTGAGCACCCAGCATCCCGAGCACTGAGCACCCAGCACCCTGAGTACTGAGAACCGAGCACCCAGAGTACTGAGCACCAAGCACCCTGAGTACTGAGCCCCTAGCACCCTGAGAATGAGCACCCAGCACCGTGAGTACTGAGCACCCAGCACCCTGAGTACTGAGCACTAAGCACCCAGAGCACTGAGCACCCAGCACCCCGAGCACGGAGCACCCAGGACCCCGAGCACTGAGAACTGAGCACCCAGCACCCTGAGTACTGAGCACCGAGCTCCCCGAGTACTGAGCACCCTGAGTACTGAGCACACAGCACCCCGATCACTGAGCACCCAGCACCCTGAGCACTGAGCACCCAGCACCCTGAGCACTGAGCACCCAGCGCCCTGATTACTGAGCACCCAGAACGCTGAGTACTGAGCACCCAGCACCCCGAGCACTGAGCACCCAGCACCCTGAGTACTGAGCACTGATCACCCTGAGCACTGAGCACCCAGGACCCCGAGCACTGAGCACCCAGCACCCTGAGTACAGAGCACCCAGCACCCCGAGTACTGAGCACCCAGCACCCTGAGCACTGAGCACCCAGCACCCTGAGTACTGAGCACCCTGAGTACTGAGCACCGATCACCCTGAGCACTGAGCACCCATCACCCTGAGTACTGAGCACCCAGCACCCTGAGCACTGAGCACCGAGCACCCTGAGCACTGATCACCCAGCACCCTGAGTACTGAGCACCGAGCACCCTGAGTACTGAGCACCCAGCACCCTTAGTACTGAACACCCAGCACCCTGAGCACTGAGCACCCAGCACCCTGAGTACTGAGCACCCAGCACCACCCTCAGCACTGAGCACCCAGCACCCCGAGCACTGAGCACCCAGCACCCTGAGCACTGAGCACCCAGCACCCCGAGTACTGAGCACCCAGCACCCCGAGTACTGAGCACCGAGCACCTCGAGCACTGAGCACCCAGCACCCTGAGTACTGAGCCCCCAGCACGCTGAGTACTGAGCACCCAGCACCCCGAGAATGAGCACCCAGCACCCTGAGTACTGAGAACCGAGCACCCTGAGTACTGAGCACCCAGCACCCTGAGTACTGAGCCCCTAGCACCCTGAGAATGAGCACCCAGAACCATGAGTACTGAGCACCCAGCACCCTGAGTACAGAGCACTAAGCACCCTGAGCACTGAGAACCCAGCACCCCGAGCACGGAGCACCCAGTACCCCGAGCACTGAGAACTGAGCACCCAGCACCCTGAGTACTGAGCACCGAGCTCCCCGAGCACTGAGCACCCTGAGTACTGAGCACCCAGCACCCCGATCACTGAGCACCCAGCACCCTGAGCACTGAGCACCCAGCACCCTGAGCACTGAGCACCCAGCACCCTGAGTACTGAGCACACAGCACGCTGAGTACTGAGCACCCAGCACCCCGAGCACTGAGCACCCAGCACCCTGAGTACTGAGCACTGAGCACCCAGCACCCCGAGCACTGAGCACCCAGCACCCTGTGTACTGAGCACTGAGCACCCTGAGTACTAAGCACCCAGCACCCTGAGTACTGAGCACCCAGGACCCTGAGCACGGAGCACCCCGAGCACTGAGCACCCAGCACCCTGAGCACTCAGCACCCAGCACCCCGAGCACTGAGCACCCAGCACCCTGAGCACTGAGCACCCAGCACCCTGAGCACGGAGCACCCCGAGGACTGAGCACCCAGCACCCTGAGCACTGAGCACCCAGCACCCTGAGCACTGAGCACCCAGCACCCTGAGCACTGAGCAGCCAGCACCCCGAGCACGGAGCACCCAGCACCCTGAGTACTGAGCACCCAACACCCAGAGTACTGAGCACCCAGCACCCAGAGCACTGAGCACCCAGCACCCCGAGTACTGAGCACCCAGCACCCTGAGTACTGAGCACCCAGCACCCTGAGCACTGAGCACCCGGAGGACTGAACACCCAGCACCCTGAGCACTGAGCACCGATCACCCTGAGCACTGAGCACCCAGCACCCCGAGCACTGAGCACCCAGCACCCTGAGCACTGAGCACCCAGCACCCCGAGTACTGAGCACCCAGCACCCCGAGCACTGAGCACCCAGCACCCTGAGTACTGAGCACCGATCACCATGAGCACTGAGCACCCAGCACCCTGATTACTGAGCACCCAGCACCCTGAGTACTGAGCACCGATCACCATGAGCACTGAGCACCCCGAGTACTGAGCACCCAGTACCCTGAGTACTGAGCACTCAGCACACTTAGTACTGAGCACCCAGCACCCTGAGTACTGAGCACCCAGCACCACCCTCAGCACTGAGCACCCAGCACCCCGAGCACTGAGCACCCAGCACCCTGAGCACTGAGCACCCAGCACCCCGAGTACTGAGCACCCAGCACCGCGAGTACTGAGCACCGAGCACCCCGAGCACTGAGCACCCAGCACCCTGAGCACTGTGCACCCAGCAGCCCGAGCACTGAGCACCCAGCACCCTGAGCACTGAGCACCCAGCACCCTGAGCACTGAGCACCCAGCACCCCGAGCACTGAGCACCCAGCACCCTGAGCACTGAGCACCCAGCACCCCGAGTACTGAGCACCCAGCACCGCGAGTACTGAGCACCGAGCACCCCGAGTACTGAGCACCCAGCACCGCGAGTACTGAGCACCGAGCACCCCGAGCACTGAGCACCCAGCACCCTGAGCACTGAGCACCCAGCACCCTGAGCACTGAGCACCCAGCACCCTGAGCACTGAGCACCCAGCACCCTGAGTACTGAGCACCCAGCACGCTGAGTACTGAGCACCCAGCACCCCGAGCACTGAGCACCCAGCACCCTGAGTACTGAGCACCGATCACCCTGAGCACTGAGCACCCAGGACCCCGAGCACTGAGAACCCAGCACCCTGAGTACAGAGCACCCAGCACCACCCTCAGCACTGAGCACCCAGCACCCTTAGTACTGAGCACCCAGCACCCTGAGCACTGAGCACCCAGCACCCTGAGTACTGAGCACCCAGCACCACCCTCAGCACTGAGCACCCAGCACCCCGAGCACTGAGCACCCAGCACCCTGAGCACTGAGCACCCAGCACCCCGAGTACTGAGCACCCAGCACCCCGAGTACTGAGCACCGAGCACCTCGAGCACTGAGCACCCAGCACCCTGAGTACTGAGCACCAAGCACCCTGAGTACTGAGCACTGAGCACCCCTAGTACTGAGCACCCAGCACCCCGAGCACTGAGCACCCAGCAACCTGAGTACTGAGAACAGATCACCCTGAGTACTGAGCACCCAGCACCCTGAGTACTGAGCACCCAGCACCCCGAGCACTGAGCACCCAACACCCTGAGAATGAGCACCCAGCACCCTGAGTACTGAGAACCGAGCACCCTGAGTACTGAGCACCCAGCACCTTGAGTACTGAGCCCCTAGCACCCTGAGAATGAGCACCCAGCACCATGAGTACTGAGCACCCAGCACCCTGAGTACTGAGCACTAAGCACCCAGAGCACTGAGAACCCAGCACCCCGAGCACGGAGCACCCAGCACCCTGAGCACTGAGCACCCAGCACCCTGAGCACTGAGCACCCAGCACCCTGAGTACTGAGCACCCAGCACGCTGAGTACTGAGCACCCAGCACCCCGAGCACTGAGCACCCAGCACCCTGTGTACTGAGCACTGAGCACCCTGAGTACTAAGCACCCAGCACCCTGAGTACTGAGCACCCGGGACCCTGAGCACTGAGCACCGAGCACCCCGAGCACTGAGCACCCAGCACCCTGAGCACTCAGCACCCAGCACCCCGAGCACTGAGCACCCAGGACCCTGAGCACTGAGCACCCAGCACCCTGAGCACGGAGCACCCCGAGGACTGAGCACCCAGCACCCTGAGCACTGAGCACCCAGCACCTTGAGTACTGAGCACCGAGCACCCCGAGCACTAAGCACCCAGCACCCTGAGTATTGAGCACCCAGCACCCTGAGCACTGAGCACAGAGCACCCTGAGCACTGAGCAGCCAGCACCCCGAGCACGGAGCACCCAGCACGCTGAGTACTGAGCACCCAACACCCAGAGTACTGAGCACCCAGCAACCTGAGCACTGAGCACCCAGCACCCCGAGTACTGAGCACCCAGCACCCTGAGTACTGAGCACCCAGCACCCTGAGCACTGAGCACCCGGAGGACTGAGCACCCAGCACCCTGAGCACTGAGCACCAAGCACCCTGAGTACTGAACACCCAGCACCCTGAGCACTGAGCACTGAGCACCCAGCACCCTGAGCACTGAGCACTGAGCAACCAGCACCCCGAGCACTGAGCACCCAGCACCCTGAGCACCCAGCACCCTGAGCACTGAGCACCCTGAGCACTGAGCACCCTGAGCACTGAGCACTGAGCACCCAGCACCCTGAGTACTGAGCACCCAACACTCTGAGCACTGAGCACCCAGCACGCTGAGTACTGAGCACCGATCACCCTGAGCACTGAGCACCTAGGACCCCGAGCACTGAGCACCCAGCACCCTGAGTACAGAGCACCCAGCACCCCGTGTACTGAGCACCCAGCACCCCGAGCACTGAGCACCCAGCACCCTGAGTACTGAGCACCGATCACCATGAGCACTGAGCACCCAGCACCCTGAGTACTGAGCACCCAGCAGCCTGAGCACTGAGCACCCAGCACCCTGAGCACTGAGCACCCAGCACCCTGAGTACTGAGCACCCAGCACCCTGAGTACTGAGTACCCAGCACCCTGAGCACTGAGCACCCAGCACCCTGAGTACTGAGCACCGAGCACCCTGAGTACTGAGCACCCAGCACCCTTAGTACTGAGCACCCAGCACCCTGAGCACTGAGCACCCAGCACCCTGAGTACTGAGCACCCAGCACCACCCTCAGCACTGAGCACCCAGCACCCCGAGCACTGAGCACCCAGCACCCTGAGCACTGAGCACCCAGCACCCTGAGTACTGAGCACCCAGCACCCCGAGTACTGAGCACCGAGCACCTCGAGCACTGAGCACCCAGCACCCTGAGTACTGAGCACCCAGCACCCTGAGTACTGAGCACTGCGCACCCCGAGTACTGAGCACCCAGCACCCCGAGCACTGAGCAGCCACCAACCTGAGTACTGAGAACAGATCACCCTGAGTACTGAGCACCCAGCACCCTGAGTACTGAGCCCCCAGCACCCTGAGTACTGAGCACCCAGCACCCCGAGCACTGAGCACCCAGCACCCCGAGAATGAGCACCCAGCACCCTGAGTACTGAGAACCGAGCACCCTGAGTACTGAGCACCCAGGACCCTGAGTACTGAGCCCCTAGAACCCTGAGAATGAGCACGCAGCACCATGAATACTGAGCACCCAGCACCCTGAGTACTGAGCACTAAGCACCCAGAGCACTGAGAACCCAGCACCCCGAGCACGGAGCACCCCGGACCCCGAGCACTGAGAACTGAGCACCCAGCACCCTGAATACTGAGCACCGAGCTCCCCGAGCACTGAGCACCCTGAGTACTGAGCCCCCAGCACCCCGATAACTGAGCACCCAGCACCCTGAGCACTGAGCACCCAGCACCCTGAGCACTGAGCACCCAGCACCCTGAGTACTGAGCACCCAGCATGCTGAGTACTGAGCACCCAGCACCCCGAGCACTGAGCAACCAGCACCCTGAGTACTGAGCACTGAGCACCCAGCACCCTGAGCACTGAGCACCCAGCACCCTGTGTACTGAGCACTGAGCACCCTGAGTACTAAGCACCCAGCACCCTGAGTACTGAGCACCCAGGACCCTGAGCACTGAGCACCGAGCACCCCGAGCACTGAGCACCCAGCACCCTGAGAACTCAGCACCCAGCACCCCGAGCACTGAGCACCCAGCACCCTGAGCACTGAGCACCCAGCACCCTGAGTACTGAGCACCCAGCACCCTGATTACTGAGTAACCAGCACCCTGAGCACTGATCACCCAGCACCCTGAGTACTGAGCACCGAGCACCGTGAGTACTGAGCACCCAGCACCCTTAGTACTGAGCACCCAGCACCCTGAGCACTGAGCACCCAGCACCCTGAGTACTGAGCACGCAGCACCACCCTCAGCACTGAGCACCCAGCACCCCGAGCACTGAGCACCCAGCACCCTGAGCACTGAGCACCCAGCACCCCGAGTACTGAGCACCCAGCACCCCGAGTACTGAGCACCGAGCACCTCGAGCACTGAGCACCCAGCACCCTGAGTACTGAGCCCCCAGCACGCTGAGTACTGAGCACCCAGCACCCCGAGCACTGAGCACCCAGCACCCCGAGAATGAGCACCCAGCACCCTGAGTACTGAGAACCGAGCACCCTGAGTACTGAGCACCCAGCACCCTGAGTACTGAGCCCCTAGCACCCTGAGAATGAGCACCCAGCACCATGAGTACTGAGCACCCAGCACCCTGAGTACATAGCACTAAGCACCCAGAGCACTGAGAACCCAGCACCCCGAGCACGGAGCACCCAGGACCCCGAGCACTGAGAACTGAGCACCCAGCACCCTGAGTACTGAGCACCGAGCTCCCCGAGCACTGAGCACCCTGAGTACTGAGCACCCAGCACTCCGATCACTGAGCACCCAGCACCCTGAGCACTGAGCACCCAGCACCCTGAGCACTGAGCACCCAGCACCCTGAGTACTGAGCACACAGCACGCTGAGTACTGAGCACCCAGCACCCCGAGCACTGAGCACCCAGCACCCTGAGTACTGAGCACTGAGCACCCAGCACCCCGAGCACTGAGCACCCAGCACCCTGTGTACTGAGCACTGAGCACCCTGAGTACTAAGCACCCAGCACCCTGAGTACTGAGCACCCAGGACCCTGAGCACGGAGCACCCCGAGCACTGAGCACCCAGCACCCTGAGCACTCAGCACCCAGCACCCCGAGCACTGAGCACCCAGCACCCCGAGCACGGAGCACCCAGCACCCTGAGTACTGAGCACCCAACACCCAGAGTACTGAGCACCCAGCACCCAGAGCACTGAGCACCCAGCACCCCGAGTACTGAGCACCCAGCACCCTGAGTACTGAGCACCCAGCACCCTGAGCACTGAGCACCCGGAGGACTGAACACCCAGCACCCTGAGCACTGAGCACCGATCACCCTGAGCACTGAGCACCCAGCACCCCGAGCACTGAGCACCCAGCACCCTGAGCACTGAGCACCCAGCACCCTGAGTACTGAGCACCCAGCACCCCGAGGACTGAGCACCCAGCACCCTGAGCACGGAGCACCCCGAGGACTGAGCACCCAGCACCCTGAGCACTGAGCACCCAGCACCCTGAGCACTGAGCACCCAGCACCCTGAGCACTGAGCAGCCAGCACCCCGAGCACGGAGCACCCAGCACCCTGAGTACTGAGCACCCAACACCCAGAGTATTGAGCACCCAGCACCCAGAGCACTGAGCACCCAGCACCCCGAGTACTGAGCACCCAGCACCCTGAGTACTGAGCACCCAGCACACTGAGCACTGAGCACCCGGAGGACTGAACACCCAGCACCCTGATCACTGAGCACCGATCACCCTGAGCACTGAGCACCCAGCACCCCGAGCACTGAGCACCCAGCACCCTGAGCACTGAGCACCCAGCACCCCGAGTACTGAGCACCCAGCACCCCGAGCACTGAGCACCCAGCACCCTGAGTACTGAGTACCGATCACCATGAGCACTGAGCACCCAGCACCCTGAGTACTGAGCACCCAGCACCCTGAGTACTGAGCACCGATCACCATGAGCACTGAGCACCCCGAGTACTGAGCACCCAGCACCCTGAGTACTGAGCACTCAGCACACTTAGTACTGAGCACCCAGCACCCTGAGTACTGAGCACCCAGCACCACCCTCAGCACTGAGCACCCAGCACCCCGAGCACTGAGCACCCAGCACCCTGAGCACTGAGCACCCAGCACCCCGAGTACTGAGCACCCAGCACCGCGAGTACTGAGCACCGAGCACCCCGAGCACTGAGCACCCAGCACCCTGAGCACTGAGCACCCAGCACCCCGAGCACTGAGCACCCAGCACCCTGAGTACTGAGAACCGAGCACCCTGAGTACTGAGCACCAAGCACCCTGAGTACTGAGCCCCTAGCACCCTGAGAATGAGCACCCAGCACCATGAGTACTGAGCACCCAGCACCCTGAGTACTGAGCACTAAGCACCCAGAGCACTGAGCACCCAGCACCCCGAGCACGGAGCACCCAGGACCCCGAGCACTGAGAACTGAGCACCCAGCACCCTGAGTACTGAGCACCAAGCTCCCCGAGCACTGAGCACCCTGAGTACTGAGCACCCAGCACCCCGATCACTGAGCTCCCAGCACCCTGAGCACTGAGCACCCAGCACCCTGAGCACTGAGCACCCAGCACCCTGAGTACTGAGCACCCAGCACGCTGAGTACTGAGCACCCAGCACCCCGAGCACTGAGCACCCAGCACCCTGAGTACTGAGCACCGATCACCCTGAGCACTGAGCACCCAGGACCCCGAGCACTGAGAATCCAGCACCCTGAGTACAGAGCACCCAGCACCGCGAGTACTGAGCACCCAGCACCCTGAGCACTGAGCACCCAGCACGCTGAGTACTCAGCACCCTGAGTACTGAGCACCGATCACCCTGAGCACTGAGCACCCAGCACCCTGAGTACTGAGCACCCAGCACCCTGAGCACTGAGCACCCAGCACCCTGAGCACTGAGCACCCAGCACCCTGAGTACTGAGCACCCAGCACCCTGATTACTGAGTACCTAGCACCCTGAGAACTGAGCACCCAGCACCCTGAGTACTGAGCACCGAGCACCATGAGTACTGAGCACCCAGCACCCTTAGTACTGAGCACCCAGCACCCTGAGCACTGAGCACCCAGCACCCTGAGTACTGAGCACCCAGCACCACCCTCAGCACTGAGCACCCAGCACCCCGAGCACTGAGCACCCAGCACCCTGAGCACTGAGCACCCAGCACCCCGAGTACTGAGCACCCAGCACCCCGAGTACTGAGCACCGA
Organism: Microtus oregoni; assembly: GCF_018167655.1. Taxonomy (NCBI): domain Eukaryota; kingdom Metazoa; phylum Chordata; class Mammalia; order Rodentia; family Cricetidae; genus Microtus; species Microtus oregoni. The sequence goes on from NW_024543267.1 coordinate 635,620, forward strand.
GCACCTCGAGCACTGAGCACCCAGCACCCTGAGTACTGAGCACCCAGCACCCTGAGTACTGAGCACTGAGCACCCCTAGTACTGAGCACCCAGCACCCCGAGCACTGAGCACCCAGCAACCTGAGTACTGAGAACAGATCACCCTGAGTACTGAGCACCCAGCACCCTGAGTACTGAGCACCCAGCACCCTGAGTACTGAGCACCCAGCACCCCGAGCACTGAGCACCCACGACCCCGAGAATGAGCACCCAGCACCCTGAGTAATGAGAACCGAGCACCCTGAGTACTGAGCACCCAGCACCTTGAGTACTGAGCCCCTAGCACCCTGAGAATGAGCACCCAGCACCATGAGTACTGAGCACCCAGCACCCTGAGTACTGAGCACTAAGCACCCAGAGCACTGAGAACCCAGCACCCCGAGCACGGAGCACCCAGCACCCTGAGCACTGAGCACCCAGCACCCTGAGCACTGAGCACCCAGCACTCTGAGTACTGAGCACCCAGCACGCTGAGTACTGAGCACCCAGCACCCCGAGCACTGAGCACCCAGCACGCTGAGTACTGAGCACCCAGCACCCCGAGCACTGAGCACCCAGCACCCTGAGTACTGAGCACCGATCACCCTGAGCACTGAGCACCCAGGACCCCGAGCACTGAGAACCCAGCACCCTGAGTACAGAGCACCCAGCACCACCCTCAGCACTGAGCACCCAGCACCCTTAGTACTGAGCACCCAGCACCCTGAGCACTGAGCACCCAGCACCCTGAGTACTGAGCACCCAGCACCACCCTCAGCACTGAGCACCCAGCACCCCGAGCACTGAGCACCCAGCACCCTGAGCACTGAGCACCCAGCACCCCGAGTACTGAGCACCCAGCACCCCGAGTACTGAGCACCGAGCACCTCGAGCACTGAGCACCCAGCACCCTGAGTACTGAGCACCAAGCACCCTGAGTACTGAGCACTGAGCACCCCTAGTACTGAGCACCCAGCACCCCGAGCACTGAGCACCCAGCAACCTGGGTACTGAGAACAGATCACCCTGAGTACTGAGCACCCAGCACCCTGAGTACTGAGCACCCAGCACCCCGAGCACTGAGCACCCAACACCCCGAGAATGAGCACCCAGCACCCTGAGTACTGAGAACCGAGCACCCTGAGTACTGAGCACCCAGCACCTTGAGTACTGAGCCCCTAGCACCCTGAGAATGAGCACCCAGCACCATGAGTACTGAGCACCCAGCACCCTGAGTACTGAGCACTAAGCACCCAGAGCACTGAGAACCCAGCACCCCGAGGACGGAGCACCCAGCACCCTGAGCACTGAGCACCCAGCACCCTGAGCACTGAGCACCCAGCACCCTGAGTACTGAGCACCCAGCACGCTGAGTACTGAGCACCCAGCACCCCGAGCACTGAGCACCCAGCACCCTGTGTACTGAGCACTGAGCACCCTGAGTACTAAGCACCCAGCACCCTGAGTACTGAGCACCCGGGACCCTGAGCACTGAGCACCGAGCACCCCGAGCACTGAGCACCCAGCACCCTGAGCACTCAGCACCCAGCACCCCGAGCACTGAGCACCCAGGACCCTGAGCACTGAGCACCCAGCACCCTGAGCACGGAGCACCCCGAGGACTGAGCACCCAGCACCCTGAGCACTGAGCACCCAGCACCTTGAGTACTGAGCACCGAGCACCCCGAGCACTAAGCACCCAGCACCCTGAGTATTGAGCACCCAGCACCCTGAGCACTGAGCACAGAGCACCCTGAGCACTGAGCAGCCAGCACCCCGAGCACGGAGCACCCAGCACGCTGAGTACTGAGCACCCAACACCCAGAGTACTGAGCACCCAGCAACCTGAGCACTGAGCACCCAGCACCCCGAGTACTGAGCACCCAGCACCCTGAGTACTGAGCACCCAGCACCCTGAGCACTGAGCACCCGGAGGACTGAGCACCCAGCACCCTGAGCACTGAGCACCAAGCACCCTGAGTACTGAACACCCAGCACCCTGAGCACTGAGCACTGAGCACCCAGCACCCTGAGCACTGAGCACTGAGCAACCAGCACCCCGAGCACTGAGCACCCAGCACCCTGAGCACCCAGCACCCTGAGCACTGAGCACCCTGAGCACTGAGCACCCTGAGCACTGAGCACTGAGCACCCAGCACCCTGAGTACTGAGCACCCAACACTCTGAGCACTGAGCACCCAGCACGCTGAGTACTGAGCACCGATCACCCTGAGCACTGAGCACCTAGGACCCCGAGCACTGAGCACCCAGCACCCTGAGTACAGAGCACCCAGCACCCCGTGTACTGAGCACCCAGCACCCCGAGCACTGAGCACCCAGCACCCTGAGTACTGAGCACCGATCACCATGAGCACTGAGCACCCAGCACCCTGAGTACTGAGCACCCAGCACCCTGAGCACTGAGCACCCAGCACCCTGAGTACTGAGCACCCAGCACCACCCTCAGCACTGAGCACCCAGCACCCCGAGCACTGAGCACCCAGCACCCTGAGCACTGAGCACCCAGCACCCTGAGTACTGAGCACCCAGCACCCCGAGTACTGAGCACCGAGCACCTCGAGCACTGAGCACCCAGCACCCTGAGTACTGAGCACCCAGCACCCTGAGTACTGAGCACTGCGCACCCCGAGTACTGAGCACCCAGCACCCCGAGCACTGAGCAGCCACCAACCTGAGTACTGAGAACAGATCACCCTGAGTACTGAGCACCCAGCACCCTGAGTACTGAGCCCCCAGCACCCTGAGTACTGAGCACCCAGCACCCCGAGCACTGAGCACCCAGCACCCCGAGAATGAGCACCCAGCACCCTGAGTACTGAGAACCGAGCACCCTGAGTACTGAGCACCCAGGACCCTGAGTACTGAGCCCCTAGAACCCTGAGAATGAGCACGCAGCACCATGAATACTGAGCACCCAGCACCCTGAGTACTGAGCACTAAGCACCCAGAGCACTGAGAACCCAGCACCCCGAGCACGGAGCACCCCGGACCCCGAGCACTGAGAACTGAGCACCCAGCACCCTGAATACTGAGCACCGAGCTCCCCGAGCACTGAGCACCCTGAGTACTGAGCCCCCAGCACCCCGATAACTGAGCACCCAGCACCCTGAGCACTGAGCACCCAGCACCCTGAGCACTGAGCACCCAGCACCCTGAGTACTGAGCACCCAGCATGCTGAGTACTGAGCACCCAGCACCCCGAGCACTGAGCAACCAGCACCCTGAGTACTGAGCACTGAGCACCCAGCACCCTGAGCACTGAGCACCCAGCACCCTGTGTACTGAGCACTGAGCACCCTGAGTACTAAGCACCCAGCACCCTGAGTACTGAGCACCCAGGACCCTGAGCACTGAGCACCGAGCACCCCGAGCACTGAGCACCCAGCACCCTGAGAACTCAGCACCCAGCACCCCGAGCACTGAGCACCCAGCACCCTGAGCACTGAGCACCCAGCACCCTGAGTACTGAGCACCCAGCACCCTGATTACTGAGTAACCAGCACCCTGAGCACTGATCACCCAGCACCCTGAGTACTGAGCACCGAGCACCGTGAGTACTGAGCACCCAGCACCCTTAGTACTGAGCACCCAGCACCCTGAGCACTGAGCACCCAGCACCCTGAGTACTGAGCACGCAGCACCACCCTCAGCACTGAGCACCCAGCACCCCGAGCACTGAGCACCCAGCACCCTGAGCACTGAGCACCCAGCACCCCGAGTACTGAGCACCCAGCACCCCGAGTACTGAGCACCGAGCACCTCGAGCACTGAGCACCCAGCACCCTGAGTACTGAGCCCCCAGCACGCTGAGTACTGAGCACCCAGCACCCCGAGCACTGAGCACCCAGCACCCCGAGAATGAGCACCCAGCACCCTGAGTACTGAGAACCGAGCACCCTGAGTACTGAGCACCCAGCACCCTGAGTACTGAGCCCCTAGCACCCTGAGAATGAGCACCCAGCACCATGAGTACTGAGCACCCAGCACCCTGAGTACAGAGCACTAAGCACCCAGAGCACTGAGAACCCAGCACCCCGAGCACGGAGCACCCAGGACCCCGAGCACTGAGAACTGAGCACCCAGCACCCTGAGTACTGAGCACCGAGCTCCCCGAGCACTGAGCACCCTGAGTACTGAGCACCCAGCACTCCGATCACTGAGCACCCAGCACCCTGAGCACTGAGCACCCAGCACCCTGAGCACTGAGCACCCAGCACCCTGAGTACTGAGCACACAGCACGCTGAGTACTGAGCACCCAGCACCCCGAGCACTGAGCACCCAGCACCCTGAGTACTGAGCACTGAGCACCCAGCACCCCGAGCACTGAGCACCCAGCACCCTGTGTACTGAGCACTGAGCACCCTGAGTACTAAGCACCCAGCACCCTGAGTACTGAGCACCCAGGACCCTGAGCACGGAGCACCCCGAGCACTGAGCACCCAGCACCCTGAGCACTCAGCACCCAGCACCCCGAGCACTGAGCACCCAGCACCCCGAGCACGGAGCACCCAGCACCCTGAGTACTGAGCACCCAACACCCAGAGTACTGAGCACCCAGCACCCAGAGCACTGAGCACCCAGCACCCCGAGTACTGAGCACCCAGCACCCTGAGTACTGAGCACCCAGCACCCTGAGCACTGAGCACCCGGAGGACTGAACACCCAGCACCCTGAGCACTGAGCACCGATCACCCTGAGCACTGAGCACCCAGCACCCCGAGCACTGAGCACCCAGCACCCTGAGCACTGAGCACCCAGCACCCTGAGTACTGAGCACCCAGCACCCCGAGGACTGAGCACCCAGCACCCTGAGCACGGAGCACCCCGAGGACTGAGCACCCAGCACCCTGAGCACTGAGCACCCAGCACCCTGAGCACTGAGCACCCAGCACCCTGAGCACTGAGCAGCCAGCACCCCGAGCACGGAGCACCCAGCACCCTGAGTACTGAGCACCCAACACCCAGAGTATTGAGCACCCAGCACCCAGAGCACTGAGCACCCAGCACCCCGAGTACTGAGCACCCAGCACCCTGAGTACTGAGCACCCAGCACACTGAGCACTGAGGACCCGGAGGACTGAACACCCAGCACCCTGATCACTGAGCACCGATCACCCTGAGCACTGAGCACCCAGCACCCCGAGCACTGAGCACCCAGCACCCTGAGCACTGAGCACCCAGCACCCCGAGTACTGAGCACCCAGCACCCCGAGCACTGAGCACCCAGCACCCTGAGTACTGAGTACCGATCACCATGAGCACTGAGCACCCAGCACCCTGAGTACTGAGCACCCAGCACCCTGAGTACTGAGCACCGATCACCATGAGCACTGAGCACCCCGAGTACTGAGCACCCAGCACCCTGAGTACTGAGCACTCAGCACACTTAGTACTGAGCACCCAGCACCCTGAGTACTGAGCACCCAGCACCACCCTCAGCACTGAGCACCCAGCACCCCGAGCACTGAGCACCCAGCACCCTGAGCACTGAGCACCCAGCACCCCGAGTACTGAGCACCCAGCACCGCGAGTACTGAGCACCGAGCACCCCGAGCACTGAGCACCCAGCACCCTGAGCACTGAGCACCCAGCACCCCGAGCACTGAGCACCCAGCACCCTGAGTACTGAGAACCGAGCACCCTGAGTACTGAGCACCAAGCACCCTGAGTACTGAGCCCCTAGCACCCTGAGAATGAGCACCCAGCACCATGAGTACTGAGCACCCAGCACCCTGAGTACTGAGCACTAAGCACCCAGAGCACTGAGCACCCAGCACCCCGAGCACGGAGCACCCAGGACCCCGAGCACTGAGAACTGAGCACCCAGCACCCTGAGTACTGAGCACCAAGCTCCCCGAGCACTGAGCACCCTGAGTACTGAGCACCCAGCACCCCGATCACTGAGCTCCCAGCACCCTGAGCACTGAGCACCCAGCACCCTGAGCACTGAGCACCCAGCACCCTGAGTACTGAGCACCCAGCACGCTGAGTACTGAGCACCCAGCACCCCGAGCACTGAGCACCCAGCACCCTGAGTACTGAGCACCGATCACCCTGAGCACTGAGCACCCAGGACCCCGAGCACTGAGAATCCAGCACCCTGAGTACAGAGCACCCAGCACCGCGAGTACTGAGCACCCAGCACCCTGAGCACTGAGCACCCAGCACGCTGAGTACTGAGCACCCTGAGTACTGAGCACCGATCACCCTGAGCACTGAGCACCCAGCACCCTGAGTACTGAGCACCCAGCACCCTGAGCACTGAGCACCCAGCACCCTGAGCACTGAGCACCCAGCACCCTGAGTACTGAGCACCCAGCACCCTGATTACTGAGTACCTAGCACCCTGAGAACTGAGCACCCAGCACCCTGAGTACTGAGCACCGAGCACGATGAGTACTGAGCACCCAGCACCCTTAGTACTGAGCACCCAGCACCCTGAGCACTGAGCACCCAGCACCCTGAGTACTGAGCACCCAGCACCACCCTCAGCACTGAGCACCCAGCACCCCGAGCACTGAGCAAACAGCACCCTGAGCACTGAGCACCCAGCACCCCGAGTACTGAGCACCCAGCACCCCGAGTACTGAGCACCGAGCACCTCGAGCACTGAGCACCCAGCACCCTGAGTACTGAGCACCCAGCACCCTGAGTACTGAGCACTGAGCACCCCTAGTACTGAGCACCCAGCACCCCGAGCACTGAGCACCCAGCAACCTGAGTACTGAGAACAGATCACCCTGAGTACTGAGCACCCAGCACCCTGAGTACTGAGCACCCAGCACCCTGAGTACTGAGCACCCAGCACCCCGAGCACTGAGCACCCACGACCCCGAGAATGAGCACCCAGCACCCTGAGTAATGAGAACCGAGCACCCTGAGTACTGAGCACCCAGCACCTTGAGTACTGAGCCCCTAGCACCCTGAGAATGAGCACCCAGCACCATGAGTACTGAGCACCCAGCACCCTGAGTACTGAGCACTAAGCACCCAGAGCACTGAGAACCCAGCACCCCGAGCACGGAGCACCCAGCACCCTGAGCACTGAGCACCCAGCACCCCGAGTACTGAGCACCCAGCACCCCGAGCACTGAGCACCCAGCACCCTGTGTACTGAGCACTGAGCACCCTGAGTACTAAGCACCCAGCACCCTGAGTACTGAGCACCCGGGACCCTGAGCAAGGAGCACCGAGCACCCCGAGCACTGAGCACCCAGCACCCTGAGCACTCAGCACCCAGCACCCCGAGCACTGAGCACCCAGGACCCTGAGCACTGAGCACCCAGCACCCTGAGCACGGAGCACCCCGAGGACTGAGCACCCAGGACCCTGAGCACTGAGCACCCAGCACCTTGAGTACTGAGCACCGAGCACCCCGAGCACTAAGCACCCAGCACCCTGAGTACTGAGCACCCAGCAACCTGAGCACTGAGCACAGAGCACCCTGAGCACTGAGCAGCCAGCACCCCGAGCACGGAGCACCCAGCACGCTGAGTACTGAGCACCCAACACCCAGAGTACTGAGCACCCAGCACCCTGAGCACTGAGCACCCAGCACCCCGAGTACTGAGCACCCAGCACCCTGAGTACTGAGCACCCAGCACCCTGAGTACTGAGCACTCAGCACACTTAGTACTGAGCACCCAGCACCCTGAGTACTGAGCACCCAGCACCACCCTCAGCACTGAGCACCCAGCACCCCGAGCACTGAGCACCCAGCACCCTGAGCACTGAGCACCCAGCACCCCGAGTACTGAGCACGCAGCACCGCGAGTACTGAGCACCGAGCACCCCGAGCACTGAGCACCCAGCACCCTGAGCACTGAGCACCCAGCACCCCGAGCACTGAGCACCCAGCACCCTGAGTACTGAGAACCGAGCACCCTGAGTACTGAGCACCAAGCACCCTGAGTACTGAGCCCCTAGCACCCTGAGAATGAGCACCCAGCACCATGAGTACTGAGCACCCAGCACCCTGAGTACTGAGCACTAAGCACCCAGAGCACTGAGCACCCAGCACCCCGAGCACGGAGCACCCAGGACCCCGAGCACTGAGAACTGAGCACCCAGCACCCTGAGTACTGAGCACCAAGCTCCCCGAGCACTGAGCACCCTGAGTACTGAGCACCCAGCACCCCGATCACTGAGCTCCCAGCACCCTGAGCACTGAGCACCCAGCACCCTGAGCACTGAGCACCCAGCACCCTGAGTACTGAGCACCCAGCACGCTGAGTACTGAGCACCCAGCACCCCGAGCACTGAGCACCCAGCACCCTGAGTACTGAGCACCGATCACCCTGAGCACTGAGCACCCAGGACCCCGAGCACTGAGAATCCAGCACCCTGAGTACAGAGCACCCAGCACCGCGAGTACTGAGCACCCAGCACCCTGAGCACTGAGCACCCAGCACGCTGAATACTGAGCACCCTGAGTACTGAGCACCGATCACCCTGAGCACTGAGCACCCAGCACCCTGAGTACTGAGCACCCAGCACCCTGAGCACTGAGCACCCAGCACCCTGAGCACTGAGCACCCAGCACCCTGAGTACTGAGCACCCAGCACCCTGATTACTGAGTACCTAGCACCCTGAGAACTGAGCACCCAGCACCCTGAGTACTGAGCACCGAGCACCATGAGTACTGAGCACCCAGCACCCTTAGTACTGAGCACCCAGCACCCTGAGCACTGAGCACCCAGCACCCTGAGTACTGAGCACCCAGCACCACCCTCAGCACTGAGCACCCAGCACCCCGAGCACTGAGCACCCAGCACCCTGAGCACTGAGCACCCAGCACCCCGAGTACTGAGCACCCAGCACCCCGAGTACTGAGCACCGAGCACCTCGAGCACTGAGCACCCAGCACCCTGAGTACTGAGCACCCAGCACCCTGAGTACTGAGCACTGAGCACCCCTAGTACTGAGCACCCAGCACCCCGAGCACTGAGCACCCAGCAACCTGAGTACTGAGAACAGATCACCCTGAGTACTGAGCACCCAGCACCCTGAGTACTGAGCACCCAGCACCCTGAGTACTGAGCACCCAGCACCCCGAGCACTGAGCACCCACGACCCCGAGAATGAGCACCCAGCACCCTGAGTAATGAGAACCGAGCACCCTGAGTACTGAGCACCCAGCACCTTGAGTACTGAGCCCCTAGCACCCTGAGAATGAGCACCCAGCACCATGAGTACTGAGCACCCAGCACCCTGAGTACTGAGCACTAAGCACCCAGAGCACTGAGAACCCAGCACCCCGAGCACGGAGCACCCAGCACCCTGAGCACTGAGCACCCAGCACCCTGAGCACTGAGCACCCAGCACCCTGAGTACTGAGCACCCAGCACGCTGAGTACTGAGCACCCAGCACCCCGAGCACTGAGCACCCAGCACCCTGTGTACTGAGCACTGAGCACCCTGAGTACTAAGCACCCAGCACCCTGAGTACTGAGCACCCGGGACCCTGAGCACGGAGCACCGAGCACCCCGAGCACTGAGCACCCAGCACCCTGAGCACTCAGCACCCAGCACCCCGAGCACTGAGCACCCAGGACCCTGAGCACTGAGCACCCAGCACCCTGAGCACGGAGCACCCCGAGGACTGAGCACCCAGGACCCTGAGCACTGAGCACCCAGCACCTTGAGTACTGAGCACCGAGCACCCCGAGCACTAAGCACCCAGCACCCTGAGTACTGAGCACCCAGCAACCTGAGCACTGAGCACAGAGCACCCTGAGCACTGAGCAGCCAGCACCCCGAGCACGGAGCACCCAGCACGCTGAGTACTGAGCACCCAACACCCAGAGTACTGAGCACCCAGCACCCTGAGCACTGAGCACCCAGCACCCCGAGTACTGAGCACCCAGCACCCTGAGTACTGAGCACCCAGCACCCTGAGCACTGAGCACCCGGAGGACTGAGCACCCAGCACCCTGAGCACTGAGCACCGATCACCCTGAGCACTGAGCACCCAGCACCCCGAGCACTGAGCACCCAGCACCCTGAGCACTGAGCACCCAGCACCCCGAGTACTGAACACCCAGCACCCTGAGTACTGAGCACCCAGCACCCTGAGCACTGAGCACCCGGAGGACTGAGCACCCAGCACCCTGAGCACTGAGCACCGATCACCCTGAGCACTGAGCACCCGGAGGACTGAGCACCCAGCACCCTGAGTACTGAGCACCCAGCACCCCGAGTACTGAGCACCCAGCACCCTGAGTACTGAGCACCCAGCACCCCGAGCACTGAGCACCCAGCACCCTGAGTACTGAGCACCCTGAGTACTGAGCACTGAGCACCGAGCACCCTGAGTACTGAGCACCCTGAGGACTGAGCACCCAGCACCCTGAGCACTGAGCACCCAGCACCCTGAGTACTGAGCACAGATCACCCTGATCACTGAGCACCCAGCACCCCGAGCACTGAGCACCCAGCACCCTGAGTACTGAGCACCCAGCACCCTGAGCACTGAGCACCAAGCACCCTGAGTACTGAACACCCAGCACCCTGAGCACTGAGCACTGAGCACCCAGCACCCTGAGCACTGAGCACTGAGCACCCAGCACCCCGAGCACTGAGCACCCAGCACCCTGAGCACCCAGCACACTGAGCACCCAGCACCCTGAGTACTGAGCACCCAACACTCTGAGCACTGAGCACCCAGCACGCTGAGTACTGAGCACCGATCACCCTGAGCACTGAGCACCTAGGACCCCGAGCACTGAGCACCCAGCACCCTGAGTACTGAGTACCCAGCACCCTGAGCACTGAGCACCCAGCACCCTGAGTACTGAGCACCGAGCACCCTGAGTACTGAGCACCCAGCACCCTTAGTACTGAGCACCCAGCACCCTGAGCACTGAGCACCCAGCACCCTGAGTACTGAGCACCCAGCACCACCCTCAGCACTGAGCACCCAGCACCCCGAGCACTGAGCACCCAGCACCCTGAGCACTGAGCACCCAGCACCCTGAGTACTGAGCACCCAGCACCCCGAGTACTGAGCACCCGGAGGACTGAGTACCCAGCACCCTGAGCACTGAGCACCCAGCACCCCGAGCACTGAGCACCCAGCACCCTGAGCACTGAGCACCCAGCACCCTGAGCACTGAGCACCCAGCACCCTGTGTACTGAGCACCCAGCACCCTGAGCACTGAGCACCCGGAGGACTGAGCACCCAGCACCCTGAGCACTGAGCACCGATCACCCTGAGCACTGAGCACCCAGCACCCCGAGCACTGAGCACCCAGCACCCTGAGCACTGAGCACCCAGCACCCCGAGTACTGAACACCCAGCACCCTGAGTACTGAGCACCCAGCAGCCTGAGCACTGAGCACCCGGAGGACTGAGCACCCAGCACCCTGAGCACTGAGCACCGATCACCCTGAGCACTGAGCACCCAGCACCCCGAGTACTGAGCACCCAGCACCCTGAGTACTGAGCACCCAGCACCCTGAGCACTGAGCACCCGGAGGACTGAGCACCCAGCACCCTGAGTACTGAGCACCCAGCACCCCGAGTACTGAGCACCCAGCACCCTGAGTACTGAGCACCCAGCACCCCGAGCACTGAGCACCCAGCACCCTGAGTACTGAGCACCCTGAGTACTGAGCACTGAGCACCGAGCACCCCGAGCACTGAGCACCCAGCACCCTGAGCACTCAGCACCCAGCACCCCGAGCACTGAGCACCCAGGACCCTGAGCACTGAGCACCCAGCACCCTGAGCACGGAGCACCCCGAGGACTGAGCACCCAGGACCCTGAGCACTGAGCACCCAGCACCTTGAGTACTGAGCACCGAGCACCCCGAGCACTAAGCACCCAGCACCCTGAGTACTGAGCACCCAGCAACCTGAGCACTGAGCACAGAGCACCCTGAGCACTGAGCAGCCAGCACCCCGAGCACGGAGCACCCAGCACGCTGAGTACTGAGCACCCAACACCCAGAGTACTGAGCACCCAGCACCCTGAGCACTGAGCACCCAGCACCCCGAGTACTGAGCACCCAGCACCCTGAGTACTGAGCACCCAGCACCCTGAGCACTGAGCACCCGGAGGACTGAGCACCCAGCACCCTGAGCTCTGAGCACCGATCACCCTGAGCACTGAGCACCCAGCACCCCGAGCACTGAGCACCCAGCACCCTGAGCACTGAGCACCCAGCACCCCGAGTACTGAACACCCAGCACCCTGAGTACTGAGCACCCAGCACCCTGAGCACTGAGCACCCGGAGGACTGAGCACCCAGCACCCTGAGCACTGAGCACCGATCACCCTGAGCACTGAGCACCCGGAGGACTGAGCACCCAGCACCCTGAGTACTGAGCACCCAGCACCCCGAGTACTGAGCACCCAGCACCCTGAGTACTGAGCACCCAGCACCCCGAGCACTGAGCACCCAACACTCTGAGCACTGAGCACCCAGCACGCTGAGTACTGAGCACCGATCACCCTGAGCACTGAGCACCTAGGACCCCGAGCACTGAGCACCCAGCACCCTGAGTACAGAGCACCCAGCACCCCGTGTACTGAGCACCCAGCACCCCGAGCACTGAGCACCCAGCACCCTGAGTACTGAGCACCGATCACCATGAGCACTGAGCACCCAGCACCCTGAGTACTGAGCACCCAGCAGCCTGAGCACTGAGCACCCAGCACCCTGAGCACTGAGCACCCAGCACCCTGAGTACTGAGCACCCAGCACCCTGAGTACTGAGTACCCAGCACCCTGAGCACTGAGCACCCAGCACCCTGAGTACTGAGCACCGAGCACCCTGAGTACTGAGCACCCAGCACCCTTAGTACTGAGCACCCAGCACCCTGAGCACTGAGCACCCAGCACCCTGAGTACTGAGCAGCCAGCACCACCCTCAGCACTGAGCACCCAGCACCCCGAGCACTGAGCACCCAGCACCCTGAGCACTGAGCACCCAGCACCCTGAGTACTGAGCACCCAGCACCCCGAGTACTGAGCACCCGGAGGACTGAGTACCCAGCACCCTGAGCACTGAGCACCCAGCACCCCGAGCACTGAGCACCCAGCACCCTGAGCACTGAGCACCCAGCACCCTGAGCACTGAGCACCCAGCACCCTGTGTACTGAGCGCCCAGCACCCTGAGCACTGAGCACCCGGAGGACTGAGCACCCAGCACCCTGAGCACTGAGCACCGATCACCCTGAGCACTGAGCACCCAGCACCCCGAGCACTGAGCACCCAGCACCCTGAGCACTGAGCACCCAGCACCCCGAGTACTGAACACCCAGCACCCTGAGTACTGAGCACCCAGCAGCCTGAGCACTGAGCACCCGGAGGACTGAGCACCCAGCACCCTGAGCACTGAGCACCGATCACCCTGAGCACTGAGCACCCAGCACCCCGAGTACTGAGCACCCAGCACCCTGAGTACTGAGCACCCAGCACCCTGAGCACTGAGCACCCGGAGGACTGAGCACCCAGCACCCTGAGTACTGAGCACCCAGCACCCCGAGTACTGAGCACCCAGCACCCTGAGTACTGAGCACCCAGCACCCCGAGCACTGAGCACCCAGCACCCTGAGTACTGAGCACCCTGAGTACTGAGCACTGAGCACCGAGCACCCTGAGTACTGAGCACCCTGAGGACTGAGCACCCAGCACCCTGAGCACTGAGCACCCAGCACCCTGAGTACTGAGCACAGATCACCCTGATCACTGAGCACCCAGCACCCCGAGCACTGAGCACCCAGCACCCTGAGTACTGAGCACCCAGCACCCTGAGTACAGAGCACCCAGCACCCCGTGTACTGAGCACCCAGCACCCCGAGCACTGAGCACCCAGCACCCTGAGTACTGAGCACCGATCACCATGAGCACTGAGCACCCAGCACCCTGAGTACTGAGCACCCAGCAGCCTGAGCACTGAGCACCCAGCACCCTTAGTACTGAGCACCCAGCACCCTGAGCACTGAGCACCCAGCACCCTGAGTACTGAGCACCCAGCACCACCCTCAGCACTGAGCACCCAGCACCCCGAGCACTGAGCACCCAGCACCCTGAGCACTGAGCACCCAGCACCATGAGTACTGAGCACCCAGCACCCCGAGTACTGAGCACCGAGCACCTCGAGCACTGAGCACCCAGCACCCTGAGTACTGAGCACCCAGCACCCTGAGTACTGAGCACTGAGCACCCCGAGTACTGAGCACCCAGCACCCGGAGCACTGAGCAGCCACCAACCTGAGTACTGAGAACAGATCACCCTGAGTACTGAGCACCCAGCACCCTGAGTACTGAGCCCCCAGCACCCTGAGTACTGAGCACCCAGCACCCCGAGCACTGAGCATCCAGCACCCCGAGAATGAGCACCCAGCACCCTGAGTACTGAGAACCGAGCACCCTGAGTACTGAGCACCCAGCACCCTGAGTACTGAGCCCCTAGAACCCTGAGAATGAGCACGCAGCACCATGAATACTGAGCACCCAGCACCCTGAGTACTGAGCACTAAGCACCCAGAGCACTGAGAACCCAGCACCCCGAGCACGGAGCACCCAGGACCCCGAGCACTGAGAACTGAGCACCCAGCACCCTGAGTACTGAGCACCGAGCTCCCCGAGCACTGAGCACCCTGAGTACTGAGCACCCAGCACCCCGATCACTGAGCACCCAGCACCCTGAGCACGGAGCACCCCGAGGACTGAGCTCCCAGCACCCTGAGCACTGAGCACCCAGCACCCTGAGTACTGAGCACCCAACACCCAGAGTACTGAGCACCCAGCACCCAGAGCACTGAGCACCCAGCACCCCGAGTACTGAGCACCCAGCACCCTGAGTACTGAGCACCCAGCACCCTGAGCACTGAGCACCCGGAGGACTGAACACCCAGCACCCTGAGCACTGAGCACCGATCACCCTGAGCACTGAGCACCCAGCACCCCGAGCACTGAGCACCCAGCACCCTGAGCACTGAGCACCCAGCACCCCGAGTACTGAGCACCCAGCACCCCGAGCACTGAGCACCCATCACCCTGAGTACTGAGCACCGATCACCATGAGCACTGAGCACCCAGCACCCTGAGTACTGAGCACCCAGCACCCTGAGTACTGAGCACCGATCACCATGAGCACTGAGCACCCCGAGTACTGAGCACCCAGCACCCTGAGTACTGAGCACTCAGCACACTTAGTACTGAGCACCCAGCACCCTGAGTACTGAGCACCCAGCACCACCCTCAGCACTGAGCACCCAGCACCCCGAGCACTGAGCACCCAGCACCCTGAGCACTGAGCACCCAGCACCCCGAGTACTGAGCACCCAGCACCGCGAGTACTGAGCACCGAGCACCCCGAGCACTGAGCACCCAGCACCCTGAGCACTGAGCACCCAGCACCCCGAGCACTGAGCACCCAGCACCCTGAGTACTGAGAACCGAGCACCCTGAGTACTGAGCACCAAGCACCCTGAGTACTGAGCCCCTAGCACCCTGAGAATGAGCACCCAGCACCATGAGTACTGAGCACCCAGCACCCTGAGTACTGAGCACTAAGCACCCAGAGCACTGAGCACCCAGCACCCCGAGCACGGAGCACCCAGGACCCCGAGCACTGAGAACTGAGCACCCAGCACCCTGAGTACTGAGCACCGATCACCATGAGCACTGAGCACCCAGCACCCTGAGTACTGAGCACCCAGCAGCCTGAGCACTGAGCACCCAGCACCCTGAGCACTGAGCACCCAGCACCCTGAGTACTGAGCACCCAGCACCCTGAGTACTGAGTACCCAGCACACTGAGCACTGAGCACCCAGCACCCTGAGTACTGAGCACCGAGCACCCTGAGTACTGAGCACCCAGCATCCTTAGTACTGAGCACCCAGCACCCTGAGCACTGAGCACCCAGCACCCTGAGTACTGAGCACCCAGTACCACCCTCAGCACTGAGCACCCAGCACCCCGAGCACTGAGCACCCAGCACCCTGAGCACTGAGCACCCAGCACCCTGAGTACTGAGCACCCAGCACCCCGAGTACTGAGCACCGAGCACCTCGAGCACTGAGCACCCAGCACCCTGAGTACTGAGCACCCAGCACACTGAGTACTGAGCACTGAGCACCCCGAGTACTGAGCACCCAGCACCCCGAGCACTGAGCAGCCACCAACCTGAGTACTGAGAACAGATCACCCTGAGTACTGAGCACCCAGCACCCTGAGTACTGAGCCCCCAGCACCCTGAGTACTGAGCACCCAGCACCCCGAGCACTGAGCACCCAGCACCCCGAGAATGAGCACCCAGCACCCTGAGTACTGAGAACCGAGCACCCTGAGTACTGAGCACCCAGCACCCTGAGTACTGAGCCCCTAGAACCCTGAGAATGAGCACGCAGCACCATGAATACTGAGCACCCAGCACCCTGAGTACTGAGCACTAAGCACCCAGAGCACTGAGAACCCAGCACCCCGAGCACGGAGCACCCAGGACCCCGAGCACTGAGAACTGAGCACCCAGCACCCTGAGTACTGAGCACCGAGCTCCCTGAGCACTGAGCACCCTGAGTACTGAGCACCCAGCACCCCGATCACTGAGCACCCAGCACCCTGAGCACTGAGCACCCAGCACCCTGAGCACTGAGCACCCAGCACCCTGAGTACTGAGCACAGAGCACCCTGAGTACTGAGCCCCCAGCACCCTGAGTACTGAGCACCCAGCATGCTGAGTACTGAGCACCCAGCACCCCGAGCATTGAGCAACCAGCACCCTGAGTACTGAGCACTGAGCACCCAGCACCCCGAGCACTGAGCACCCAGCACCCTGAGCACTGAGCACCCAGCACCCTGAGCACGGAGCACCCCGAGGACTTAGCACCCAGCACCCCGAGCACTAAGCACCCAGCACCCTGAGTACTGAGCACCCAGCACCCTGAGCACTGAGCACATAGCACCCTGAGCACTGAGCAGCCAGCACCCCGAGCACGGAGCACCCAGCACCCTGAGTACTGAGCACCCAGCACCCCGAGCACTGAGCACCCAGCACCCTGTGTACTGAGCACTGAGCACCCTGAGTACTAAGCACCCAGCACCCTGAGTACTGAGCACCCGGGACCCTGAGCACTGAGCACCGAGCACCCCGAGCACTGAGCACCCAGCACCCTGAGCACTCAGCACCCAGCACCCCGAGCACTGAGCACCCAGGACCCTGAGCACTGAGCACCCAGCACCCTGAGCACGGAGCACCCCGAGGACTGAGCACCCAGCACCCTGAGCACTGAGCACCCAGCACCTTGAGTACTGAGCACCGAGCACCCCGAGCACTAAGCACCCAGCACCCAGAGTACTGAGCACCCAGCACCCTGAGCACTGAGCACAGAGCACCCTGAGCACTGAGCAGCCAGCACCCCGAGCACGGAGCACCCAGCACGCTGAGTACTGAGCACCCAACAACCAGAGTACTGAGCACCCAGCACCCTGAGCACTGAGCACCCAGCACCCCGAGTACTGACCACCCAGCACCCTGAGTACTGAGCACCCAGCACCCTGAGCACTGAGCACCCAGAGGACTGAGCACCCAGCACCCTGAGCACTGAGCACCGATCACCCTGAGCACTGAGCACCCAGCACCCGAGCACTGAGCACCCAGCACCCTGAGCACTGAGCACCCAGCACCCCGAGTACTGAGCACCCAGCACCCTGAGTACTGAGCACCCAGCACCCTGAGCACTGAGCACCCGGAGGACTGAGCACCCAGCACCCTGAGCACTGAGCACCGATCACCCTGAGCACTGAGCACCCAGCACCCCGAGTACTGAGCACCCAGCACCCTGAGTACTGAGCACGCAGCACCCTGAGCACTGAGCACCCGGAGGACTGAGCACCCAGCACCCTGAGTACTGAGCACCCAGCACCCCGAGTACTGAGCACCCAGCACCCTGAGTACTGAGCACCCAGCACCCCGAGCACTGAGCACCCAGCACCCTGAGTACTGAGCACCCTGAGTACTGAGCACTGAGCACCGAGAACCCTGAGTACTGAGCACCCTGAGGACTGAGCACCCAGCACCCTGAGCACTGAGCACCCAGCACCCTGAGTACTGAGCACAGATCACCCTGATCACTGAGCACCCAGCACCCCGAGCACTGAGCACCCAGCACCCTGAGTACTGAGCACCCAGCACCCTGAGCACTGAGCACCAAGCACCCTGAGTACTGAACACCCAGCACCCTGAGCACTGAGTACTGAACCCCCAGCACCCTGAGCACTGAGCACTGAGCACCAAGCACCCTGAGTACTGAACACCCAGCACCCTGAGCACTGAGCACCCAGCACCCCGAGCACTGAGCACCCAGCACCCTGAGCACCCAGCACCCTGAGGACTGAGCACCCTGAGCACTGAGCACCCTGAGCACTGAGCACTGAGCACCCAGCACCCTGAGTACTGAGCACCCAACACTCTGAGCACTGAGCACCCAGCACGCTGAGTACTGAGCACCGATCACCCTGAGCACTGAGCACCTAGGACCCCGAGCACTGAGCACCCAGCACCCTGAGTACAGAGCACCCAGCATCCCGTGTACTGAGCACCCAGCACCCCGAGCACTGAGCACCCAGCACCCTGAGTACTGAGCACTGATCACCATGAGCACTGAGCACCCAGCACCCTGAGTACTGAGCACCCAGCAGCCTGAGCACTGAGCACCCAGCTCCCTGAGCACTGAGCACCCAGCACCCTGAGTACTGAGCACCCAGCACCCTGAGTACTGAGTACCCAGCACCTTGAGCACTGAGCACCCAGCACCCTGAGTACTGAGCACCGAGCACCCTGAGTACTGAGCACCCAGCACCCTTAGTACTGAGCACCCAGCACCCTGAGCACTGAGCACCCAGCACCCTGAGCACGGAGCACCCCGAGGACTGAGCA
Source organism: Microtus oregoni (assembly GCF_018167655.1). Lineage (NCBI taxonomy): Eukaryota > Metazoa > Chordata > Mammalia > Rodentia > Cricetidae > Microtus > Microtus oregoni. The sequence goes on from NW_024543267.1 coordinate 654,556, forward strand.
CCCAGCACCCTGAGCACTGAGCACCCAGCACCTTGAGTACTGAGCACCGAGCACCCCGAGCACTAAGCACCCAGCACCCTGAGTACTGAGCACCCAGCACCCTGAGCACTGAGCACAGAGCACCCTGAGCACTGAGCAGCCAGCACCCCGAGCACGGAGCACCCAGCACGCTGAGTACTGAGCACCCAACACCCAGAGTACGGAGCACCCAGCACCCTGAGCACTGAGCACCCAGCACCCCGATCACTGAGCACCCAGCACCCTGAGCACTGAGCACCCAGCACCCTGAGCACTGAGCACCCAGCACCCTGAGTACTGAGCACCCAGCATGCTGAGTACTGAGCACCCAGCACCCCGAGCATTGAGCAACCAGCACCCTGAGTACTGAGCACTGAGCACCCAGCACCCCGAGCACTGAGCACCGAGCACCCTGAGCACTGAGCACCCAGCACCCTGAGGACTGAGTACCCAGCACCCCGAGCACTGAGCACCCAGCACCCTGAGCATTGAGCACCCTGAGTACTGAGCACTGAGCACCCTGAGTACTGAGCACCCAGCACCCTGAGTATTGAGCACCCAGCAACCTGAGCACTGAGCACCGAGCACCCTGAGCACTGAGCACCCAGCACCCTGAGCACTGAGCAGCCAGCACCCTGAGCACTGAGCACCCAGCACCCTGAGTACTGAGCACCCTGAGTACTGAGCACACAGCACCGTGAGCACTGAGCACCCAGCACCCCGAGCACTGAGCACCCAGCACCCTGAGCACTGAGCACCCTGAGTACTGAGCACTGAGCACCCTGAGTACTGAGCACTGAGCACCCTGAGTACTGAGCACCCAGCACCCTGAGTACTGAGAACCCAGCACCCTGAGCAATGAGCACCCTGAGTACTGAGCACCCAGCAGCCTGAGCACTGAGCACCGAGCACCCCGAGCACTGAGCACCCAGCACCCTGAGTACTGAGCACACATCACCGTGAGCACTGAGGACCCAGCACCCCGAGCACTGAGCACCCAGCACCCTGAGCACTGAGCACCCTGAGTACTGAGCACTGAGCACCCTGAGAACTGAGCACTGAGCACCCTGAGTACTGAGCACCCAGCACCCTGAGTACTGAGAACCCAGCACCCTGAGCAATGAGCACCCTGAGTACTGAGCAACCAGCACCCTGAGTACTAAGCACCGAGCACCCTGAGTACTGAGCACCCAGTACCCTGAGCACTGAGCACCCAGCACCCGGAGCACTGAGCACACAGAACCCTGAGTACTGAGCACCGAGCACCCCGAGCACTGAGCACCCAGCACCCTGAGCACTGAGCACCCAGCACCCCGAGCACTGAGCACCCAGCACCCGGAGCACTGAGCACCCAGCACCCCGTGCAATGAGCACCCAGCACCCTGAGTACTGAGCACCCAGCACCCCGAGTACTGAGCACCCAGCAACCTGAGCACCGAGCACCCAGCACCCCGAGCACTGAGCACCCAGCATCCTTAGCACTGAGCACCCAGCACCCTGAGTACTGAGCACTGAGCACCCCGAGTACTGAGTACCCAGCACCCCGAGCACTGAGCACCGAGCACCCCGAGCACTGAGCACCCAGCACCCCGAGCACTGAGCACCCAGCATCCCGAGCACTGAGCACCCAGCACCCCAAGCACTGAGCACACTGAGTACTGAGCACCCAGCACCCTGATTAATGAGCACCCAGCACCCCGAGCACTGAGCACCCAGCACCCTGAGTACTGAGCACCCAGCACCCTGAGTACTGAGCACCCAGCACCCTGAGTACTGAGCACTCAGCACCCTGAGTACTGAGCACCCTGAGTTCTGAGCACCCAGCACCGTGAGCACTGAGCACCCAGCACCTTGAGTACTGAGCACCGAGCACCCCGAGCACTGAGCAAACAGCACCCTGAGTACTGAGCACCCAGCACCCCGAGCACTGGGCACCCAGCACCCTGAGTACTGAGCACCCAGCACCCTGAGTACTGAGCACTGAGCACCCTGAGCACTGAGCACCCAAAACCCCGAGCACTGAGCACCCAGCACCCTGAGTACTGAGCACCCAGCACCCTGAGTACTGAGCTCTCAGCACCCTGAGTACTGAGCACCGAGCTCCCCGAGCACTGAGCACCCAGCACCCTGAGCACTTAGCACCCTGAGGACTGAGCACCCAGCACCCTGAGTACTGAGCACCCAGCACCCTGAGTACTGAGCACCCAGCATCCTGATTACTGAGCACCCTGAGTACTGAGCACCCAGCACCCTGAGCACTGAGCACCCAGCACCCTGAGTACTGTGCAACCTGAGTACTGAGCACCCAGCAACCTGAGTACTTAGCACCCAGCACCTGAGCACTGAGCACCCAGCACCCTGAGTACTGAGCACCGAGCACTCCGAGTACTGAGCACCCAGCACCCCGAGCACTGAGCACCCAGCACCCTGAGCACTGAGCACCCAACACCCCAAGCACTGAGCACCCAGCACACCGAGCACTGAGCACCCAGCACCCCGAGCACCGAGCACCATGAGTACTAAGAACCGAGCACCCTGAGCACTGAGCACCCAGCACCCTGAGCACTGAGCACAAAGCACCCTGAGTACTGAGCCCCTAGCACCCCGTGCACTGAGCACCCAGCACCCTGAGTACTGAGCACCCAGCACCCTGAGCACTGAGCACCGAGCACCCTGAGCACTGAGCACCCAGCACCCTGAGCACTGAGCACCGAGCACCCTGAGCACTGAGCACCCAGCACCCTGATCACTGAGCAGCCAGCACCCTGAGCACTGAGCACCCAGCACCCTGAGTACTGAGCACCCTGAGTACTGAGCACACAGCACCGTGAGCACTGAGCACCCAGCAACCCGAGCACTGAGCACCCAGCACCCTGAGCACTGAGCACCCTGAGTACTGAGCACTGAGCACCCTGAGTACTGAGCACTGAGCACCCTGAGTACTGAGCACCCAGCACCCTGAGTACTGAGAACCCAGCACCCTGAGCAATGAGCACCCTGAGTACTGAGCACCCAGCAGCCTGAGCACTGAGCACCGAGCACCCCGATCACTGAGCACCCAGCACCCTGAGTACTGAGCACACAGCACCGTGAGCACTGAGCACCCAGCACCCCGAGAACTGAGCACCCAGCACCCTGAGCACTGAGCACCCTGAGTACTGAGCACTGAGCACCCTGAGTACTGAGCACTGAGCACCCTGAGTACTGAGCACCCAGCACCCTGAGTACTGAGAACCCAGCACCCTGAGCAATGAGCACCCTGAGTACTGAGCACCCAGCACCCTGAGTACTAAGCACCGAGCACCCTGAGTACTGAGCACCCAGTACCCTGAGCACTGAGCACCCAGCACCCGGAGCACTGAGCACACAGAACCCTGAGTACTGAGCACCGAGCACCCCGAGCACTGAGCACCCAGCACCCTGAGCACTGAGCACCCAGCACCCCGAGCACTGAGCACCCAGCACCCGGAGCACTGAGCACCCAGCACCCCGAGCAATGAGCACACAGCACCCTGAGTACTGAGCACCCAGCACCCCGAGTACTGAGCACCCAGCAACCTGAGCACCGAGCACCCAGCACCCCGAGCACTGAGCACCCAGCACCCTGAGCACTGAGCACCCAGCACCCTGAGTACTGTGCAACCTGAGTACTGAGCACCCAGCAACCTGAGTACTTAGCACCCAGCACCTGAGCACTGAGCACCCAGCACCCTGAGTACTGAACACCGAGCACTCCGAGTACTGAGCACCCAGCACCCCGAGCACTGAGCACCCAGCACCCTGAGCACTGAGCACCCAACACCCCAAGCACTGAGCACCCAGCACACCGAGCACTGAGCACCCAGCACCCCGAGCACCGAGCACCATGAGTACTAAGAACCGAGCACCCTGAGCACTGAGCACCCAGCACCCTGAGCACTGAGCACAAAGCACCCTGAGTACTGAGCACTGAGCACCCCGAGTACTGAGCACCCAGCACCCCGAGCACTGAGCAGCCACCAACCTGAGTACTGAGAACAGATCACCCTGAGTACTGAGCACCCAGCACCCTGAGTACTGAGCCCCCAGCACCCTGAGTACTGAGCACCCAGCACCACCCTCAGCACTGAGCACCCAGCACCCCGAGCACTGAGCACCCAGCACCCTGAGCACTGAGCACCCAGCACCCCGAGTACTGAGCACCCAGCACCCCGAGTACTGAGCACCGAGCACCTCGAGCACTGAGCACCCAGCAACCTGAGTACTGAGCACCCAGCACCCTGAGTACTGAGCACTGAGCACCCCTAGTACTGAGCACCCAGCACCCCGAGCACTGAGCACCCAGCAACCTGAGTACTGAGAACAGATCACCCTGAGTACTGAGCACCCAGCACCCTGAGTACTGAGCACCCAGCACCCTGAGTACTGAGCACCCAGCACCCCGAGCACTGAGCACCCACCACCCCGAGAATGAGCACCCAGCACCCTGAGTACTGAGAACCGAGCACCCTGAGTACTGAGCACCCAGCACCTTGTGTACTGAGCCCCTAGCACCCTGAGAATGAGCACCCAGCACCATGAGTACTGAGCACCCAGCACCCTGAGTACTGAACACTAAGCACCCAGAGCACTGAGAACCCAGCACCCCGAGCACGGAGCACCCAGCACCCTGAGCACTGAGCACCCAGCACCCTGAGCACTGAGCACCCAGCACCCTGAGTACTGAGCACCCAGCACGCTGAGTACTGAGCACCCAGCACCCCGAGCACTGAGCACCCAGCACCCTGTGTACTGAGCACTGAGCACCCTGAGTACTAAGCACCCAGCACCCTGAGTACTGAGCACCCGGGACCCTGAGCACTGAGCACCGAGCACCCCGAGCACTGAGCACCCAGCACCCTGAGCACTCAGCACCCAGCACCCCGAGCACTGAGCACCCAGGACCCTGAGCACTGAGCACCCAGCACCCTGAGCACGGAGCACCCCGAGGACTGAGCACCCAGCACCCTGAGCACTGAGCACCCAGCACCTTGAGTACTGAGCACCGAGCACCCCGAGCACTAAGCACCCAGCACCCTGAGTACTGAGCACCCAGCACCCTGAGCACTGAGCACAGAGCACCCTGAGCACTGAGCAGCCAGCACCCCGAGCACGGAGCACCCAGCACGCTGAGTACTGAGCACCCAACACCCAGAGTACGGAGCACCCAGCACCCTGAGCACTGAGCACCCAGCACCCCGAGTACTGAGCACCCAGCACCCTGAGTACTGAGCACCCAGCACCCTGAGCACTGAGCACCCGGAGGACTGAGCACCCAGCACCCTGAGCACTGAGCACCGATCACCCTGAGCACTGACCACCCAGCACCCCGAGCAATGAGCACCCAGCACCCTGAGCACTGAGCACCCAGCACCCCGAGTACTGAGCACCCAGCACCCTGAGTACTGAGCACCCAGCACCGTGAGCACTGAGCACCCGGAGGACTGAGCACCCAGCACCCTGAGCACTGAGCACCGATCACCCTGAGCACTGAGCACCCAGCACCCCGAGTACTGAGCACCCAGCACCCTGAGTACTGAGCACCCAGCACCCTGAGCACTGAGCACCCCGAGTACTGAGCACCCAGCACCCCGAGCACTGAGCAGCCACCAACCTGAGTACTGAGAACAGATCACCCTGAGTACTGAGCACCCAGCACCCTGAGTACTGAGCCCCCAGCACCCTGAGTACTGAGCACCCAGCACCACCCTCAGCACTGAGCACCCAGCACCCCGAGCACTGAGCACCCAGCACCCTGAGCACTGAGCACCCAGCACCCCGAGTACTGAGCACCCAGCACCCCGAGTACTGAGCACCGAGCACCTCGAGCACTGAGCACCCAGCACCCTGAGTACTGAGCACCCAGCACCCTGAGTACTGAGCACTGAGCACCCCTAGTACTGAGCACCCAGCACCCCGAGCACTGAGCACCCAGCAACCTGAGTACTGAGAACAGATCACCCTGAGTACTGAGCACCCAGCACCCTGAGTACTGAGCACCCAGCACCCTGAGTACTGAGCACCCAGCACCCCGAGCACTGAGCACCCACCACCCCGAGAATGAGCACCCAGCACCCTGAGTACTGAGAACCGAGCACCCTGAGTACTGAGCACCCAGCACCTTGTGTACTGAGCCCCTAGCACCCTGAGAATGAGCACCCAGCACCATGAGTACTGAGCACTCAGCACCCTGAGTACTGAACACTAAGCACCCAGAGCACTGAGAACCCAGCACCCCGAGCACGGAGCACCCAGCACCCTGAGCACTGAGCACCCAGCACCCTGAGCACTGAGCACCCAGCACCCTGAGTACTGAGCACCCAGCACGCTGAGTACTGAGCACCCAGCACCCCGAGCACTGAGCACCCAGCACCCTGTGTACTGAGCACTGAGCACCCTGAGTACTAAGCACCCAGCACCCTGAGTACTGAGCACCCGGGACCCTGAGCACTGAGCACCGAGCACCCCGAGCACTGAGCACCCAGCACCCTGAGCACTCAGCACCCAGCACCCCGAGCACTGAGCACCCAGGACCCTGAGCACTGAGCACACAGCACCCTGAGCACGGAGCACCCCGAGGACTGAGCACCCAGCACCCTGAGCACTGAGCACCCAGCACCTTGAGTACTGAGCACCGAGCACCCCGAGCACTAAGCACCCAGCACCCTGAGTACTGAGCACCCAGCACCCTGAGCACTGAGCACAGAGCACCCTGAGCACTGAGCAGCCAGCACCCCGAGCACGGAGCACCCAGCACGCTGAGTACTGAGCACCCAACACCCAGAGTACGGAGCACCCAGCACCCTGAGCACTGAGCACCCAGCACCCCGAGTAATGAGCACCCAGCACCCTGAGTACTGAGCACCCAGCACCCTGAGCACTGAGCACCCGGAGGACTGAGCACCCAGCACCCTGAGCACTGAGCACCGATCACCCTGAGCACTGACCACCCAGCACCCCGAGCAATGAGCACCCAGCACCCTGAGCACTGAGCACCCAGCACCCCGAGTACTGAGCACCCAGCACCCTGAGTACTGAGCACCCAGCAGCCTGAGCACTGAGCACCCGGAGGACTGAGCACCCAGCACCCTGAGCACTGAGCACCGATCACCCTGAGCACTGAGCACCCAGCACCCCGAGCACTGAGCACCCAGCACCCTGAGTACTGAGCACCCAGCACCCTGAGCACTGAGCACCCGGAGGACTGAGCACCCAGCACCCTGAGTACTGAGCACCCAGCACCCCGAGTACTGAGCACCCAGCACCCTGAGTACTGAGCACCCAGCACCCAGAGCACTGAGCACCCAGCACCCTGAGTACTGAGCACCCTGAGTACTGAGCACTGAGCACCGAGCACCCTGAGTACTGAGCACCCTGAGGACTGAGCATCCAGCACCCTGAGCACTGAGCACCCAGCACCCTGAGTACTGAGCACAGATCACCCTGATCACTGAGCACCCAGCACCCCGAGCACTGAGCACCCAGCACCCTGAGTACTGAGCACCCAGCACCCTGAGCACTGAGCACCAAGCACCCTGAGTACTGAACACCCAGCACCCTGAGCACTGAGCACTGAGCACCCAGCACCCTGAGCACTGAGCACTGAGCACCCAGCACCCCGAGCACTGAGCACCCAGCACCCTGAGCACCCAGCACCCTGAGCACTGAGCACCCTGAGCACTGAGCACCCTGAGCACTGAGCACTGAGCACCCAGCACCCTGAGTACTGAGCACCCAACACTCTGAGCACTGAGCACCCAGCACGCTGAGTACTGAGCACCGATCACCCTGAGCACTGAGCACCTAGGACCCCGAGCACTGAGCACCCAGCACCCTGAGTACAGAGCACCCAGCACCCCGTGTACTGAGCACCCAGCACCCCGAGCACTGAGCACCCAGCACCCTGAGTACTGAGCACCGATCACCATGAGCACTGAGCACCCAGCTCCCTGAGTACTGAGCACCCAGCAGCCTGAGCACTGAGCACCCAGCACCCTGAGCACTGAGCACCCAGCACCCTGAGTACTGAGCACCCAGCACCCTGAGTACTGAGTACCCAGCACACTGAGCACTGAGCACCCAGCACCCTGAGTACTGAGCACCGAGCACCCTGAGTACTGAGCACCCAGCACCCTTAGTACTGAGCACCCAGCACCCTGAGCACTGAGCACCCAGCACCCTGAGTACTGAGCACCCAGTACCACCCTCAGCACTGAGCACCCAGCACCCCGAGCACTGAGCACCCAGCACCCTGAGCACTGAGCACCCAGCACCCTGAGTACTGAGCACCCAGCACCCCGAGTACTGAGCACCGAGCACCTCGAGCACTGAGCACCCAGCACCCTGAGTACTGAGCACCCAGCACCCTGAGTACTGAGCACTGAGCACCCCGAGTACTGAGCACCCAGCACCCCGAGCACTGAGCAGCCACCAACCTGAGTACTGAGAACAGATCACCCTGAGTACTGAGCACCCAGCACCCTGAGTACTGAGCCCCCAGCACCCTGAGTACTGAGCACCCAGCACCCCGAGCACTGAGCACCCAGCACCCCGAGAATGAGCACCCAGCACCCTGAGTACTGAGAACCGAGCACCCTGAGTACTGAGCACCCAGCACCCTGAGTACTGAGCCCCTAGAACCCTGAGAATGAGCACGCAGCACCATGAATACTGAGCACCCAGCACCCTGAGTACTGAGCACTAAGCACCCAGAGCACTGAGAACCCAGCACCCCGAGCACGGAGCACCCAGGACCCCGAGCACTGAGAACTGAGCACCCAGCACCCTGAGTACTGAGCACCGAGCTCCCCGAGCACTGAGCACCCTGAGTACTGAGCACCCAGCACCCCGATCACTGAGCACCCAGCACCCTGAGCACTGAGCACCCAGCACCCTGAGCACTGAGCACCCAGCACCCTGAGTACTGAGCACCCAGCATGCTGAGTACTGAGCACCCAGCACCCCGAGCATTGAGCAACCAGCACCCTGAGTACTGAGCACTGAGCACCCAGCACCCCGAGCACTGAGCACCCAGCACCCTGAGCACTGAGCACCCAGCACCCTGAGCACGGAGCACCCCGAGGACTTAGCACCCAGCACCCTGAGCACTGAGCACCCAGCACCTTGAGTACTGAGCACCGAGCACCCCGAGCACTAAGCACCCAGCACCCTGAGTACTGAGCACCCAGCACCCTGAGCACTGAGCACATAGCACCCTGAGCACTGAGCAGCCAGCACCCCGAGCACGGAGCACCCAGCACCCTGAGTACTGAGCACCCAGCACCCCGAGCACTGAGCACCCAGCACCCTGTGTACTGAGCACTGAGCACCCTGAGTACTAAGCACCCAGCACCCTGAGTACTGAGCACCCGGGACCCTGAGCACTGAGCACCGAGCACCCCGAGCACTGAGCACCCAGCACCCTGAGCACTCAGCACCCAGCACCCCGAGCCCTGAGCACCCAGGACCCTGAGCACTGAGCACCCAGCACCCTGAGCACGGAGCACCCCGAGGACTGAGCACCCAGCACCCTGAGCACTGAGCACCCAGCACCTTGAGTACTGAGCACCGAGCACCCCGAGCACTAAGCACCCAGCACCCAGAGTACTGAGCACGAAGCACCCTGAGCACTGAGCACAGAGCACCCTGAGCACTGAGCAGCCAGCACCCCGAGCACGGAGCACCCAGCACGCTGAGTACTGAGCACCCAACAACCAGAGTACTGAGCACCCAGCACCCTGAGCACTGAGCACCCAGCACCCCGAGTACTGACCACCCAGCACCCTGAGTACTGAGCACCCAGCACCCTGAGCACTTAGCACCCAGAGGACTGAGCACCCAGCACCCTGAGCACTGAGCACCGATCACCCTGAGCACTGAGCACCCAGCACCCGAGCACTGAGCACCCAGCACCCTGAGCACTGAGCACCCAGCACCCCGAGTACTGAGCACCCAGCACCCTGAGTACTGAGCACCCAGCACCCTGAGCACTGAGCACCGGGAGGACTGAGCACCCAGCACCCTGAGCACTGAGCACCGATCACCCTGAGCACTGAGCACCCAGCACCCCGAGTACTGAGCACCCAGCACCCTGAGTACTGAGCACGCAGCACCCTGAGCACTGAGCACCCCGAGTACTGAGCACCCAGCACCCTGAGTACTGAGCACCCAGCACCCCGAGCACTGAGCACCCAGCACCCTGAGTACTGAGCACCCTGAGTACTGAGCACTGAGCACCGAGCACCCTGAGTACTGAGCACCCTGAGGACTGAGCACCCAGCACCCTGAGCACTGAGCACCCAGCACCCTGAGTACTGAGCACAGATCACCCTGATCACTGAGCACCCAGCACCCCGAGCACTGAGCACCCAGCACCCTGAGTACTGAGCACCCAGCACCCTGAGCACTGAGCACCAAGCACCCTGAGTACTGAACACCCAGCACCCTGAGCACTGAGTACTGAACACCCAGCACCCTGAGCACTGAGCACTGAGCACCAAGCACCCTGAGTACTGAACACCCAGCACCCTGAGCACTGAGCACCCAGCACCCCGAGCACTGAGCACCCAGCACCCTGAGCACCCAGCACCCTGAGGACTGAGCACCCTGAGCACTGAGCACCCTGAGCACTGAGCACTGAGCACCCAGCACCCTGAGTACTGAGCACCCAACACTCTGAGCACTGAGCACCCAGCACGCTGAGTACTGAGCACCGATCACCCTGAGCACTGAGCACCTAGGACCCCGAGCACTGAGCACCCAGCACCCTGAGTACAGAGCACCCAGCACCCCGTGTACTGAGCACCCAGCACCCCGAGCACTGAGCACCCAGCACCCTGAGTACTGAGCACTGATCACCATGAGCACTGAGCACCCAGCACCCTGAGTACTGAGCACCCAGCAGCCTGAGCACTGAGCACCCAGCTCCCTGAGCACTGAGCACCCAGCACCCTGAGTACTGAGCACCCGGGACCCTGAGCACTGAGCACCGAGCACCCCGAGCACTGAGCACCCAGCACCCTGAGCACTCAGCACCCAGCACCCCGAGCACTGAGCACCCAGGACCCTGAGCACTGAGCACCCAGCACCCTGAGCACGGAGCACCCCGAGGACTGAGCACCCAGCACCCTGAGCACTGAGCACCCAGAACCTTGAGTACTGAGCACCGAGCACCCCGAGCACTAAGCACCCAGCACCCTGAGTACTGAGCACCCAGCACCCTGAGCACTGAGCACAGAGCACCCTGAGCACTGAGCAGCCAGCACCCCGAGCACGGAGCACCCAGCACGCTGAGTACTGAGCACCCAACACCCAGAGTACGGAGCACCCAGCACCCTGAGCACTGAGCACCCAGCACCCCGAGTACTGAGCACCCAGCACCCTGAGTACTGAGCACCCAGCACCCTGAGCACTGAGCACCCGGAGGACTGAGCACCCAGCACCCTGAGCACTGAGCACCGATCACCCTGAGCACTGAGCACCCAGCACCCCGAGCAATGAGCACCCAGCACCCTGAGCACTGAGCACCCAGCACCCCGAGT